>NC_077234.1:174059006-174752291 GCF_027887165.1 Monodelphis domestica
CCATTCAGCTATACTACTACTCTTAACATTCCTTGACGTAATTCTTCATTTCTAATCTCTTTGCCATTGTACTGAATTATGGCTACTATCTGGCTTTCCAATCTCCATGTATTAGTTTCTCTGGCATTTTTAATACTCATCTCAAACTCTACCTTTTTCAGGATATCTTTCCCATTATCCCTAGCTGCAAGTGTCTTCCCTCTGAAAATACTTTCCCTTTACTCTTGTGATAGAGACATGAAGAGAGAGGTTTTGCAGGACTTGTGGACCAAGATGCAAGGAATGCAGAAACCGGGGTTCCAAAGGAATGTCCCCGGTTGGTGGCAGTTTGAGCTGACAGGGGGGAGGGGCTTTTGGTCTCTGTGTCTCTGACTGAGACACACACTCTCTCCCTGGAGGTTTGAAGCTGGCTGAGAGACTTTTGTGAGGCTGACTTGGCTTTTGGACTTTTCTCTGGCTCTGAGCAGTGGAAGCTGATCAGGGAGAAGCTTTGAGTTGGTGGTCTATAAGAGAGTTGAGCTGGCCAGAAGAAAAGGAGAGACTTTGAATGTTGTTTCTTTCTGAGGTTAAACTGAGAGATCTGGCTGATTTATGAAGAAGAAGAAAGAAGATTTTGAACTGCTGTTGTCCTCCATCTTTCTACCTGTCTAAGAGTCTCACTTGTGACTCCCCAAACCCTCAATTTTATCTCATTTAGATTAGGGAAATCCTCATCCCTCTTCCCCCAGGTTCCCATCCTGTTATTCCAATAAACCCCTTGACTGAGAAAGCAACCAGAGTATCATTATAGTTCAACTCAGGATGGAGGGAAGGAGCCAAAGGCTTCAAGAAAATTTGGGAGGTGTGGGAGACAAAAAGGAGAGGTTGGTTAAGGGAGGAAGTGAGGGAGGAAGGGGGTTAGGAAATAAATTGATCCATCAGCAATCAGTAGGGATCAATAGGCAAACCCCAGAGTAAACCCTAGGGCAGTCCCTTATAAGCAGTGTCCTCTGTGTACCAGCATCCCTGTACCTCAGCATTTCTCTGTTCTGCCTCCATTACCAATAAGCAGCCTCTCCAGTCACAGCCAATCAGAGAACAACAGCCATTGCTGAAGAAACAGGTTCCCCTCAGTTTACCTTCTCCAGTTCAAGCAGTAATAGTTTCCCTTAGTTTACATCTTTATTTCACTCTGTATGTGTTATATATGAATTCCTATAGTTAGTATGTAAATATATTGAATGATTTGATTGATTTTGACTTTTTTTATCTCCCTACCAGCTTATATAGTGCCTATCACATAGTAAATACTAAACACATGTATGTTATTTGGTTTAAAAGAATTTTTTCATTCATAGAAATAGCAGCCACGGTATTACTGGTATACTTATTGTTATTCCAACTATAAGAAGCATATATTTCAAATTTGAGTAATCAATAACAACTCCTTCAAATTCCAGGTCCTATTTGTTTATTCCATGAATAATTTCATAGTTCTTGACATTGTTTTTCATTTCCTATTGAAATGTCCTTTCTGGTTTTGTGGAACTACTATTGTCTCATTTGTAATCTCACTCCAATCCAAATCTGGAGAATTTTTGTAAAAAAAAAAAAAAGTACATAGGCACATTTGGTTCTCTTCAAGAAATAGGGTCAGGAATGTTGCAATCCTTTATTGGCTAAGACTCCTATGAACCCACAATGATACATACCTTAATAAATAGAAACTGGACTTTAAGGAATTCATAACCTGTTGGGAGAGGGGTAGAAGATATTTGAGATAAGGCAAACTTCTGAAACTTATATAGGAGATCACTGAGAAGCCAAAATTTTTCAGGGAATCTGGCCCCCAAATTCTAAAGATAGGAACCTTAGAGAATCCTGTAAGATTAAAATTGATATCAATAACTCCAAGTATTTTTTTAATTTTTATAAAGTTTATTAATAATTACCTGAAGTAGAATAAATAAAAAAAAATCAAAGTATAAAACCTAATTATCTAACAAAAGTAAGAACACATGAGTAAATTATCCTGCCTGGCTCAAAGGCAACTTCCACAGTTGTGATCAGGAAAAGAGAGTTGTGGGGAGTAGATTCTAATTACACAATCCTAAAAAAAAAAAAGATTTTCTCTCCTGTGAATTTTTTTTCTCCCCTTAGATGAACTGATGTGTTACCTAGGTCCTGAAGAGCTTTTTTACTTTTGTATATTTATGGGTCTACACTAATATGTGAAGCTCATTTGATTTATGTTTTATGTTTTCTTCTTCCTTTGATAAAGTATAGTGCCAACAATCTGTAATTGCTATGTTATCAGTGTTTGGCAGGGATTTGCTAAGTGAATAAGCCAACTTCTACCTGCCCTTCCACCCTTTAGAGTGACTTAAAGAAAGTGGTTTTTATTCAGAATCCCTATGATACCAACATTCCTGGAGACTACAAATATTTCATATGTGAGAGATAAATACCATTCTAGCTCATTACTCATCTCAGAGATGAGAATGAAAGAGTGATTGCCTATCCATGTCAAACACAACAAAAGAAAACTTTGGACCTGAACATCAGCATTCAACTGGAAGAAAACTAATTAAAGGGTTGGAGATGGTCAGTCTAGTTTCAGTTAGTCAAGACATTTTGAACCAGTCCAGGTTTGGCAGAAGTGCATATGAATGACTATTGTCACAACAATGAAATAATATTAAAATAACTCTATCCAAAATAATGTACATACTAATGTTAGTGAAAT
Source organism: Monodelphis domestica (assembly GCF_027887165.1). Taxonomy (NCBI): domain Eukaryota; kingdom Metazoa; phylum Chordata; class Mammalia; order Didelphimorphia; family Didelphidae; genus Monodelphis; species Monodelphis domestica. The sequence continues at coordinate 174,061,732 of NC_077234.1, forward strand.
TTTGAAATGTTGGAATTGAGGCTAAAAGGTTAATTGACTTAACCATAGTTACAGTTATACTTACTGACTCCTATTCTGCCATCCTACCACCCAGTGGACATTTGTTAAAAAATTTAGATATTTCTTGTGAAAAAGTTGAGTCCAGGACCTCTTGTCTCCAGGCCTAGCTGACTATCCACTGATCCACCTAAGTACCCTGAAAAGAACTATTTCAAAGTCACACCTACTATATATTATGACAATTTGACAGGACTTATCTGAAAGAATTATAGTATCAGACTAAAAGAAATTTAATACTCAAGGAAAATTGAAGCCACTATGAAAACCAGAATATGATATAGTATTAAATATATAGTCTGATCACTGAAATATTCTTTCCTGAAATATAAATATTCATAAGCCATCATTATTCTTAATATTTTAATTTGTGATTATAGTATATTATATATGACTATTAGTGTTCAAGTTTTATTCAAAGAAATGTTGGATGTAAGTATGTAAAAATTTAAGATAAAATTGGCATTAAAATATATAATGATAATAAGAATGAATTTCAATACATTTGTTTTCCTTCTTAGTTAAATATAATATCCACTGAATCTTTTCTAAATTAAATGAACAAATATGAATATTTAATCTTAATAATAAGACTGAGTCATGATCATACATGGTCATGACATACTGATAAATTTAGAGAAATGAAGCTTTTAGTAATTATGCTAAAATTGTGATTGAGCCCTTATAATTAAAAAAAGAACATTATAGCATCCTAATTATTTTCAATCTTATGACAGTTGGAGATCTGGGAAAAACAAAGTTTTATTTGCCTGAGGATATAAAAAGCAAAGTCAAAAAATTATTTTAATCAATCTTGGATACTCCTCTCTAGCTCAGGTATATAACTAATATAATCTCACAACAGAAACAAATAATTATCATATAAATATTCAATTCTATTTTAATTTATGTAGTTAAGCATGATATGTACTTAATTACAAATAAATTATTACTAAATTACTATTTTAAAGCACAATATTTTAATTATTGTAATGACATACCTTTAATTTTATAGATTTGATACAAAAATACCATTAAAAACAGTATATATGTGCAAAATTTTAGTGAATCTGCCAAAATATATACAAATATGATTAGACTGATTTTGATTAGCATAAGCATATATTAGTTATCCCATGAAAATAATTAATTATTAATGAAATTATTTCTTTGTAGGATATATTTTATTTAATCTGGAAATTTTTATTTAATTAATTAATTTAGAATATTTTTACATGGTTACAGGATTCATATTCTTTACCTCTCCTGCCCCCAGGCCTTCCTGTAGACAATGTGCAATTCCACTGGATTTTACATGTATCATTGATCAAAACCTATTTCCATATTATTGATATTTGTACTAGGGTGATCATTTAGAGTCTATATACCCAATAATGTCCCCCATCAACCCTTGTGATCAAGCGATTGTTTTTCTTCAGTGTTTCTACTCCCACAGTTCTTCCTCTGAATGTGGATAATGTTCTTTCTCATAAGTCCCTTGGAATTTTCCTAGATCATTTCATTTCTACTAGTAGAGAAGTCCATTACATTAAATTGTACCACAGTGTATCAGTCTCTATGTATAATGTGCTCCTGGTTCTACTACTTTCACTTTGCATCAATTTCTAGAGATTGATCCAGTTCACAGGAAATTCTTCCAATTTATTATTACTTTGAGCACAATTGTATTCCATCACCAACACATTCACAATTTGTTCAGCCATTCTCCAATCAGAGGGCATCTCCGCATTTTCCAAATTTCTGACACCACAAAGAGTGTGGCTATAAATATTTTTGTACAAAAATTTTTCCCCTATGATCTCTTTGGGGTATAAACCTAGCAGTGGTATGGCTGGATCAAAGGGCAAGTAGTCTTATAGTGCCCTTTGGGCATAGTTCCAAATTGCCCTCCAGAATGGTTGCATCAATTCACAACTCTACCAGCAATGTATTAATTTCCCAATTTTGCCACATCCCCACCAATATTGATCACTTTCCTTTGCTATCATGTTAGCCAACCTACTGGGTGTGAGGAAGTACCTCATAGTTATTTTGATTTACATTTCTCTGATTATGAGAAATTTAGATAACTATTTCATGGTTTATTAGTAGTTTTGATTTCTTCATCTGAAAATTTCCTATTCTTGTCCCTTGCCCATTTATCAATTGGGTAATGGCTTGATTTTTATACAATTGATTTAGCTCCTTATAAATATGAGTAATTAGACCTTTATCAGAGGTTTTTGTTATAATAAAGATTTTTCCCAATATGTGGTTTCCCTTCTAATTTTGGTTGCATTTGTTTTCTTTTTACATTAACTTTTTAATTTAATGGAATCTAAATTATTTATTTCACATTTTGTAATTTTTTCCAACTCTTGCTTGGTTTTAAAATCTTTCCTTTCTCAAACATCTGACATGTATACTATTATGTGTTCACCTAATTTACTTATAGTTTCCTTCTTTACAAATTCAAGTCATTCACCCATTCTGAGTTTATTTAGATGAAGGGTGTAAGATTTTAATCTAAACCTAATCTCTCTCATAGTGTTTTCCAATTTTTCCATCAGGTTTTGTCAAATAGTGGATTTTTGTCTCAAAAGCTGAGATCTTTGGGTTGATCATAGACTATCTTGCTGAGGTCATTTAACCCACATATATTCCACTGATCCTTCCTTCAGCCTCTTCACCAGTACCATATTGTTTTGATGACTACTGCTTTATAGTAGAGTTTAATATCTCCTCCTGCTAGGCCACCTTCCTTCACATTTATTTCATTATTTCCCTTGATATTCTTGATCTTTTGTTCTTCGAAATGAACTTTGTTATGATTTTTTCTAAATCAGTAAAAAAGTTTCTTAGTAGTTTGATGGGTATGGCACTAAATAAGTATATTAATTTTGGTAGTATGGTAATTTTTATTAGGTTAGCTCATACTACCCATAAGCAATTAATATTTTTTTTCCATTTATTTAGATCTAGTTTTAATTGTGTGGAAAGTGTTTTGTAATTGTGTTCATATAGTTACTGTGTTTGTCTTGGCATATAGATTCCTAACTATTTCATATTGTCTAGGATGATTTTAAAAGGAATTTCTCTTTCTAACTCTTGCTGCTGGGATGAGTGGGAAATATATAGAAATGCTGATGATTTATGTGGGTTTATTTTGTATCCTGCAACTTTGCTAAAGTTGTTGATTATTTCCACTAGCATTTTAGTTGATTCTCTAGGATTACTTAAGTAGATCATTATATCATCTGAAAAGAATGAAAGCTTGGTCTCCTCATTACCTATTTTAATAACTTCAATTTCTATTTATTCTCTAATTCCTACTGCTAGTGGTTCTACTACAATATTGAATAATAGAGGTAATAACGAGCATCCTTGTTTCACTCCTAATCTTATTGGGAAAGCTTCTAATTTATCTCCATTGCTTGCTCATGATTTTAAATATTGTTTTATTTTTTTTTGAAAAGGCTTTTCTATTCCTATACTTTCTAGTGTTTTCAATAGGAATTAATGTTATTGTTTTTTTTTTGTCAAAGGCTTTTTCTGCATCTATTGAGATAATTATATGATTTTTGTTGGTTTGCTTGTTGTATGGTCAATTATGTGAATGTTTTCCCTAATAATGAACCATCCTTGCATAACTGGTATAAATTGTGCCTGATCATAATGAATAACGCTTGTGATCACTTGCTGGAGTCTTTTTCTTTTTATTCTATTTAAGATTCTTGCATCTATGTTCATTAAGAAAATTGATCTGTAGTTTTCTTTCTCTGCATTTGATCTACCTAGATTTGGAATCAGTTCCATATCTGTGTCATAAAATGAATTTAGTAGAACTCCTTCTTTGCTTATTCTATCAAAGAGTTTGTATAATATTGCAATTGGTTGTTCTTTGAATGCTTGATAGAATTCATTTGTGAATCCATCAGGTCCTGGAGATTTTTTCTTAGGGAGTTCTTTGATGGCTTGTTCAATTTCTTTATCTGCTATGGGATTATTTAAGTATTTTATTTCTTCTTCCATTAATATAGGCAATTTATATTTTTAAATATTCAGCCATATCACCTAGATTGCCGTATTTATTGCCATATAATTGGGCAAAATAGTTTTTATTGATTGCCTTAATTTCCTCTTGATTAGATGTGAGATCTCCCTTTTCATATCTGATACTATTAATTCGGTTTTCTTCTTTCTTTTTTAATTAGATTTACCAGTATTTTGTCTATTTTATTTGTTTGTTTTCAAAGTATCAGCTTCTTGCCTTATTTATTAATTAAATAGCTCTTTTACTTTTGATTTTATTAATTTCTCCTTTAATTTTTAGAATCTCTAATTTAGTTTTCCTTTGGGGATTTTTATTTTGTTCACTTACTTTGCATGACCAATTCATTGACCTCTGCCCTCACCAATTTGTTAATATATGAACTCAAGGATATAAACCCCCCCCCCAAGTACTGCTTTGACTGCATCCCATAGATTTTGATAGGATGTCTCATCATTGTTATTTTCTTCCATGAAATTATTGTTTCTATGATTTATTCTTTAACAGATTTTGGAGGATCATATTATTTAATTTCCAATTAATTTTTGATTTGATTCTCCATGTTCCTTTACTAATCATTATTTTTATTGCATTATTATCTGAAAAGGTTGCGTTTATTATTACTGCTTTTCTGTATTTGTTTGCCATGTTTTAATGCCCTAGTACATGGTCAATCTTTGTGTATATACCATGTGCTGCTTAAAAGGTGTATTCCTTTTTGTCCCTAATTATTTTTCCCCACATATCTATTAACTCTAATTTTTCAATCACCTCTCTTACCTCTTTCTTATTTATTTTTTAGGTTTGATTTATCTAGATCTAATAGAGGAAGATTCAGGTCTCCCATTATTTTAGTTTCTATTTTATTCTTGAGCTCCACTAATTTCTCCTTTAGAAATTTGGATGCTATACAATTTGGTGCATACATGTTGAGTACTGATATTTCCTCATTGTCTATACTGCCTTTTATCAGCATCTAATTACCTTCCCCATCTCTTTTAACTAGATCTATTTTTACTTTCGTTTTGTCACATACCATGATTAAGACTCCTGCCTTCTTTTTCTCATTTGATATCCAATAGATTTCACTCCATCCTCTTACTTTTACCCTATGTATGTCTATGTATCTTATGTTTGTTTCTTGTAAACAACATATAGTAGGATTTTGGTTTCCAATGCACCCTGTTCTTTGCTTCCTTATTATGGGTGAGTTCATCACATTCACCTTCAGACTTATGATTACCACCTGTGTATTCCCCAACATATTGATTTCCTCTCATATTCCTGTCCTTTCTTCTTTAACTCTTTCTTTCTATACCAGTGTTTTGTTTTTAATAATTCCCCTAATTCCTCTACTTATTTTACTTCCCTTTCTACCCCCCTCCCCCTCCCTTCTTATTCCCCTCTTAGCCTCCTTTAGGGTCTATTTAAACTACCCCCACCCTCTCCTTCCCTTGTATTGTTTCCCTCCACACCAGTCCATTTGTTACCCTTCTACTTTATAGGGTATGAATCATTTCTCTGCCCCAATGGATCTGATTGTTCTTCCCTCTTTGAGTCAATTTATATGCACATAAGAATCATGTCTTTCCTGTCTCCAACCTCTTTTCTCTTCCAGTGTATTGGTTTTCTCCCCTGCTCCTGCCATGTACTTATTTATTAAATATAAATTCATCCCTTTTTGTCACTTTTCCCATTTCTCTTAGTATTAACCTCTTTTTATACACCTAGTTTTTATATATTAATGCACACACACACACACACACACACACACACACACACACACATATATATATACATATATATCATCACCATCATCATCATCATATACAATTTTTCACTGTTCCCTTTAAGGATAATTCTTCTAGCTATCCAAGTGATAACAATTTTTAAGAGCTACTAATGTCATCTTTTCTTATAGGAATAAATATAATTTCAAATTACTGGATACCTTAAAGAAAGACTTTTTTGTTTTTTGGTGGGGTTTGACCCCTTTCTTAATTACCTTTTAGTGATTCTCTCGAGTTCTGCGTTTGGGCATCAAATTTTCTGTTCAAGTCTGGTCTTTTCTTTATGAATGCTTGGAAGTCTTCTGTTTTATTAAATGACCATAGTTTCCCCTGCAAGAATATTTTTTTTTGCTGGGTAGTTGATTCTTGGTTGTAGAACCAGTTCCCTTGCTTTCCAGAATATCATATTCCATGCCTTCGGGTCCTTCAGTATAGATGTAACCAGATTCTGTGTTTTCCTAACTGGTATCTGAATGACTTCTTAGCAGCTTGTAATATTTTTTCCATGGTCTGGTAGTTCTTAAATTTGGATGTAACTTTCCTGAGTGTCTTTAGTTGGGAATTAAATGCAGGAAGTCATTTGTGAATTCTTTCAATCTCCACTTTTCCCTCTTTTTTGAGAATGTAGGGGCAGTTTTCTTGGATAATTTCATTTAGAATGATGTTTAGGCTTTTTCTTTTGTCATGATCTTCCAGTACTACAATATTTCTTAAATTGTCTCTCCTGCATCTTTTTTTCAACATCTGAGGTTTTGTCAGTGAGGTGTTTCATATTTTCCCCATTTTAAAAATTCTTTTGATTTTGTTTTATAGATTCTTACTATCTAAGAAGTCATTTGCTTCTACTTGTTGAATTCTAGTTTTTAAAGACTGAATTTCATTCCTAGCTTTTTGGTCATCCTTCTCCTTCTGGTCTGATTTTCTTTGTAGGTCATCTTAACCTTCTTTGCCTTGTTTTCAAGCTGATCAATTCTTGCTTTCACAATACTCTTTTCTGTTTCCAGATGATTTATTTTGCTTTTTAAGTTCTTTTTCCAATTGTCTTCAACCTCTCTTAAATGTTTTTAAAATTGTGTTTTGAGTTCTTCCAAAGCCTGTGTCCAATTTGTTGGAGTTTTTGTGTTTTTGCTAGGTGTTCCTTGGTCTTCCACTGTTCCATTTGCTCTTTGTTCATTACCTGGATAGAAGTTGTCAATTTAAATTTTTTTTTCTTTTTCTGTTGTTTACTCATATTTTTTTTCCTTCTTTTCCCTCCTGTAATTGGCTGTAATCTTGCTCTTCTGATTATTTGCTGGATCTGTGGGTTTGGCCTCTTCTGTCCTTCTCTGCTCTACTGATTGACTAGGTTAGGCTGATGGTACTAATGAGCACTGAGGTCAGATATTCCCCAGCTGACAGCAGAAACTGAAGGTGTATGTAAAGGTGTAGAGGCTAAAGGGAGCTGGTCTTCCCACCCTGTTATCAGGGTATTCTCTAGTGGTTTCAGCCTTCTCCCTCAGAGTTTAATCAGCAAGGTTCTCAGCATAGGGAGGGGTGTTGGAGATTGACCTTTACTGGCCTCTGAAGGCTTCTTATCTGCCCTATTGATAAGATTAAGCCCAGGTGGGGTTTATCTTTGAAGGTGGATATGCCATGAGGCCAAAATCTTGAGAAAAGGGGAGGGGGGAAGATGGAGCATTTTGGTTGCAATGAGACTGCTCTGAGATCCTCTTCCAGCTACCTCATAGTCGCCCCCTGTTTTCAATGCCTTGAGCCTGGCACAGCTCTGCCAGCAAGGCACTGCCTCCAGACTAGAGGAGTCCTTTCTGGCCCAGCAAATCCAAGACCCCTGGAGACATACAGTATAGTAGGTTGGGGAGGTATCCTGGGTCCTTCCTTCTTCCTTTCCCTTGAACCCGAGAGTTCAAGAATTCAGGTTTGGTTTTTTGGCATACCTTTTAAGTTGAATCCAGCAAGAGGGTCCTCCAGCTCTGTTCAGTTGTTAGATTGGGTTTCCTATCTCCTCAAAGCACTTTGTTTTTGATAGGTATGGAAGGGTTTTGGGAGAGGTCTGAACTTTTGCTGCATCTAAGTGGCCATCTTCCCAGAATCACGGATAAATTTATAATATATTTAAAAGTTTGAAAATTTTAAAATTTACAATTTACATTTTTTGTAATGCTAAACAATGACACACAGACATATTTCTTCCTTATTATTCTTAGTATTCAACTTGATTGTAGGACCATAGAATTAAATATAGTAGGAACTTTGTCTTATGCCAAACATAAAACTTTTATAGTAAAAGAAAATGAGACAGAGAATTTAGGTGGTTTTCCCATGGCAGTACAAGGCTGATCACTCTTTGAATAAAGAATTAAAATCAAACTTTCCCAATTCTGCATCCCATGCTCTATCTACTATGGCAATCTAAGTCATTCAAGAGATTGACATTGTTCTTGTAAAATGTTTGTCTTTTGAATTACATGTCTCAGGCAAAGTTAAAAAAATAAAGGACCTGTATTAATCAGCAGTGTCATAAATACAATCAATCATCGATTAGCATTGTGCCTACTATATTCCAAGAACTATGCTACTTGCTGAAATGCCAAGGAAAAAGTGAAATAATCTTTTCAAAAAGACTGTATTTTATCAGGTACAGTAAAATATAAAGATCATATGCATATAGATAAGATATAGATGTGTCTGTAGATACATGCATCTTGTGTGTGTATACATACACACATACATATATAACCCACAAAAAAAGGACATTTGGGGAAGTCACTAAAAGCTGGAAAATTTAGGACAGGACTCATGTAAAATTGAGTATTTACTTGAAATAAGGCTTTAGAAAGCACAACAAGATGTAGAAGAGTGAAGGGAGAACATTACACGAGTGGGTATAAATCAATGCAAAATTGGGGTGATGAGAGATAAAAATGCCTTATATGAGAAGCAATAGGAAAGCCAATTTGACTCATAGAGGATGTGAAGTGGTTTAATATGTAATAAGATATTAAATTTAGGTGGGAGGCAGGTGGGAAAAGGGCATTAAAAGACAGAGAACTTATAATTGATCCTTGAGGTGATAGGAAGTAATGAGAGATTGTTGATAGGAAGAGGGATAAGATCCAAACTTTGTGCTGGGAAAATCACTGTGACAGATGTGTGGAGAATAGATTGCAATGGGGAGAGGTTTAAGGAAATAAGATTTATAACTGATCAGATCTATTAGATAAAAATAACAGGAGTCAAGGAAGACACTGGATTTACATTCTTAGGTAATTGAAAGGATAGTGATATCATGAGTATACTTTTAGAAAAAGAACTAATCACTAAGTACAGTGATTCTCTTATTATTATTATCTTATTTTATATCTTATAATCTTATTATCTCAACTGTTCCAAGATATCCATCTTATCTTCTTCCCCTAAAAAAAAAAAAGAATTTTTCTCCAAAAATAAAGACTCAGATAAATTTTCCTTCATTGTCCTCATCAAACAGATTTATATATGGATAACCAGAAAAAGGCAGGCAAGTGGTACAGTTGGTCAGCTTGATGGCACAGTGGATAGAGTGCTAATTCCAGAGTCAGGAAGATTCTTCTTCTTCTTGCATTCAAATCTGGCTTCAAGCACTTACTAGCTGTGTAACCACAGGCAGGTCAATCAACCCTGTTTGCCTCAGTTTCCTCATTTGTAAAAAAGATGGAGAAGGAAATGGCAAACTACTTTAGTATTTTTTGTCAACAAAACTGTAAATGGGTTCACAGAAAGTCAGACATGACTGAAAAATAACTGAACAACAAAAGTAGTACAGTGGTTAGCATGCTAGACTTGGGGTCAAAAGTGTGGGTAGCTTCTTATTTATAATTAAAGTTTCATTTCATACACAGTCTGTAGCCATGATTTCACCAAAATTTAAACTAACCTAATCAAAGCATGATTTTCACTTCTGTTTTCAATTTTTAAAATTACTTGTTCCAAGATTATTCCATGTATGGAGATAAAGTTTCAGTACTACAACTTTTACACCTCTATTTTTTCATCTATTTGAAGTATAGACTTTTCTTCACCTCAGGCCTCAGTAACCTTACCTATACTAAAAGTAGATTATATAGAAATTATAATTGTATAGTAGAAGAGAAGAGTGGCAAAATTTTTTTTATCATTTCTCAGCAACAGAGGTAGTATTGATAAAACTGTTTTTGGTTTAACAAATGGTTATAACAATGTGTCAGAGAACTTCCAAATTACTCATGTAAGAGGGATATTATAATATTCATGACTACAATCACTGTAGGTAGTTGGTTTTTCATAAAATTACATGTTGCTTTTCAATATAAGGCTTGATTATATTGATAAACATATTGCTCAGCTCTGAAAGCTAAAATATATTTTCTGAAATGTTAATATATACATAAGATTATGTAATTTATCATTCATAGACCATGCATTTAGTGAATGACTTTTCCTGATATAAGTAAGAGTAAATTTGTTATAAATATGCATGTTTATTTATAAATGTTAATTTTATAATTTATATAGATATGCAAATATAAATGAAAATGGAAATATGCAGGTTATAATGCTATTCTATCCTTCCCATACATTCTTCTAGGTCTTATCATGAAAATAACTCCTAAAGCATACACATACAATTTAAGTAATTAATTATTATTTAAATTTGTTATGATATTGATAGATGGCCTATCAATTCAAATATGTATTCCTCTCTTTGTTACTTAGGAAACTTAAAAAAAGACAGAGATTTAATCGATCTCCAATTAGTCACTAACTTTCATTCATATCCATTTCATTGACACAAATCCCAAGGGCCAAATGTTGTAAAAATAAAATAAAAACAGGAAAACGCAAATAATTATTCATGTTTCATAAGTTAGACACATTCTGTCCAAACCCCTGATATTTATTAATATTTAACAATTATTCTATATTATACAAGATTTGGAAACCAATGCACCAACTGTCTTTTCTCATATATTTGTATCCTTTCTTTTTAGGAAATGATTGGTTTTAGTTTATATAAAAAGAAAAACTTATAATATTCATATACATTTAGTAAAATAGAAAATGGTACTCAACAAATAAAGCTGAACATTTGACACTTTTACCTCCACAATATATATGATTTCTTTACTATGCCCTATCTGTACAGGGTGTCCCAAATGTTCATGCACTTTAAACTCTTATAGATTAAAAATGCACTAAGATATTTGAGATGCTCTATAGATGTCACTTTAGTCCTTGAAGATTACTTATAGGCTTATTCATACATGCAAACTACTACTGGCAACAATACTTTTCTGCCTACAATATGTTCTTCATTGCCCTTTGGGTCACCTACAACTTCTGATTCTTCTGAGATCATGGTATTGTTCCATGATTCATAGCCATATAGGCTCACAGAGAATATTGATGTTTTTAATATGTGATTTGACTAGATAACAAGGAAGGCAAATTATAGCAAGAGTAAGAGATAACAAGTGGATGGGACACATGTTGCACTGGTATACACGTAATGTTAAAATAAACAAATAAACAGAAGATGCTGTTCTCCAGTTCATTGAGTAAAACCGCTAAGCAGGGTTTATGAAGTCATGGACAAAAGTGCACAGGAAAAGGTTTGATTGAGTTGTTTTCTCTACTAGTAAATAGAATACAAGATTAAAGATTCATAGAAGAATGGAAAAATTTAAAAGATATCCCCAAATCTTCAGCAAATTGGTTTAAAATCCACCAAGACTTTGGGGACACTGTTTAAAAGAGGTTTTTTTTTTTTTTAAATTGATTGTACAACATTCATGTTTTCTTATATGTCCTCTGTGAGCTAGTAATTTTAGGATGTTTTTTCTCAATACTTTTTCTTACTCTCCATACAAATCAGACGGAAATCCACACAATATACAAAGTTTCATCCAGTTTTCCTAACATCATGTATAACTTTTCTATTTATTCTAAAACTGTGAGTAATATCTCTATTCTTGTGTGTCATTCTTTCAACTGATTTACAGGGTTTATGTAACAGAAAATTAGTGGGATCTCCAGTTGTTTTACATGTTGTCAGATAATATAGCACCTTTTTTTGTTTGTTTTAATTTCAAGTTAAATAAAGTCTTAACAAATGGGATATACAGAGATGGGGAAGGAGATCTAAAACATTATTGCCATACTTTCTAAACAAATTCTATAAAGAAAGAGGAGGGTATTTTGATTTTGTTTTATAGATTCTTGCTGCCTTGTGAAGTCCTTTGCTTCTAGTTGCTGGATTCTAATTTTTAAAGACAAATTTCATCCCTGGTGTTTTGGTCATCTTTCTCCTTCTGGTCTGATTTTCTTTGTAGGTCATCTTTCATCTTCTTTGCCTTGTTTTGAAACTGGTCAATTCTGGATTTCAAGACACTATTTTCTTGTATTAGTTCATGTGCCTCTGTTTCCAAAAGACATTTTATTTTTTAAGTTCTTTTCCAATTGTCTTCAGTCTCTCTTAATTGTATTTTTGAATTGTGTTTTGAGTTCTTCCAAAGCCTATGTCCAAATTGCTGGAATGTCTATATTTTTGTTTGGTATTCCTTGATCCTCCTCTGTTCCATTTGCTCTTTGTTCATTACCTGGATAGAAACTGGCTATTATATATATATATATATTTTTTTTCTTTTTCTGTTGTTGGCTCATATTTTTTCTTTCTTTTCCTCCCTGTCATTGGCTGTAATCTTGCTCCTTTGTTTATTTTCACTATTCTATCCTGTAGGAGCTTCTTCTCTGCTCTGCTGACTGACTAGATTAGGCTGATGGAGAATTAATGAACCCTGAGGTCATATCTTCCCCAGCTGACAGGAGAAGCTGAAGGTGTAGGTGAAGGTATGGAAGCTGAAGGGAGCTAGGCTTCCCACCCTGTTAGCAAGGTATTCTGCCAGCCTTTGCCTTGGGATCCCAGTGTAAATTTTAGATTTTCTCTGTTTTTCTTAGTCTCAGAATTCTAGCAACCAGGAATGTATACACTCCTACTTATGTTCACCAACATATGTTAGCACGTGACAAATAAGAAACAACTGACAGACTCCCTGGGCTATCCTGAGTCAAGCTTAAGCTACCATTGTACATGTGAGACACAGGAAGTGTAAAGAACAGTGTGTATATTTCGCGTCACTTCCTCTCGCGAGGCTCTCTTGCTCTCACTCACTCTTGGGAGACATTGGGATTTTCCACATTGGGAGCTCATGACAGAGTCCTTGGCATCTTGGCAGGTTTTGGCATTTGCAGCTTGGTGGTGAGGTGACTGATTCCTCCTATCTTCCTTTCCTTGACCTCTAACTCCTATCTGCCTTGCCAGAGCAGTCCAATTCCCCTTTCTCTCTCTCTTCTTCTTAATTCCTTCCTCCTATTGTAATTAAACCACCATAAAAATCCCAAACTAACTTGAGAATTTTATTGGGATTGAATTTTAATCCCTGGCAACCACTAGTATAATATACTCAGTCAACAACCCTAATTTTTACCCCTTAAACTAGTCTGCTAGATTCTTACAACTACTCTCAGTGCAGTCCTTGGGTAAGGGGTATTTGAGATTTAATGCCTCTGCCCTCTGAAGACTTCTTATCTGCCCTATTGATAGACTAGATTAAGCTGGTCTTGGTGTTTATCTGTGGAGTTGGATGTGCCCTGAGGCCAAAACCTCATGAAACTCTGGCCACCAAGATGGAGAATGATGGCTGAGACCAAGTTATCCACACCTCTCCTCCAGCTGCCTCCCTGCTGCTGTGGTCAGTGCCCTGAGCCTGGTCCAGCTGTGGTAGCAAGGCACCCCCTCCAGGCTAGAGCCCTTGCCCCAAGATCCCAGTGGCCGAGATTCCAGCAACTTCAGGAGATTCAGCACAGTAGGTGGGGGAGGGGTCCTGGGACATTCCTTCTTTTTCCTTAAACCCCCATACTGTTTAAGTTGAGTCATGCAGGAGTGTCCCCAGCTCTGTCCTGTTGTTAGATGTGGTTTTCTGTCCACTCAAAGCACTTTGTTTTTGATTGGTGTGGAAGGGTTTTCACAGAAGACTTGACTTTTGCTGCTTCTAAGTGGCCATCTTGACTCTGCCTCCAAAAGGAGAATATTTAACTGGTAAGTATTCCTTTAATTTTAAAGAGTATTTATTATTGTTTCAGTCCTGTCCAAATCATTGTGAGCCTATTTGAAGTTTTCTTGGCAAAGATACTAAAGCAGTTTTCCATTTCTTTTTTCATTTTATTTTATAGATGAGAAACTGAGGCAAACTGAAGGTTAAGTGACTTGCCTAGGGACATAGTAAGTATCTGCAGCCAGATTTGAACTCAAGAAGATGAGTCTTTCTGACTTCAGGCCTAACATTCTATTCACTGGGCCACCTAACTATAATTTTTAAGTATTTTAAAGGTATTAAAATGTTAAATATTGCTTTTGACTGAAATATATTTATTTAATATCTAATAAAAATTTTGAAAATATGGCCAAAACCAACTCATTAATTTCCATAGGCCAATTTAAATCAGATTTATTTCTGTCTGTGGCACTATTACTAATCCTGTTTAATCAGGTTTATAACATTGAAATTACCTTTGACCCTTTCCTCTTCTTTGACTATCATATCCAATTACTGTGCTATGGGACAATTCTACCTGCACATCACTTCCCACATCCATCTTCTCTTCTCTATTCCCACTGTCACCACCTTAATGTGAGCACACATTACCTCTACCTGAATTACTATAATAACTTCTTCATGAATTTCTCCAACTCTGTTCTTTTCTTCTGACCATCAATATTCCACTATGATATGAAAATAATCTTCCTGCATAGATCTAGTGATGCCATTTTGCTCAATAATCTATTATTTAGAGTGAAAATTCTTATGTCTGAGATTCATGTATTCACACTCTTAAGCCTTCTTAGATTTGTAGCTTTCTTTTATATGATTTCCATGTGGGGTTGCTCTAGTCTAGTTGTATCTGCAGAATCTGTCATGCACTCACCTCACTCTGTGACTTTCCCTTCAGCTGGAAAGCCTAGTCAATTTTTCTTTATCTATTAATTTTATTTTTATTTTAAAAATGTAATTCCAATGGAATCTTCTTGAAGGAAATCTTCTCTGATGTTACAGTTGGCAATGTCTTTCCCTTCTGGATCTCATATTGAACTTTGTTTCCTAACTCTACAAGTTTTGTAACATTTAAGTATAAAAAGTTATCTTTCTTTTCCCCATATCTCCCTATCAGACCATGAATTCCAGGAGAAGAGAAATTATTTATATTTTTGTCTCTACCAACATATCCAAAAGTATAAAAATATATTATATGAGTACATATATGTATATGTATATGTGTATGTATATATGTGCTCACCAATGTACCAATGGCTATGCTTTTATTGATTCCAAATTTTGAATTTGGAAATTAGTTTATTAAACTTTCATTTTCACAAATATTCTTAAAAATGATAGACTGAAAATTAAGGAAAGCAGTCAGTAAACAAAGAAAGAAGAATTAATTTATTGGGCTTAATCTACTTTACAGAACATTCAAGTAAAGATATCCCCACAGATAAGAATTTACTATTTGGTCAAAATTGTTGGGAAATGGGAAATCAATCTGGTAGAAACCAGGTATAGATCAATATCTTATACCATTTCCCCAGATAAGACAAAAATAAACACATGATCTAGACCTAACATGAGATATCACGAGCAAATTAAAAGAACAGGAAACATAATATCTATCAATTTTATAGGTACAAGAAGCCAGCCTTGTATAGTATTCCATCACAATCATATGCTATAATTTGCTTATCCTTTTTCCCAAATATTGGGAATACTCTCAGTTTCCAGTTTTTTTTGCCACCACAAAGAGAGTTTCTATAAATATTTTAGAACATATTTAGAACAAGAAATAGAAAACACTGTGTGATATAAAATTGACAATTTTGATTACATCAAAATGAAGAGACATCATACCAATACAACTAATATAACTAAGATTAGAAAGAAATCAGAAAATTGAAGTTGAGGAAAATTTATAGACAATTTCTTGGTTATGTAAGGAATTAAATTTAGGGTTTGACTAAATATGTGAGAATTCTAAAATAATATAGTGGTTGCTGTTTTAAAATATTATAGCTCATGGGGGTAGCTGGGTAGCTCAGTGGATTGAGAGCCAGGGCTTGTGATGGGAGGTCCTGGGTTCAAATCTGGCCTCAGATACTTCCCAGCTGTGTGACCCTAGGCAAGTCACTTGATCCCCATTGACTAGCCCTTACCATTCTTCTGCCTTGGAAACAATACACATTATTGAGTCCAAGACAGAGAGTAAGGGTTTAAAAAAGAAGAAAAAACATAGCTCAAGTCAAAATGACTTTTAATGACTTTAATTTATAGATGTAGAAAGAGTGAAAATACAGAAATACAAAAAGAGAGTGGAGAAGATGTCCAGTCTATCACATTACATATTGCTCTGGTGCTTGGTTCAGCCTGGCAGGGCTTTTTAACCCTTAACAGGAGGACTAGATTTCCACTCACACGGTTTCCTCCAAGAGGGGAAGGCCTCTCTGGAACTAATCTCTCTCTAGAAGCCAGGAATGGAAGGCCAAGTATTCACTCACCCAAGAGCCAGTCGAGGAGTCAAGGTTCTAGGTTGAAGCCAAGGTCCAAGTCATAGCCCCAAACCACAGTCCTAGTCTAAGATCCTCCAAGCTCCAGATTCAGGCCCAAGACAACCAGCTGAACTCTTTCAGGACTTTTTATAGTCAATGACCTCCTGTCCCTTCCCTCTTCACAGGGCCAATCACAGCTTCCAAATTGCCTAGCACTGCCCAGGGGGGGGCAGTGTCTGTAGGATCTATACATCATCCTCTGAAGGTGTCAACTTGTATCAAAGGATTTACAATTTCCTGATTTATTGGGTTAAAAGGGTGGAGCTCTCCAAGTAAAGACTGTGAATCCTCTTACTTGATAACAAAGTGTTAAGTAGGGATTAAATAAGTATTAAGTAGGAGTTAAGTAAGTGTTAACTTAAAATAGACAAAAAGAATAAAGAATTAATTCCCTTTTACAGTTAGAAGTTGCATATAAAAATACAGAGAAAACTTTGTCATATTTATAAAAATATGGGCAATTTTCCAATTTATAAATGGTCAAAGCATAAGAACTAATAATTCTTAGATGAAAAAGTCAAAACTACATATGATTACATAAAAAAGTTTAAATTATTACTGATTGGATGAATGCAAATCAAAACAACTCTGAGGTATCATTTCATACCTATCCTTTTGGTTAAAATGATAAATAGGCAAAACAACAAATGTAGTGGATGTGGAAAAATGGAGACACTAATATACTGTTGGTGAAGCTGTGAACTGATCTACCTATCTTGGAGAGCGATCTGGATTTATGCCTAAAGAATTGGGAAACTGTATTTACCCTTTGATCTAACAACATCACTTATTAGGTTTGTTTCCTAAGGTGATCAGAGAAAAAGAAAAAGAATCTATATGTTCTAAAATATTTATAGCAGCTCTCTTTGTGGTGGCAAAAATATTGGAAACTGAGGGGATTCCCATTATTTGGGAAAGGGCTAAGCAAGTTATGGCATATAATTGTAATGGAATACTATTGTGCCATAAGAAATGATGAACATGTTAGTGGGAAAAAATAAAAAAAGACTTACAAAAAATAATAAAGAGAAAAATGAGCAGAAACAGGAGAATATTATTTACAAAAACAGAAGTGTCACTTGAAGAATCATGTGTGTATATCTACCTCCACAGAAATAACTGTCTAATAAAAATGAGCAAGACATATTTTAAATATGCATATTTGTTTCTGAAATCATATCTTCTCTACTGTGTGGTAGGGTTGATGGGAGGGAGATATTTGGAAAATGTTATTCTTTTTGAGAAAAATAAAATATTCCATGGTGGGTTGTACATCTTGATCTAGAAAGATAGTAAAGGAAGGTAACGAAATAAAATATAGGATTGGGCACATAAAAATGGAATGAAAAGAAATGAAAGGATGAACAAATGAGATATAAAAGGAGTGGAGAAAAGTATCCAAATATTGAGCAACATTCACCTAAAGAAATGGAGAAGAGAATAAGGAGCTAAAGAAAAAGACAGAATGATTAGTATGAAAAGAAGAGAGAGCCTTGAAATTACAATTTCTCTGAGGTCAAGAGTAGAGAGATTATTTTGAAGATCATGGTCAATATCAGGGAAACACATTTGAATTTGTCAATTAGGGAGTTGTTAGTGACCTTTGAACAAGCTGTTTCTGTAAGGGTATGACAAAAACTAGATTGTAAAGGGTTGAGGAAGATGTGGGTGGGAAAGGAATGGAGACATTATTCATAGACTTTTCCCCAAAATGTTATCTTTAAAGGGAAGCAGAGAGAAGGAATTGTTACTGGTTAGGATAAAAGAGTCAAAATTATTTTGTTTTAGTAAACAACTAAGCATGTTCATTTGCTTAGAACATACATGATTTGTTAGAAAGGCAGAAAGATTAAAAAAAAAAGGCAGAAAAATTATGAAGGAAACTAAAAGGAGAATATCAAAGAAAATGTAAAGGGTTCATCTTTATTGGAGAATAGACAACCTTTCCCCTTGCAATGGAAAGAAGGAAAGAAACAAGAATTTTCCTGAGCACTTTTGAGAAGTAGAAGAAAGAAGATGATGAAAACACTTGTGGCATAATCTAAATCTTCTCAGTTAATATTCTATAACTATGTATAGGTAAGGGATTAGCAGGTAAAAGAAAATATTTAGAACAATTGCTACGAATAATATGTGTGTGTATTTTTGTGTAGGATCCTGTTTTAACAAGACCTGTGACTTCATTGGTATAGTGAGCTTTCCATGAGAAACTTCATTACTAATGCAGACCACAACCTTCTCTGTTAACTTGTAGAGATTTAAAAACTACCTGGAGCAGTGGAAGATTAAATTATTTCCCTAGAGATTTATAACTAGTCTGTATAAGATTTTAGAATCTGAATCATGTTAAAAAGATTAGGCACTAGGTTTGGAATCAGGATGACCCAAGTTTATATTTCCCCTCACTTGTAATATATAATAAGTTATTAAGATAATTTTTTTTAACTTCTCTGTGCTTCAAATGTTTTATTAGCAAAAGCTGAAAATGATCTGGATTGTCTCTTCCAGCTCTAAACATATGATCCATTTGATCTGTGAGGCAAATGACAGATTCTGAATCAATTCTCTCTTCCATGTTTCTCTGCTTTGATTTTTTTTAATAGTTAAGATTATATGAATGTGGATAAAAGTAGAAATGAAAGGTGAAAGATGCCCCTTTAAAAGTTCTTATGAAGTGCAAAATGATCTCTCCTAAAATCACTTTGAAAAATTCATTTGTTCACTTAGCAGAATGAATTTTGAGGATGCATGAATAATGGTTTGACAAGATTATGGCCAAAAAGAATCCTTAAAAGGGAATGTATGTGTATAACTAGTTAATATCTAAGGAGGAAAGAAGAACGTTCCTTCTCTCTCCATCTCTCTAGTCCCTTTTCTTCCCTTCCCACACAAATTCTTCTCAAGGAAAAGATACTATTTTACATAAAAAGCAAAAGATTGACCATTGCATGCAAAAACCCAATTAACTGTTTTCTACTTCACTTGACCATCAAGCTAGTCAAATAATCAATCAAAATATCATAGTTAAATTTCATTTTCACGTTTTTATGATCAGACAAGGGGATATGATTAAGGATATAGACCCTAAGTGAACATCCTAGTGCAAATACCAACCACATGGAAATGGGTTCTGATCAAGGACACATGCAATACCCAGTGGAATTGCATGTCAGCTATGGGGGGGTGGTTGGAGGGAGGAATAGAAAATGATTTTTGTAATTTGTAATTTGAAATTGACCAAATTTAAAAAATCATGCATAAATAAAAAATAAATATATGAACAATAAAGAACAATAAAGATTAGTTGCTGCAAATCAAAACTTTTAGCTTTAGTTTATTCTCTGTCAAAAGATAAGAAAATAGGAAAATATCATCATTCCGATGTTAATTTAAAATCATTATGTACCCAGTCCAGAATTTTTCTTTCAGAATTGCAGAAAGTTTGTAGGTCAGTAATGTCCTTAATGAGCAGCTAGATTTTGCTCGTGTTAAGAAGTCTTCTGCTTTAGAGTCATTATATCTTTTATACCTTTGTTCTTTATCACATCTATTCTACTGTTGTTTTTTGACCCAACTTTACCACGTACATCATCTGATCTTTCTTACTCCTTATCATAGCCTATGCTTCACAGTTTTGACATCAGGCTCTGCCATTATTACTCATGCCATGATTATATCTCCTCCCTTCAGGAACATCTGTGGTTATTTCAAGTCTCCAACCACAACATTTTGAGTCTTTAGTTTCTGTTATTCCCTTTGTGGTTGGACTTATTCTTTCCTCATCCCTCTTCTTCTCTCATTATATCAAGTAAGTTATCAAGTTCTCTTGATTCTTTTTGTCACCACCCTAATTACCACAAGGTATCTGACCCTCAGTATTACCTCCCTACACAAGCCATTGCAATGGGAAGTTTTGTTGACATGCCACACCAATCAACCTCCTGTTATGCATATTTCCCAGTAGTGGTCATCCAGTCTCACTAATTAGTTGCAAATATGATTACTTCCCCTATTACTTCCTTTAGAATCCTCACTCCTATTAATTAAACCTTACTCATCCTCAGGTCTCCTCTTACATGATTTGCACAGACAAATGGAATATCCCCATCCTAATTCTTTAAAAAGTCTCCACACCCTTGAACTTTTAACCATAAAATGATTCTACCATAGGATATCATACTCTCAATGGCCCTCTCTATGGGATGCTCCTCATATTCATAGTATCCAAAGATGAGAAGAAAGATGAATAGTCAAAAGACTTCTTGATCTCCATTGTCATTTCCAAACCAGTTTTCTCACCTCATCTTTATTGAATGTTTCATGATGTCGATCCCAAAGTTTTTATCACCCTCTCCCTGTGCTTTCCATCCATCAACCTCTTGACAACTCTCATAACCTTTTCAATGACTTTATTTCCTGACTCACAATCCTTTTCTCCACCCTATTCCCTGTCATCCATCACCCTAAGAAACTTGAATATTTCCGTTGATGGGTCTTCTAACAACCTCACCACCGAAGCCCTGAAAACTCCCCAGTTCCAAAAACCTCTTCTTCCACCTCCACCCAATATGGCATGGGCGCACCTTAGACCTCAATATCACCAAATTTGTATCACCTAGGAAATATGGAGCTTAGAAATAACCTTCCCAGATCACGGTTTCCTGTCATTGTTCTCTCTTAACCAAAAAAGAAAAAAAAAATAGATGTAGCAGCTTGTTTAAAATGTAAACAGTGTTATTTATGGAGAGTGAAGATGCTAGTGACCCTGAGAGTCCCTTATGAATCAATGCCTAATAAGTTTCCAGTTACTATAGATGAATGGAAATCTCTCTCTTTGCATATCTGTTCTCCTATCTGCCCTTCCCACACTTCATTATGTATATGTTCCAGGAAACACTGTGGTACACGGTAATTATTTCTAATATTCTTTCTGCATTAATGTAGTCACAGTGATGGCCTATTTATCTTTATTGTGTTTACTTTATCCTTAATACAATACCATCATTCTCAGGAACAATTTCCTTATTTTTAAAGTAATATAATTATTTCAGGCAGTCCTGCCTACTCTTTCATGCTTCAGATTATAAATAGAGTAATACTTTGGAAGTATTAGGTGGAACTAGCATCTGAGCCAACTGAAATTGCAAAAAGGTATAATCTGAATTTCCATGTTCATGATTTAGAGCTATGAGAGACTTTGAGGTTATTACGACACTCTTCCTTTACAGAAGGGTAAATTGAGGTCTAGAACTTCAGTGATATCCCCAGAGTCATGTCACAGAAGCAATAATTTTCAATGTAAGTATATGGACTCAAGCCCTGTGAGTTCAAATCCTGCGAGATTCCCATTGCTACTCCTTCCTATTTGGGAAAATTTCATACTGAGAATTGTTTTTTGTTTTTGTTTTAATTTAGCAAAGCTTGAGGACAATCAATGACTAATGAGTCTCAATGTATTTTGAAAACAGCTGCAATGCCTGAATTTGAATGTGACCAATGTAATCAAATGACAAAAGTGAAATAGAACTTCTTTGATAAAGGGTCCAGTAGGAGATAGCAACCTTATTTAAAAAAAAAAACAAAAAACAAAAAAACCAAACCATTACCCTTGTCTTTGAATGAATGCTAAATTTTGGTTCCAAGTAAGAAGAGTGAGAAGGGCTAAACAATGGGGATTCAGTGACTTGTCCAGGGTCACACATCTAGGAAATGTCTGAGCCCAAATTTGAATGGAGATCCTCCCGTCTCTAGGTTGGCTCTCAATGCACTGAGCCAACCTAGTTTCTCACCAGAATAGCAATTTTTAAAATAGCCTTGTTTAATTAATTTTCCATTATATTAATAGAGATTCAATGATGAAAAAGTGGTTATAGATGTTATACATAAACTGTATTGAGGCAATATGATCCTGTATACAAAAGACTAGGAATCATGGAAGAGGTGATCAGTAACTTTCTTCTAAGTCAGGAAGATTTGAGTTTCAATCTCACCTCCCTTCTGGACACACTGTCTGCCTCTTCTTGGACAAACCATCTAAACTTGTTCTTCTCCAGGGAAGTCTCCAGAACAAGATGAAGAGAAGGTGCCATTCAATATTTATAAAGATATCCATATACTAATAAAATCAAAAGTCTGTATATTCTTTTGAAAACTCCAGGCAAAATTATGTTTAAGTATTCAACAACTTACTTCATGTTAATATTAAAGTCATGGTCATGTTTGTGTATAGAAAAGTCATTTAAAAAAAAAAATTGGAGAGGGCAGCTCCATGGCTCAGTGGATTGATAGCCAAGCCTAGAGATGGGAGGTCCTGGGTTCAAATTTGATCTCAGGCACTTCCTCAAGATGTAATCCTTGGGCAAGTCATTTAATATTCATTGCCTAACCCTTTCCACTCTACTGCCACATAGTATGGATTCAAAGACTGAAGGTAAAGGATAAAAAAAGAGAGAGAGAGAAAGAGAGAGAGTCTGAGTTACAGTGAATAAAATACAAAATTCAGGCATAAAGAAGATGCCTTCTATTTAGCATATGCCTAATAAAAATCCAATGATTCCAACAATGGAGTGTGCCATACCTGTAAATAACACCAAAATACGTAAACTATGAAATCCCTCTGAAATTTGGACATTATAATAAATACCCCGGATTTTATTTTCCTATAATGTGCCAACAATTCAATGCACTGGTTGACAAAGGAAGGTAATTTTTAAGTAGCTGAAGCCACACGATGAAAGAGTCAAACTATTTGATGTCACTGCATTGTCTGAGGCAGCCTAGAGTTGAATCACAAAACACATAGAAATCATCTTCATCAAACGATTAGACATAAAAGGTGTCCTTGGACAGTGGAGCATGATGCAATGAAACTGGAAATCAGGGTCCTGATCTCCAATACAGGTTTCTCTCATTAAAGAAATGTTTTTCTAAGTTAAGCAAGATCATTAAGGGTCAATTGAACGGCATCTTTAGGGAATTAAACTATTAGCATACATAAAATGCTATTAATGATCTACACTCCATATGCATCAGTAAATAGAGCCAGGGTCATCCACTTAATTACAAGACTAGTTTGATAGCACCAGGAAACAAAACTAACAGCCTATTAGCTCTCTTTTCTCCTCCTAAGGGATATTAACATCTGAAGTCACAATTGTCACTAGGAACATCCTTCCAGGCTGTATTTATTTCACAGGACAACTAAAAGAACTTAATTATTTTCAGCAATATGTGACATTTGTAGCTACTAGACATGATTATTCTTTCTATATAAAAAAGAAAAGAGAGAATGTAGTGGCATGACCAGCATGCTTCTTGGCTGAAGGGACTCTTCCAATCTCCTGAGACAGAGATTAAGTACTTAAGCAGCAAGGACAGGGCTTAGGGCAGAGAAGAGGTCCTTGATGATGAAGGCCATTATCAGGGTGATAATAGTGCCTTGACCCTCTCTCAGTTAATAATCATTTATTAAATGATTGTTGTTGTTCTCTGGGCAAAGGTATTGGAGTGGTCTGGCATTTATTTCTCCAGCTCATTTTACAGATGAGGAAACTGAGGTAAACATTTTTTCAAGTGATTTACCCAAGATCACACAGCTTGCCAGTGTGTAAGGTCAGTTTTGCAGTCATGAAGATGAGTCTTCTTGAATCTAGTGCTGGCATTTCATCCTCTAGGGCACCAAACTGCCTAGGTGTTCCTGGAGGAAATCGTGTGTAAATAAAGGTGTATGTGCAAGTCATTTGCAAAGTAGATGGAAGCCATCTGAAAGAGAAACTATTAACATCTAAGGGCAGAGGAGAAGGGAGGACAAAGCCTCTTGCAGAGGGGGACCTTTGATTTAAGCAATTAGGGAAATAAAAGAAAGAAGAAGAGGTGAGGAAGAATGATTCAGGCAGGAAGGAGAGGTCAAAGATTGAGCAGGAGGATGTGGAATGTCAAGTTAGAGGTATAACCAGGAGACACCTGCTGCTATATTCTAGAGGGTTTGGTAGGGACTGAGGTAGAAAAAGGCTGGAAAAGCAGGATGGTTCCAGGTTCTGAAGAGCTGCAAGGTCACTTTGCTATTGTGCAGGTCTCACCATCTCACCTTCCCCCTCCTGCTTATTGAATTTCAGTAGCTCCTTTTCTCCCCAATTAGTGATAAAGCATTCTCCTGAGTATTTAAAGCACTTTATAAGATAGGACTTTCTTACTTTCCATCTTCTTAGTGGCTCAAGGAAAAACAAACAAACAAAAAAAAAACAAATGTGGACTGCTATTTTTTTTCACATAAGAGAACCTTATAATTATCAGAGCTCATAGATATTCTTTGGGTTAAAACAGAGTAATTACAAAAATAAAATCCAAAAGTTAATTCTGTTTCCCAAAACTAACATGATCAGATACCTTCACTGTCATAAGACTTGGTTAATTGGTGACTTTCTAAGCAGATAGAAGCATTTTGAATATGTATTTCTATAAGTTTGTGGCGGGCATTTTTAATTTTCTTTTTTTTTCATCTTTTTGTATGAAATTGAGTTTCATCAGAGAAATAATTAACAAATTAATGAATGGTATTAGTGATCATTAGTATTGACAAAATCTATAGTCATACAGATCATAAACATGATTCTAGTATGTGCTACACATTTTAAAGTCTGAAAACCCTTTTACATGTGTTCATCTCACTTGAGCTTCATTAACAACCCTTTGAGATAACTACTACAATTATTAACCACCCCTTTTTACAAATTAGGAAATGGATGTTCAGAGAGCTTAAATGATTTGCCCATAATCACATAGGAAGTGTCAGAGGCAATATTTGAACCCAGAGAGTCTTTAAAACTCAAGTCCAAATATTCTTCCACCTCCTCTTTGAATGTAGACTTTCTCTTTTGGAAACATGTCTATATCACAGGCTAAGTATGAAGGAAGAATGCCCACTAAGAATATATATGAAGAAACTTTTTAGAAGAATACTATTCTCATTATCATTTAATTCATTACTATATTTAGGCATCATAAATGTAGGCAATCTTTCTACTTATAATTTCACATTCTTAGTAATTCTTTTTTTCTTAAACCCTTACTTTCTGGTTTAGAATCAATACCATGTTTTGGTTCCAAGGCAAAAGACCATAAGGGCTAAGTAATGGGGATAAAATGACTTGCCCAGGGTCACAAAGCTAGGAAGTTCCTGAGGCCCGATTTGAACCCAGGACCTCTTGTCTCTAGACCTAGTTCTCAATCCAGTGAGCCACCCAGCTGCCCCATTTCTCAGTAATTCTTCTCCAGGTTTTCCTGAAAGATCTCCAAAGAGTCTCTATCCAACCTTCTAAAGGTCTTCCCTAGTGTTTTATTTTTTCATTTCCTCCATACCAGTGTAGCACTTAGAGCTATCTTTTATCTCTTGTTTTTACTGCCTAACCAGCCCACTTCTCCTTTATAATCATGCTTGTCTTGAGTTTTATTCCTTACACTATTTCTTCTTATGTATCTCTCATCAGTTATAATAAATGCAAAGCAGCATTTTTTCCACTATGTGGTTTAGACTTTCATAATCAAGAGCAATGAAATAGTAGAAACATTTGTTTTTATCTCTATTTATAATACTTTACATTATTGCATTTCAATCACACAATAATATTTTTGAAATATGGATATACTTTTAGAAGTGCCATTGGGAAGTACATAGCTAACTTTCTCATCTGGCTAGATAAAAATAAGAGCAGAAATTAGATGATGAAATCCATTAACAGAAAGAGAGGGAAAGAAAACAAAAAGATGCAAAAAATGTAAAATTTAGTAAATATTTATTAAGCACCTATTACATGGAAAGCACTGAACTAGGCACTAGGAATACAAAACCAAATATAACGTTGTGCCTGAAACCAAGGGACATCTGGGTTACTGGGAGGTTCTCAAATAAAACAATTACATATAATGAAAGGTAAAGAGTGATGGAGTAGGGGAGGGAAGACACAAAGGAGTCTTGCACAACTTCAAGAGGGAGATAATGCTTTTAGCTGGAAGAGATGACACAAAAATTGAGCCTCGAGCAACAATAAATATTCTGAAGGACAAGGATACCAAAGGAGTCCATGCCAGATATGGAGGTCAATCAGGTGAATGAGCAGGCACCGTATAGCCTAGTTCAGACCAGTTAGCCATTCTGGTAGGCTGGACTATGAAGATGAAAGTGGAGTAAAGTGAAATAAGTCTGGAAAGAGAGGAAAGAAAGAAATAGAAATGGGCTCTTAGGAAATCTAGAAAGAATGAATTGTGAAGAAAGTTAATCATTCAGATAAGCAAGCAACCTTTCATTTGTAGTTTTTGCTCAGGTTAGTAGGCACATGTTTCTAAAGTACATTAGATTAATTTGTCAAAAGTTCCCCACATTTCATTTCTCTCCTTTTCCCTCTACATCCTTCTTCCTTCTTTGCTGCTATTAATTATGAGGAACTACAGAGGATACTCAACATTAGGACAGGATTAAACGCTAATCACTGAGCACTGATCAGAAAAATTTAATCTGGAAAGCTCTTTTCAAGACAGTTTTTAAAATAAAGGGTGAGATATATATTTTAAGCCTAAGTGTATCCTCATTTGATCCATATTAGAGAGCAGCTGGAAACCATTCTCTATAAAAGGGGGGGGGCAAGAACCCGTCACAAGCTTGAAAACTATTAAATCACCCCCTATCTGTCTCCTTTCCAGGATAAGTAACATCAATTTCTTTAACCTCTCTTCAAAGACCCTATTATTCAATCCATTAATCTTTTCCATTATGTAGGTAAATTGAAATTCATCTATACCTTCCTTTACTCTTCTCACCCAGATATCCTTTCAGAGCCCTATAGGTGACAAAATATAACTATTTTAAGTAACTAAAGTGGGTGTAGGGACTAAAACAACAAATATAAACCTGGTGTTTTAAAGGAGATTACCCAATGACTACATTAGTAAAGAAAAAACTTATGGGTTCATTAAGAAATACAGGAATGTCTTCCTCAAAAAGAGCAAATTAATCTAAAGAATCCAGTGACAGGGAAGAGGCAATAGTGTGGATAGAGGTAACAAGAGAATAACTTCATGAATTCAATGGACAGGGACAAGATCCAAAGTCAGATGAATCAGAGATAGTAGATTTATAATGCAAAAACCATGTCAAGAACATCATCTAAGTTAATGCAAGTTAGAAAACTAAAAAAATTCCCAAGTCAAGACACACTTGGAATTTATATGATCATCACTACCAAATGTACTTTACAGAAATAAAAAGAAGGCATACATAATTGGAAAGATGGTCATTGTTCTTAGCCAGGCCATGTCACTATAATAAAATAACAATAGTTTCTAAATTAATTTGTACATTTAATATCATACCAATTAACTGCCAAGTGGTTATTCTTAAGGAGTAGATGTAGCAATCAAAAAGTTTATCTGAAAGAATAAAAGATCAATGTCCAGGGAAATATTTTTTTTAATTCATAAGAATGAAGGAAGCCTAGCATTTATGTATTTCAAAATATATTATAAATCAAGGATCATAAGACTATTTGTTATTGGTTTTAAAAAAACAAAATTAAATCATGGAACAGATTACTTAAATGACAAAAACAACAGAACAGAGGTTATTCTAGTATTCTTCTCTGTCTATATGACTTCTATGTCTCTATGACTTCTGGGACATTGATACCCAGTTTCTGAGAATACCTATGAAAACTAGAAAATAAATTGACAGAAATTTACTTTAGACCAACATATTACCACAATGAGATTCCAATGAATATATGATTTAATTATAAAAGATGGGAATACAATATTTTTAAAGTGACAAGAATAAGTAGAAGTACCCTTCATAACTATGGATACAGGATTTATTATCAAACAGCAAGGAATAGTTAGTCATGAAAGATAATATAACTAATAACATGGAATTTCTTTTTTTAATATATTTATTAAATCAATGAAGCCAGAATAAGAAGAAAATTGTCCATTGGAAAAACATCTGCAGTAAATCACTCTTATAATGGTTTGATATCCAATGTATATAGATAATTGGAATAACTGCACAATAAAAAGTGACCTTTTACAATAAGATAAATGGGGAAAGAATATAGATATCCATTTTTAAAAGAATTAATGAAAATTATCGATCATAAAAGACTGCTCCTCTAACAGCTAACAAGAGAGTAAAAATTAAACAAGTTTTCACAAGATTAGCAATGACAAAACAATAAAAAGGAGAAACGGGAAATTTTGAAGGAAGTATATGAAGACAGACACATTAGGTGTCTTCAGTGTTCTTGGAAAAGGGAATTGGACTGTCAAAAGGATGCTTCAATCCTGCATCTGCCAGAGGCTGCTGGAACATGCACATCCCTTCCCTTTGTCCTGTGTCTGTCACATAGCACCTGGGGAGAAATAAGGGCCTTGTAGGGGAAGATGGGGATGAGGGGAGGAATCTTACTCTATTCCCCCTCTCCCCCCTTGTTCTTGTTGCCCGCTGTTAAAAATGCACTATTTATTGCAATGTAAAGTTGTCCAGGGGGTGGGGAGGGGGAGGTGTTTAATACATATTGGCAATATGTCTTAAAAAAATAATAACAAATTTCTGCATGTTTCCCTTATTTATATGATGGAATTTAT
Source organism: Monodelphis domestica (assembly GCF_027887165.1). NCBI lineage: Eukaryota > Metazoa > Chordata > Mammalia > Didelphimorphia > Didelphidae > Monodelphis > Monodelphis domestica. The sequence goes on from NC_077234.1 coordinate 174,090,932, forward strand.
CTCCCTTCCATAACAATGCTTCTGATATTTAAAGTTATGATCAACTCTTTCCTCTGAAACATTTATTTTCTTTATTAATGAAATCCTGTTTTTGTTCTTGTATGGCAAAGTTTTAAGCTCTCTCCCCATCCTAGTCACGTTTAGTCCATATTGCCAGTGCACCTATAAAAATTTGCCTTAGGAGCAATATGCAATATTACAGATATATTATGACCAGCAAATGAATCATTCAGAACTTACTCTGTGCCAGGTACCATGCTAGGTATATGGGGTATAAAGTAAAATTTGAAATCATCCCAGTTGTCTAGAACATTCTAACTGGAAACTAACATTCTATCTGGAAAGACAATACATATGCAATATGTTTATCTTTTTAAAGTTTGGAATGCAATACACTATTGGTTTATGAATTTATCCTATCATCACATCAGCTTGTTTATTTCCCATGTCACATTGCTGATTCATTTGGAGCTTGTCTCCTAAAAACACCAGTTGACATGAATTACGATATAACAACATGTCTACTTCTCTTTACTTCTGCAAGCAGTTTAAAAATAATCTGACAGCAGAATGTTGCATTTATGTCCATCTAATTTCATTTTGTTTGATTAATTTCCCTATTCCAATTCACTGGATTTTTCTGTATCCTGATGCAATAAGTAAAACATTTGCAGTTTCTCCCATCTTAATAAGAGGGACTATATTATAGAGGCAAAACAGACATGGGCACACAAAAGCGTGCATTCATGTCTCTCCTGACACCTATTGATTGTGGGATTGTATTAAAAGTAAACAAATAATTTTTCACTTTATTTCCTTCTTTATTTTGTCTTTTTTCATAACGTAACTAAGATGGAAATATGTATTGCATGATAACAAATATGCAACCTAAGTAAAAATACCTATTATCTCAGGGAGGGAGAGCAAGAACATATTTCAAGAAGTCAGGAAAAGATTATTTCAAATATTTATGTGCAATTGGGGAAAATGCAATAAAAAATTAAAAATAAAATGAAGGATCAATAACAAAATAATTAGGTTCCTAGAAAATGAAATGTACACAAAAGGTTTAGTCTGTATAGATATTCTCTTTGTCATTTACTTACATCTAGATGAAGAAACAATAATTCAAGCTCTAATGTATTAGCAAAAAAAAATGATTATGGGATCATGGGAAAGTCACTAACTCTTTTAGTGCTCTATGAGCTTATGAGATGCTTTTAAAACATTAGAAGCATACAATAGACCATTTTGCTAGCAACCTTCTAACTGTGCCTTGCCTTGAACCAAAAGCTATCTCCTAAAGCAAGCCTGGTTCCTCTCAGTTGTCCCAGAGGAATTGTTAAAAAGAATTTCTCTTTTCCTCCCCCAGAAAGCAAATCACCATCACACTCCTCCCTATGAAGAAAAGAACAGAGGAGAATCCATGGAAGGTCTTCTAGAGTCTAAGGTATTCATTTTTCATATGTTTGCAGTGTCCTAAATGGAGATGAAAGAGGAAGCTCCAAAACCATTTAATTTCCTTTTATTACTGTTAAATATATACCAGAAATATAGTGTGGGGGGTTCTTATTCCCAGAAGCATAAACCAGTCTATTTAGATTAAGTCACACTTTGTGGTTTTGTAGTTTTAACATTCACTTTGCTCATTTGGAGTATATTCTTCTTCAGGTTTTCTTTGATTTTTTAATTTATTTTTTGAAACAATGCATACAATTTGTGTGAAATAAAATAGATAGGCACAGTGAGTCTAACAAGACTTATGCCTATTTTAAAATATCTCATTTTTCATCCCACTTTCATGAATGGAACTTCATATAGTGAAGTGACAAATAATAAGATGATGTCACAAAAATTTCAAAACCCTGATCTTTCTTGTAATGTATTAATAAAAAGCAATTGTAGACTTGCTTAACTAAGCATTTAAAATGAGAAAAATAAAGGTTTACTCTCTAACTTAAATGAACATGGATTCAAGAGTTTAGACTGAAATGAAAATTTATACAACAAAAATTTATAGGAATTAGTCCAAAATTATTTTCATCAGGACATGCAGTGCCCATAGAGGAATGATTTAAAGATCAGTTGAATCTGCAGCAAAATGCCATCCATCACAAATATTTTACAAGCACCGTGTGATGAAGAAAATATGGTAGTTATAAGGGAACACTTGTTTGAGGATCAGTGTACGTGCCCTGATGGAAAGTCTTCATCCTTTCCCAACAAATAAGCAAAGGCTTTAAAAAAAGATCCGTAATAATACAGGGAACCTTGAAGGACACAGAGGGAGCGAACAGTTTGTTAGAAGTGTCCCACGTGATTCAGAAATCCCGCATCTCCTCTATGTGGTCTTCACAGAAGTATGGGCTGAAATATGTCCATATATTGTCTAAAAAATGCAAATGCAAAATTCTCCAGATTACTTTCAGCTGCAGTTGGCCCCACATCCTCCATGCATTTTCACTTTTGGCATAGCTGTTAGAAAACGTAAATGGTAGCCACAAAGAAAGCAACCTTGGCCTTCACTTTTCCCCCACAAGAGCCATAGAATTTCTTTTTTCTTTTGTTTCTCAAGGCCATAAACACTGAAAATCCTAATTAAAACACAAAGTTTGACTCTGTTCTCTTCCAGGATTACCAAAGCTAAGAAAGTGAAAGGAATGTGGATTAAAAAAAATTACCCCAGGCCTGACAAAGACACTCTTAGAGTTTCAAACTGTTAACTTTTCTTTTCTCTGGCATCATGTACCTCGGGAGGAAAATAGTTACTGTGAAAAACTAATGAATGTAGGCATCATTCAAACAAGGTTAATGCATACATGGAGTGGCCTGTGAATAGAATTTCAAACAAAACATCTAAGCAATGATGCGAGCAGGAAAGAGCCATATTTGCTCTGTACAAAGAGCGCTTTGTCACCTCCTGACTTCATAGAAATGAGTGCACTTGTGTTTGTATGTGTGCGTGCATGTTCTTACAGTGGTCTTTGGGTAGCGCCACTTGAACCGACCAGCCAAGAAAACGGACACATTTTCTAGCTCTGCTGTCAAGAGTTACGGGTCAAGGTTAGGCTGAACATAATACCTTCTTCATCGAAAAGGCCACTCGCTTTGATCCTTCCTTCATTTCTTTCTTAAAAAAAATAAAAATAGAAACACTCCTAGTGAGAACACATGCATGTTCAGAGGAGGAAAAATAAGCCTCGGTGCAAGAAAATTCAGCAGCACAACCACTCGAAGGCGATGAGGACTAGCCCCAGTCTGGGTCCTGACCTTCCCCACTTTGCTTTCTCTACGTATCTATTATATCCTACCAGCTTATTAAATACATTAAAAGATGTCGTGGTCAAGTAGAAAGGAATTACTTGGTCTCATTGTAGCATTCGAACTATAACATTTCAGTAGAATTGGAGTCCCCCCACACTGATTGAGGTCCTCCCAGGTGAAATCACCATGGTAGGCAGTGGAAACTAAAAATTAAAAAAGACACAGATCTAATACTTTAGGTGATTTAGCTTGAACGATTCTAAAAATAGTTTTTTCTTCTCATCGTTTTTAAAAATTATCATTTTAATTATACTTCTTCCATATAGGAATAGAAGAACACAGGCCTGAGATTCATGTGAAGACAACTTTTTTAAGAGAAATATTAGGATAAAAGTCATAAATACACATAATTTTCCCCAGAAATAACAAAATAATTTATTTAGAAAGTCTCAGGATCACTGACTGAATTTTTAAGTTTGATCTACATGGTTGGATACATGTAGACATGTCGGTAACCTTCTTCGTTCATCATTGATTTAACCATTCCATAGTTCACTTTTGCTAGAATCAGTCAGAAGGACATGAGTATAAGTCCTGCCTCTAATATGAGCTCTATGACTCTGGGCTACTTATTTAAATTCTCTGTACCCCAGTTAATTCTCTAAAATAATGCTTCAGAATAATTGCCAATTTTCACTGATAAAGAGATACACTTTATCCATACTTCCTTATACAAACAAGATCATAAATTTGGGCAGAACAAAAAGAAAAAAAAAACCAAAACCCCAAACCCACAAGCCAATGTGTTAAACACTGGGGGATAGAACAATAAAAGAAAAGAAAGAGCCCGTAAATTCCTAGAGGAATTTACCTCTTATGGGGGTCTGTGAAGAAATATTTTAATATATAAAGTGATGAAACATGGATAGAATAATATGAGCTTGTTCATCACACCCCAGAACACTATAGTTAAAGGACATAATTTGGGAAATAAAAGAATTTCTATTATAAAGAATATTTAGTAAGCGTATGGAATCAGTTAAGTTGGTTTAGTCCAGTCTGAGAAAAAGGCCCCAGGTGTGAGGGTCACCCAAAGACACTAGAAGAACCTGAGGAATTCTTGAATGGATGGGTGGTAGTGACAAGACCCAGATGGTGTCTCAATGAAGAAGCCCAGATGGAATGAAGTTAAGACCATTCCAGGTGCCGGGGTTGAAATGATACTGACCTTTTGGAAGAAGAAGACAGAACTTCAAGATGAGTACAAAATTATCAATATAAGTATCTAAATTCTTAAGAAAATAGCAGGGCAGAATGTTACAGTTTGAGTGAGTGCCTTGCTGGGGTTGCTATAGTAGTTCTGCCAAATTTTATTCAATCAAAATGATAGTCATAATAGTGGAGAAATCGTGGATGTTGGGCATTATCCAATTCAAATTATTTCTGAGAAGAGTGAAGTTTGGTTCCTGGCTTATATCTAAGTGAATAGTAATGATGAAACCCATGTAAAGTTACTATTTTGTGGGCAGTCTAAAGAGTTCTTATAACTATGTTAGAAACCTTTTTAAGGATATATCTAGAGAGGCAACAGTTACAGTTGGCAAGTCCCTCAACATTTGAAGTTGAAATTGGGGACGTCACCTATACCTCCCAAATTTTTTAAAAAACTGTCATTATCTTATGATATTATTAGTATTAGCAAGTTATATTTGTTATAGTGCTTTAAAGTAATTACATCTATTTTAGAGATGGAGAAATTAAGACAGATAATTTTACCTCAAGTTGTACAATAAGCCCATAGATGACTAAAGATTCAAACCTAGCCCTCCTGACTCAAAGTCCAGCTTTGTTTCCACTCCACCAACTATTGCCTCTTTGCTTAGTCCTCTCCACAAGTGCTAGTCCTGCTCAAAGAAATCTCTCTATTGACTGCCTACAGGAGGCTGTTGGTACAAAATTTGGCATTTGTGTCTGTTCCTAGGATCATACACACTGCCAGTGTCCATTGTTTCCAGCTGAGAGTACTTCCCTCTATTCCTGCAGTGCTTTCTTTAGGAGCAGGATATTTTCATTCTGCCCTTGGCTCAGTTCCAAGGGTGGAGGGTGCTTAACTGGCAGGAGAAAACAGATGGTTGTCACCCCTAGAGATGTCATTCATTTTTACACTGCCCTTACCCTTCACCAGCTTGAGCTATCCCATTTGAATTCCACCCATCACCCTCAACTGGAAAGCTCTAACATTCCACAGATGAAAGTCACACAATGTATGTGAGTTGCTGCTGCTGCTTTTGGTGGTGGATGTGTTTTTGTATGTGAGTGAGGATAATGTTCAAATGAATTTTTACACAAAATGTACATTTTAAATTTCAATTGTGCCAGTTTAGTTTCAGACATCAATTTTCTACTTTCCTCAAGTCTTTTTTTCAGGTATCATTTTCCTACTCTCATCTTTCCCGTCCTCCTTAGCCCTCTAAAAAAAATCTGAGATTCTAAGTACAGTTACTCCTGAACTATGGCTTCAGAGCCCACTAAAGGTGGTTCCCAAGCCAAGAAGATAAGGACTAAGAAAATGCATTTAGTAATTTTGTAATTTAATTACAAATTACAAATTAATTAATTAAATTAATCTAGTAATTTTGGTGTAAATTCTGATTATTCCTTATTTAGTAACCTGGGACTTAAGGCTGTTGGGAGGGAAGATAGTTCCATGCCCATGATTTCTTAGCTGCCACATACAACTGAAAGGGAAAGAAGAGGAAGGAGAGAATCAGACCCAATGAGTAGTTATAATTATAAATTAGGTAATTGGGCATAGAAACACTTCCTTGATTTTACAAATTTATGTTCATTCTGTTGTCTGCTTTGGAACACCCCTATATTTGAGGGTTTTCTTAGTTGCTTTAAATATCCCTTCTTATAATTATCCTTGAGCATAAAGAAGAAATCTTTAATGACTCAATTCAAAGGAAACCATCACACTGCTTCTAGTTCATTCATTATACAATGCTAATATCTTTTTTTTAGAGAGATACAGGTATTAACGAAGCTGGAAAATGGAACCAAATCATTCTTTTCTTCTGGATTTATGACAAAAAAGAATGGAGTTAACATGTAATATTTTATCTTTAGACATACATGGTCATTTATTTTCCCCCTTAAACAAATATAGTCATGATTGTTAGAGAAATCTGAACTACTTTTCCTTGAAAATATCTGAGAATGTCTTTGACACTGAAAAATTAAGAATCTTTGTATAAGAAAAAAAATGGTGCCATTCTTCAAACATTGTATGGAAGAATTTATCTTTGGGATCAAGGGATTTGGTTTCAAATTATAGCTTTACCACATCCCTCCAGGACTCAGTTTTCTCATCTGTAAAATGAGGGGTTTGCCCTCCCTGTCTAAAAAAATTAAGTTTTTTTTTTCTATTTCCACATTAAGGATACTATCAACCAATTATAGGCTTATCCTGAATGAGGGTATGCTTATAATGAAAATTCTTTTAAATATTTGATTTGTGACTTCTAGGTAAACATCACAGCAGTCTAGACTCAGGAAGCTTCCTCTCCACCACCTACTAATACAGACTACCTCAAAAAGCAAAAAAAAACCTCAAATTCATATGAATGAAGGGACTCTACAGTAGGGGGCAACATTGAAAATACATGGGATTTGGGCATTTCCACCCCATAAAGGGGTGAAAAAGCTTGCAGCAAAGCACGAGTTGATCCACCATTCCCCACCCCACCTAGACAGTCGGAGTCAGAGCCAGTGCACACTAGAATAAGTAATAGAGGGGCACCTCTGGTTCATTGGCAGCTGATTGAGACCACCAAGGACCTACTCCTGAGAGCATCTAGGCCTGAGGGCCCAGCAGGCTGAGGAGCTCAGACTGTGGGTGCTGGCAGGGAGATATCACAAAGTAGGGGCAGCAAAGAGTAGAAGCTACAGAGTGAGAGCTGGCCTCAGCCAAAACCTTGCTCCTTACACAGAAAGCCTGCCCATCTCACTCAAATTTCTAACTGGAAAGGGAAGGAAAAGCCACCACAGTAATGACAAACAGTGCCCAGGAACTGGGCTTCCCAACACCAAGAAAAACAAGAAGGGTTAGACCCTGGATAGTTTTTATGAAGGAAAAACCCAGGCTACAGAGGAAAAAGAAGAGGAAATCCAAATAAATGCACTAGAACTTTCCCCCCAAAATTGAAATTGTCCACAAGCTATTGAAGAATTTAAATTTGAGTTCATCAAAAAGATGGAGGCCTTCTGGCAAGAAAAGTGGGAAATTGTTCAAAAAGGAAATAGTTTTAAGGACAAGAACTCCCAATTGGAGAAACAGCTGAAAGCCACAAAAAAGCAGTATAGACCAAACTGAAAAAGAAAACCAGTCCTTAAAGACCAGAATTAGGCAATAAGAAGCCAATGATCTTGCAAAACAGCAAGAATTAATAAAGAGAAGTCAAAAGACTGACAAAAGAGAAGAAAATAATAAAATATCTTACTGAAAAGAAGATGGATCAGGAAAACAGAGCATGAAGACACAATTTGAGAATCATTGGTCTCCCTAAAAACCAAGAAATAACAGAAATATTGACATCATATTAAAAGAAATCATCCAAGAAAACTGCCCTGATGTTCTTGAACAAGGGGTCAAAATAGACATTGAAAGAGTTCATAGAACACCTCTACACTAAATCCTCAAAAGACAACTCCCAGGAATGTAATTGCCAAATTCAAGACATTCCAAGATAAGGAGAAAATTTTACAAGAAGCCAAAAAAAGACAATTCAGACATCAAGGAGAACCAATCAGGATTACACAAGATCTGGCAGTTTCCACACTAAAGGACCACGAGGCTTGGAATATGATATTTAGAAAGGCAAGAGAATTGGATCTTCAACTAAGGATCACCTATCCATCAAAATTTACTATATACTTCCAGGGGAAATTATGGGCATTCAACGAAATAAAAGATTTCCAAGTATTTGTAAAGAAAAGACCAGAGCTAAGTGAAAAGTTTGAGATCCAAACACCAAGATCAAGAGAAACATGAAAAGGTAAATAAGAAAGAGTGGGAAAAGGGGAAAAGGGTTTCTTATGCAAACTTTCTCCTTTAAGGGCTTCAAAAAGATCAAATTGTTTTTATTAGTATATGGGGAAAATGTTATTTGTAACTCTCAGAAAATATATTCACTATTATAGTAATTAGAGGAATCATTAGCAGGAAAAAATTGTGGTAATAAGTGCTATAAGATGATATGCAAAAAAGAAAAAAGGAGGGGGTAATCAAAGATGGCACCAAGAGATACTTGAAGAAATAAAATAAATAGGATAATCTTCACCACACAAAGATGAATATGGGAAGGGGAGGGGAAGAATACTCTTAAAAGAGGGAGAGGAAGAGAGTGCTAATAGGTAATACTTAAACTTTAATCTCAGGGAAATTAATTCTTAGAAGGAAGAGCATCTAAGTCAATTGGGGTATTGAATTCTATCTTACCCTACAGGGGAAATCTAAGTGGGTTAGGGGTGCAGGGAGTACAAAAAGGGAAGTAAAGAGAAGGGGGAAGGAACTTAACAGCCCTTGAAAAAATAAGAAGGGAACAAAAAGGGAGGGACCATAAAGGGAAGCTTATTAAGATCAGTTATTAGGGGGAACTGATTAAAAGCAAACCAGATTTAAAAGGATATAGAAAAAGAAGAAAGGACAGAACTAGGAGAGAATATCAAAATTCTGGGGAATACACAAGGGACAATCATAACTTTGGACATGAATAGGATGAATTCACCCATAAAATGAAAACAAAGAGGAAAGTGGATTAGAGTCCAAAATCCTACCATATGTTGTCTGCAAGAAATATACTTGAGGTGGGTATTCACACAAGGTTAGAATTAAAGGTAGGAGCAAAACCTATTGGGCCTCAACTAATAGAAAGAAGGCAGGAGTTACAATCATGATATCTGACAAAGCCAAAGTAAAAATAGATATGATTAAAAGAGATAGGGAAGGAAATTACATCCTGATAAAAGGTAGTATAAACAATGAGGAAATATCAGTAATCAACATGTATGCACCAAATGGTATAGCATTCAAATTTCTGAAAGGAGAAACTAGTGGAGTTGAAGGAGGAAGTAGATAGTAAAACTATACTAGTGGGAGACCTGAAATTACCACTATCAAATTTAGATAACTCAAATAAAAAAATAAATAAGAAAAAGGTAAAAGATGTGAATGAAGTCTTAGAAAAAATAAAGTTAATATGGAGAAAAATAAAAAAGGGACTAAAAGGAATACACCTTCTTTTTAGCAGCACATGGTACATTCACAAAAATTGACCATATATTAGGGTATAAAAAACATGGAAGACAAATGCAGAAAAGCAGAAATAACAAATGCAACCTTCTCAGGTCATAATGCAATAAAAATAATATTCCATAAGGGTACATGGTTAAGCAAAGCAAAAATTAACTGGAAATTAAATAATATGATTCTCCAAAACTGGTTAGTTAGAGAACAAATCATAGAAACAATTAATAATTTCATTGAAAAAAAATGACAATGATGAGACATCCTTTCAAAATCTATGGGAAGCAGCCACAGCAGTACTCAGGGGGAATTTTATATCCTTGAGTGCATATATTAACAAATTAGGAGGGCAGAGGTCAATGAATTGGACATGCAAATCAAAAAACTTGAAAGTGAACAAATAAAAAATTCCCAGATAAAAACTAAATTAGAAATCCTAAAAATTAAGGGAGAAATTAATAAAATCAAAAGTGAAAGAACTATTGAACTAATAAATAAGACTAGAAGCTGGTATTTTGAACAAAAAATAAATAGACAAATTACGGGTCAATTTAAAAAAAAGGAAAGAAGAAAACCAAATTAACAGTATCATAGATGCCAAATTAACAGTATCATAGATAAAAAAGGAGACCTCACCTCCAATGAAGAGCAAATGAAGGCTATCATTAAAAACTATTTTGCCCAATTTTATGGCAATAAATATGACAATCTAGGTGATATGGATGAATATTTACAAAAATATAAATTGCCTATATTAACAGAAGAAGAAATACAATTCTTAAATTATCCTATATCTGATAAAGAAATTGAATGGATCATCAATGAACTCCCTAAGAAAAAAATCACCAGGGTCTGATGGATTCACAAGTGAATTCTATCAAATATTCAAAGAACAACTAATCCCAATATTATAAAAAAATATTTGACATAATAAGCAAAGAGGGAGTTCTACAAAATTCCTTTTATTACCCAAATATGGTACAAAGCCAGGCAGGTCAAAAACAAAGAAAGAAAACTATAGATCAATCTCCTTAAGGAACATATTAACCACATCAACAAGCAAACCAATAAGAACCACATGATTATCTCAATAGATGCAGAAAAAGCCTTTGATAAAATACAACACCCATTCCTACTAAAAACACTAGAAAGCATAGGAATAGAAGGGTCATTCCTAAAAATAATAAACAGTATATATCTAAAACCATCAACTAATGTCATCTGCAATGGGAATAAACTAAATCCATTCCCATTAAGATCAGGAGTGAAACAAGGATGCCCATTATCACCTCTATTATTTGACATTGTATTAGAAACACTAGCAGCAGCAATTAGAGAAGCAAAAGAAATTGAAGGTATTAAAATTGTCAATGAGGAGACCAAACTATCACCCTTTGCTGATGATATGATGGTCAACTTAAAGAATCCTAGAGAATCAACTAAAAAGCTAGTGGAAATAAGCAACAACTTTAGCAAAATTGCAGGATACAAAATAAACGCACATAAGTCATCGGCATTTCTATGTATCTCAAACACATCTCAGCAGCAAGAATTAGAAAGAGAAATTCCATTTAATATCACCCTAGACAATATAAAATACATGGGATCTGTCTGCCAAGACAAATACAGAAACTATATGAACACAACTACAAAACACTTTCCACACAATTAAAACTAGATCTAAACAATTAGAAAAACATTAACTGCTCATGGGTAGGATGAGCTAACATAATAAAAATGACCACCCTACCCAAACTTATTTGCTTATTTAGTGCCATACCCATTTAACTACCAAAAAACGTTTTTACTGAATTAGAAAAAAACATAACAAAAGTTCATTTGAAAGAACAAAAGATCAAGGATATCCAGGGAAATGATGAAAAAAATGTGAAGGAAGTTGGCCTAGCAGTACCAGATCTTAAACTATACTATAAAGCAATAGTTATCAAAACAATATGGTACTGGCTAAGAGACAGAAAGGAGGATCAGTGGAATAGACTTGGGGTAAGTGACCTCAGCAAGACAATCTATGATAAGCCCAATGATCCCAGCTTTTGGGACCAAAATCCACTATTTGATAAAATCTGCTGTCAAAATTGGAAGACAGTATGGGAGAGATTAGCTTTGGATCAACATCTCACACCCGACACCAAGATAAACTCAGAATAGGTCAATGACTTGAGCATAAAGAAGGAAACTATAAGTAAATTAGGTGAACAGAGAATAGTATATATGTCAGATCTTTGGGAAAAGCAAGAGTTAGAAAAATCACAAAATATAAAATAAATCAGTTTGATTACATCAAATTAAAATGGTTTTGTACTAACAAAACCAATGCAACCAAAATTAAAAGGGAAGCAACAAATTGGAAAACAATCTTCATAACAAAAATCTATGAAAAGATCTAATTTTTCAGATTTATAAAGAATTAAGCCAATTGTACAAAAAATGAAGCCATTTTCCAACTGATAAATGGGCAAGGGACATGAATAGGCAATTTTCAGTTAAAGAAATCAAAACTATTAATAAGCACATGAAAAAGTGTTCTAAATCTCTTATAATCAGAGAAATGCAAATCAGAGCAACTCTGAGGTATCACCTCACACCTAGCAGATTGGCTAACATGACAGCAAGGGAAAGTCATGAATGCTGGAGGGGATGTGGCAAAGTTGGGACATTAATGCATTGCTGGTGGAGTTGTGAATTGATCCAACCATTCTGGAGGGCAATTTCGAACTATACCCAAAGTGCACTAAAAGACTGTCTGCCTTTTGACCCAGCCATAGCACTGCAGGGTTTGTAACTCAAAGAGATAATAAGGAAAAAGACATGTACAAGAATATTCATAGCTGCCCTCTTTGTGGTGGCAAAAAATTGGAACATGAGGGGATGTCCTTCAATGGAGAATGGCTAAACAAATTGTGGTATATGTTGGTGATGGAATACTATTGTGCTCAAAGGAATAATAAAGTGGAGGAATTCCATGGGAACTGGAAGAACCTCCAGGAATTGATGCAGAGTGAAAGGAGCAGAACCAAGGGAACATTGTACACAGAGCTACTCCATTATTTGCAATGCAGTGATCCTGAACACTCTGGAGGATCTATGAGAAAGAACACTCTCCACATTCATAGGAAAAACTGTGGGAGTAGAAATACCAAAGGAAAACAACTGCTTGACTACATCAGTTGAGGGCTATATGGTTGGAGATGTATACTTTAAATGAACATCCTAGTGCAAGCACCAACAACATGGAAATAGGTTCTGATCAAGAACACATTTAATACCCGGTGGAATTGCATGTGGGCTATGGGAAGGGTTAGGGGAGGGGAGGAATGGATAGAATATGATTCTTGTAACAAAGGAATAATGTTCTAAATTGACTAAATAAAATTTAAAAAAGAAAAATAAATACATTTTACATTTGTTTGTTGAAAAGTAAGAGTAATAGTTATTGATTTCAATTTACCCAAGGAAAAAAGGATAATTTGGAAGGAAAAAAGTAGAATCTATTATTGGAACATTAAAATATTTTCTGACCAACATTTGAGGAACTTTATTTTCAATGTTCATAATATAATATAAAAATAACCTCTGGGATGATCCTCTTAAGGAATCATGTTCTACCTTAAGATGAGCTATAAATCGAGGCAGCATTCATTGATACTGTGAATTAGAAAATAATAGAATCCCTTATACCTGAATAATGTCTCCCTGAAAAAAAGTACCAAATTACCTACAATTCCATCAACATATTTCCCACAACATATTTTATGATCTCTTAAAATTAAAATATTCCCAAAGGGATAAGAAAAGTCATTGGACTCAACATTTTTTCCAGTTATAATTTTGGGGTTTGTTTTTGTTCTAACCTCCCTCCTTCACAAAGTCTACTGGCTATAACATTCTATTGATTCTACTTTCTAAAGAACTTTTCCATCAGTCTCTTGCGATGTATGGGATGTTCAAGAAGGATAAGAACCTCTGATATGAGGACTTGCTGAGCCCTTCTCAGAGATGCTCCTCTACCTTTGGTATCCACCTGTTCCCCAACTCTCACTTGTGGCTTCAAGAAACTGTAGCATGCTCGGTATCCATAGCCTGGTTAAAACTTTCTTTGCAGAAGAGATAAATTAGATTGAAGGTAGCTAACATGCCTCCAACTTACTTGTGCATTAATGTGGATGACTACTCTAAGCATGTGAAAAGTTCCTCAGATTAAATGGGTGGATGAGAATAACTTATTCCAATTGCCATGTAGTTGCCTAAAGTAGGTGCTATGGAGTGCTTAGAGCTTCATTCCACATAAAAGACTCTAAGATTATCCACTTAATTATAGGTAACATCAGTTATCTTGACTTTTGTCCAACCATAGGACTTGTATTACTGTAGAAGAGAAAGTGAGGCTGACAACAAGTCAAGACATCACTCTTAGGATATTATACATCTTCTTCAAAAAGTAAAGGGCAAACAATAACAGCAACCCATCAATCTCAGCTATTTTCTCCTAGTACAATCCCCTTGGTTAAGGACAAAATCTCTTCTCACCTCTTAGTCTTTTAACATGTCTTTCATTCTCAAGTTTGTTTTTTTTCTTTATCCTTCCTTCATAACATCACTAAAGTAAACTTTCTCGTACATTCTTCATTTTATGTTATTCCTCTACTCAATATCTTTTAATGGTTCCTTATTGCCCAGCAAAAAAAAAAATCTTCTGCACAGAGATTCCAATCTACCTTTCTAGCTATATCTCATGCAATGGCTGTTTGTGACAAATAATCTATACTTTACCTAAACTATACTGTTCTTTTTCCTGTTCTTGTCCCATCCTCTTCTTTCTCTATTCATTTTCTCATGCCATCTTCCATGTCTGAATTAGAATCATCTTATCCAATTCCCATATTCACCTCCTGAGATGCCTCACTATTTTAAGAATCAATTCAACATGAAGAATTCCCACTGTCCCTACCCTTCACAGATGAAATTATCTTGCCTTTCTCTAATTTCTCATTATAATTGGCTTTGACTTATCAATTATACTTAGGTTATATCATTGTTACTTATATAGAGTTTTTGATGAATGAATTGATTACCTAATGATAGACCTGTGGATAGACAAGATGAGAGGCTTAAAAATTGAGAACTTAATTAGGTTTCTTAAGATTCATGTAATACAAACACCTCATCTTAAAGAGTAGGAAACTGAGATCCATTAAAGAGGTTTGCCCAAGATCATAAATGATACTAAGCGATAGTCATAATTTGTACCTAGTTCACTGATTTCAAAACCAGTTTTCTTCCTTTGGTACCACACTTTTTCCCTATTAGAATGTAAGTTTCATGAGATTGAGGCCTGTGAAAATAGTAGGCATTTAATATTTAATTGAAATAAGTAGCTTTTGATGTTATTTTTGTTTGTTTTAGAATCTCATTATTGGATGAGAATTTAACAGGAATTCAGTACTTTGACCAAGCTGATGATGAAAATGACAATCAAAACAAAAAACATGAAAGCATATACCTCTTATGATCTCACTTTCCCCATTCTTTAACACCAATATTTCTTGGAGCAAGTAATACAATTTAACCAGTTCTAATTCAGATCCCAAATTTCACTTCCACTTTGCCTTACAATTCCATACCATGACACTAAGTTCCTTGCCGTTCAAACAAAACTTTCTGTCTCTCAATTCTGGACTCATTTATGTCATGTTTCCAAAGCCTAGAATATTCTCCCTCCTTATTTACACCACCTGGTCTTCCTGAATTTCTTCAAGTACCAGCTAAAAACCTACTTTATAAGGGAAACTTTTCTTGATCCTTCTTAATACTATCATTTTACTGGATACTTCTAATTTATCCCAAATATAGTTTGTTTATATAATGTTGTTTGCTTTTTGTCTACCTCACTTGACTGTGAGCTTCTTGAATTCAAGGACTTGTTTATTTATTGATTCATTCATTTGTTTATTTATTTTTTGCTTCCATGGCCCTTAAAGGCACAGTGCCTAGAAAATAACCTGCTTATTGATTTCCTGACAGAATTAGCTGAATTATACTACAATCTAACACAGTGAATTAAAAATCAAATTTCAGTTTTGCTTTAAGTTTTGAGCGCCAATCTCTTATTTTCTGTCTTTTTTTGACAAAAAATAAACCTATTTAACACAAATGGGTCCTTATCTGAAAAAAATCATGTAAGAACCAATAGTATTCACATGAAAAATATCTGTACATTTCAGTAGACTGTAAGCTCCATGAATCAATACTATGACAAGACCATTAAAAATGTAAGCTTACATAAAGACAAATATTATGTGCCAAATTGGAATAAATAAATAAATTGAATATAGTTAGAATGGAGTAAAGATGAGGTAACTCATGCAATCTAGAATAAGTAATGTAGAAGAATTTCAATTGCTCTGCCTAGTCTCAAAGAGCAAACCTAGGACCACCAACTTCAAATTGCAGGATAGTTTTTTAGTAAGTGTAAGGAAACCCTATTACTCAAGCCTGGCCAGTAGGTGAATGTAGTTAGTTTCAGTAAGAGAAGCACTTGGTGAGAATATTGTAGAAACAGTTGTTGTTCACGTGTGATTTGAATGAAGAGTCTATGAAGTGTCTTCCAATTTGGAGAGTCAGTGACAATACTTCAGATGGGTTATAGCCCTCAATGTAGCCTATAGACAATGAATTTAAGATTTCCAGTGAAGCCCATATGTGTTTTCATTATCAACAAGAATGACAGGCTTTATAAAATATTTTGCTGATATCAAAGGAAATTATATCTAAAACATTCAATTAGAAAAATACAAAATTAATCAAGTACAACTTGTATATAGCAAACTCCTCTTGGCTCCTACTCATCATTACTTCTCTTTCGAGAGCTCATAAATAATTTGACACCAATAATATTAGATATGTTAATTTATTCCTAACATTTTCCTCCTGGACAATGAGAATAGCAAGATTATACTGGTTGTTTGAGACAAGTGGGAAAGTGGGAATGCTAAAAGAGCACCCAAAGAGCAAATAGAAAGGTAACAATTATAAACTATCCATTTCACAAACTCTAAAACTAGTATCACCCTCTACACACACACACACACACACACACACACACACACACACACACATATGTATATATTCCATTAGCATCTCTATATATTGGTAGGGGGTAAACAGAAGAAGGCATGGGAAATAACTGTCTTTTGTCTAATGCAAGACTAGATATCAAGCATCTAAGAATTTGTCTAAGCATCTTGACTCTAGACAAAGAAAGGTGTGACTCAGATTATGTTGAACACTGAATAGAGAAAACACACAGTGATAATACTTTTCCTCCAACAGCTACACTCAAAAAATTCTGTTGGAAGACTAGCTAATTCCTAATGTCTGAACAGGGTACTGGTTAATTTCTGCCCTCATTATGACTAGAGCAATTTCAGTCCAGCAATACTTCCTTAGGCTTTAATTGATCAATGTAGACAAACAAAGCAGATGCTTTAGTTCCTTTAGACACTTCATTGACATTTAGACACTGAATTATCTGATTTGATTTTCTACCTTGATTAAAATAATTGAAACTTTGGACATTTCTTCAGAGTGAGTAAGAATATTGAGTTGCTTTTGCTTTTATTCTGTAATTTAAAATAGACTTAAATATGGAAAAGACAAGCAGAGAAACATAAAGAATAGACAGTAGACATTTTCTCTCATTTTTTTTTAAATTTAAAGGCATGAAATGGAATGGTTACTATAACTTGGAACATGGTATATAGGCATAACCATATTCTTAATAGCCAAATAAATTGATGATAGCTATTTTAGACTGCGTTTAAGATAACATTTCTGTAGAAAGTAGCTAAATGCATTGCTTTTCACATTTAGATGAGAAATTCTAATAGCATCTCTGTTGGAGGAAATATATTCTCTTTTTTATCATTCCTAAGGATTCTTTACAAAAGAAGCTATTATCATCACTTAAAGTGCAAGTTGGCCAAGAGAAGATAAAAGTAAAAAAAAAAACCAAACTCTAAATTACTCTGGTTAAATTTTTATGTTTATCTCAACACTCCATAACAAGAGATAAACAGAGATAAAGTAGGACATTGATAAATCCCTCCTATAGGGAATGCTTTTACAACAGATGTTCCCTGAGCCTGCAAGCTGGATGAAATATATCCCATGATAGCCACATCTATAATAAAATGTTAAGTAAAGCAAAACTAGCCATATTACAATTATGAATCCTAATTGCCTGGAGAGTTCAAACATTACATTCACTGAATAAAAGTTGAACAAAGCAGTGTTAATGATCTGTACATAACAAAATAGTCTTTGACAGAGAGTAATTATATATTTTTCCAAAGTTTGTGCCAGGTACCACATGTTTTTCTCTATGCTTGCTAATTCCTAATGTCTGAACAGGGTACTGGTTAATTTCTGCTCTCATTATGACTATATATAATTTATATATAATCAAAGTATCATCTCAAAAAAAACCTAATTTTTATATTTTTGTTTGTTTTGTTTATATAAAAATGTCATCTCACACATACATAAATGCAGGAAGACTAACCTGTTTTAAAATGTCATTAATGTTAATTTTATAGACTGAGGTTTTTCAGGATTTTGATATATACTGGACCTTAGCTCTGAGGTGGAATTCTCCCCAACTATGGTTTCCATTGGATGTTGACCAGTACTGTGAAGTTCATTGCTAAGTCTTTGTTATAGGACAGCCTCACCTGATTGTTGTCTTATTACATGAATCCTAGAAGAGTAAGATATTATAGCTGACTCCAGGAAAAAAAAAAGGAAACAACTTATTCTTGCAACACACACACACACACACACACACACACACACACACACACACACACAAAATGGTCCAATGTGCCTCTTTTGAGAAAATATCCTCAGTTCAAAAAGTATGGCACAGAAAACATAATAGCTTTGTGCTACTGTAAAGCCAGGTCTCCATGGCCAATTGAATTAGAGGATGGGAGACTATGATCTAATATTTCAGGCCACAAATACGCTTTTGCCTCAATGGTCTGAATAATTGAGTAGTTTGGGGCCATGAATTATCTCCACTTTGCCTATTGAAACTCAGGCCCTGTCTACATGCTGTGACTGAATTGACTGTCACACGCTTGATTGGACTTTTAAACCATCTTATTAACCACTTGTGGGACAATCATTCAAGTTGAATGTGTATCATTCTAATTCAGTCATTGAAATCTTTAAAATATCCTTTATTCCCCTTTGCCAGTGCTAACATAGTTACTCTTGCCTAACTATATTTTCTAAATAATTTAGAAAGCAATAAGTGAGGATATCTTTTATTGGTCATAGCTGGATAACAGTCAGTTTCACTACACTTTATGACTCAGAAAGTGTACATTAAACCCCCCAAACTGACATGATATCAGAAATATTCCAGGAAATATATTGCTGTTATTAATTGCTTTTGAAATTTTCTTTTAAATATATTTATTTATTTATTTAGAGTATTTCACCATGGTTACATGAATTATGAGTTTTCCTTGTTATTTATTTTTAAAGATGACCACCTGTGAATTAACCCAATGGGACCATATAATGATAAGGCAAATATACTGAACCACTTTAATACTGTTGAATATACCTGATTTACCTAAGGTTTAAAGAAAAGGAAAATGAGTGTTGAAGATAAAATAAAGTCAAAGAAAAAAAATCCTGCCTCTTACAATATCAAAGGTAATAGACTCATATAAGGAATAAAAAGTCATTAAAAAAAAAGACAGAAGCTTTAATGACAGGTTAGAAGACAGTTGAAAGGAGAATGGAAGCATTAGGGAAGGTGAGGGAGGTGTAAGAACAGATGAGAACAGGTACAGGCAAAGGTAAATGAGGCAAGAAAAGGGATTGTAAATGTAATTAATACCCATCTCTGAAGAGCTGGCTTCAAAGTTTGTTTTTATAACATGTATTTGTTTATAATAAGTATTATTATAATAATGACATTTTCAAATCATTTGAGATCCAGTTATTTGTTTCATTAAGGTACAATGCCAAGCCCTCAAGATGCATACTCATTCTTATATTTTCATTCAAAACAATGACCTTATTCAAATAAAGTTCAGGCCCACTTGGCATAGTACAAGGATAATAAAAAGGGTCAAGATTTAAAAGACCATCACAATTCTAGGCAGCTAGTATCATAAGGAAACATGCAGACTGCACAATAAGAAAAAGGCAACATGACAACATGGACAGAGTTGGCTTCCAAGTCAGAAATCCCTGTATTCCAGGCTTCTCTCTGACACCTACTGGATGTTTGTGACTTGAGGCTAATCACCTATCTTCTCAATAATTCCGGCTACTCTCAGAAGTTTTAAGATGTAGAAGTGCAACCTCCATTGGTGGACAGAATTCCCTTCACTGGACTTCTGTATAACAAAATCACAGATACATCTTCTAACCAGGTATCCAAATGATAGTCTTAATTTCATCACTTTACATTCTGATAGCATTTTATAATTTATGAAAAGCTTTCAATGGCATTATCTCATGGGAACCTCATAAAAATTGTGACATAAGCAGGATGCTTACTATTCTCCCCATTTTTAAAAATTTGAATTGACATCAATATCATGTTTAAATATTATAAATTATTTTACAGATATGAGCTCATGAATCCTCTCAAGCCTGTGAAGTATCCTGTTTTTATAAATTAAGAAACTGAAACCAAAATGGATTAAGAGATTCTCCCAAGGACAGAGTTAGTAATGTCAGGACCAGAACAAGAATTCCTATTTCTAATCCCAATTCCATTATTTCCCCCCATGCCAAACTGTATTTCCATAACATGTATATTAGAGAATGAAACAAATGTGCATATATCACTAGAATTTTCATAGCACTTTAAGATTTTAAAAATCCTTAACAAATATCTCATTATTCTTCACAAGTCTTAGAGGTAGGTGTTATTATTATACTCATTTACTGATGAGGAAACTGAGGCTGACAGGTTAAAAGATTTGCCAAGGCTCACACAGCTCAGGTCTTCTTCCTGACTTCAGGTCCAATGAGCTGCCTCCGAGTATGAAAAAACAAACAAACAAACAAAAAAACAAAAACATATTCCTCATCTTCCTCCTAAGACATACTTAGGTTGGCCAAACTGAAGGAGAAAATGTTTGAGTTAGAAGCCAAGATTCTCAGACACATTTTTTTAAACCCTTAACTTCTGTCTTGGAATCAATATTGTTTCTTAGATCCAAATCAGAAGAATAAGGGCTAGGCAATGGACATTAAGTGACTTGCCCAAGATCACAAAGCCAGGAATTTTCTGAGGCCAGTTGTAAATCTAGAATCTCCTGTCTCTAGACCTGGCTCTCAATTTACTAAACCACATAGCTGCCCCCTCAGAAAAAGGTCATGGTCTGGCTCCCTAAGAATCAATGTTTACTTCTACAAAGAGGTCCTTTAATGAAAATTCCTAATTGTGTTGAATCACAAAATTGGAAAAGGGTAGATAAAACCTTTATGCTACAAAATGATTGCTAGTGAATATTTTGATGATTTTGAAAATCATATATGATTTGATTGCTCTACGGAGTTCCTGTAAGGTGCTTCTCAAGGAAATTTATTTGAAACTTGGAGTTTTAAAGATTTACCTGGAATGCTTGACTTTCTCAAGGTCACATGTCTCCTGTGTGGCAGCTTCGACTTCTCATTTCCTAACAGGAAAACTGGCATCTTTATCACTATGCCATAATCCACTCTATGATACTCTCTCTGGCAAAGTTTAGCATATTTTATATAAATCAACACAATATTCATTCTTCTCATATCAGGAAGAGGCCATTGTTGCCTTTTCCATGAAGGTCCCAGAAATTGGTTATTGACAAATGACTTTTCAGAACCCTTCCTTCTCTTTCACCAATCATTGTAACAGCCTCTAAAAGAGTTTTCCGGGACTCACTGCCCTCCTTGGTAATTGTTCAACCCATCCCTATCCAATTCCTAAAGCATTCCAGACTCCCAAAATTCTTAGCAGAGTCTCTGTTGCTATATCTTGCTCCTTCTCATGCAAATCCCCCTGGTACTGTTTTGCCAGTCTGATAACCCCAGACATAGGCTTTTTAAAAAATAAAGTACTAAGTGTTGCTAATAATGTTATTGAACTTTTTAATTGCATTTTACACAGTAAATACCCTAAAAGAATGTAAATAGGATTTACAAAATAAAATTTAAAAATCTCATGCCCTCTAGGATTTCAAAACCAAGTGAAAATGAAAAATTAAACACATATTCAATTTTAACATAGACATAAATGGGAAATAAGCAGAAACAAGTTCTAATGAAATTTAATCTAGATGGATTTACTAGACTATATGAACAGCAAGTAGGTGGTTCTAAGAGAACACCTAGGAAGGATGGAAAAGTTAGTAAGGATCATTTTTGTCTTTGGCCACTCTATCTCCTCCAGTTGAACTCTCTGGTAGCAATGAAAAGTCCTAAACTACATGATATGAACATATATTACTGCCATTCTCATATATGTTAAGTCAATTTCCTATCCTAAAGAAAGGCATGTATTTGGAGTCTAAGGATACTGAGAAGGTACAAATAAGTAGGAACTAGTCAGATAAGGTGGGTAGTTACCCCTGGTGATTATACTGCCAGAATATGTTTTAGAATAATTTGAACATATAACATGGCACTAAGGTTGGAAAGGAATGTTATTTGTTCTCATACTCATTTTTATAATTCTGAACTCTAAGATGATCCAGGACTCTGTTTGGACTTTTTCTTTCTAATTTGTCAATTTGAATCTCCATTCTCATTACTTAATTATCTTGAGTCTTTATCTAAGTTTATTAAATATGATTCATTTAATATCCTAGAGAAATTTACTTTCCCAAACACAGGAATTCATTCAAATCAATCAATCAATATTTATTAAACATGTATTATTTGCCAGTCACTAGATATTAGTTACTCACAAGTTTGTAATAAGTATAATAATCAGTGCCTTCTGGATAAAGGGCAGTCAGCACTACGATATGGTAACTGGAGATAGAACATAATGTGTGAGGAATTTTAAGAAGGTCACTTTGAGTAAACTGAGGCTAAGGCAGTTGAGTGGATTTGTTTAAGGTCACAGAACTGAATGTCAGAATCAAGAGATATCCTGGTCTTAATTATCAGGGCATAATTCTTCCCCCTATACCAGTGTAGAAAAAAGATCTCACTAATAGCCTTTGACATTAACTCTGATATAGGTCATTTCTACTAGTTATGTTACTCATGTTCCAACAATCTCTGGTATTTTATAGTAGGAGGACTAGAGATAGAACCAGTAACAGCAGCAGCAGTAATTGCAATTGTCATGGTGGTAGTAGTAGTGGTACGGGTGGTGGTGATGGCATTATAGGAGTAATGGTGCTAATAGAAGCAGCAACAGTAGCAGGAGTACCAGTACAAAGAGTAAATGTGTGGTCATGTATATTCTCACTTGGGAAACTTGACTCATTGATTCAGATTTCCTTTCCTGTAACTTAAGAGTCTTAGGAGGTTGACTGGGGACTGAGAAGTGAAATGATTCTTCTAGAGCCATGAAGTTGATATAAGAGATCTTCCTGACTCAAAGGTGGACCTTCTCTCTACCAGGTCATTCTGACTCAGGATCTCTGAGAAGCACCCAACTCTTATAGCACTCTTGAAGTGGCAGGATGCATAGTAAGACAACTCATGGATGAGTCATTGTTTTGCAGGAAGTTAAAGACATTCATTTCAATTCAACAAACACTTAAGTATTCATGAGTGTAGAGAACTGTGCTGGGGGAAATGGTATATTTTTACAAGAGTACTTGTGTAATGTAAGTTATACACTAGTTGTTAATATTGTCATTGTCTTTTTTCCTAGCATTATATGCATTAGTTTAAAAAAAAAGCTTTAAGATTCTATATTAGAGAAAGATTGACAAGATTAAAACAATTTAGTGATAGTATAGGAACAGAATGATGGTCATATAGGGTGAAATAAAATGGTTCATGAATAAGAACTGGTACTTAAAAAAGGTACTTTAAAATGAGTGGTACTTGGTGCAGAGCACACAAAGAGGTATATGTGCACACATACACATATGTTTATATGAATAAACATATATTCACATATATGTG
The DNA here is from genome assembly GCF_027887165.1 of Monodelphis domestica. Classification (NCBI taxonomy): domain Eukaryota; kingdom Metazoa; phylum Chordata; class Mammalia; order Didelphimorphia; family Didelphidae; genus Monodelphis; species Monodelphis domestica. The sequence continues at coordinate 174,114,681 of NC_077234.1, forward strand.
TACCTAAATTTACTAGTAGTAGAGAAAAATATTAGAAGCTTTCCACACAAATATAGAGGTAAAGCAAGGAAGGCTCTTCTCTTCCCTGATCTTTGATATAATTATAGAAATAAAAGTAAAAGTAATAATATAACATAAAATTGCTGTCTAAAACACTGACAATGAAGAAATTAAATCATCCCTATTTGAGGACAACAGGGTTGTTTACTTAGAAAACCACAAATAATTGGGAAAAAATTGAGACAAATACTAGGTTTAATAATGTAGTGGGAAACAAAAATAAATGCCTCCACATCTTCAGCAGTTCAGAAAAGCAATAGCAACAAAGAGAAAATTATAGAAATTAAAATTATCTTTAAAATAGCCAAAAAGACAAATAAAAGGTAGTCAATAATCCATGTTAAACTAATGCTATTATGAATATAATGGTAAAATACTCTATGAAAACTAAAAAGTATCTATTATGAATATAATGGTAAAATACTCCATGAAAAATAAAAAAGTATCTTAAATATTCAGGAACATATTCTTTTTCCCATGGCTATTTCTACCAAAACAATAAAAAATGATAATGCTTCCTAAATTAATATTCATATTAAGTGTTTTATCTTATTAAATAATATATTTAGTACCAAAGCACCAAGGAATTATTTAAAATAACAAAGTTTAATTAGAAGTACATAAATTTTGTTATCTCAGTTTAAAATTATATGGTATATTAAATTGTATAATACTTTCAGATGCCACATCACACTATATTAAAACATTTTGATTATAATAAGGAAAAAATCAGCACTGGTTTAAAATAGAAAAGTAGGAGAAGAATATATTAGGAAGAATCGCAACAATCAAACTCAATATTCCAATGCTCAATAAATCAAAGTACATAAATTACTTGAAGTTCTTACTTACTAAAAGAATCATTGGAAAAATCAGGTCATTTGTAAAATATAGATTTAGACTACTATCATATAAAATAATGTCACATATATGATTTAATGTCTAAAGGGCTTTACAGACATCACTTCAATTGATCCTTATAATAATAATATGAGATACATATATTTACATATATATGTATATTAGAGGTATTATTATTCTCATTTTAGAGAAGAAAAGGAGTCTTAAAAAACTTAAATGATATACCCATGGTCCATAAAGCTAGTAGAGATGGGATTCAAACTCAGGTATTTTTGCTTCTTTAAGGAAGAAACAATATCCTCATAACTCCTCTTAACTTTAAAAGTAAGCAAATTCATAGCAACCATGTTTTGCATTTTCAGTTCTTGTTCAATCAATTTATCAGAAACTCTTCTTAAACTACCCAATCCTTTTATTTGGTTATTATATATACTGCCAGTACATTTGGGGTGATTCTGCAAGGGCACCAATTTGGCATGAAACATACTAAGCAAGATGAAGATATCATTCTTTGCCTAAAGCCACAGTCCTTTCCAAGAGCAGTGGGAAAAAAACAAATGATTGTTAGGCTGGGTCAAATGCCAGACTGAAGAGATGCCCTGATTAAAAGGCTTAGCCAGAAGCAGAAAGTCCTTTCACTGTTCACCAATTCAAATATAAGGGCATTCAGCTCCTGCTAGTTTTCTGGTTAATTTGTCAAGTGTATAGGTCGTTAGAGATCAGAATAATGTATGAGGTTCAAAAGATTTGAAAGGGGCTCATTGGACCCAAACAGTTGGGTCCCAGAGCCAGTGTAGCTATTATTCTTTTAATTTCTGCGGCTTTGTTCCTTCCAAATTCTTTTTTGACTTCATTTTTGTTGTTGTTTGTGTCTCAAATTTATCTTTAAGCCATTTTCTTTAAGACAAATATATATTTATTTTATATAGAATGCACACATATACATATATATTTAAGTTATAGAAGGAACTATTTTCTTTGCTTTACAAAGAAACCAAGAATAAAACATAGACATTTTTAGAAGTCAGTGTGTAATATGTGAACCTCAAAAGATTTTTAAAGCTTAATTTTGATCCAAGCTGCTTTAGTTCAGAAAACCTCAGATCAAGTTTTCTTTTTATACTCCTATTACTTCCTGATTTCATCCATTTCTGAACTATCCCACAAAACAGCTGACATGGATTTTATTTTTAATTATTCCAAAAGTTTCTGAGTTTTGACATTAATGAAGATCCAGATTTCTTGTTCATGCAAAGTGGGAGGGCAAAAGAATGCAGAAGAGGAGGATGAGATTGTGAGGAAAGACAGCTAGTCTTCATGCTCAGACATGAAACCACTCAGACACTAACAATCCACTGAGAATCACTAGGTTCAGAGATGACAAAGCACATAATTAGTTCAAAGGAAAGATAAAGGTCTGATCTAGAATTTACACAAGAAAAGTCCGGGGGCCTCTCTTTCTCACAGTCTAGGTCTAAAGTAAAAAATTAGCACATATAGAAATTCTACCACCAACCTCCTTCTGTTGATTTTCTTTCCTTCTCTTTGTAATTGCTGGGCATCCAGATGAATCTGCTTTAATACCCTCTGTTGGTCTTCAGTCAAATGCTAAGAAATAGAGATCAGATTATCTTTTAATTATTGATTTAACTTTCTTATTGATGATGTATCTTTTCTGGCACATTTCTATATAAAAATTATTTTTCAAGTCAAAGATAAGTAGCATTTGTGATTAATCTGTAACTTTCATGTAAGGCAGCTGTAGTTAAGAGGGAGTGAGGGAATTTATTATAACACAATCAATGTTTATTAAGGGCCTGCTAGATACTAGGCACTCTGGTAAGCACTGAAGACACAAAAAAGAAAAAGAAAAATAGTCCTTGACCTCTGGGAGTTTATAATTCATCTAGAGGATGATGACATAAATGAAAGCTGGGAAGTGGGGACAGAAAAGAGGTATCAAGAACAGGAGTATCATGTTCTAGGGAGTTCAAACTTAGCTAAGATTCGGATGGAAAGTGAAGAGTTAACGGGAAAACCCACAACTCAGTCATCTGTAAAGGAAAGTTTCAAGAGATTTGTGCTCTACCTGTCTGCCTTCCAACCAGAGAGAAGAGGAAGATGAAGGAAAAGGGAAGGTGTTGAGTATCCAAAGCTGAATAAACAGCATATTGATGAGATTACAGGCAATCAGCTTATCCTGGGTAGAACATTAAGTTCAATAGAATAGAGAAGATTATGCTCCAATAAACTGTAAGTTTCTAAGGGAAGGAAAGTAAAAGAGAGAGACAGAGAGAGAGAGAGAGAGAGAGAGAGAGAGAGAGAGAGAGAGAGAGAGAGAGAAAGAGAGAAAGAAAGAAAGAAAGAAAGAAAGAAAGAAAGAAAGAAAGAAAGAAAGAAAGAAAGAAAGAAAGAAAGAAAGAAAGAAAGAAGAAAGAAAGAAAGAAAGAAAGAAAGAAAGAAAGAAAGAAAGAAAGAAAGAAAGAAAGAAAGAAAGAAAGAAAGAAAGAAAGAAAGAGAGAAAGATAACAAAGAAAGAGAGAAAGGAAGGAGCTAAAAGAACTGATGTGGTAAGCTACATAAAGCAAAGAGTTCACCTGTTTTAGGCAGGATTTATAGGAGTAGATTCCAAAATTCTGGTAGGGTATCATTTGATTAGAAAATTAAGTCATGGCAAGGAAAGTACAGGACAAATCAAAGTCCAAATAGTTTAAATGACTTGCCCAGTTATACAGGTAATAAGTATTAAACTTTAAATTCAATCCCACTTCCTCTGACTCTAAGTTCAACACTTTTATCCACTACACCACAGGCTTGATAAAAAACTATGTATTTATCTTGTCTAACAAGCTTAATAAGTTTGGAGACTTTTATTCACTAATTTTGTTGAAGGCTAAAAATTTTTTGGCCAAAGAATATTCTCAAAAACCATCTATTCAGTTGTTGAGCACTAGTGAAAAGTATCTATAGAGAAATCAGTCATACTCATTAAATCACATATCCTTAAATCACTAACATTTAGATAGTCATTTTAGTTTAAAGTCTGCAAAGAAATGACAGACCGGAAGATAGCTAGAAAGATAGAGAGATAGAGAGATAGAGAGGTAGATAGATCTCATTGACACCCCACAATAATTCTACAAGGAAGGTACTGTTATTTTATAGATGTGTCAGAGAGTAATTGTGATTTTTCCTAGTCACATAGCTAGTAAATATTTAAGTGGGGTTCAAACTCATATCTTTCTGTCTAAAGGTACATTTCTCTAGCCATTGTATTAATCTGCCTGTCATTTTAAAATAAGGTCCAAATGGCTAATGTAGCCTAAGCGAATGTTTTGAGTAGTGACAAAAATGCTTGTGCATTGACCCTTCCTCTGACATTTTCTTAGATATACTCCACAATAATATTGCTCTTCTATGATGCTGATCATTCACTAAAGTAGCCATATGTTTAGCAGCAACACCTCTCTATGGAGACAGGTACTTCAGCTAAAGTAGCTTGTTCCACAGTGCCAGGAGTTTTTGTGTTCAAAAGGAAAACTGGTAGATAAATTCTCCAGTGAAATTAGAATCTCTTGGTATGAATGTGGCACATACTGTGTACATGACATTGTACAAGATTTCACAGAGATTACAGAATATGAAGAAAAGAAAAATCTTGTTCCTCTGGAGATTTTTAAAGGTGCAATAGTACTAATAAGCTACACACATTAGCAAAGATGGCTTTGTTAGAGTAGTTGTGATAGGTCACCTTTACCATGTGATGCTGTCCAGGTTGGGCTGCTATGCACAGTTTTCTTTCTGATGCAGATAATTATCAAAGATGCCATATGATCTCATTAGAAATACCAGTTTAGAGTAGATACTCATAGATGCATAGATGCTCATTCTCTCTCACTCTCATTATTTTTATTTTTTCAGTTACATGTAGAAACAATTTTTGACAATTGTTTTCTGAAATTTTAGGGATCAGATTGTTTCTCTCTCCCTTTCACTCCTCTTCCCCAGGCAGTAAATACTATGTTATAAGTTATACCAGTGATTTTATTCAGTACATATTTCTGAATTACTCATGTTGTGGCAGAAGACCCACATCACACGTACAATAAAAGAATAAACTTATGAAGGAAATAAACTGGAAGATGGTATGCTTTGATTTACAATCAGACTCCAACTGTTTCTTGTTTGACAGTGGATAGCATTTTTCATCACGAGTCCCTCAGAGTTAAATTGGAAACCTAATTGATTGATAATGGTTTATTTCTAGAGAGCAATATGGAACCACACTCAAAGGCATAAAACTGCATATCCTTTGACCCAGCAATACCACTTGGTCTATGTCTCAAAGGGATCAGAAATAAGGGAAAAGGAATAAAGGGAAAAGTTGATCATCATATATTTCTGTTACTGTATATGTTGTTCTCCTGGTTCTGTTCACTTCATTTTGCATCAGGTCACATAAGTCTTTCCAAGGTTTTTTCTGAACCCATCCTGCTTGTCATTTCTTATAGCACAATACTCTTCCATTACAACCACATAGCACAACTTGTTCATCCATTCCCCAAGTAACGGACAACTCATTAATTTCCAATTTTTTGCCGCTACAAAAAGAGCTTTGGGGCAGCTAGGTGGCTCAGTAGATTGAGAGCCAGACCTAGAGATGGGAGGTCCTAGGTTCAAATCTGGCCTCAGACACTTCCCAGCTGAGTGACCCTGGGCAAGTCACTTAACCCTCATTGCCTAGCCCTTACCACTCTTCTGCCTTGGAAACAATACATAGTATTGATTACAAGATGCAATTTAAAAAAAAAAAAAGAGCTGCTTAAAATATGTTGGTACAGGTCAGTCCTTTTCCCTTATCTCTTATCCCTTTGGGACACAGACCAAGTGGTATTGCTGGGTCAAAGGATATGCAGTTTTATGCCTTTGAGTGTGGTTCCATATTGCTCTCTAGAATGATTATATCAGTTCACATTTCTACCAGGAGTGTATTAATGTCTCAATTTTCGCACAACACCTCCAACTTTATCATTTTCCTTTTTGATCATGTAAACTAATCTGATATGCATGGGGTGTCATTTAGAGATGTTTTAATTTGTATTTTTCTAATCAGTAGTTATTTGGATCCTTTTTTCATATAACTAGATCATTTTAAATTCTTCCTTTGAGAGCTGTCTGTTCATATTCTTTCTGTTCTTATAAGTGTGATTTAGTTCTCTATATATTGAGAAATGAGGCCTTTGAGACATTAGTTATAAATCCCCCCCTCCAATTTGTTGTTTCTGTTCTAATCTTGGTTGTATTGGTTTTGTTTGTACAAAACCTTTCTAATTTATTATAACCAAAGTTGTATGCATCATTTTCCATAATTTCTCTAGGTCTTGTTTTGTCATAAATTCTTCCCTAATCTGTAAGTCTGACAGGTAAACTTTTTCATATTTCTTTAATTTGTTTATTTTGTCACCCTTTATTTCTAGATTAAGTATCTATTTTAACTTATCCTGTTGTATGAAGTGAGATGTTGGTCTATACCTGGTTTCTGCCATATTGTCTTCTAGTTTCTGCAGTAGTTTTCGTCAAGTAATGAGTTCTTTCTCCAAAAACCTTGGATCTTTGAGTTTTCAAGCAGTACATCACTATGGAAATTAATTACTCTGGGTTAATTACCTAATATATTCCATTGGCCCTCTATTTCTTAGCCAGCACCACATTGTTTTGAGGTTTCTTGTTTTATGGTATAGTTTGAAATCTAGTAAGGATAGGTCTTCTTCCTTTATATTTTTTCATTGATTCCTTTCATATTCTTGGCCTTTTGCTCTTCCATATGAATGTTCTTGTTATTTTTTTCTAGTTGTATGAAATAAATTTAGGTAGTGTGATTGGTATGGCACTGAATAAGTAAATTAATTTGGGTAGAATTGCCCTTTTTTACCATCTTTTCTTTAATGGCACAGAGAAACAATTTGCTGAACTCCACTTTTCCCTCTCTTCAATACTAATGATTAGCCCTAATCAATGTCTGCTCCACTTTTCTACCAACTTCTACCCCTCATGAAAATGGTACAATGCCTCTTCCATGAATCAAAGCACATCAGTAAATTTCCTGAAGTAATTCAAATGACAAATTTCCAGGCACTGCTTACAGAGTCTAAAGATGTCATGTGTGTCTTCCCAGCTGGTACTCACCCATACCATGTTCTGCCTGGCAGCATGTGTTACAGAATTAATGTAGCATTTTTGAAAAATCACATCATGATTCTGTGCACAAGCACTAGAGACATGGCTTATAGGGAATACGTCTCGCCTGCATGCAAGTAGGCAACTCCTTTCAAAAGAATGGTCTTTTGAGGTCAGAATCAAGAGAAATTTTAATGGTGGGACTGGCAGCAGCCTGTCATACCCATGGGATTTTTTTTTCTCCAAACTCATTTGCATTCTACATTAGGGTTAATACCCATAGTTTGTACACAACAACTTAAATGATCTAATGTGGCCAGCTACCCACTCATTTCTTTTTAAGTATACTCTTCCTTCATCCCTTACTGGGTTCCACTCCCAAAGCAGGAATAGCTTTAGGCTTGGCAGGAAGTACTTTATTAAGGTTCAAAGAGGTCTTCACTTCAAACAAGGCTTGTCTTAGACCTCATTGAAAAAAGCAAGGGGATGAGGAAGATAGTGATTTCTTTTGAGTAAAAATAGCATCTAATCAAAGAAAAAGGGAAAAAAAAAGGACCCATATGCACCAAAATATTTATAGCAACTCTTTTCTTAGTAGCCCCAAACTGGGAAGTAAGGAAGTACCTACCTACTGGAGAATGGAGGAACACATTGTGGTATATGAACATAATGGAAAATTATTTGCCATAAGAAGTTGTAAAATGGATAATTTCAGAGGAAAATGAAACCTATAAATGGATACCGAATGAAGGGAATAGAACTGAAAGAGCAAGTCATATAATAGTAATATTATAAAGAAAAACAATTTTTAAAGGCTTTAAACTCAGGTCAATGCAATGATAAATCTTGAGTCCAAAGTATTGAAGATGAAACATGATGCTCATCTTCTAGCAAAGAAGTGATAGTTTTAAAATGCATAAAGCTATGAACATTTTTGTCCATGACTGATAGAGGAATCTGTTTTGCTGAGATGATACATGTTTGTTATGAAGATTTATTTTTCTTATTTCTCTCTCTCCCTCTCCCTCTCTCTCTCACTCTCTCGCTCTCTCTCATTCTCTTTCTGTCTCCTACATCCCATATATTGCACAATTTTCTTCCCCCCCCATTTAAGTTACATAGTAAAGACATGCATAGCCTGATATAAAGATAGGGTTTTTTTAAAGAACAAAAGAAAGGAGGCAATTAAATCTGGAAAATGTTGAGGAGAAACTAGGAAGAGTTAGTATCCTTTCTGAACCCAGACTTTCGTATTTTTTGTGAAAATAGAAAAATAGAGCATATATCTAAATCTAGTCAAAGGAACTTGAAACCTGAAGATTTGGGTTCCAATTATAACTTCCCATATTTACTTTCTATGTTATCTTGGGTAAATCCTAGCCTATTTGAACATCAGTTGTTTCATTTATCCATAGTGACTCATTTCTCTTACTGAATAATCTTTCCCATACTTTTTTCTTTCCCTCATATCTATTGATTTCACTATTTCTACATATATTACCAGTAATTCTGCCTCCCATCATCTAACTTCTTCTTCTGAAACTTTCATGTCCAATCAATTACAGACTTCAGTTTATTTAACCTCAGCAATGCCTGAAGCACCCATTTCTTACAATGTATTTTGTCTACTACATACCGACTACACAACCTCATCACTATACTCTTGTAATTGCTTCCCAACTTTATTCCCTTACCCTTCTAATCCCTTCAAAACATAGCCAGATGATCTTGCTTAAACAAAGATCTAATGAGGTGGTTCCTCTGTTGAAAATTTTTCCTTAGTATTTGATTATTGTTCCAGGAAAGGTCAGATTCTTTTGCCCAATATTCACAACTTTTTAAAAGATGACCCCACCAGATTTTCAATTTTATTTCATACCTTTGTAATTTATATATTCCATACAAGATTTCCTACTCTCTTTAAAAAAATGTTCATGGACGTTCACATTTTTTAATCTTTGTTCAAAATTTCCCCCATGGTTTGGAGTTTCTCTCCTTCATCTTCTCTTACCCTAGTCCTACTGATCTTTCTAAACCTAATTGAAATGCCAACTTGCTTATTTAAACATTCTGTGATACCCCAGTAGGCAAATGATCTTTCCCATTAAACCTCACTCAGAACTTTTTAGTGAACTTTCTACTGAGCCTGTTCTGTGATGTTTAATATAATATTCAACTGTGTTTCTATCTTAGGTCTCCAGCAGGAACAGATCTATGTCTTATCCAAAATTTGAAAAAATCTCTCCCAATGCCCCATCTACTGCTCTTTGCATTGTATATACTTTAAGTAATGTTTGTTGAAACCATAAGGTAGGAATTAATGCCTGCATCATTTAGCCCCAGTGACTGGCACACCGTAGTTGGTTGTTCAAAAATGTTCTGGAATTATTGATTGATCTATGTCATGAAATAATTAATATCACACATATTTACATATATGTATACATATATAATGAATTTTGTGAACTTTAAAGAGCTATATAAATGTAGCCTGGATAAGCTGATACAAATGATTGATATAGGATCTGCATCTTACTGGTAACTAATTTTGGACAAATAAAATGATCTAAATTTCATTCTGAAACAATTGGGGAATTATCCAGATCTGTCTAGTTTTCTTTTTATGCTTTTTAATAGTTGAAAGGCATATAGATAGTACTTACAGGTTTACAAAGTGCTTTAACAATGGTATCAGTCAGTTGATCCTCATAATCACTTTCTAAGGCAGACAGTAAAATCCCCTTTTTGTAAATGAGAAAACATAGGCATACACAGATTAAATCCTTTGTTTATGGGTATACAGCTTATTGAGTGCCAGATGAGATATGAATATAAGTCTTTCCTCAGTATTTTCAAGTTTCTTTCCACTCCTCCATCCTTTCTCTGGGGTTTATAATCAACTATTATGTTCACAATGTAAGAAACAGAATTAAAAAAAAGTTGGAAATAAAATGGAATCACAGTGAAATAGGAATTGTGGATGGTAATGGAGTATGAGATTATATGGGAACCTGGCTATACTTCCTTTTGCCATAGGATAGAATTCAGTACCAAGCTTGTAAGTTATAGCCCCCAACCAAATTACTGAAAGCAAGAAAAACTTTGTTCCAACATAGCTTCATTTGTGAAGCAATCCTGTAGCAAGGACCTTGAGGCAGGAAGTGAGGCTCTAGAGTATTTGGTAAAGAAGTGCTGAAAATTTCAGCTGAATAAAATCCCTGCTATCAATAAAAACTATGTGATATAAAGGACACATTAAAACCCATGAATGCAAGTCTAACAGAGCTATTCTACACTTTAAAAAGAATGTTTTCTTAGAATTTGAGAATAAATTTTGAATTGTCTTATTTTAGTTCATTAAATCTTCTTTTATTTTAATAGAAGAGAGTAGGCCTTATTCTTGGCAGCTTTCAGAAAAGAAAATATTTTTCCTTTCATTTCATATTTCTGTGTTAAGACACAAAAAATAAATGGAGTTAAAGAGTTGGGTTTTTTAAGTGCCTTTCTTTTATTGAGGATGCATTGCAAGGCAGCCTTGACTTATCTGTTCTTCAAAGTGTCTTAAATATTCTAAACCTTAACAGCATGCCAAATGAAAGCAATGCCTCCTTCATAAATCCATTATATTCATGAATACCTATCACTGCAGATTTCCCAGGAAATGTTATGGAGATGAGCGACTTACCAACATGTATCTCCACTTGATAATTAGTATGACTGTAGACAGAAAGAGTAGAATTACCAATATCAAAAGAGATCTCAAAAGAGTGCTCAAACGAAATATTTTAAAAACTCTTAGAATAATGCCTGGAACCTGGTGGGGTGCTTAATGAATAGTTGTTTCTTTTTCTCCCCCTTTCCCTTCACAAGAGAAGTGCAATCAGAGATGTGTTGGTATTCATTTTAAAACTAGCTAGGGTGGAGAATGGGAAGTTGTTTCATATTTAATCTGCATTATCAACATTTTCTCCAACACTTTCTTAAGTCCAGATAATTTTTAAAAATCAAGCTCTGATTGGTAGCATTTATCAAATTCTAAAATGTAAATTCTCACATTGAAAATTTAAGAATCAGTTTAAGCTGGCTCTACCATACCTCTGATCACAGCCCAAGACCAGTTAATAGTAAGAGAAGACAACAGATTTAAAATGAGTTCAAGACTTGAAACTTAGATGAAATATATCTAAGATTCCACCAGAATGTTTAGATATGCTTTCTTAGCCACTAGCAGTATCTTTTGGAAATAATTGAGAATATAAGAAATGTGAGACAGTTGGAGATGAATACATGTTGTAATTTCAAAAAAAAATATTGAACCTACTGTTCGGTAAACTTGATGTTGAATTTTAACAAAATCTTTAAAAATATTATTGAAGTAATGACTTGCAATTGTTTTGGAAACTGCACATCTTCCCTATTTACTACATCATAATGTTTAGGAAAGCATGATTGCATTATTGTTTCAAGAATCACTATTCCCTGAATAATGGCCTTTTTGTCAGTATTAGTTGGAAGTTCTTGATTTCATTTAGAGATCTATTTTTTCCACTTTGGAAATTATCCCTATTTTTTTTCTGGGTAATTTATTCTTAGATGTAAGCTTGTATCTTTTGTTTTTCAAAGTATCATTTTCTATGGTATTGTTACATTTATTAGCAGATAATTCTTGTGTAAGTCTGACTGATTTCTGTTGTTACTTGAACAGTTTTTCTTTCAGGTTACTTACAATATTTTTATTTGATCTAGAAGCTCTGGAATTTGGAAAAGATGTTACTGAGAATTTCCATATATTTTCATTGTGCTCTCTTTTTAAAATATGTTTAGACAATTTTCTATCATGCTTTAAAAAATATGTGGGCTTTCTCCTTGAATGTTTTCTAGGTCAGTAGTTTCTTTTATTTAATACTTTATATTTTATTTTATTTTTCTAACATGAATATTTTAATAATTATTTTTGGTCATAAAACTTTTTAGTTCATTCTTCTTATTGTGGATTCTGTTGCTTGAGTAATATTTTATACTTCTTGCACTAAGTTGTCAATGATCTGTCCAAGCTTTTCATCCATAGTTCTCATTTTTCATTCTATGCTTTCATTTAATTTATATCTTATTAAAACTCTTTATTTTTTTATTTCTTCTAGGAACTATTTGATCTTGTAGACAAGTTATAGTTTTCTTAAAAACTTTTTCTTCATTTTGGAATTGTTCTCTTTTATGTCTGTATCTTGAGCATCATCCCTGATATAATAATGTTTCTCTTTTTTTAAATGGTTTGTTTGTTCCAGATTTACCAGATTGGGGCTGGTTTATGCGATGAATATTTCTCACAAGACTTCCATAGTCTTCAATGTCTTATATGGGGTCCAGCTACTATGTTCTCTATGTATCATCTGTTGTGTTCCTCAAGGATCACTGGTAGCTCAGGTCCAGGTCAAAGAACTACACATTTTCTGCAAACTCTATATGATTTAATCAAGGAGATGATCTGATCAATATCTTGATGAACTTTCTAGTCTTATACACTAAGTCCCATGGGCACAACCCCACATTCCATCAGTTTTTGTTTGGTTCATGAACTTTGTTTTCCTTACATTAAAAAAAATTATTTATATTAATTTTAAGTCATTCTTAGTAATTGTCTACAGAAAAATAGACTGAATTTGGACCTTTGGGTCATAATTGTCTGACCCCTGATCTAGATGTTTGCTTGATTCTAGACAACATAACTATGGACTAACCTCTGGATGGAGTTCCAAAAGATTGCTGCCAATCTCAGTCACTGTCAGGGAGCCAGGAAGTTCTATAGGCTCTGAGAGACATTGCTATCTGTGTGTGCCATTATCTTAGCCAGGGCCCAAGTCTATGATTCTCTTGATGGACCAGAGAGACACAATGATGGGCCCCTATTCTGTGTCTGTGATCCTTTTTCCAGGTTCAGGAAAACTCTGTTATTATTCAGTTCTTTTCTGGAATCTAATTTAAGACCTGTTCTTCAGGGTTAAAATGGCAACATTAGGATGCTTGTTCATAGAGTCTGAGTCTTAGATTCCCCCTTTGAATTCAGAACCAGGATATTGTGGTATCACTATATTTCACAGTCTTATTCTATGATCTTCCCTTAGATGTTAAAGCAAAAGTGCTATGGTCCCTAGACTGGGAACTGAGTACATGTTCCTCTCCTTCAAGACTACTGAGATGGATTATGTCTCAGATATCAATCTCTTCCCTGATGTCCAAGGGTCAATGCTTTGGCCAGTTCTGCTCCTGTGATTTGACTCTTTGATCTCAATCCATTCCTGTTCCATATTTTCTTTCCCTGTTTATTTTTCTACTGCCAAACTTAGGACCAACTGATAGATAAATAACACATTGTGGCTTCTCCTAAGATTTCTTAATCACTCTTGATTCTTCTTAAATTTTTATTGGAGTAATTGTGGAAGGGAACTGAGCTATTTTCCTTCTTTTTAAAAAAATACACAGTGCTACTTAACAGATATGTAGATTGGATTGCCTATAGTAAACATGTTCATCTGCTGTTTTAGTGAAATTTATGAAACAAAAAAGTCCATAAACAGATGCATTCAAAAGTCCCTATTGAAATAGAACTCAATTTATTTAATGAAAATATTGCTGTTTTATTGGTTATATAGACATTCTGTTGTAAATGTAGCTGAGTACTGGGATCTCAGTGGATCAAATGAGGAAAGATATAGAAGTGGCTCAGGGTCTGTGAAGATTGGATTAATATCTCTCAGATTGTAACAATGAAGTTACTCAGCACTTCCTTGACTGTGAAGACTTAAATTGTACTCATGTCTATTTTTAGATTTTAATCCCCATAAATATAAACATCCTACTTAAAATTTAAATATGGAGACCTGCTTATCTTTAGATTCAATCCCCAAAAGTACAAACACAGTACTTAGAAGTTAAGTATGGAGACCTGCCCATTTAGATCTAATCACCAAAAGTGCAAATATCCCACTTAATCATGAAGTGGGAGGTCTGTGACCCATGTGTGCAAAAATGGATAACGAATCAGAATCGACTAACTGCCTTCTGGGCAGTCCTAGAGCAGAGCATCAGCTGTGATTGGTAGATGTGGAGTTAGGGGAAGTGATACAAGAGAAAAATGCCTTTAAAAGAGAGAGTGCTACACAAAGTTTGGAGATTCTTGGAGCAGAGTTCAACTTGGACTTTCACTTCTGCAGGAGGGCAATTCTTCATGCTTTTGAATTGAGGCTGGTGAAGAGGGGTGGAAGGATGTGCTGACTGGACTGACACACAGTGAGTAAAAAAAACTAACTCTTAACTGCTGGCTTTTCTCTGAAGAGACCAGCCTCAGGAAAGACCTATCCTCTTGAGAGACTGCCTAGTTCCTTGGCTTTGTTGTGACTGGCTGTAACTAATTCTTCCTGCCTGTAGGGGCCTGGAGTAAATTACTTTGTGCTCAGGCTAGATATCTTACCTTATCCTCTCTCTGATTTCTTGCTTCACTCTTTCTACATTTCTTTATAAATAAATTATAACTAAATCTCTTTGGAATTAATTAAATTCCTGGTGACCAAACTCTTAAATAATCAAGGCCAACCCTAAAAAAAACCCTCTTTCCCTCTTACAGTTCTATTATATTTAAGCAAACAAGAAAAGTCAAGTAAATAATATCCATCTTTGTACATTGTTACTTCCATTTAGATGTATTTTGAATGTAATGAAGCAAATGACACATTGTTGAAGAAAGGATTAAATTATGCAATGCCAAATACATCCTATTATGATAAACAAGAAAAGCAAAAAGATAAATGTGACCTTATACTAGATTCTAAAGACTGAGTAAATGATTTAAGAGTTGAGTAGGACATTATTTATCAATCTTGGTGAAATTTCTAACAGATTTTTTGGAAGGTTCATCTCTTATAATAGTTCATATGAAAGTGAATTAATGAAATGATCAGTAAGCATTTGTTAAGTGCCTACCATGTGCCAGGGATTGTCTCTAGATGCTAAGGACTGTGAAAAGGGAATTAACCTCCCCTTTGTTTTTTTTTGTTTGTTTGTTTGTTTGTTTTTTAGCTTAATCAATCAGGAACATGAAATTTCCCTCCCTTTTAACTTAATCAGTCAGGAAGTTGAAGATCCTTTATCATTGAAAGAAAGCAAGGACAGTGCCAGACAAATTAAGGAACTATGATTGGTTCCCAAGATGTGCTATGGGAGAACTAGTGGGTGGAAGAAAAACATTTATAAAATGAGATCTAGCATGAAGTGGGGATTCTGATTTTCACTTATGCTCTGGGATTCTCTCTTGAGCTGGTGGCCCTTGCTGAAGGATCTCTCAGACTCAGATCTGGATTCCTGAGTTGGTGACTTGTCCTGAAGGGAGATACTCTGGATAATCTTGCTGAAGAGACTCCTGTGCTCTTTTCACAGGTAATTGAGTTTTTTGTTGGTTGTGGGCTGGATTTCATCAAAGCAGACTCTAGGACAATAGGCTAGACAATCCTCTACTTCCTTCCTACATTTCCCTCCATTTACTAGCTCTCTATTTCAATTAAACTAAATTGTTAAAGTTACTAAAAGCCTCATGAGTTTAATTGTAATTATTACAATTTGGTGACCAGCCTTTTTAGCTATTACAGCATACAAAGGCAAAAAGCAAATGATCTCTGTGACAACAGATAATTTTACATTGGATGTATATTTAAAATACAGATAGCTTAGGGATGGAGTTAGTTAACAGTTGGGATTGGATAGTAGCAAAAACACGCATGTTCAGAAGATAATGTTTGAACTTAATCTTGAAGAAAGCCAGAATTCATGTCATGTGGAGATGAGTGAGGGCATTCCAGGTGTGGGAGACAACCAGTAATAAAAAAAAATATAGGTAGAAAATGAAATGTGTGTGAGGAGCAACAAAAAGGTCAGTTTGGATAGATTTTAAAGTGTAAGAAGAGAAGAAATGCATAATAAAACTGAAAATATAGGTTGGGGTCTATTTATGAAGGGCATTAAACACTAGAGTTTATATTTTGTCCTAGAAGCAATATGAAATCAATCAAGAATATTAAATCATAGAGTAGCATGTTCAGAACTATGCTTAGAGCTTACCAAAGTGTGTTACTTAAAATCACCTATGAGATAAGTAGTCCAAGTATACTTACACCTATTTTAAATGCAAATAATAAAGAGTTAAAATAATTGATTCACACATAGCCTCTGACTTCTAACATAATTCTTCTGATTATAGAGTACCTATATCATTGATTAAAATAAGCCAGAAAGTTCTTATATCCATAGGGTCTAGCACAATGTCTAGCAAACAGGAAATCCTTAACAAATGCTTATTGATTCATTAAATATAAATATAAAATATGAAATTTTTATATTTGATATTCATTTGAACAACTTTAAAAACTCTTTCAAGGAGCCATCTTCCATATATATGTTCAGGAATTCATAGGATTTCTTCCTGGATCTAACAAGATATTGTACTAGGGGGATCAAGAACCAAAATTAGAAAGGTTTGAGTAAGAGAGGGGACAGATAAAAAGAAGCACTACTTCCTCTCTTAGATAAAGCTACAAAAAGGAAGGGGAAAGATTTGATCAAGGCTCAGAGCTGAGAGGTAAGGAGGAAATCCCCTTCAGTCTCTGGTTTCTGGTTTCTTCCCTTGATAGATTTTGTCCTGATCTCCCCTAGAACATTAGATGGAAAGAAAGAAGATGTTTCTTTCACCCTCTTTGGCTTTAACAACAGATTGATGCTTAGGTTCTGCTAAGTAATAATAACTATTTATTCTTTGAAAATATAAGGAAATTGGGGTATATGGGTAGAGAGAAAAAGGAAATCTCTAATTACTATTTTATCCTAAATTCCCACTTAAGCCACCCACTGATGGCTCAGGTCTGGGGACCTGAGTCTCTGGGGAGATGTAGAGTCAAGCTATTGGACTCCTGATTTAGAGAGATGTACAGTTATATAAAATGTCAGTTGAATATCTTCTTGGGTGGATAGTCTCTTCTGTTCCCCACAGGGAAAAAGTCTCTCTCCACTATTGAAAGGATAAGGGCTATCTTCTGATTCATATCAGCTAATTGAAGGACCTTAACAGGTTGAGCTCAGAGTGATGCTCTTCTCTCCTCCTTGCCAGAAGAGAAAGACCCCTCTCTCCAACTGCTGATTTCCTTTTCTTGGCTAGAAGTTCTAGCCCCATCCCCCACTGACATCAGAATTCCATTCTCTTTCGTCCTGGTGTTTTTTGCAAACCAAGTCCTTGCAATGCAGTCTGTAATTCCATCATCCATAATATATAATTTTGGTTTATTATCCTGTTTATAAATATCAAAAGAGGAATAAAATAAGAAGCCTGTATGTGCCATAAATAACTTATCCATTGTGATAGAGAATATCCAGTATAGAGTCCACCTAGAAGAGGGTTTTTTTGAGATTGTAGGGTCTTCTGGAAGTCCTCTTCTATATAATGTTGCAACAAGAATATAGACCTTAATGAGATCAAGCAATGAACACTAAAAAAGGTTAGCCTGAGTATCTATATAGATAATACAAAGTTCATGAAGAATATGTAATTTGAGGAACCCTCTCTAAAGCTTATTTATCAACACACTGAACTAGGTACAAAACTGAATATGGACAAAACATTCAACTGGGTTACATAAGATAAATAATATAACATTTTCAAAAACCTCTAACTTTTTTTCTGAGACAAAATCATTTGCACTTCAAAAGTTTTTTTTTTCTTAATTCTTTAAAAAATTTTAAAATGTATTATCTATTCTTAAGACCTCATGGCTAAAAATGATTAAATTCCTTGATTTCTCAGAAACTGGAATTGTGTTTTACCAGGAAAGCAATAGAAAAATATATAGTAGAGTCAAACAGGCTACCATATAGAATTCAAGATAAATCATATTCATGAAGCAAAAATGTACATTATTGGAAAAAGAAGCATTCAGGTCTTGAAAGAAGAGAGTATTAATATATAGCCAGGCTCCATTCTGCACTGATATCCAAGTAATATCAAGAGACGAAGATGAAGGCCTCCAGAATACTGGGTGGTCTATCTTCTGAAGGATTTATGAAATACCATAAAAAAATCACACTGGATAAAAATCATACTACTTGGCTTACTACCTGTATCACTGAAATGAGTAGCCATGATGATAACACTCGTATATTTCCCCTGATATGTTAAAGTACATTTGTAAAGAATTTTATAGTTTTTAGCTAAATTGGATAAATTTGGATAAATTGGAACCTAGAAGCTTTTCATGTGCTTTTTTGAAAATGACCAAGATATACATTGTTATTCTGCTATCCCTAAAATATAACATTTATCCTATTAAGGAAAACTTCATAGCCTCTCTCACCCAAATACATATATTTTAACTTTAAGGAAAATTGTCATATGGTAATGAAAAAAATTCATCAAAATTCTAAAGGGGAAAAGAGCCAATTTATTCATATAGCACTACATAAACATTCCACTATCCCCCCCCAAAAAAAACCCAACAATAACAATTTAACTGAATCTGAACAAACAATTAAACTGAACAATAATCCTTTGTTCCTTGGAGTCATCATCTAGCAAATTGTCACTCCCAGGGATAATGTCCCCAAAGTCCAGGGTGTAATCCCTGTAAAAGTTGTGGCACCAGACTGAGTAAAGGGCCAAATATTGGACTGATCCCTATCCTGATGAAACAGTGGTTTTTCTGACTAGTTTGGTAGTTCTGGGTTATTTCCAACTCAACATACTTATCAAGATTATATATGCACCTTATACGTAATATATATGTATGTGTGTGTGCATACAAATATAAACAAGTTTATGCACATGATAGAGAGAGAGGATAGAATGAGAAAAAGAGAGGAAAGGAAGGAGGAAGAGTCAGAATCAGAAGCTTTGATATTACAAAGTATTATTTAAATATAGTAATAACATATCCCAGTGTCAACAAATAAACTTTTAAACCAAAATCAGGAAATTAATGTCATTTGAACATTTCAGAGTTTTATCAAGGGGAACATCTGATTGAGCACAAACTCCTGCAAAACAACTAATTTTCACTGCACATGTATCAGCATGCAAAGTTTTTTTTTTCTTGAATAATTGTAATAATGTTCTTTGAGTAATAGACATAAAAATCCTTTTAAAATGAATGTTATGTGTAAATTGTATATAAAATGTATAAATAAATGAAATGTTATGTAAAGAATTTTACCCTGGTATACATTTATTTATTAAGAACATAGAAACCCCATAATTATAAAAATGAAATAAAACACATTTTTTATTTGAATAGTCCTATGTCAACTGAGTTTTTGCAAATCCCAAATTTGCCCCTGCCCCCCTGAGAACTCACCTGAGGAAAGTCCCAGACTGACTGGGTTCAGACTGAACAATAGACCTTAAAGTACTTAATGTCCTCAGTTTGGATGGAACTAGTGGACATAGTCAAATGTTAAGTACACTTTTTTGTCTTAGTAGCTTCTTCGATTGCATTAAAATCCTCTCTCTGGCAGCCCAGCCCTTAGCCGAACCCTTTCCTTTTGTATTCATTGCAGTAGACCCCACCTAGCTACCCCAGTCTCTGGCTACAGCCTCTTTCCCAAGCCTGCTTGCAGCCTGTCAGTATATGTTTGCTGTACCTAGTTCCACAAAAGGTATATAAAAACCCAAAGTTCTATTATTCTTTGGAGAATCATCTTGTGCATAGTGATCCTCTTCCCAGAGTCCCAGAGCCTGTGGCTTTGTGTGGTTTTTAGCATCTTGACTCTTTGTGGCAGCCAAATATTGAACACTATCTCTTTCCTGATAAAAGAAAAGGTTTTCTGACTACTTTAAGTAGTTCTGTGTTTTTCCAAGTTGACACATCCAATATGCAAAGCTTGACATAAATGTAACTAAAGTTTTTGTTCAATCATGACCAACTCTTCATAACCCCTTTGGGGGTTTTCTTGGCAAAGATACTATAGTGGTTTGCCATTTCTTTCTCCAGCACATTTTGCAGATGAGAAACTGAGGCAAACAAGGTTTCAGTGACTTGCCCAGGTTCATATAGCTAGTCAGTATGTGAAGCTGGATTTGAACTCATGAAGATGAGTCTTCCTGATTCTGTCCTCAGTGCTCTAATGCACTGTGCCACCTGGCTTCCCAACTATCAATTTTTAAAAACTTTTTTAAATAATAAAACTTTGGCAATTCCATGATCCCAGAAGTACATAATCTAAGTGTTTAACAACCTAATGCTATGCCTAAATAGTCTTATTGGTATGAGTTGGTCTTCCAAATTGTGTCCCATGCACCTTTAGTGTTCTGAATGATAGGAAGAACACTTATTTTAGAAAACACCATATTTTACCCTCAAAATCATTAAATGCAGAAAAATAGTGCCCCCTTTCTTCAATAAATCTGATTCATTGGTATAGCTATACCTTTTAGTACAAAATACAAGTACTACCTATCAGTCTCCCATGACTGGAATGTTTTCTTTCTTCATCTCTGCCTCCTGGCTAACTTCTGTAAAATGGAGATTTGAACCCTAGACTTCCATCCCCAGAAGTCCTTGGTACCAGAATTCCCTATAATCTCACATGAGTCTTTACCTGGGCAAGATCACAAGGAGTATTTAACTGGTCACAACGCCTACTTCACCCTCTTCCATTGCAATTATGTAGTGGGTAAACTAAGTGTGGTGGTTTTGAATGGACTAATCAGCCCTAGGCACGTGGTTTTCTATTTTGTATTTCTTTATTCCTTGATTTCTAATAATTCTTAACAAACCTCAAATATAATACTTCTACTACTAGAGACTAAATTTAATTTTTACAGTTTCCAGCTTCTTCCGAGTCTTAGATAAGAAATCTTCCTTCATCTTAATGCCTTCTCTCTGAGATTGCCCTGAATTTAGCAAATATATATCTTATTCACATATAATTGTATGTTGCATACATAAATATATATATGAATACAAAAATATGTACATATGTGTCTAAGTGCATGCATCCTTTGCATAGCTTCTCTTGATACCCTCATTTTTTTCACATATGTACACATACTTATGTATTGTATATATGTATGTAGATATATAGGTATACACCAAGAGTTTATCCACATTTAAGCGTGAAAGGATTTTTTTATTCCCTTCATCTATTTTAAGTTAATTAACCAAGAACTAAAAATACCCCAACTTAGCACTTAGTAAGTCACTATGAGAGTTCACAAGTCACTTATTAGGAAAAAAAAGTTCAAGCCCTCAATGTCCACAAGCCCTACCCCCCCCCCCCTTGGGCAGTGCTAGGCAAATTGGGAGGCTGTGATTGGTTCCCATGAAGTGGGAGAGAGACAGGAAGTGACATGAAAAAAGGGCTATAAAAGGCAAGACAAAGGAAGAGAATTCCTTCCTTCCTTCCTTGGCTCCATGGTGAGGACTCTCTCTTGCTTGGTGCTTCAGTGGGACACTCCTTCAGTGTGAGCACTTCACCTCAGATTTGGCATCCTGATTAGGAACTTGAAGTCTGGTGAAATTTGCATTTGGATTCTCATTTGAGGTCTGGAAGAACTAGGATTAGGTCTTAGGGTATTTGTAGCTAGGTGATTTTTTTCTACCTCTTTCCTATATTTCCCATTTAATATCTCTACCCTAGTATAAATAAAAGCTGCTAACAGTCATTTTTATTTAAGAAGTTAATTATTTTTATAAACAGCAAACACAACAATAATTTTTTAAAATTCTTTATATTTCTCAAACCCATTTTTAATTATTATTTGATTTGATCTCTGGAAAACTTTGTGATTCAGATAGATAGACAGCTAAACAAACATATGCATGTCTATATATGGATACATATATGTGTATATATATATATATATATATATATACAGAGAGAGAGAGAGAGAGAGAGAGAGAGAGAGAGAGAGAGAGAGAGAGAGAGGAGAGAGAGAGTGCTAAGGAGTCTTGAGTTGAAATACTACCTAAAGCACTAAGCTCCTGGCCAAATCAATTAACCTCTTCAACTTCAGTTGAATCTATAAAATCTATAAAATATCTATAATCTATAAAACAAGGGAAATAATATGCATCTGTATCACAGTATTCTTGTGGGGATCAAATGACAACATAAGTAAAGTTTTTTTCAAACCTTAATATTCTCTATAAATGCTAGCTATCATTGCTGTTGCTATCATTATGTTTATTATGTACCAGACATTGTGCTAGGTGCTAGAAATTCAAATACAATAAAAGAAACAATTCTCTTCACAAAAGCTTGCATATTATGTGGTACTTATCCATTTTTTTTTACATAAGCCATCTTTAGAAAATCTTACGCAGAAAATCTTTCTTCTACTCTCTTAGTGTTTCATGGACTAATAAAATAGGAATACATAAAAATATGTTGA
Organism: Monodelphis domestica; assembly: GCF_027887165.1. Taxonomy (NCBI): domain Eukaryota; kingdom Metazoa; phylum Chordata; class Mammalia; order Didelphimorphia; family Didelphidae; genus Monodelphis; species Monodelphis domestica. The sequence goes on from NC_077234.1 coordinate 174,137,200, forward strand.
GAATTTTTTAAAGTATCACAGTAGGTTTAATCTTTAATTTGTTTGAAAATTCTCTTTCCACTCTTCGATCCTTGAAGGATAGTTCCAAGAGATATCATATCCCTAGAACTCCCAGGTCAGATTTGTCTTATATTTATAGATATTTTTCAAATTAAATAATTTTTTGACAAATTATTGTTTGCAAAGTGTTGTACCAGGTAATTTAGTAAGAAATGAAATAATATTCTCCTAAGATAGGAATAAGGAATGAAGTAAAATAATTTAGGTTGCTGATTGATGTTAGCAGAGAAAGAGAACCTAAAAGTCACACCTGGGAGCAGGGGATATACTAAGTGCTTTTCCTGGCAGAAAATTTATTGAGGATAATTAAAAAAGAACAATTAGAATTAGATAAGGTGGGCAAGAAAGAAGTTTCTTCTGTAGACAGTCAGGTTTCCCTTTGTGCAAGGAATCAGAACAGTATAAGAAAAAAAAGGATAAAATGAATTTAATAAAATGGAGTTTGTATATGTATATGAGGAGAGAGGACAGTGGGAAAAATATGAGATGAAACAATAGAGATTAATATGAAATACTTTGTTTAAAAAAAATGATAAATCAATGTCAAAGTTCCAAGAGAGGGGAGATATGACCAGACAAAGTTTGCGCTGTATTAATAATTCAGATTAGAGATATTTTACTATATGTAACTATAGTTAAGTATCATTTATACACATTTTCTAGAGTACATTGACACGTAATCAAAATGAGTGGCTTTGCAATGTGGTTTTGCTGATAATATTTATTGCAGATGATCTGAGTAATATGTGAGTAACAAGGCATATTTCTGGCTCTTCTTCCACGTTCATTACATAAGCCAACAAAATCCGAAAGCAGGGGTAGAATTGTGACTAATGGAACCTGGCAGTATCCCAGGGGGGCTATGGCAGGACCAGAAGAGATTTATGATGAACCAATAAGAGACTAGGAAGATGGGTCATATCCTACTTTCTTCAAAATCAATCAGGGAACTTGGTTGCAATATATTTACCCATTATTGCGCAGGATCTACATCACATACTTTACTCTATCTCTCTGTTTCTGGGCAACTTCTCAAATTTCCCCATTGTTCAGTCTATTGGCCCCTCAGGACAGATATAATCTAAGTAATTCCTAATTACCTACAGAAAGAGCTGCATGGGAACAATTGGGGAAATCCAGCCTTCCCCTCCCACTGTAACCTCTCCTGAAATAGTAGGCTCTGCCCTTTGGAAAATTGGCTTAAGAGTAAAACCTCCACCCCACCTTTTGGTTGGGATTGAACAAAGTTTAGAAATATATCATTTTTACATATATTGTACATGTAGAGTATATGCATATGTAGAGGGTATGTAATCCTCTGTGTGTGTGTGTGTGTGTGTGTGTGTGTGTGTGTGTGTGTGTGTGTGTGTAGAAGTGCCTTCTATAAAAAAATGCATGGAGACTGCTAACATTGAAAAATTCTGGAACTGTGTGAACCCTCTTTGAAACTAAGTGTCAAAACCATAAGGTCACAAGAGAAACTGGGTTATACATCATTAACTTGGAAAAACACAGAATTACTAAAGTAGTCCAAAAAACCTTGTCTTTAATCAGGAAAGAGATGTGTTCAATATTCAACCACCACACAGAGTTAAGTGCCTAAAAACCACACAAATCAAGGGCTCTGGGACTCTGGGAACAGTACCTCTGGGAGAATGCTTCACGGGAGAAGATTCTCCAAAGAGTGACAGAACTTGAGCTTCTTTTATACACTCTGGACAACTTGGTACAGCAAGCATGCATAGACAGGTTGCAAAGAGGTTGCAGCCTGGTGTATCAGGGAGAGGTCCACTACTATGTATACAAAAGGAAAAGGTCAAATCAAAAACTAGACTTCCTGAGAAAGGACTTTAATACAATGGGAGAAGCTACTAAGACAAATTAGAGTACTCAGCCTTTGACTCAGCCAACCAGTCCTACCAAAGCTGGGGTCAACAAACACTTCAAGATCTATTGTTCAGTACAAAACAAGTGTGTCTGGCACTTCCTTTGGGGTGAGTTCTCAAGGGCCAGGGGCAAACTTGAAACTTGTAGAAAACTCACTTGACAGTATTATCCAGAGACATAAAAGTACAATTAAAGATGTCTTCTCAGGCTTTACATGACTTCAATAGATCCTGTGCCCACCTGGGAAAGAGAAATAGACTCGATAGGGAGTAACAACATCAGCCAGTCAAATAAAAAGCTTTGTAGTGCCTATTATGTTCGGGTCACTGTGCTAGGCAATGACAATACCAATTCAAAAGTAATCTGAGATAAATGATCTGAGATATCACCTCACCCCTAGAATATTGGCCAACACAATAGCAAAGGAAAGTAATGAATACTGGAGGGGATGTGGCAAAGTGGAGACACTAATTCATTGCTGGTGGAGTTGTGAATTGATCCAACCATTCTGGAGGGCAATTTATAACTATGCCCAAAGGGTGATAAAAGACTGTCTGCCCTTTGACCCAGCCATAGCACTGCTGGGTTTGTACCCCAAAGAGATAATAAGGAAAAAGACTTGTACAAGAATATTCATAGCTGCCCTCTTTGTGGTGGCCAAAAATTGGAAAATGAGGGGATGCCCATCAATTGGGGAATGGCTGAACAAATTGTGGTATATGTCGGTGATGGAATACGACTGTGCTAAAAGGAATAATAAAGTGGAGGAATTCCATGGAGACTGGAACAATCTCCAGGAATTGATACAGAGCGAAAGAAGCAGAACCAGGAAACATTGTACACAGAGACTGATACTCTGTGGTACAATCGAAGGTAATGGACTTCTCCATTAGTGGCAATGCAATGTCCCTGAACAATCTGCAGGGATCTAAAAAACACTATTCTCAAGCAGAGGACTAATTGTGGGAGTAAAAACACCGAGGAAAAGCAACTGCTTGACTACAGGGGAGAAGGGAATAAGACCGAGGAGAGACTCTAATTGAACACTCTAATGAAAATACCAACAACATGGAAATGGGTTCGAACCAAGAACACAAGTGATACCCAGTGGAATCATGCGTCGGCTATGGGAGAGGTGGTGGGAAGGGGTTGGGGGGAGGAAAAGAAAATGATCTTTGTTTCCAATGAATAATGTTTGGAAATGACCAAATAAAATAATGTTTAAAGTGAAAAAAAAAAGAAATATAACTAGATATGAATTCTTAGTAAATTTTGAACCATAATATTTAAATAAATCAAGAATTAACGTCAGTCTAGTTTCCTAAACCTAAATGCAGTGATCTTTAATTCATTTATTTTGCATTTGCTATCATAAAACACAAATACATAAATACATATATTTATGCATTCATTAATACAAAGCCTTCAAAAATAATACAATCAGGGGCATCTGGGTAGCTCAGTATATTGAGAGTCTGGCTCAGAGAACTCAGACCCTTCCCAGCTGTGTGACCCTGGGCAAGTCACTTAAGCCTCATTGTCTAACCCTTACCACTCTTCTGCTTTGGTACCAATACATAGTATTGATTCCAAGGCAGAAGATAAGGGTTGTTTTTTTAAGCTATTAATAATGATTCTATTCAGATAAACTGTAATATCTGTAAAATTGTTTTAACTCTTTTCCTGTTCATTTGAGGTGGCAAAGACTGTTTGATGAGTGTATCCCTACTCATGGCATTACCTCTTAGGTCTCATAACAGCCTTTATAATGGTAATAGAATCAGCCATGATTCAAAAACTCAGTAAGTTTGATTGGCAGAACCCCTTGAATGAACAGAAATTGATATTTGCAGGTTCTTAATCCCTTATAAATCTCAGCAGACTGGCTATGGCAACTTGAGATGATCACAATGTTGAGCTGCATCAATGGTTAATGTATTTACAAAGAATAATCAATACCAGCTTCTTGTCTTCTTGAGCCTTCTCCAAAGAAATTCCCCTCAGGGAACACCAGATTCCTTGGTAGATTTACATTAAAGTTGACACATGAGAGATGGAGACAAAATGCCCAGGTTTTTAAAAGTTTCCCAGCAAGCTACAACAATAGCCCATCTTGTGTTAAGGAAAGTATAGACCGTAGTCGAATGAATCCTCAATAAGGAGTTTGGAAAACTGTAATAAAGTTTTCTACATTTGCAAACTATGTGACACTGGTTAAGACTTAGTCTTTTGGGGTCTATACAAAGTGACATGCTTGGTCTATACAGGAGGTCTCTTCTAACACAAGCATTCTTTTATGATTCAGAGTATTCCTAGAGTGTTTTCCCTCATCAGCCACTTGGCTTATAGCTTCTTGACTTTAACTCACACTTTATAGTTCTTGAATTCCTTGAATTATGACCCACAAATTCCAATGTTTTAGACCTTAAACTATTTATAATTCCTGGGACTGTTATAATACTTTGATATAATATTTAATTGGACTCAATTTTTTCCACATTGCATGATATTAAGCAAATTCAACAGAGTTCTATTCCCTTCTGCTAGTAGGTAAAAATCCATATTTACCTTTTAGTCCAGATCATTTTATACAGGTTATGAAAGTCTTTGAGAATAATTCTTGAGAATCATTTTTCTGCCATCTGTCAGCCTAAATGTTTTAATAAAAGCTATAAAAATTAAGTGGACAACAAAGATCAACCTAAATTTTTTATGTCAGTAATATCATATAAAATAATATATCCAATTCTGTATCTTCCATGATCATAAAAAGTCATTTTCCTACCAAATTTTTTTGAGATGCCATTTTTTGCTCAATATAAAACACATTTCTAAAACGTTTAGCTTGAGTTGCTATTTATGCCAGTCAATAATTCACATCATCTGCAAAAAACATGTTTGCATCCTTTCTACACCCTTTTAAGATGAAAGGAAAGAATCTCTGTGCTAAAATGGCTTCATGTGCCCAAATCATGCAAATTCCCTAAACCATTTCCGAAGAATTGCAGATGTGTCAATTGCTTCTGTTTTTTAAAAAAAGAAGGTATACACTGGTATGAATCTCAAATCAGTTTTCGCCCACCTCAGATTTCTGAAATATCTCTTTTCAGATGAAAGAAACTGCTTTATTATTGGGGCATTGTGGAATTCTGAATGGAGTCTAATCGTCTATTTTAATCTTTGATGTAGAGAGAAGGAGGAGGAAAGTATTACAAAATACAGAAGGTATATGCCAGCATATGCAAAGATACACAATGCACACTCAGAGCTACATAGTTATACATGTACACACATGTGCATACACACACACACTGATCTGTGTACATATGTACAAATATGACATTTTGTACCTCATCTTAAGTAGAGCCAGAGCAATTTTAAAATATCTTCAGGACATTTTTCTTTGATGAAAGGAAAAAGAGTATGTACATATATGAAATATACTCTCTCTCTCTCTCTCTATATATATATATATATATATATAAAACATATAATTTAAAATTGAGGAGTAGCAGCATCATGCCAAATTTATTATTATGCATTTCTTGAGATCTTGTCTTTTTTAGGATCTCTGTCCAAATTAGAACAAACTAGATGATTATATTTTTAAAGCTACTAATTCTTGCTTTTTTAACTTTATTCGTTGTTCAGTCGTTTTTCAGTAGAGTCTGTCTTTTTGTGACCCAATTTGGGGATTTCTTGGCAGAGATAGTGGAGTGACTTGCCACTTCTTCTCCAGCTCATTTTATAGATGAGAAAACTGAGGCAAACAGAGTTAAGTGACTTACTTGGGGTCTCTTAGCGAATAACTATCTGAGGTAAAATTTGAACTCAAGAAGATGAGTCTTCTTGACTCCAAGCCCAGTATTCTATCCACATTATATGTAGTTCATTCAGTTGAAGAGAGGTCATCTTTAGAAGGTAGTGAGGGAACATTTATTGCTCTGGAAGAAATAATTTTCCAAATAGTAACCATGTGCCCTGGAAAAAAATAAAAGATAATTCCTGGGAGTTTATGTCTCCTGGTAGAGTAAAGCTAAGAAATATCTTTATCTGATATATAGTACTCAATTGTTTTGAAGTTTCAAATACCCACCAATAAAATTCATAAAGTAAAAATAGCACAGGGCTTGAGTAAAAGCAAGATAAATACTGTGTATGTTTGTGATAAATTCAGTGAATTATAGCAAGGACAGATGTGGATAAATTCTGGCTTTCTACTAATACGCTCTCGGGGGCCTCAGTTAAACCTTTACTGAAGAAAAAAGCCATAATTCAGTTGCATTTTTCCAAAAGGAGAACACCACACAGAATCAAAGTCTTATCTAAATGATTGTAACCTTTTAAAAATATTTCTAATTTACCATTAACTCTGCTCAGAGCCTTTCTTTGTGGATAATCGGAAATCCCCCCAAACCAAAGGAGCACTGGATACAGTTCAGAGTAACTTTTTTACAATGCTTTAGTCAATCTGTAGGGCACACTGACGTGCTTTTCCTTGGTGCGTGCTTCCAGTACAGATATGTTCGTGTTCTCTGATGGATTCCCTAAGGCACACCAGCTATGCTCTTTGGCCAGAGATCAGTGCAGACAGAAGCATGGCACAAAGGCAAGTATCTGCATTCTCCACTGGTCTCCCAAGTCTCCTGAAAGCAAAGCAACAAGGTGGGGGAAGAGACAGTTAAGAAAAAGAGAGGACAGTAAGATAATAAGGAGGAAAGGAAGAGGGAGAGGGCAAGAGAGAAATAGCCCTCTGCTCTAAGAGTAATGCTCTAGTCAATAGAAACACTGTCAACATTATCTAAAGTCTTACTATGTGTGAGCCATTACCACCACCATCATTCCACCATCTTCCTGAGCAAGTGAAGGAGAGGAGAGATAGGAAATGGCAGTTTATACCTGAAGAACCCCAGAAAGAAAGAGTAACCTGCACTTACTGCCTCTATTTCCTCATCACTTACTCCTTAACTCCTTAACTTATTAAAATCTGACTTCCCCTTTTAACAAATAATCAATGATGTGTGAATTGGCTAGTTCAGTTGCCACTGTTCAGTCTCAGTCCTGCTCTGCAACATTTGAAACTGTTTGCCATTGCTGCCCTTTATACATTCTTCTGACTTGATTCCAATTTTTTTTCCTTGTTGTTTGACAACTACATCTTGTTTTTTTCCACTGGATTCATTTCCTTCTCCTATCCTTGTCAATGTCCTCCAAGCTCTTTTTTTCTAGGTTATATTTTTTCTATATATTTTTTCCTTCGTGGTTTTATCCATCTACTTGGCATCAATTCCCTTTTCTATTGCTTATGACTCCAATTATACATAATAAATCTAAGTCATTCATCTCCCCCCAGCTTCATTTCTCTAAATCCAGCTTCCTAATGTACATGTCCCCTTTGATGTTCTGCTGGTCTCCAGAAACTTATCATATCCAACACATCCTAATATTTAATTATTATTGGTACTGACATTAAAAATAAGCCTTCCATTACAGAGAGCAGAATCTATTCTTCCAGCTCACTCCAATCTTCAGTTTTACTTGGTTTTAATTCCATGGAACAAAATGTCCCTCCCTGAATTAATTTCTAATCTCATCTCCCTGATGCTAACTCAAACCTTAGATATTCAATTCCTTCCCATTGCTTTCAGCCTTCTCTCTCCAATTAGAGAGGTGGAAGGCAGAATATTAAATTCCTCCTAAACTTTCTCTTTACAGAGGACAGAAACTGGATTTCCAACTCACTTTGAATTCCATGAAATAAAATGCCATTTCCAACCATCCCCCACTGCTTGATTTTCTTGGTGTATGCATTCCCCTCACCTGACCCCTTCTTTTTCAGTATCATTCCTCCCTGACCCCCATTAGATGTAAGCTTCTTCGAAGAAGGGATTGTCTTTCTTTTTCTAATTTTGTCTCCAGCACTCAGCACAGTGCCTGGCAGAAGGTTAATAATAATATTAATAAATGTTCAAGGAATTGAATGAAAATATATGGATAACACTGTAAATTGTGAGACATTTGAACTGAGAAAATTTTCCAAAGACTTAGCATAGGTTTTTTCAGCATCAACTCCCAAATATGTTTACTGACTTAAGAGAATAGATACCTTAAATGAATCAATCAATAAATAGATTAATATTTGACTTGGTAATGCCATCAGATTCCTCCTCCCACCCCCAACTTCCAGCCTTCTTGCACCTTACTCACTCCCATGTAGTCTTTGATGCAGTGAACCTGTCATCCTTGATGTTCCTCACAGAATACACTCCATCTCCTGACTAGACATTTCTATTGGCCTTTGCCCATGTCTGGAATATTTTACGTACAAACTCTGCCTCTTGACTTGCCTGGTTTCCTTCAAGTTCCAGATAAAATTTCACCTTCTATAAGAAGCTATTCCCAGTCCCTCTTAGTGATGATGCCTTCCCTTTGATGATTATCCCCGATATATCTTCTTTATAACTTGTTTTTGTACATATTGGATAACCCATTCTTTTCATTATACTGTGAGCTCCTGAGAAGGAACTGGTTTTGCTTTTCTTTGTGTCACTAGCCCTTAACACAGTGGCTTGCACACAGTAAGGTCTCCATGAATATTTATTAAATGATTGTTAAACGCAGTTTCCTACTTCATGCTCAGAGTGATCTAATGCCCAATTGGCCCCACTTTTAGCAACCTGGGAGCCAGCTGAGTAACAGAGATCTGGGGGAGAAGATCTCAAAATAGCTATAAATAATCTACAAAGTGATGAATATATTTCTTCATGACCAAGAGTTTACTCTATTGTAATGATGGGAAGTAGGACAAAAGAACTGTTGGGGGGGAATGGAAATTTTGAGAGATCTTCTGTGCATGAGGCAGGAAAAGGCAGTTGGAAAGTGGACAGGGACTTCTGGGAAATTCTCCTGAGTAGGGGGTCTTGGGTCCTGAGACACAGAAGGGAGTTGAAGGAGGAGCTGATTCTTGGGGCCATTTGAGACACCTTTTGGGATTTCTGACATGGACAGAAATCTTAACATCATGGATTCCTGTCAAGAAACCTAATTTCTTCAAAGAATTTCATTCCACAAACTATTGAGATACACGGGATTCAAATCAGTGAGCAGCGCTTTCTTTCCTTTTTTCTACCCCTCCCCTGCTTACAAGAAAACCTAGTCTTTCAGTGATTAGTTTTATTTAGAAAGAGATTTAGGGTGACCCACAACCCCTCTAACCTCTACCCTTTGCCCCAATCAACAACTAAATCAAACAAGCAGTCAGATAGCGAATTCACTCTCATTTATTTACATCTAGAGAGTAAACTCAATGGCAGACTCCATCTTGTTGCCAGTTTTCAAGAAGACATGAGGGGGAGGCTTGTGAGTGCCCCAATAGCACATATCCAGATTGAGGTCCCTCATACCTCTCCTAGTAGAGAAGACTACCCAGCCGCCCTTGAGGGCCCGCATGGCCATCAAAGGGCAAACCTTCATAGAGAGGAGATCTCCATTTTTGTCTCCTTCAAGTAATTGGGGGACTCTGGGAGGGAGTAGTGAGGGAAGCCATCCATTTTTATTGACCCTTTCCTCACTACCTTCAACCCTTATTTCTCCATCTAAGAAGCGAGAGTCCCCCAAAATCACATTATTGAACTTAAAACTTCTGCTTATCAAAGGTTTTCCCATATTTTATGATATAACTATTTAACTTTTGCTAAAGAAATCTGAGTTATACATCTCTCCTGAGTAAAGTTTGAGATCAATATATACCAGCTCCTAATATAATAAAAAATTATTTAAATTCAGTGAGGAAAAGGACCATAATGAATACATGAATAAATGAATGAATGAATGGTCACTAGAATGTGCTTTGAACATAGTAGGCATTTTACAAATAGTAAATAAATTATTGGGTGGATAGTTTTACTATCTGTCTGATATTGTCTATTATATTCACTCTTTGATATGAAAATAATGCAAAGATTTCAACTGTCTCAGCAGCTCATCACACTTTCCTAAGGCACATAGGAATTTGACAAACATCCTCTGGCACACTATTTCTGTGCTTAATAATGATGCTGATTCTTTTGGTCTTCTAAAGCTGAATCTTCCATCAGCTACAATCTCAACTGCATCAATCACTTACATTAATATTCCCCATTTTCTCTCAACTTATTCTATATTCAAGAACTCCTATTTGTGAAATAGGAATCTCAAGATGTCACCTCTGAGAGATTTTCCTCAAAGGCATGATCTGGGCTTGCCACCCCTATTCCTTTTCTCATGATCTTACCATTTCCTGGAAAATGAATACAATTAAATTCTACAACCAGTGGAACAAACAGGCATTAATTAAACTCTTGAGATCCAGGCATTTGTCCTAGGCACTCTAATATATACATAATTTTGAGACAGCCCCTGCTCTTATCCTGGCTCTATTAGTTGGTGGGGGTGGGGGGAGGAGGAAAGGAAGCACCACACAAACACAGCTAAGGCAATATAAAATATTCAAAAGAAATATACAGTAGTTGAGGCCTGGTGTTAGTAATAATCAGTGGGATCAGAAGTGACCTTTTAAATGAGATAACTCTTATTCTAACTCTTAAGGGGCAAAAATTCTAAGAAAGAGAAGGAATTGATGGTGTTTATTCCAGAAACAAGAGATGGCATGTCAGATATGGGAAATAAAAAGAGATCAGTTTTGTTTTGTTTTAAAATGTGTTTTGTTTTCTGGAGCATATAGTGAACAAACATAATATGTGATCAGCTTGGCTAGATAAACTAAAGCCCAATTGCAAAGGATGTGAAATGCCAAACAGAAGCATTTATATCTTTTCCTACAGGAGCACCATTGAAGTGACTTAAGAGGAGAAAATGGAAATGAATTGGAGAAACTGAAAGAAGAATGACCAATTTGGAGACCAGGGAAAGGTCATGATTATGCTTATGCAGATGTGTAACCCCTACTGAAACTGAACTCCATAAGGTCACCATTGTCCTACTTTTTATCAAACCAAATGCACTGTTTTTTCTAGTCCTACTAATTTCTTGACATTTGCACAGGAATTCACATATTTAAACTTTTTTTTTTCCATTCTTTGAGCCACATTCAAAAGATATCCCTGGATTTTCTACTACCTCACTAATCATTATTACCTCCTTTATTAATTTCTTTCCCGCTCACCTCTGAAAGTGGGAGTTCACCTCACTGTTATATTTTCCCACCTTTCTTATTATATTTTCTCACTTTGAAAGTTCACCTACTCTCATAACTCTCAGATCTGCATGCCTAACTAACCCTCTTTGTGGCAGTATTACAGTGTCATTCTTTTCAGCTATTAATGTGATGTTTCCACTCCGATGTCCCACCAACATTTTGAGCTCATAATGTCTAAAATAAAATTCATCATTCAATTCCTAAGTTTGGCTCCCCTTTCAAAATACACCCATTTCTATAAATAATGACAAAGTTTTCTATCACCCTAAAATATAAATCTTAGAGTCTATTAAATTAAAAAACACACTAGATGACCTACTATTTACAAAATATTGCACTGAGGGAGCTGAAAATACCGAGGCATTTCTCTTGTCTTTCAATGTTTATAACCAAGAAGAGAAGTTTTATATGCAAATAACTATAAAATAAAATATAAGTATATAAGAGATGCACAAATAATGCCCTATGAGATCCTATAAGAACTGGGAATAGACCTGTAATTTCACTGGTCTTAGAAATACCAAAATAAGGAAATAGCCTCTACCAATGCAACTTATAATCTTAGGGGGTTGCCTAGACCATTGAAAAGTTAAGTGACTTCCCCAGAGTCATACAGATGAGAGTTCACAGAAATAAGAAAAACTTCTTGTTTATAGGATCAGCAAAGCTTTTATGGAGATTATCCTAGTTGACATTATCCTTTTTCTAATTCTTTGAAGGAGAAGACAGTTTATAAAGAAGTTCAAATGTCACTTCTTCCCCAAAGCTTTTCCTAATCTCTCAGCCAGAAATGATTTCCCACTCTGGTGACCTCACTTTTCAGCCACTTGAAATCTGGCTTTCATCTCTACTCCACTCCTGAAACTGTTGTCTCAAAATTGACCAATAGCCTCTCAAACATTCAATCTACTACTTTATCTTATTTTTGAACTGTAAACAGTATTTGACACTATTGACTCTTCCCTCATTCTTGATACCCTCTTCTCTCTTGGTGTCTGTGAAATTGAGTCATTCAACTAATCAACAAGCACGTGTTAAGAACCTGTATGTATGTATCAGGCACTCAGTTAAGCTGTGGGGCTACAAAGTCAAAATGAAAAGTAACCACTTCCCTCTAGGACCTTCCATTCTAATATGGGGATAAGTGTGTGCCTATGTGAATATAGGCATTATGTGTGTGTGTGTGTGTGTGTGTGATTTTTAAAATGAAGCTTTAAAGTAAGTGTATTTACATGAGGGAAATTGGAAAGAGTTCATGTGGCATGTAGTATTAACCTGAGTCTTGAAGAAAACAAGGGATACCAAAAGCTATAGGTGGAATACTTGGGGTATAGCCTTGTACAAAACACAGGAAGATAGAAATGAAGTATCATCTGTGTGTATATATTGGACTACTTGGCCTCTGAGCTTCTTTTCAATTCTGTGTTTCTATGATTATTATAGACTGATTCTTGATGTAATGTTGTTTCCTCCTCTTACAAGATAAACCAGATGAGACAAATTAATCTCCAACCAAGGATATTTGATCTCCCTGAATATAGACAGATAAGCCAACACCCTGGATTCTGAATTCTTTTGAAGGGAACAGGTTGTTAACTCTGCTACATCTCTTCTAACCTGACAGATCTCTCTCTGGGCAGTAAAAAGTCCACACGTGGGTTTCATTAGGCAAGCAATCGAAGAAAGAGCCAATGCCATAAGCTTCACATTTATAAAGAAGTGGAATGAGGAAGCAACTGACAAAATACCATCATCTACGACTACATCCCGTGTTTGATATTTTCCTTTATAATGACAAGAAGAAAAAAATTGCCTTGATACCTCTCAGGTACTGATTGGACAAGCAAAGTTTCATGCAAAGGGCTATTGTATCACAGAATCATAGATCAAGATTGAGAAGTGAGCTTAGAAGTCATCGAATTGAAGCACATTTAAAATACACAAAAGAGAATAGAAGAAAGGGAAAAGAAGGAAAAGTTTGAAAATAACATGCTGGATGTGTTGTGTACACTGAGGGAAAAATCATGTTTCTGGTATAGATTTGTAGCTGCATTTGCAATCCTGTTTCTCTGTTCTATGTTGTATAAGGAAATAATCATCTCATTTGGTGCTTGTTAAGCTCAGAATAAAAAATAAATAAAAAATGTCATTTCATCTGTATTTCTCATTCCGCAGATAAGTCCCATAAAGGTTCAAAATTTTCCCAAAGTCACTTAGGGTGGAATTAAAACACAAATTGTGTGACTTCAAGTTCAATGCTCTTTCCAACACACCTTTAGAAGGGTTTCTTTTCTAGTTTTCAGCCAGGACGTCAAACTCCTGACAAATTCCTGAAAGAGTGGCCCAACCAGATTAGAACATAATTAGAAAATATTTAACAGAAGAAATAAAAATACAAAAACCATGTTGTTGTTTTTCAGTCATTTTCAAATTGACTCTTTGCGACCCCATTTGGTATTTCCTTGGCAAAGATTCTGAGGAATGGAGGCAAAAAGAGTTAAGTGATTTTTCTAGGGTCATACAGTTAATAACTGTCTGAGATGAAATTTGAACTTATTAAAAGACTAATCTTCCTTATTCCAAGCCCAGTGCTCTATCCACTGCACCACTTAGCTGCCCACAATGTCATTTAATAATGTTAATTTCTCGTTTTCTAAGCCAATACAAAACCAAAAAGGAATTAGTTTCTGTTTGAGTTTGACAAGACTGGTAAACTATTTAGCCTGTAAGGTGCTTTCCAACTCTATAATTCTGTGATTGCCACAGGCTTATTTATATTATAACCTTGTTTCTTCCTCTTGTGAGATAAAGTAAATGAGACCAATTAATCTCCAACCTGGGATACTCTATCTTCTCAAACATAGACAGATAAACCAACACCTTGGATTTTGAAGTCAATGGAAGAAACCCTAGACAGTTACAATAGCTTATGCATAAGGATAAAGAGGACTTGAAACACAAGACCACCATGTTAAAAGAGCTTTCTCCCATTCTTTGGCTTTGTCTCAAGCCTCTTATAGATAATCCACATTCAATGATATGACACCTTGTTCTGGTTTCTTCAAAATGTTCAGTCTTAAGGTCTGGAGCAATGAAAAACCTACTGAGGCTTCCTTAACTGTATCTGTTTCATTCATTGACAGTATTAGAAGAAATCATTACAACTCGTTTGTTAAATCACTGCACTGCCTGAAAACCAGTTTCATCTTTTGAGTATTTCATGTTTAGAGCATATCATAATCTTCCTTATATGTATATAGGTAAAAGGAAAATTCTGATGCTATATTAGGTACAGAAGCCCAATTGCTCTTTAGGATTCTATTTCTCTTCAAAACAAGCTCCTTCTGCTACCAAGAGGAGTGCCCTCATCTCCCCAAATTCCTAGACTCATTAATAGCGAAGGATGTCATCTCTGTGGAACACCAGGCACAGAATAATTTAAGCTCCAGTTATCACTATATCCAAGAAAGCAGAGTTCCTGCTTCCATGCCAAATGCAGAATTCAGAAAATGCAACCCTTCACAGCTGCTCTGTTGACTTTAAACAACAGGACTCGCTGCTTCACCCCCAATTTTCTGAATCATGCCCTAAAACAGCACTCTGTTTCTCATTTTCAGTCCTTGCTTAGAATACCTAGTTTTTGCATATATTTTTCTGGACTAAAAGCACCCTCTAATAAAAGCCATAATTGCTGATGGTGGTATGATTCCACAGATTCATAAATCTCTATTTGAACAGAAAGCAAAACAGAAGATTGTTTAAAGTATGTCAGGACTCTATGTTATTTTAGGATTCTAAATACTCTGACAACTGTCCAGTGTAATTATGTGACCATGGACAAGTCTTTTAACCTTGGTTTGCCTCAGTTTCCTCTTCTGAAAAATTGTTATAATAACATCTACCTCCCTGAGTGGCCATAAGGATCAAATCAACTAATATTTGTAAAAATGGTTTGATATAGTACCTGGTACATAGTCAGCACTAGATAAATGTTAATTCTCTTCCCTTTCCCCAGAAATGACTCTCAGAATTGAGTTCTCTAGAGCTATTTTCATTTTCTTTTTTCTAGGGGCAACTAGGTAGCACAGGGAATAGAGGGCCAAGTCAGGAAGACTCATTTTCCCAGTGTTGAGTCTGGCCTTAGATAATTATTTGTTTTGTGACCCTGAGCAAGTCACTTCATCCTGTTTGTTGCAGCTGAGCTAAGAAGTTGGAGAAGGAAATGGGAAAGTACTCCAGTGGTTCTTTGCCAAGAACACCTCAAATGAGATCACAACGACTCAAACATCACTTATGGTAATAACTGAACAATTGGGCCTTGTCTCTGTTAGTAACCTTTCATTTCTTGCAATATGTCTATGATGGTGTCATGTTTTTGATAACTCCTTATGATATGACTTGTGTTCACAGATCCAAGCGTATAGTTCCTGTACTCAAGTCAATCTCTTCTTTCTCATGTGCTGTTTTCTTTGCTCTTATTCTTTTATCTATCATATTCTGGATCACTTGTCTATCCAAATCCAATCTATATGCCTCAGATCATCTATAAAGTCTTATTTGAATACTTGTATGAGTAAATTATTCAGAAAAAAAAATCGAACCGTTATTTGTCTAGTGGAGGTAGAAGAAGGAGACGGGGTGATATGGTAAAATCAAATGGATTCCAATCCCAATTCTGACATCTACTGCCCTTATGACAATTGGCAAGTCACTTAAACTTTCTAGCCTTCAATTTCCTACAGGATTACATGATTCCCTACTAGCTCTCTCTATATGATCCTCTAATTAAGTATGTATTAGTAAATAGATCAAAATCTGATCATTTTTAAAAACATTATTATCGCATTTGCAAAGGTTGAATTAACACTTTAGTCTTACTGAAGTCAAAACATTTACATATAAATCAGAGGATATAATTATACACAGTGTGTTACTTAAAGCCTTTGGGAGTCAGGTACCTTTAGGCACCATAACCAACCAACACGTCTGATCTAAGGACTTGCTGACTCATCCAACTTATTGTCTACCTTTCACTCCACTCTCACCTGTGGCTCCACAGAGCCCATGTGCAGTGGCCACACACTGGTCAAAGTGCCCTCAAACATGCTGATCTAAGAGGATGCCTACCTAAGCATGTGAAAACTAACACAAGTGGAATGGGAAGATGAGAACAATTTGTCCGAATAGTCATGAAGACAGTTGTTGCAGACACTGTGGATCACTTAGATCTTTGTCAGACATAGAAGAAACTAAGGTCATCCAATGTATCCTGGACCCTTACCAGCCATCTTGGCTTTTGTCTTGCCACTGGACATCAATGCCTCTGAAAGAGAGTGAAGCTAATAACTCTGCCCCTCTTTAATTCAGTTCACAGGCAAATTAATACATCACCCCCATCTTTTATTCTCATTGAAAATGAAGGACAAAAAACAACAAAAGCAACCTATAGGCATCTAGACAGCTTGCTGGTGCAGTGAAGTGGACAATGAGAGATGTCTTATAGTGAGAAGAATTGAGTTCAAGTTCTGCAACAATTACTAAGAAACCTTGAACAAATTATTTAATCTCTCTGTGTCTCAATTTTCTCATCTGTAAAATGTAGATAATAATAATACTTACCTCACAGAATTGCAAGAATCATATGAGATAATATTTGTAAAGCAATTTGCAATCCTCAAATATTATGTAAATTTAGCTATCAGCCCATATCATTGCCCACAAAATGAAATAAGAGTGGATTTAAGTAAATTTCTTTTTATTTCTCTAGTTCTTAGGGGGAAATGGAAAAGAGCGGGGAAAAAAAGAATCAGTCTTTGTCATTGTCAATGAATTCATCTCTTCTTTTCAGACATTCTCCAACACCTGATAAATTTCTGCTTAGAGGACTCTGAAAAGTCTATAAATGATCTTGAGTTATGCTCTTTTCTCATATAAATCTTATTCAACTTAGAGACATGCCTGTGTTAATGAAAGCCTAAGAAAATGCAGTGGAAATCTTCAACAAATTTCTTAGAGCACCCTAATCACCTCCCATCTACAAATATCTTAGACCCCTGCTATTATTGGATTCTGACAATTGCTCCCTTGTGTGGTCTAAGGTAGTGGCATATGGTGGTGAAAGGAGAGTAGACACTACCTCTACTCTTCTTTGGATTTAATATACTCAGAGGGACTGCCCCTTATCATGCTACAGAAAACCTTAATGGACCTATGAAATAGTGTTTCTTTCATATCTCTAGTCAATCAGCAAGGAAATAAATTGAAACTGCAGAGGATTTTAGAGAAAATCTTTTCTATTCCATGGCAGTTTAAGTGTGCTCCAAAGCAATGACATCATGTTCTCAAGCAGTTTTCCTAGGTCCCCTCTTGGAACACTCCCTCCCCCCAGCAGACAGGGGCAGGCACACAGGTTGTATGATTTGGCTTCCTCACCAGGATTCCAAAGGGATGGTAGCCAACAGTTTGGTCATTCTGACACCAGACACTGTAAGCAAAACGTGGTTCTGTTTTCTCTGGCAAGAATGGGAAGATGGGTTGCGAATTTACATTGAGTGGATGGGTTTCGGTTAACAGCCCTACTCTAGGTCATTCTCAGTTCCTGTTAGGCATTAAGCCATTGGCCTGATGTAATGTTTCCTTTGTCTTCATCCACACTTATATGTCTCCATTTGATAAATACTCATCTTTAGATTTTTCATTTACTGATGAATTGTGCACCATGGATCACATGCCTGGTCAAAGCCCTCTAGGTTTCTGTGTTGTGGTCATTCTGGAACTACTACTAGCTCCAAAAATATTTAAAGTCATTTTTAACTGTAATTTCAAACACCTTTTTTTGATGAGTAAGCTATTAAAGTCATTCAATTTGCAAAACTAATTAAATATTATAGGCTCCATCAGTTCCTTACTCAGTGCTCCCAGCCAAAGCTGGCTAAGGATCTCTACAGCCAATTTCTGGTTATTCAGAATTTGATCATCTAATCTATGGATTGCATATCCTCCTTGCTTCATATTCTTCCCCCTCCTCCAATGGCCTTCTTTATAGACACCTCAGAGTTTATTATCACCACTATCAGAGACGTGTAGAGGCTATGTGTAAATGTAGCTGCTTTGGGAAAATCTCTTGAAAAGATTCATGGCTTAGCAAGTCTAAATAAATGGCTGAAAAGAAGTTTTGGATTATTTATGGATTTCAGCAAGTTGTCAACAAAATTCTTATGACTCTCAACGAAGCTACTCCTGACTTTCTACAAAATATTTCCATTCTCATAAATAACTTGAAGAATATCATGTAGGGACACAATAGTTAACAAAGGTTTCAGGAAAGCTGTGTTAGTTTCATAACAGAGAAAACTATTTTACCTAATTCATCATTTTAGTCAGTGTCTTAGCTTTGCTGAAACACACTGTAAAGAGAGGCTTCCAGAAACAAACATTATAATTATATGTGAAGAGTCCCATAACAAGTTGGATTTATACAGCATTCTGCCTGTAGCATGCTTTAAAGAAAAAAAAAATTCAGTGACAGGTCAAGAAGCTAAGATTCTTTCTCAACTAGTCCACTAAATAACTATATAGTAACAATCAGTTCATGTAATCTATCTGGCCCTCAGTTTCCTTATCTAAAAAAATAAAGACTTCATATTAAATGACCTCTAAGTTTCTTTCCAACTCTTTAATCCATGTCTAGACAAAGAACTCATTTTGGTGAAAAAATAATACTCTATCGTTGAGAATCACTAACAGTTGAGATTGATCTTTTCCTCTTACTGTTAACTATAGGCTCATGTTGAGATGGTTTCCTGGAAATTCTAATGGGTTGCTATGATATTTATAACTTTATACAGAATACAACAACTAGACTTTACTTTTTTTTTTTAAGGGAACTTAGTTCTCATAAAACACTAGGCAAATTTCTGAACTAAAAACACTTGCTTATCTCTAATTTATATTCTGTCTCTAAAATTTTAACTCACAGATAAGCAATAATTTTTAGCATATTGAATAGCAATATATCCATGTAAAATGTTTGAGAACTATTTTGAATTCTAAAATTCTTTATTTATTAAATTCTTATTTCTAAAGCATTATAATACATACTTGAGAAGAGAGCCCTTCCCTTCAAGAAATTTATAGGAAGGATGTAATACTGACAAATAACTACAGTAAGGCTTGTAAAGTTCTCTGAAACAGTCTTCTTAGTTCTTAGAGCACTCATAGGTTAGATAATACAAGTATTATCTTTTATCCTTATTTGAGGAATAAGGAAACATTGTGAGAAGAGAAATCTCTGCAAACCTAAGAAAAGAAAGAAAGAGAAGAAAAATAACAACCTGAAAGAATAAGGATAAGAACTGGAAGAAAAAGCAGCAGCAGAAGCAGCTAGCATTTATATAGCACTTTGACATTGGGGGGATAAGACTCATCTTACAGATGAAGAGATGTGACTAGCTCAGGGTGACTCTTAATTCTCTGACCAATACCCTTTGCTTGGAGGAAGGAAGGATATAAACAAGCATTTTATTAAGCATCTTCTATATGTCAAGCACTATGGTAAGTACTTTACAAATAACTCACTCAATCTTCACCATAGCCTGAGAGGTTGCTACTAAACTATCTAAAAAACTTCATTAGAGAGATAGCAAGTACTATTCAAGTTTGAGAAAGAAAATATTACAGAACGCTGAAGTTTAACCTCTATTCAATACACTAGTAAAAAAGAAAGTGTTTGATGCTGATCTGAGAAACTTTTATCTAATTCAACGTTACAAAATGTCAATAAACACTTAGAGCTCAGATAAAGTTTTCTAACAAAGCAATTTGTGTAGGGCGAGAGACAATACTAAGATTCTACTTC
The DNA here is from genome assembly GCF_027887165.1 of Monodelphis domestica. Classification (NCBI taxonomy): domain Eukaryota; kingdom Metazoa; phylum Chordata; class Mammalia; order Didelphimorphia; family Didelphidae; genus Monodelphis; species Monodelphis domestica. The sequence goes on from NC_077234.1 coordinate 174,157,200, forward strand.
TTGAATTAAAAGGTTGTTTGAAATTCTGGGAAGAATTCTTATAATTGTAAAGTGATCTATACATTGTAGCCATTAAAATCCAAGGCATTTCCTTTTTGTTTACTGGAAATGTTTGGTAAATAGCCCCATATCCGCTTCTGTTCTTCCCTTCATTCAAATAAGGACCTTTAAATGAAAGAAAATTTACTGTCACATAAAGAACCTTTTAAAGAGATCCTACAACGAAAATTATACTTACCTTAAAGTAGTAAAATTGTAAACTAATAAGAGTTACTTTTAATTGTTCCTTCAAAATTCTCTTTTTAACTCTTAAGAGATTTTCCAAGCTGCTAAAACCCCTTTTAAACCACTGACAAAGGAAGCATAAGGATTTTCCATCTCAAGATAAGAACCACTTTCTCCCATTGTTTCAACCAGGCAGGAATAGATAAAAGGAAATAAGTGTAGTATTGAGGAGATCTGAAATATTTCTGTTTACAAGGATAGGGAAGAAGATAGAGAACACAATTTCCTTATTTCTGTCACCTTCTATAGTGTTACTGGAGAGAATATAGCCCCCAAAATAACAGAACACACTGAGGTCAGGACAGGAATAAGATTAAACTAAAGGTTTCTCTCCAGGAGGCACTCAAAGCTGAACTATAGCATCATAGAAAGGGTTGACTCTAATGTAGCTAAGTCTTCATGACAACTAACAACTTCAGAAGAGGGGGGAAGGAGAGAGACAAAGACTAAACCATTTTTATTATTATTTACATGTAATCACAGCAATAAAGTCAATTTATCTGATTTTTCCCTGGCAAAATATTCCCTAATAGAATGGCAGATCATTCTCTAACTGTCTGCCTCCTTGAAGGAGGCAAGAACTATTCATTTTTTGTCTTTGAATCCTTAGTACCTAATACAGTATCCTGCATATAATAGGATATGTGTGTATACATATGTGTGTATATGGGTCTTTCTCAGTAATGTATAAATAAAATATTAATTCAAATATATTTTATATATTTTTCATCAAGGATATTTTATGTATTTGAATTAATATTTTAAATACATAATTTAATTTTTGCCACCTGAATTCACCAGTCTGGTCATCTGCATTAAATGAGGCTTTCCTCCAAGAAAGTAAGGAGCACAGAATAGATTTAATACACTTAGTTGACTTTCAATATCATGTATTCATCTTTTGCACAAATATACATACATAGAATCACAGAATGTGAGTCAGAAAGAACCTCAGTAGCCATATCATATGTCCCATATAGCAACAAAATCTCTCACACCTGATATCCATTCTCATCTTGAAGTCTTCCCACGGAGAGGAGACACACCATTTCTCTAGGTAATCCAATCCATTTTTTTAAATTTATAATTGCTAAAAAATTTGTCTGAACATGAAGCTTAAATTGCCATCTTTGTAACTCCAAACATTGTTTTTGGTTTTGTAGCATCCATATTTTAACCAATAAAGAAAATAAAGTCATTTCTCTGAGATTAACATTGTTGACTAATTGTGGAGTATAATCTCATTTTTAAAAAGTATCCTTTGCAAGTCTTCTTTGGTGAAAAAGACTGTTTATAATGAGAATTATAACCTCTTTCTGACTGGCCTGACAATTTGACCTTCAGATTTCTGATATTTTCCATTTGTGGATATTTCAAAAAGGGAGATGGACTTAGAGACCTCAATTCCCCCCCTCATTTCTTTATCCCAGGGGAAGTACATCTTTTTCTTCTCCACCTTGTGACTAGGACAATTTCCTTTTCAGGTGGGTCAAATTTCACCATGTCTTTAATCCTTTTAAGATCTTTACAAAGGACAAAATATTCCAACCTAGTTTGATAGGCTTGGGTTGGAGGGGTACTAGGAGATATCCAGTCTGGACTTAGGTTGTTTCTACCTGCCACTAAAATTAATACAACTTAGTATTAATTTTCGCCAGTTCTCCTTGCTAGTTTCACATTGAACAAGTCTGTCCACTCATATATGAAAACTTTTTAAATACTTCTAGACAGTGATTGTATCTATCCTAAAAATTATCATTTCCAAGGTAAATAATAATGATAGCTAACATTTACAGAGTGCTTACCGTGTGCCAGGTACTGTGCTAAGCAATTTATAATTATTATCTCACTTAATGACACTGGGAGATAGGTACTATCTATATCTACATTTTTAAGAATGAGGAGACTGGGGCAAACAGAGGGTAAATGATACCCAGGCTTACAAAGTTAATAAGTGTCTCAGATCATATTTAAACTCAGATCTTCCTGATTCTAGGGCCTTAAATGATTATAACATGCATTCAAGGTTCTTCATGTTCCTAATTGCCTTTTCCTGAACAACCTCATGTTTACCAATGCTATTCTTTTTTTCAATAATTTTTTTTACAATTGGAAATATTATAACAGTACTTTGGATACTGTTCAGTTGAAACAAAAAATTGTTTAATGTATATATGATAATTGTCTTAACTGGTTTATTCAATATTTGCAAAAAAGTATGTCTTCCTCAGAATCAGGCTTGTTTAAAAACCAATTTAGCTGGAAATTGCATTTAATCTTTTCTTTTTTTTTAAATTTTATTTAGTAAATTTAGAACATTATTCCTTGGTTACAAGAATTTTATTCTTTCCCTCCCTCCCCTCCCCCACTCCTTCCAGTAGCCAATGCACAATTCCACTGGGTATTACATGTGTCCTTGATCAGAACCTATTTCCTTGTTGTTGATGTTTGCATTAAGATAATCATTTAGAGTCTCCATCCCCAGTCATATCCCTTCTACCCAACCCATGTAATCAAGCAGTTGTTTTTCTTCTGTGTTTCTATTCCCACAGTTTTTCCTCTGGATGTGGATAGTGTTCTTTCTAGTAGATCCCTCCCGGTTGTTTAGGATCACTGCATTGCAACTAATGGAGAAGTCCATTACCTTCGATTGTACCACAATGTATTAGTCTCTATGTACAATGTTCTCCTGGTTCTGCTCCTTTCGCTCTGCATCACTTCCTGGAGGTTGTTCCAGTCTCCATGGAATTCCTCCACTTTATCATTCCTTTGAGCATAATAGTATTCCATCACCAACATATACCACAATTTGTTCAGCCATTCCCCAATTGAAGGGATCCCCTCATTTTCCAATTTTTTGCCACCACAAAGAGAGCAGCTATGAATATTCTTGTACAAGACTTTTTTTTTCCTTATTATCTCTTTGGGGTACAAACCCAGCAGTGCTATGGCTGGATCAAAGGGCAGACAGTCTTTTATCGCCCTTTGGGCATAATTCCAAATTGCCCTCCAAAATGGTTGGATCAATTCACAATTCCACCAGCAATGAATTAATGTCCCTACTTTGCCACATCCCCTCCAACATTCATTACTTTACTTTGCTGTCCTGTTAGCCAATCTGCTAGGTGTGAGGTGATACCTCAGAGTTGTTTTGATTTACATCTCTCTGATTATAAGAGATTTAGAACACTTCTTCATGTGCTTATTAGTAGTTTTGATTTCTTTGACTGAAAATTGCCTATTCTTGACCCTTCCCCATTTATCAATTGGGGAATGGCTTGATTTTTTGTACAATTGATTTAGCTCTTTATAAATTTGAATGATTAGACCTTTGTCAGAGGTTTTTGTAATGAAGATTGTTTCCCAATTTGCTGCTTCCCTTCTAATTTTGGTTGCATTACCAATTCTATTCTTAAATTGTACTGCCTTGAAATAAATATGTTACTCCAGTTGAAGTCGGCTGAGGGCAAAGTACAATGGGACTATTGCTTCCTACTCTTAAAGCTATTCTTCCCTTAATGCTATCCATGATTCTATTCTTAGCTATCCATATCCCTTCAAATTTTCCACAAGAAATATTTTATTTAAAAATTTTAAAATGCTGAAAACTTGTAAACTTATATGCATATCTTTCCAATAATCTACTTTTGGAGTAATCTGAATAAATATAAAAAATTCATTTACCAAATTTGTTTGCCCATTCTCTAGTGAATGGCCATCTATTTTGGTTCTAATTTTCTCTTTTTTTGTTGTTGCTTTTTTTTTGCTACTACAAAAAGTAGTGCTATAAATATTTTGATATGTAATATATGAGACCTTTCTTTTGGTCATTAATCTCTCTGATATATTATATCACTTTCTTAGGACAATTCCAAATTGCTTTTCATAATGGTTGAAATCAGTTCTTAGCTCCACTATTGATGAATTATTGAGTTTATTTTTCCAAAATACCTTCAACATTAGTTAACCAATTTCATCAATTGCCTTTGAGGTAAAATTTTAGAGATGTTCAAGTTTCTATTTTATCTACTTTAATAATTTACAGGAACCTTTTTATTTCTATTTATGGTTTGCAGCACTTCTTTGAGAATAGATTCTTCCTTAAGAAAAAAATTCTAACTAAATCAAGATAAAATGAATTTTTCCATATTGAGAAATATCCTAGATTTTTATGTTTGTCTGGTGTTACAGATGGAATTCAAGGCAAGTTCAGCATCTTCCATTCATTCAGAGCTCAAACCACTTCCTGGATGTTTTAAGGGCTAATGATGACCATATTGGATTTGAAGATATTCTTAATTATGCATCAAAAAGTGAAATAACGGGAGAACCACACATGATGGTGGAATACAAAGTTGGTGTACTGTAACAAATATGTTGCTAATCAAAATGGAGGGACAACAACAACAAAAGAGAGCATAGATTCTTTCTGCCCTCTGGCAATACTGAAGAACTGCTATTATATATTTATGACTTTCTATATTTTAGATACCAGACACTTGCCAGAGATAAATGGTTCCAAAGTTTACAAAGGCATATTCTTTAATAACAATATTCTCCCAGAAAAGTTATTTAATAATGAGTCATGAAACAACCATAATCTTAAAAGAAGATTAGAATTATAAGCAACTTCCATGGCAATTGAAAGCTATATATAGTCAGTATAATTAGGGGGTAACACATTACCTACAATGAATTATACTTGTAAAGCTCCATGGAAGGCTTAATCAAAGACATGATGTATGAGTGATAAAGGATCTGAGTTAGAAATAGCAAAATAAAGAAACAACAAATAGACTATCTAGATGTCTAATATGTTAAAAGTATCAGAAATGTCCTCCATTAAATTGGATACAAACTTCATAGAGGAAAAGAACTGACTAGTATTTAGTCTTTACATCAGAGAACAAACCCATATCACTGAAACCTTTTAATCTGATGAACTAAAAATAAAAAAGCATTTGAATATAAACTCATTGCAAGTAGAGATTATTTCAGTCTTTGTGCATCTCTCCCTAGGACCCAGAAGAGTAACTGGCACACAGCAGAGGTTTAAAAAATACTTTTGGATTGATTTCTTGAGACATGTCATGCTTCCTGTACTAGAGAGCTTGAGGGTAAGGGCATTATATTTTATCTCACTGTCATATTCCCATATCTTGGGACAAAGTCTTACAAATACTTGGGACTTAAAAAAATAGGTATCACATCCAAGTGAGTTTTAATTGTAATTAGTCTATCCCAGAAAATTTCTTCACTCTAGTAAAGATGAATTTTGACTTTAATGGAGTATTTACATACTAGACTACAATGGAAAATTAAGAACAAAATAGGATTTCAGTATTGTAAGGGGCCTCAGAGACATTTTGAACCATCTTCCTTCATGTAGTAAATAAATAAAAACAGGACAAAGATGGCCTATGCTATAACATCCTCAATAAGTGATCTTTTACTTGAATACCTCCCCTAATGGAAAAACCACTAACTCACAAATTACCCCATTGCCAATTTGGTTCAGCTCTATCTCTTAGGAAATTCTTCCTTGCATTAACGTCTGCCAAAATCTCCCTCCTTATTTTTACAAGCTATGGGTCTTTCTATACACTTCTACAGAAGAAAAGAAAATGGAGAAAAGCTAATGAAACCTGTATTGAATACAGAAAGACAAATCATCTCTTTTTTACCCTTGAGTTGTGACAACAGAAAGTTAACCAAGGCAAGCAGGAGCAAGATCCAGACGCAGAGACCTTTGTCTGGCAACTACCTTTATGAGGTTCCCATTACATCATGCACATGCAATTTCCAAATTTCTACTTCCTGATAAGCTGCATAGAACTAGTCCTTCTATTGAGTGATGCCCTGTTTCATGCTTTTCTGTGTGTAAAGATGAAAGCAAGCCAAAAACCTGTTTTTTTTAAAGAAAAAGTTTGTGGGTAAAAACATCAAAATTATTCACATTTAGTCCAATCTGCCCCTCATCACATTTTATTCCCTATACTTGTCTACCTTTTCTTTTCAGAGGGCCAATTAATAGGATATTTGTCCTTTAGAGCAAGGCTTCGCTTTGTACTCATCTCTACTGGAGAGTTATACTATACTCTTCAAAACAACAACTCCTATAGATAATGGTCTTGTTTTGAAGAAATACTAAGATATAATGATGAATTCTCCACCACTATATTTGTTATAAATGGCAAAGTTTGCTAGTTCTTCCTCCTTGCCTCCCATTATTTATTCCAAATGGGACATTGAACCAGAACCCTGGCTGGTGTTCAAGAAGTTGAACCTCCAGGCAGTCAGGGAAAACAGTACTTACAGCTCCATTTTTTTTTTTTAAATACTACTTTTTTTGTTAAGAATGTGCTTTGTATTCTTCTGTAGATAGTCTCTTTATTATGTAGATAATGTTGTGCCTGAAGCTTTCGTGTTTTCATGTACAGTTGTTTAAGTATTTTGTTACCCTTTTGACTAGGCCACAAATCTGCATCCCATTTTGGACAGATAGATTGGCAATGTAGAAGGTTATTCTATTTTCAAGGCAACAGGGAAAAGAATAATGACAGATGTCTGAAATTTACTTTAGGGCATCACTGAGGACTCTTGGGATGTGGATTATAAATGAGAAAATTAAAGGACAGCACAGTCCTCAAGTTCTTGAAAGGGGTTTGGCAACAATGAAATCAGTGCCATATTTGCCAAGAGGGAAAAAAAAGAAGAAGAAAAAAATGAACTCATTGGCACTTCTGAGGAGAAAAATAATCATCAAAGAAAATGTCATTGGATAATTTTTTCCCTTCTAAAATTTGCACAATACCAAACAGACTATAATAAGCTGATGAAGATGCCCAGTGACTTTCCTTAGTTTCCCATGAACCATATGGAAGACATTTGATGATCTGAAAATATGAAGTTGTTGACAAATATGCATCTATTTATTGGTGGGTTTGGATTTGACTTCAGAAGTGTCCATATTGATTAATGGTTTTGTCATAGACCATTATAGCAAAGTATTTTCAGGGATAACTTTGAAAAAAAAGATAGCCATTAATACAATGTCTGCTTGCTTAGAGATTATCATTGGCATTTCCAACTGGATTTCTTTTTATTTTTCTGATGGGCTGACAAATTGACTGAGGTGGGAAAAGGGAATTCTTTCATACACTGAAACTATTTTATCTGCTTATATGGTAATGTGAATTTTTGCTATTCTTTAAATTAAATATTTAGAGATTTCCTCAAAACCACACAAGTCTGCTATTAGAGGTGGATTTTTTTTTTCTGGATACAGTTTAGGTTTTTGTTGAAAAAAAAAAACCTTTCAGTATCATTTGAAAATATCTTGGTGTCTGCTTCTTGGTTTATTTGGATGAAAAACAAAGGAACTAAGCATGAGAAAGCTATTAAGAGTAAGCTATTATTATCATCTCAATGAAATTGTGTAGGCTGTGTTATAATAGTTAGTAGAATGACCCTGATGACTGCACACTGAGAGAGAGGATGAAGTGTTTAATTTCATTGATGTACCTATTGCCATAGTTCCCATGAACATTTACAAAAGCTGGTCTAAATGGACCAGATCTAAAATTGTTGCTTAAAGCCTAAAACAAAAATCAGCAGTAGAAACGTGGGACAAAATCGAATCTTCACCAAGCCAAATATGGTTAAAAGACTTCACCTTATGAATCTGTATGAGCAATTTTTACCCACAATGAAAATGAGGTTTTTTTCCCCCCTTTCTTACTCTGGTAGCTAAAAATGTCCTGGAGTAGAGGAAAGGAAGTGAATGCAACACCAGTGAAAATCTAGCAAACAAAGAAGCTTAAAGCAAAAATAACATTCTCAGACTTGCAATGTGTCTTCTGCAATCATGTGTAGGTTAGAAAAGGGATAGTCATAAGGGTAGGGCAAAAAAGAGCAGGATCTTGTTCTGCCTCTCACTGCAAAGACCTATAATTGAGATTTGATTCTCACCTCCTTTCATGTGGGATGATACATCCATATGCCATCCCCATTCACAGAGGAGGTTAGACTTTCTTTCAAGCAACTTCCTACCCACAGCCATAAAATCATCAAACTACTGCCAACAGAATGGATTTCTCCATTTATGTATGCAGAAAGTATTTTTAAAGGAATATTCTATGAAGGGCTGCAAGAAAATGCATGAATAAGCCTTACATAATACTTGAATACTTTCACCAATTCTTTTCTTATTGCTCTCCTAACTTAAAGGATCCAAATGGATGTGAACAGAGAAAAAAGGTAGACATACTCTGCCTCCATATCTTTACCTCCCAATCCAGCCCACACTGGACTTACCAAGTCTTAAAGGGAAGTAGAACATAATTGAACTGATTGTTGTCATTTCATATTTATTACCATTTAAATTGAATATTTCTCCAAGAAATGAAGTGCTGCTACAGACTGTGGCATGTGTGAAAATGAACCAAGAATGTTTTCGTTAAGGTTTATGTTAGGAAACTTTTTCTTAAAAAAATAATCAACTTTTATTTTCAAAGATTTCTGCATAAAGTTAACCTTCTTGCATTAGGATAGAATCAATGATTTAGAGTTTGACAGGACCTTTGAAGCCATTTAGTTCTACTGCCTCATTTTATAAATAAGGAAAATAAGAAGTTAGATGCCTTGTCCCCTACCCCCACCCCATGTCACACAGGTAGTCAGGAGTAGAGCTGAGATTCAAATGTAGTTCTTGTGACTTCAAATTCAGTTTATTGTACCTGTATTATTTATTTTAACAAGGATAACATATTTTTAATTTTTAAAATTTAGATATAAATTTATCTTTATTTGATGATTGTGAAATTCCTGGATTTCATAATCTTGAACTCTAATCCTCACTGTATAAGACCAGAGATAACAAAATATCTGGGAAGATGCTTTGAACTTAAACTGATACTTGCTATTGTTGACTATTAGTTAAAAATTGTTTTATTATTACTTGTCCTTTTAATATAAAAATAGAATCTCAAATAATATATTTTGATTATTTAAAGCCTGTGGTTATTCCTGTCTGGCTAATGTCAATTTGGGTATACAAGAAAAATGGGGGGGGGCACAATAATTGTTATTACCCTCATTCTCTGTGTCAGTTTTAGCATTAATTAAACCTTTCAGAAAACTTTGAACTTGCACATCCCAACCTTATGCAAGATGTTACTCCAAAGGTTATTAAAGATCAATATCACACAATTTTTAAATTTTTATTTAGAATATTCTCCCATGGTTACATGATTCAAAACCCCCATCTTCCCTTCCGCTGAAGCCAATGGTTAATGAACTGGGTTAAACATGTATCCTTGTTCAAAACCTATTTCCATGACATTCATGTCTGCAGTAGAGTGATCCTTTACCATCAAAACCCTAATCACATCCCTATCGCATTATGTGATCAATCATATTTTTCTAAAGCATTTCTGGTTCTACAGTTCTTTCTCTGATTGTGGATAGCGTTCTTTCTCCTCAGTTCCTCCATTATTCAGGATCACTGCATTACCACTAATGGAGGAGTCCATTACGTTCAATTGTACCACAGTGTATCAGTCTCTGTGTACAATGTTTTCCTGGTTCTGCTCCTCTCGCTCTGCATCACTTCCTGGAGGTTGTTCCAGTCTCCATGGAATTCCTCCACTTTATTATTCCTTTGAGCACAATAGTATTCCATCACCAACAGATACCACAATTTGTTCAGCCATTCCCCAATTGATGGGCATCTCCTCGTTTTCCAATTTTTGGCCACCACAAAGAGTGCAGCTATGAATATTCTTGTACAAGTCTTTTTCCTTATTATCTCTTTGGGGTACAAACCCAGCAGTGCTATTCCTGGTTCAAAGGGCAGACAGTCTTTTAGTGGCTTTTGGGCATTGTTCCAAATTGCCCTCCAAAATGGTTGGATCAATTCACAACTCCAGCAGTAATGTATTAATATCCCAATTTTGCCATGTCCCTTCCAACATTAATCATTTTCCTTTGCTGTCATATTGGACAATCTGCTAGGTGTGAGGTGATACCTCAGAGTTGTTTTAACTTACATTTCTCTAGTCAGGAGGGAATATCACACAAATTTGAGAAAAATTACAGTGGGGGGGGGAGATGTGCTGATGGAAGATATAGGCATGAAATTAACCTATAGCTTTGGAATTTCCCTTAAGTTAGTGTTCTGAAAGAAATATTTTAGTTAAGTCAAACAATGGTTGAATGGAACAACACAGTATAAATATGATACATTTTGTCATGGAATAAATAAAGGATGCTAATTTTTTCAACCTTCACTTTCCATCTTCAATCAATATTGATTCTAAGGCAGAAGAGTAATAAAGGCTAGGCAAATGGGGGTTGAATGACTTGTCCAGGATTACACAGTTGGTAAATGTCTGAGGTTAGATTTGAACCCAGGACTTCCCATCTCTACGCCTGGCTCTAAATCCAATGAGCTACCTGGCTTCCCCCAGGGATGCTTTTTATAGTTGTACTGGTAAGAGTGATTTCAAGGAAGCTGGTGGATCCTGATTTTAAAGTAAAGGAAAAACAAAAGCTTCTTGTACATAGTCAATTAACTCTAAAAATCAAATACATTGATAAAATATATTTCTTTACTATTTACTGTTAAGTCTCTGGAGGGGAAAAGAACTTTGCTAAATTTATACATTGGCAAATCTGTAAAGCCATTATTAAGTTTTACTGGCATAGTCTAATGAGCACGGAACTCTCTGTATTAACTTAATCCTAAATTGAATGTTATTTTCAGATTCTTTTCTTCCAAAGGTAATCAGTTCCCAATATAACACAAAATTGATGTTTGTCCATTATTTGGTTAATTTGCTTTGTATATAGATAGCAAAATGCATCAGTTACCTTGGCCTCCAAAATAGCTTTGAGGCTCGAACATTCATATGGCTGTCTTCATAAACAATTTTTGTTGATATTTCTTCACTTCCTTAAGTCAGAAAATGTCAGTCTGACTTTTGATTTAAGTATGTTTTTTTACAAAATAAAAGACTGCATCTGCATGATACCAAAATACTCTATAGCAAAGTGATAAATGAGCCACATGTATTTTTCCAAATACTCAAATCATTAAGCTTATGTAGACAAAACATCAGCACTTACTGATGCAATTTTCACATCTCAGCAAGCCATAATTTTATTGTATATAACAGGTGTAGGACTCTTCCCCCAACTCCTGGAAGCATTTAGATATGTCTATACCATAGAAGCTTTTAATCCCTCTTCTGTCTTCAGACACATCCTCAAGTTGGGGGTTGGGAAAGGAGGTTGTCACCAGATCCTGAGAAAAATATGGAAGAGTGTGGTCATCTTAATCTTGACCCAAAAGATAAACAAATCATCAATCTAGGGTCAAAGCAAGAAGCACTCTGACATAAATAAATACACTCAAAGTTGTGAAATAGAGTCCAGAACAACATCTACAGCTGAGAGAATAGTGGGGTGGATGAGGGAAGGGTAGATCATCACAGAGTGGGTGAAAAAAACTCAATATAAGAAGCAAGACAAGTGACTGCTACATTATATTTTATTCTATGCAAAATTTATGCCTCAAAATACATAGTTTGTGTGTCCTTTTGTGATAAGTGAAGGTCTACCATTTTGTAAATCTAAATAAAAATGTTAGTTTGATCTGTGGTCATCAGAATTATACAATTATCAAAAATTCACACTAGAGGTTTGCAATCAGAAGATTTCAATTGTCAAAGTTGTTTTAAAGGGATTTTCTCTTATAATAATAATAAAAAAGAATCATTAGAGGAATCAAAAAACCTGATTTCAAATCCCACGTCTTATAACTGGAACTTTGGACAAATCATATGGGCCATAATTTCTTCACTGGAAAAACAGAGAAGGGGAAATAAGTGAATTTTGAAGTTCCCTTCAGCTATTGTGCTTCTAGTAACTGTTTTACTATATGACTTCTGAGTATTCTTCTAATAATAAAGAGTAGTAGAAAGGAAGTGTGGTAGAAAAGAAATTCAGACTACACCTCACACCGTTTGCCAAAATAAGCTCAAAAGAAGCGCGTGATTTAGACATAATAGTACATAAGCAAATTAGGGGATCAAAGAAGAAATTACCTATTAGATTTATCAATACGGAAAGAATACATAACCAAATAAAAGAAAGATAAACAGTAGGTAAAATGGATTATTTTTGTTACAAAAATATTTGAGCTTTTTGCACAAACAAAACCAATATATCCAAAATTAGAAAAAAAATAGGAAGCATGGAAAACTATTCTACAGCAATTTCCTCTGATAAAGATTTTGTTTTTCAAGTTTATAGAGAACTCAACCAATTTATAAAAATATTGTTCCTCAGTTAATAAATAACAGGAAGTTTGTTCTTTTTACAGTAAGAAATCAAAGTTGTCAGGAGTCATAAAATATTTTAACTAAGAATTAGAGAAGTGCAAGATAAAATAACTGTAAGGTACCATCTAAAACCCATTGGATTGGTTAAAATGACAGAAAATACAAATGACAAATGCTAGAAAGGATGTGAGAAAATAAGTACACTAATTGTCTACTGGTGGAACTTTGAACTTGTCCAATTATTCTTTTCCTAATTAATTTATTTAGTAAATTTATAACATTATTTCTTGGTTACAAGTGTGATAGAGAAATGAAGAGAGAGAGGTTTTGCAGGACTTGTGGACCAAGATGCAAGAACCAGGGTTCCAATGGAATGTTCCCAGTTGTTGGCAGTTTGAGCTGACAGGGGGAGGGGACTTTGTCTCTGACTGGAAGTCACTCTTTTTCTCTGGAGGTTTGAGGCTGGCTGAAAGACCTTTGTGAGGCTGACTTGGTTTTTGGGGTTTCTCTGGCTCTGAGCAGTTGAAGTTGACTCGCAGAAGAGAGAAACTTGGCTTTTGAGTTGGTGGTCTATTCGAGAGTTGAGCTGGCCAGGAGAAACTTAGAGACTTTGAACTTTGTTTTTCTCTGGGGTTGAAACTGAGAAAGGAGACAAGCCAGGCTGAATTTGTGAAGAAGAAGAAAGATTTTGAAAGGGCCGCTGTCCTCCAACTCCCTAATTGTCTAAGAATCACACTTGTGACTCCCCAAACCCTCAATTTTACCTCATTTAGATTAGGGACAACCTCATCCCTCTTACCTCAGTTTCCTATCCTGTTATCCCAATAAACCCCTTGACTTGAAAAAGGAAAAGAGAATCTTTATAGTTTACTCAAGTGGGGTGGGGGGAAGGAGCCAAAGGCTTCAAGAAGAACTGGGTGGAGAGGGTTGGTTAAGGGAGTGAGTGAGGGGGGAAGGAGGTTAGGAAATAGATTGAAGAATCAGCTATCAGTAGGGATCAGTAGACAAACCCAAGAGTAAACTCCAGAGCAGTCCTCTGTGTACCAGCATCCCTGTTTGGCAGCATCCCTGTGTAGCATCCCTCAGCACTTCTCATTCCTACCTCCATTATAAATAAGCAGCTTTAGGTTCCTGTAGCAGCTCTCTCTAGTCACAGCCAGCCAGAGAACAACAGTCATTATAAGAAGAAACAATTTCCCCTCAGTTTACCTTCTTCTATTCAAGAAGCAATAGTTTCCTTACAGTTTACTTATTCTATTTCAGTTTCCTGAGGTGCATTCTCAGTTTACCCATTGTCCTTGCCCATAACTATATCTAAACCTTTTTCCTTAATAAGTTGTTCAAATACTGCCTTAACCATCTTGTCTAGGTTGTTGTCAATGGCCATAACCTTCTCTGCCTTAAGGGGAACCATGAATCTGAACACTTTCTTTACTTGAGTTAGAGTCTGCAACACAGCCATGAAGATTACATATACTTGTTCACCTAATTTGCTTATAGTTTCCTTCTTTATATTCAAGTCATTCACCCATTCTGAGCTTATCTTGGTGTAGGGTTGTGAGATGTTGATCCATACCTAATCTCTTCCATACTGTCTTCCAATTTTCCCAGCAGTTTTTATCAAATAGTGGATTTTTGTCCCAAAAGCTGGGATCTTTGGGCTTATCATAGACTGTCTTGCTGAGGTCACTTGCCCCAAGTCTATTTCACTGATCCTCCTTTCTGTCCAACTAGTCTACAAAAAAAAATCTGGAAATCTGACTCAAGGGCTAGTGCTACTAAGACTACACTCCAAGGAGTTCAAAGAAAAAGAAAAAAAAGGATCAATATGTACAAAAATATTTATAGCAGCTCTTTTTTGTGGTGGCAAAGATTTAGAAACAGGGAAAAAGGCAAATTAGGTTATAATATATGAATGTGATGTAATACTACCACACTATGAGAAATGACAAGGAGGATAGTTTCAGAAAAAGCAAGAGATTCCTCTGTGAACTGATTCAAAGCAAAATGAAAAGAACCGGAATAGTCTACATAGTTAAAGCAATTCTGTAAGAAAAATTCATTGTGAAAGATTTGATAACTTTGATCCATACCTATCACATCTGCAAAGAATTCATGATATAAAATTCCATCCACCTCCAAATAGAGAACTCATGGACTAACAATGCTGATGAAAACATTTTTCTTTTATTTTCCTTGCTTTTCCCCACTAGTACAGTGCTAATGCAGAAATATGTTTTGCATAACTGAGTGTGTATAATAGACGTATTTTGGGCTTTCTCAATGGGTGGGAGAAGGGCGAGGAGGGAGAGAATGCGAAAATGAAAATTAAAAAATAAATAATATTATGATCAAAAGACAAAGCATGCACTATAAAGACTAGATTCTATGAAAATATTAATATTATATCACTAAGCTTCTATTTCTGTGAGCACCAAACTGTATCTCAGGACCATATTATCATAGATATACCACTGGAAAAAAAATCATAGCATTTGAAGGGATTTCAGAGGTCTTAACATTATGGTCGAACTGAAATCTTAACAATAATCCTTTTAATAACAACCCCTACTTTTTTTTGAGTAAGTAGAAACACATTAGATAGGATAAAATAAGGTCAATTCCACTTTCAGTTACCATAATAATTAGGAAGGTTTTATACAGATGTATATATATTTAAGTTGTATATTTATCTCTTTCCATCCATCCTCATGTGCCATGAATTTAAGACCCATCACAATCCAGGCTACCATCCTCTGGATATTCTTTAGTTTGTCAATATTACTCCAGAAAGTTAAATAATTAAGGTCAACAAATGAACAAACATTTAAGTGCCTGACTGATAACATCTCCAAGTTTAGTTAGGAAGAGGGCCCAGAATGGAACTCAGAGAAAAACCAGTGGTTAGAAGACCTAGTCAGAATGAAATTCCTGTAAAAGAAATTGAGGAGTGTTTAGATAGGAAGACTCAGGAGGCAGCTAGGTTGCTCAGTGGACTGAGAACCAGGCCAAAAGACAAGAAGTCCCAGGTTCAAATTCTACCTCCTACATTTCCTAGCTGTGTGACTCTGGGCAAGTCCCTTAACTCCCTGGAACCAATACACAGTATTAATTCTAAAGATGTAAGGAGGGAAGGTAAGGGATTAAAAAATAAAAAGATAGGTAACATGAGAATAAGAAGACCGATGTCCTGAAACTTGAGAAAGAAAAGACTATCAAGTAGCAGAGGATAATTAACAGCATCAAAGGCCAAGGAGAATGAGGACTGAGAAATAGCCATTGCAATTAGCAACTAAGATATTGTTGGCAACTTTGGAGAAAGTGGTTTCAGTGGAATGAGAAGGTCAGAAACTGAAGGAGTGAAGAAGAGAAAGAGAGGAGAAGAAGTGGAGACACTTGAGGAGTTTTATGGCAAAGGGGAGAAGTGAAGACGGATACTTAAAGAGAAAGGAAGGATCATGTGGAATTATTTCAGGACATGGGATATATCCTGATGGGGGAAGATTTTAACTGGCAGGGAATGAGTCAGTCAACAGAAAAAATGAAAAATAAGTGATAGGGTGGGGTTGACAGAGGATTCAATCTGTCAGAAGAGACAGGACATTAATATTGTTTAAATGGGTAGAGAGTTTAGTATTGACAAGCAATGAGGTCATTTCATCTTGTAAAACAGAGGAAAAGAAAGAGATAATGGCAGAAGGCATCTGAGTATTAAGAAATGAGGAAGAGGAGAGAAGAGGGAGTTTCTGGATCTGGTCTAATTTGTTTTCTGAAAAGACAGGAGACAGGGGAAATGAAGGAAGTCAGGGCCACCAAAAATGCAATAAGAAAAGTAGGAGTTATTATTAAAGAGGAATAAACCAAATCCATCCTTTCAGCCCTACCTGACATGTAAAATGGGCAACATTTATAGCAAATTTCTGCAATTTCCAACCATGATTATATGTAAAAGAACAGACTGATTTGCAAACTTTTAGGTTCCATAGTTCATGTAAATGTACCTATATGACCTTGGGAAAAATCTCTTCACAAATATAGGCCTTAGTTTTTGTTTTTTTGTTTGATTTTTACCCTTTCAATGAAGAAGTTGGGCTTGTTGATCTCTATAGTTCAATTCACTCTCAAAATTTTCTGATAAGCATGACTGAAATCAGGAATTGAGTACTAGTTCTAGCCCTCTAGTACCCTCATACTACTGAGTTCTAGTACAATTCCATATAAATTTGGCTTAGATGAACCTAATGCATATCTAGTGTCCTCCCCTCATTGTAAAAAAACATAATTTTTTGGTAACCTTCCAAAGGTCTTAGAAAAATGTAATCCTTTTCTAATGCCTATTAGATTTACCTAGTAAATCCCAAGGAGCAGTTGTGCACAAATAAACAGAATTAATTTATTTTTGCCCTGTGACACTATACTAAACACATTCATTGTTTTAGATGGAACCCAATTAAAAAAAAAGATCCCACATGGAAGAAGGTGAGAGCAGCAAACATGATTGCTCCTATGCCCTGTAGAAGCTATGGAAGTTTTTCCAAAAGCTTTGAACTAAATGTACAGAATTATCCATACTCTTTCATTTGATAAGGTCTGCTGAAAACTCTATATACAATCAAGAGCAGCCTCCATATAAATCTGTTTTAAAAAGCCTCTGTTCCTAACCACAGACAAAAGATATTATATTTGATGTCTATAAGTCACATCCATATTTAGGTTGTTTTATAAGGAATTTCAGTTTAAATGGTAGGAGAGAGATAAGGTTAAAAGTTCAATTTACTCTGGAATCAATATTAAAGTATTCTGGAACACATTAAGAACCTTGAGATGTATTGTAAGTGATTCAATATTCATGTATATATGTATGTATTATATATTACCCTCTTGCAAAATTTCCAGTTTTATTTACCAAGTGGTAGCAGTCGATTTTTCCCCAATGAATCTTAACTTCTAAAATTATTGGTCACTTTAGTCTGATTCCTTTTTCTCTTTCTTCCCTCCCTCCCTTCCTTCTTGTCCTTCCTTTTTTCATTCTTTTCTTCCTTCATTCCTGTCTTTTTTCTTTCTTTTCTTTCCTTCCTTCCCTTTTCTCCCTCCCTCCCTTCCATCTTTCCTTCCTTTGTTCCTTCGTTCCTTTGTTCCTTTGTTTCTTCATTCCTTTGTTCCTTCCTCTTCCTTCCTTCCTTCCTTCCTTCCTTCCTTCCTTCCTTCCTTCCTTCCTTCCTTCCTTCCTTCCTTCCTTCCTTCCTTCCTTCCTTCCTTCCTTCCTTCCTTCCTTTCTTCCTCTTCTTGTTTCTGTCCTTGGTATGTCCACTCACCCTTGGGTAACCTAGTTACCTTAAGGTCCTGGACAACTAAGATATTAATGTAACACTTAATGTGAATAATCAATAGGTTTTAACTATATTGTAACTGAATTCTCCAAAGAAAGCAATCTACAATCTCCCTAGCTGCAGATACTACAGGTTGATGACCACTCCATTGAATTTTTTTAAGTTTCTTCACAATTTCTCACTAGAGAAAGAAAGTTTAAAGGAGAAGAACATGATTGTCTCAATTATCACCATCTCCTTTTCTCCTACAGTCATTAAAAGAATATTGGACTATCAAAGGAACAGGGACCATGCCATCAACCTGAGACTGTAATAGTCATATTCCCTAGTGCTGGTGGGATTAGTTTATAAAACATAATCATTTAGAAAATACTTTTAATACATTCAAAGCAATGCACAGGAGGCATTTCAGCTGTGTGTATGCTTCACACAAATAAATCACATCACTTCTGACTGTTAATTAAGACTGTTAGGATAGTGTTTCGCTCTTACTTAATGCCTCTTTTGGAATGTAGAGAAAAATAAACTCATTGACCAAAATGTGCTAATATGCAGTTAATTTAACAGATGAAACTTTTTGAATCACTATATATCTAAAATTAATTACTGACTGGGACAGAGTCTTTTTTCAGTTTGACAGAAATAGCCAATTATAATTTTGTACTGTAAATGCTGTTAGTTTGAAATATCAAGACTTCAAAATTCAACCAAAGGCAGCCCAATATTTCCTGAGAACACATTTACCTTGGGGGAAAAAGTCTTTAAATTAGTGGCACAGCACTGGATTAACATCCCTATAAAGTATTTTGTGTGAAACTGATGTAAAAAGTAATTAATTTTGTGATTTAATTTGATTTCCTGAAACATACCTTGGAAAGTGATGAATCTGAGCCCTTCAGAGAAGTATGTCAGTAGAGTGTTGATTATGATCTTGTCAATTTCCTAATAAAAATAATTTTGATTACTTAACAGGAAAATAGAAATACAGTATGGTACAGTGGAAAAGAATTTGTCTCAAGTAGAGGACCGGAGTTCAAACCCTGCCTCTGAAACTAACTGTGTTATCTTGAACAAATACCTTTTTTCCCCTGAGTCTCAATTTCCTCAACCAAATAAAAAATGGAATTAAACTAAATGATCTCTGAGGACACTTCTTCCCTTTCTTCTATGATCCTATTATCTACTGTGATGCTTATATTGATTCAAATTGCAACTGAGAGTGATATTTGTTGGATATACATAATAATAAAGACATTTGTGATAGTATATTTTTCAGGGAAAGTAGGGAACTAAAGAAAGCCCATCACTAATCCTGGTGGCACCCTAGTATAGTTGACACCTTTTGTATACATGGAAAAACTGCTGCCTATGTTGAGAGCCTGTCCTTCCAAAGTATTCTTCTGGTGAGAGAAAAAAAATAGCCTGCCACACACCTGGATAATGTATGTGAGGTAATGTAATAATAATAATAATAATAATAATAATAATAATAATAATAATAATAATAATAATAATAATGTATGTGAGGAATAACCATGTGAGAGATTGATCCAATCCTGCTCACTTGATTTTGTGAAATCAATTTGACCTCTGAGAACTGATCCTACCCCTAATATGATAATCACCCCTCATCCTTTAAGGGGCTAACAATAGCCCAGTATAGTGTGAATCTTGGGGAAAAATTAACTCCTGAGTCTGGGAGGCAGAGAAAAACATATAGCAAACAAAACATTTCTGGAACCATTTGTAAAAGAATAATTCTTCCATTTGCACATTGAGTGTTATTACAATAGCTCTTTTTCTTTTAAAAAATAATACATTTATGTAGGGAATGCAGTTTTGTTTCATCTTGGTGAATGATTAGTTACAAATAAGAATTATTAAGCTTTTGAGCATCTACTATATCCAGGCCATGATTCTAGATATTAATGGTCCAGTGGTACATGAACACTCTCAACTTTGTCCTCAAATTCATGCCTCAGACCAGAGAAACAACTTAGTGATAACTGTGTAACACATTTATCCTCATGGCATATTCTCCACAAGACTATTTACCAAAATGCTACCAACTGTGTTTTCTCCTCCTTTTGACTTCCATCTTTTCTCTCTTCCCTCACCAATATAATTTTTATTGTTGTTTTGTATGTGAAAACACAAAACACTTTACATGCAATTTCAAAAATGTAAATCACATTTTAGATAGTAGTAACAATGTTCTTTGGCATATGTTTCTTCTCTCTTTTTTTGTCATTTTAAAATTTCTTTGTTACACTAAAATTCCCAAGTATCTCCTTCCTTCCTCTCTACCCACCCTGCACTAGAGAAAGCATAACTTGAAAAAATATAAATATGCTTCTTCTCCTCTTACTTTTTGTATTTTTAAATGTTTAATCAATATTTCCTTCTTTTTTGCCACTGTTATCACTACCCTTTCATTACTATTCCCTATACTCCCCCTAAGCAAAAAACAAAGCAAAAAGAGACACCTCTCTCTTTTAACAATTAAGAAAAATCAAGAAAAACAAATTCAATCATTGGTCATGAATGAAAGTGTCCATCTTAATTTTGAACGTCCAGTTTATGATTTCTCTGCTAGGAAATGGGAGATATTATTCATTATCATTCTTCTAATCTAGAATTATGCTTGATTACTTCATTGATCAAACTTCTCCAGTCTTTCAGTTATTTTCTTTTATGAAATTATGCCTGTGATTTATTTCCCTGATTCTTCTCACTTCAATATGCATCGGTTTGTGTAAATTTTCCTAGGATTCTTTGAATATGCCCCTTTCTTCATTTCTTACAGCATAATAATATTCTATTATCTGAATATAGCATAATTTGTTTAGCTGTTGCTTTATGTTTCCACCGACTTTTCATATCTTTGCTAGATGAAGTATTACAGAAATATTTCAGTAAAGTGAGTCCTTTCCCTTAGTCTCTGACCTCTTAATTATAACTAGTAAATAGTAATAGTATCACTAGGTGAAAGGATATGAACAATTCAATTACTTTTAGCTTATTATTTCAAATTGCTTTCCAAAATAGTCTGGCCAAGGGGCAGGTAGGAGATACAGAGGATAGAATGCTGAGCCTGTAGTCAGGAAGACCTGAGTTCAAATCTAGCCTCAAATACTTCCTAGCTGCATGATGCTACATAAGTCCCTTAACCTGTTTGCCTCAGTTTGATAATCTGTAAAATGAGCTGGAAAAGGACATGGCAAACCACTCCAGTCTGTATATATGCATAAGACATTTAAAATGGGGTTATGAAGACTAGACTATTACTGAAGCTATTGAACAAATAATTAAGCAACCTTACAGTTCCACCAAAAATATATTAGCGTGCATGTCTTTTCACAGCTCCTTTGCCAATTGCCATTTTCTATTTTTTCCTTCCTGTATCATTTTTTTTTATTTTTTTACTTTTTAAACATTATTTTATTTGGTTATTTACAAACATTATTCATTGGAAACAATGATCATTATCTTTTCCTCCCCCTGACCCCTTCCCACCACTTCTCCCATAGCCGGCACACAATTCCACTGGGTTTCACATGTGTTCTTGGTTCGAACCCATTTCCATGTTGTTGGTATTTGCACTAGAGTGTTCATTTAGAGTCTCTCCTCAGTCATTTCCTCTCAGCCCCTGTAGTCAAGCAGTTGCTTTTCATTTTTGTTTTAACTCCTACAGTTTATCCTCTGCTTGTGGATGTGTTTTTTAGAGCCCTGCAGATTGTTCAGAGACATTGCATTGTCCCTAGTGGAGGAGTCCATTACCTTCGATTGTACCACAGAGTATCAGTCTCTGTGTACAATGTTTCCTGGTTCTGCTCCTCTCGCTCTGCATCACTTCCTGGAGGTTGTTCCAGTCTCCATGGAATTCCTCCACTTTATTATTCCTTTTAGCACAATAGTATTCCATCACCAACATATACCACAATTTATTCAGCCATTCCCCAATTAATGGGCATCACCTCATTTTCCAATGTTTGGCCACCACAAAGAGGGCAGCTATGAATATTCTTGTACAAATCTTTTTCCTTATTATCTCTTTGGGGTACAAACCCAGCAGTGCTATGGCTGGATCAAACGACAGACAGTCTTTATCGCCCTTTGGGCATAGTTCCAAATTGCCCTCCAGAATGGTTGGATCAGTTCACAACTCCACCAGCAATGAATTAATGTCCCTACTTTGCCGCATCCCCTCCAGCATTCATTACTTTCCATAGATGTCATGTTGGCCAATCTGCAGGTGTGAGGTGATACCTCAGAGTTGTTCTGATTTGCATCTCTCTGATTATAAGAGATGTAGAGCCCTTTTTCATGTGCTTATTAATAGTTTGGATTTCTTTGGATGAGAACTGCCTGTTCATGTCCCTTGCCCAATTATCAATTGGAGAATGGCTTGATTTTTTGTACAATTGATTTAGCTCTTTGTAAACTTGAGTAATTAAACCTTTGTCAGAGGTTTTTATGAAGATTGCTTCCCAATTTGTTGCTTTCCTTATGTTTTTAGTTATATTGGATTTGTTTCTACAAAAGCTTTTTAATTTGATGTAGTCGAAATTATTTATTTTACATTTTGTGACTCTTTCTATGTCTTGCTTGGTTTTAAAGTCTTTCCCTTCCCAAAGGTCTGACATGTATACTATTCTGTGTTTACCTAATTTACTTATAGTTTCCTTCTTTATGCTCAAGTCATTTGCCCATTCTGAGTTTATCTTGGTGTAGGGTGTGAGGTGTTGATCTAATCCTAATCTCTCCCACACTGTCTTCCAGTTTTCCCAGCAGTTTTTATCAAATAGTGGATTTTTGACCCAAAAGCTGGGATCTTTGGGTTTATCATATATTATCTTGCTGAGGTCATTTACCCCAAGTCTATTCCACTGATCCTCCTTTCTGTCTCTTAGCCAGTACAAAATTGTTTTGATGACTGCTGCTTTGTAATATAGTTTGAGATCTGGGACTGCAAGGGCCCCTTCCTTTGTATTTTTTTTTCATTATTTCCCTGGATATCCTTGATCCTTTGTTATTCCAAATGAACTTTGTTATGTTTTTTTCTAAATCAGTAAAGAAATTTTTTGGAAGTTCTATGGATATGGCACTAAATAGATAGATAAGTTTGGGTAGGATGGTCATTTTTACTATATTGGCTCTTCCTACCCATGAACAGTTAATGTTTTTCCAATTGCTCAAGTCTAGTTTTAGTTGTGTGGAGAGTGTTTTGTAGTTGTGTTCATATAGTTCCTGTGTTTGTCTCAGGAGATAGATTCCTAAGTATTTTATTTTGTCTAAGGTGATTTTGAATGGGATTTCTCTTTCTAATTCTTGCTGCTGAGCTGTGTTGGAGATTTATAGAAATGCTGATGAGTTATGCAGGTTTATTTTGTATCCTGCAACTTTGCTAAAGTTGTTGATTAGTTCAATTAGCTTTTTGGTTGAATCTCTAGGATTCTTTAAGCAGACCATCATGTCATCTGCAAAGAGCAGTAGCTTAGTCTCCTCCTTGCCTATTTTGATGCTTTCAATTTCTTTTTCTTCTCTAATTGCTACTGCTAGTGTTTCTAGTACAATGTCAAATACTAGAGGGCATCCTTGTTTCACTCCTGATCCTATTGGGAATGCATCTAGTTTATCCCCATTGCAGATGATATTAGCTGATGGTTTTACATATATACTGTTTATTATTTTTAGGAGTGACCCTCGTATTTCTATGCTTTCTAGTGTTTTCAATAGTAATGGATTTTATTTTTGTTGTTGTATTTTATCAAAGGCTTTTTCTGCGTCTATTGAAATAATCATGTGATTTTTGTTGGTTTACTTGTTGATATGGTCGATTATGTGGATGGTTTTCCTAATATTGAACCAGCCCTGCATCCCTGGTATAAATCCTACTTGATCATGGTGGATGACCCTTCTGATCACTTGCTAGAGTCTTTTTGCTAGTATCCTATTTAAGATTTTTGCATCTATATTCATTAGTGAGATTGGTCTAGAATTTTCTTTCTCTGTTTTTGGCCTGCCTGGCTTTGGAATCAGTACCATGTTTGTGTCATAAAAGGAGTTTGGTAGAATTCCCTCTTTGCTTATTATGTCAAATAGTGTGTATAGTATTGAGGATAGTTGTTCTTTGAATGTTTGATAGAATTCACTGGTAAATCCTTCAGGCCCTGGGGATTTTTTCTTAGGGAGTTCTTTGATAGCCTGTTGGATTTCATTTTCTGATATGGGTTTATTTAAGAATTCTATTTCTTCTTCTGTTAGCCTAGGCAGTTTGTATTTTTGTATATATTCATCCATATCACCTAGTTGCTGAATTTATTGCAATATAATTGGGCAAAGTAATTTTTAATGATTGCCTTGATTTCCTCTTCATTGGAGGTGATGTCCCCCTTTTCATCTTTGATGCTGTTAATTTGCTTTTCTTCCTTCCTTTTTTTAATTAGATTGACCAGTACTTTGTCTATTTTGTTTGTTTTTTCAAAGTACCAGCTTCTAGTCTTATTTATTAAATCAATAGTTCTATAACTTTGTATTTTATTAATTTCTCCCTTAATTTTTTAGGATTTCTAGTTGGGTTTTCTGCTGGGGGGGGTTAATTTGATCGCTTTTGAGTTTTTTTTTTATTTGTATTTCCAATTGATTGATTTCTGCTCTTCCTAGTTTGTTAATATATGCACTCAGGGATATGAATTTACCTCTGGTTACTGCTTTGGCTGCATCCCAAAAGGTTTGAAAGGATGTCTCACCGTTGTCATTTTCCTTGATGAAATTATTAATTGTTTCTGTGATTTCTTCTCTAACTAAACAATTTTGAAGTATCATATTGTTTAATTTCCAATTAATTTTTTATTTGGTTTTCCACGTACCGTTACTAATCATTATTTTTATTGACTTGTGATCTGAAAAGGCTGCATTTTTTATTTCTGCTTTTCTGCATTTGTATGCCATGTTTCTGTGACCTAGTATATGGTCAATCTTTGTGAATGTGCCATGTGGTGCTGAGAAGAAGGTGTATTCCTTTTTGTCCCTATTTATTTTTCTCCATATGTCTATTAACTCTAATTTTTCTAAGATTTCATTCACTTCTTTTACCTCTTTCTTATTTATTTTTTGATTTGATTTATCTAAATTTGATAATGGTTGGTTCAAATCTCCCACTAATATTGTTTTACTGTCTATTTCTTCCTTCAATTCTCCTAGTTTCTCCATTAGAAATTTGGGTGCTATATTATTGTGGGTATACATGTTGATTAGTGATATTTCCTCATTATCAAAAGTCTCTTTTAACAAAAAATAATTACCTTCCCTATCCCTTTTAATCAGGTCTATTTTTGCTTTGGCTTCATCAGATATCATGATTGCAACTCCTGCCTTCTTTCTATCAGTTGAGGCCGAAAAGCTCTTACTCCATTCTTTAATTCTGACCTTGTGGGTGTCTACCCACCTCATGTGTGTTTCTTGAAGACAACATATGGTAGGGTTTTGGAATTTAACCCATTCTGTGATTCGTCTACATTTTATGGGTGAGTTCATTACATTCACGTTCAAAGTTATGATTGTGACTTGTAAATTCTCTGGCATTTTGATATCCTTCCCTTATTCTAACCTTTCTTCTTTAGCTCTAACCTTTTAATCCAGTGATTTACTTTAAATCAGTCCCCCTTTATATGTTTCCCTTTCTAGCCCCTCCTTTTTGTTCCCTCCTCCTTCCCCCTCTCCTTCCCTCTCCTTTTGTTTTCCCTCCCCTCCTCCCCCTTCTTGGTTTTCCCGTCTCACTACCCTTGTTGCGTAAGATAGAATTCAAGATCCCAATGGATCTGGATGTTTTTTCCTTCTCAGAGTTGATTTCCCTGAGAGTAAGGTTTAAGTAAAAACTCTCTTCCTCTCCTTCTTATAGGAGTTTTCTTCCCCTCCCCTTCCCATGTGAATCTTTGTGTGAGAAAGATTATTCTATTTGATTTTTCTTTTCCCCCTATTTACACATTACATTTTCCATATATTAATATATATAGATTGATATAAATGTAGTCCTTATAGAAGAGAGTTTGAATGAATGAAAAGGTAACAATTTTCTCCTTTTCCCTTTCCATCATATTTAACTTTTCAGGTATTCCATGCTCTTTGTTTTTGATATAGAACTTTCCACAGAGCTCTGGTCTTTTCTTTGCAAAAAGTTGCAAATCTTCTATTTTGTTGAATGCGCGTACTTTCACTTGGAGGTATATAGTCAGTTTTGCTGGATAGCTGATTCTTGGTTGAAGACCCAGCTCTCTTGCCTTTCTAAAAATCATGTTCCATGCCTTACGATCATTCAGAGTGGAACTTTCAAGGTCTTGTGTGACCCTGATTGACATTCCTTTATATCTAAATTGTCTTTTTCTGGCTTCTTGTAGGATTTTTTCTTTTGCTTGAAAGCTTTGGAATTTGGCAATTACATTCCTGGGAGTTGTCTTTTGGGGATTTAGTGTAGAGGGTGTTCTGTGAGCTCTTTCAGTGACTGTATTGCCCCCTTGTTCTAGAATCTCTGGGCAATTTTCTTTGATTATATCTTGTATTACACTGTCGAGTTTGCTGTTTATTTCTGGATTTTCTGGTAGTCCAATTATTCTTAAATTATCTCTTCTTCTATTTTCCAAGTCTGTCACCTTGTCAGTGAGATATTTTATGTTCTCTTCTAATTTCTTGATCTTTTGGCTTTGCTTTATTGATTCTTGCTCTTTTACTTGCTCGTTGTCTTCCAGTTGCCTAATTCAGACCTTTAAAGCCTGGTTTTCCTTTTCAGTTTGGTCAAACCGGTTTTGTAGTTGCGTGAAATTATTTTGCATTAATTCCCACTTTTCCTGCCAGAAGGCTTCCGTCTTTTTGATCATTTTCGATTCAAATTCTTCAAAAGTTTGTGGAGAGTTTCCACTTTCTTTGGAAGGTTTCGGCACATTTGTTTGTGTTTCCTCTTCTATCTCCTCTGTATTTTGTATTTTTGCTCCATAAAATGTGTCCAAAGTTGCCCCCTTCTTGTTTTTCTTGTTGTTTTGAAGCTTTTTTGCTTCTGTGCTGTTTGTCATCTGTATCTGAGTGAGCGGGGCTGGCTCTTCTGTTATCTGTCTGGTGTTCAGTGGCTTTAGCCCCATGCAAATTGTCTGTCTTCCCCAGGAAGCCAGGAATTGCTGGTGTTTCGGTGTTTCGGTGTTACTACCCTCCTCAGTTCCCTTCCGATGCTTCTCTGTTGCCTTACTTTTATGCTCTGTGCCTGGCTTGACACTCTCAGATGTATTTCAATGTCTTTGCTGGCCAGAGGAGCCTGCACTCTGAGGGGGAGGGGCCGTGGCTTCCAGGAGCTCCAAGGGCTGGTAATAGGATTAACCTCAGACTGAGTATGCCCTGAGGCAGGAACCTTTGATGAGACCCAGACAGAAGGATCTGGTCAGGGGGCTACAGGCTCCCCCCGACTCTCTCTGTCTCCCTGCTGTCTGGGTGCCCCCTCAACTGGCTCAGGTTGTTTTCAGGGCACGGCCCTCAGAACAGCTGGCTCCCGAGGCCCCCCTGCCTGCCCTGAGGTTCCTGCTGCTGCCTCAGACTCAGAGCTCTGGATTGGGGGGATGGGTCCTGGGACCTTCCCTTTGCCTACCCCTTAGATCCGAGTGATCTCGGGCTCCGACTCTTGGGGGACAGTACCTTTTGATCCAGGTCCAGGAGGAGTGTTCCCGGGGTCTATTCTGTTGTTTGTTTTGAATTTCGGTGCCCTAGGAGCTTTCAGTTTGAGATCGGTAAGGAAGGGTTTCTGGAGCTCCGAACTTTAGCTTTCCCTAAGCTGCCATCTTGACCGGAAGTCGCCATTTTCCATTTTTTTTTTAAATTTTCCAACTAAATAAGTGTGATTTGTAACCTCAGAGTATTATAACTTGTATTTCTCCAATTATTAATGATTTGTAGGTTTTTTATCTAGTACTTGATTAACTTTTTTCATATTTTAAAAACTGCTTATTCATATCTTTTGAACATTGATCTTTTGGAAAACAGCCTTTATTATTAAGTACCCATTATAATTCCCTGGGTATTTTAGAAATCATACCTTCATTAAAAAATTGGTAGGATAATTTTTTTCTGATTAACTGTGTCTCACCTAATTCTAACTGTATTAATTTTGTTGGTATAAAACCATTTTCAATTTATATGATAAAAAATGTCCATTTTTTCTTTTTATTATCAACTTTTATTCCTTGCATGGTTAAAACCCGTCCCTGGCCAATATTTTTAGATGATGTAAGCTTTGCTTTCAAGTATAGCTGAGTTCTGAGTGGAAGGATAGAGGGTATTCTGGAAGGACTAGCATGCCTGGCATGAGGGCTTGCTGTGGTTTTATTCAGGGCTGCTCATCCACTCTTGGTGTTCCCTTTTCACCCAACTCTAATCTGTGGCTCCAAGAAGTGGCAGCACATGC
Organism: Monodelphis domestica; assembly: GCF_027887165.1. Taxonomy (NCBI): domain Eukaryota; kingdom Metazoa; phylum Chordata; class Mammalia; order Didelphimorphia; family Didelphidae; genus Monodelphis; species Monodelphis domestica. The sequence goes on from NC_077234.1 coordinate 174,185,603, forward strand.
CGCAGCCACACTCTAGTAACTGTTTGGGTAAATGCACTAAACTACACTGAGGATCAGCCACAGGCTTGAAACCTGTCGGTGATCCAGGGGTGTCTCCCCCCAGCATTTGAAGCCTTCCATCTGTGAAATGGGCAGAGAAGAGCAACGTGCTCCAACAGTAATAGACACAGCTGAAGCAGGCATTGTGGATCCTTTAGACAGTGGTCACACATGGAAAATGCCAAGGCCATCCTGATGTATCTCTCCACTGCATGTCATTGATGATTCTGGAAGAGATCTTATCCAACCTTGCCTCATTTAAATGCAAATCATATTCAAATCAAGGCATCCTCCTTCTGTGAAGTCACTGGTCCTCTATGAAATCAAGGGATGAACAAAAACATGTTCTTCTCACATTTTTCCATTTTTTCATTTTTTCTTTAGATTGTTTATATTTATTTTGTGCTATAGATGAATTTATTTATTTTTAAATTGTATTATGTTTATATTTATTTTGTGCTATAGCCGAATTTATTTATTTTTAAATTGTATTATTTTAAACATAAACAATATCATTTTATTATTTTCATTTATTCACCAATAGTGTGTCATTTGATCCTGACAACAACCCTGAGTGATAGATCCTAATAATAACTCCATTTTACAGTTGAGGAAACCAAGGCACACAGACATTTGGGGATTTTCCCAGTCACCCAACTAATAAGTGTCTGGCAAGATTTGAACTCAGTCTTTTAATTCCATATTATCATTTTATACACTGAACCATTTTTGGTCCCTGACTGCCTTTGATAATGTAATTGTTATAGTACTAAATCTGCAAATTAATGTAGGTAGTATTTTCACTTAAATTAGCATGGCCTAACCATGAGCAATTGAAAACTCTCAAATCACTTATCTTCCTTAATTTCTATAAATAGTATTTTGCAGTTTTATTTATATAGTTCCTGTGTGTCTTGGTAAGTGAGTTCCTAGATAATTCATATGACTCATTTCCTTCTGCATGAAAAAGGAAAAAAAAATGAGCCTAGCTCCTATTAGGCCAGCTAGAAAGTGTAAAATCCCCGCAAAATACCTCTCCCCACATCAATATCCTCATTACCAGTTTGATTAATCCTTTTCATTACATGAACTATTGTTTAATCATTGGGTTCTCTTTAAAAGTAAATTTTAAAATACTGTTTATCTTTAAAGCCATTTGTATCGCAATCCTTAAAGGGAAAAATCTTCTCACTATGAGTACAACTATTACTTTTACCTGAATTTTTAGCCATATGTTGTTATAATCTATGTCCATTTTTATAGTTCAAAATGTATAATTACAAATTATGATAGTTGTATTTTAACAAAATTATTTGATCTATGGTTCCTTTCCCTATTTTCTCTACCTAATCCCACTGATATTTCATTTTAGAATGATGTTACTATTGCCTATCATAATTTTATATACACATATATTTATTTATAATGATATCACCTTGTAACATTTTTGTAAATAGATGAAGCAAAAATCCTAAATACAGAAGTTTTAGTAAAATATAATGTAAAAGTAAAATATAAAAATCATAATCTTAACTGATGGGGAGGAGCTAGGAAAAATTGATTTAAAATATCTGGAGAATCCTGGTATGGAAGAAGGATTAAATTTATTCTCATTAGCCTAAAAAGACACAACAAGAAGCAAGAGGTAGAAGTTGCAAAGGAGAATTTAGATTTAATACAATGAAAAACTGACTAATATATGGAACTATCTAAAAAGGGAATGAGCTATGTTCCTCATGGATGATCTTGGAGGATGTCAATTACAAAGCAGATTTTTATTCAATTATACATTTGACTGATTGGGCACTGAAATCCCTTTAATCGCTGAGATTTTTGATTTGTGAAATTAAATATGTACAATCAGTTGCCATATCCATACCTTATCAAGGACTACTTGTCAATCATAGTAGAACTTTTTGCTTGGTCACATTTTAGTTCTATATATGTTAGATTCAGAATATGTTGGTAAATTTTTAACAAGTGACTCTCCAGGGAAAAAATGTATATGTGACATACTTTTAAGTTTAACCTATATTTTTTACATTTTCCTCATCTTCTTTAGTATGTCTAGATGATGAATAAAACCACAAATAAAGGCTTTTTTGTTTAACATTTGCCAATATCCTATTTATAAATGCTCACACTGATATTTTAACTGGCTCTCATGAAGTAGGATGAGCTGGCTCTAAGAAATATGTAGAATGATGATTTATTATCACTAATTATTATTAATTAATTACAAACTTGATATGTATCCCAGTGTAAGTTGTCAACTCTGTCAATTTCTTCTAAAAAGAGACTACTTAAAAGTTTGATGTTATATAATCAAAGCATATTAATAAATTTTATGAATATTAATGAAACACTTTGGTTGCATATTGAAAAGGTCTTAATTCCTGCAGTTATCATTTAAATCCATGACATAAATAATGGTATCAGGTAATGTTCATGACTTTATTTAGTTAGGAAATCTAATATTATTCTGGGTACATATGCATAAGTATATACATGTATACACACGTACATACATATATATACACACAGACATTTTGGAAAGGGTAACATGTCAAAAACTGGTGACAAGTTTCAATTCATCCTAAAATAATAAAACTTTATTTAAATGAATCATATTGCCATTAGGTAGGTTTAGTTGCTTATCATACAGAAAAATTTCTGGGCAGGCAGACATAACATGAAGAAAATAAACCATCAGCAAAGAAGATATTGAAGTATGTGTAAAGTTCCTTTTATAGCTTGTGAGTTGTCAGGCAAAAATCAATTTCCCATGGACAAATCCAAGAAAGGCAAAAGGAAAATATGCATGCTGTAAGTGTTGGAGAAGTCATATTTTAAATACAGATTTTTCAGCAAAATGGTAGTATGTGTTGAATCAGTTCCAGTGGGAAGTGTAACAAAAGTCATACCACATTTCGGGAGGAAACTGAGGATAGAAGGAACTAATGCATGATTGATGCTAAATATTTAGAGTTGCCTTAAGCAAAAGCGATCGGGTCTGCATAAAATGAGATCTTTGAAGATTTAATAGATTCCGTACAGCCTGTCAGTTGGTCTTTTTGGATTTTTTCATGAGCCAGCTCTGTTTTTCCTCTTCTTACACTCAGTCTTCTAAGCTGTAGTCTTCAGGTAAGAAAATCAGGTCAAATTTGAGCCAGAGGGAAAGTGCCTACAAAGCAGGAAGTATTGATTGAATTCAGGAGCTATATGATGAACTGCAATGAATTAGGCTTACCCAATGAATATTTTGTTGAACAAAACAAACTAGACCAATATGAAAACATGTTGGAAGGGGAGATTCTAAATTGCTCCCATTTTACATGTTAAATGAGTATTTCCAAAGACATTAGAAAAAGGAACAATCAGGAAATAATATCCATGTCAATGGATAGGTTATATGTTCACAGCAAGGTCACAAATTCTAGCTCTACCTGAAAAAAAAAAAAGGAGTTGCTAAGTACTTTTCTATGTAACTGGAATGCAAAACCAGCTGTAAAAAATTTATAAATAAGGCCCAGGGATTGGCATTACAGCAAATTCAACAATTTTAAAAATGTATATGACTACAAAGAAAGAACTATTATTCTGTCCAGAGTTTATAGTAGTCCACAATAAATGAGGAATGACAACATCAATATATTATATAAATACAAAATTGAGTTTTATTTTTACTATTAATATTTTCTAAATCACTAAAGGTAAAGCAATGTGTACAACTTATAAAATAAAATACATTGATAACATTGCTGTGAGCAGACCTTAAAAATAGGATTGGTTTTTGTCTATGAATACATCCATCTTCTTAAGTGAACCTAGGAAACTTGAGCCTAAATCCATAGATAATTCATTAGCTGCAGTCCATAGGTTTGCTTTCTTGGGTCTTCCTATATGTATAATATAGTTACTGAGGGTTTAGATGATTGCTCCAAGGGATTTTTTCCCAATAGGAAAGATCATATATAAAACAAACCATGACTGGTAACTTGTAAAGATATGGATTCACATGGAGCTAAACTGACCTCTTGGAAAAAAAAAATCCTTAGGAGATACACACATTTTAGTAACGAAACCACATGCAACAGATGGAGATTTTTGATTCAGCCACTGATGCTGGTGCCAATGGGGCTCCATTGTTTCAATCTAAAATTTCTTAGAGTCATGAATGCGGAGAAGAGAGAGCAACTGAAAATATAATTTTATAAAAAGTATTAGTCACACTCAGGGAATCTATTATTATTCAGGGAACACGGAATAATGTAAACATTCTGTTCCACTGAAAAGATGTTCTATATTATTTTGTGACATGATTTAGAATTTGATGTAATAAAGACCCACTTCACAAAATTTTCAAAAACCATTAAGCATGAAAAAGTTTGATTTTGTTACAAAACAGGCAAGGGATCATATTGGCTATACTAGGTTACAGAGTAATAAAAGGAGCATTCACTGAATTGGGAGTCAGTAAAATTGTACTATAATTATAGTTATGTACTAGATGGATATATTATCAATTGTCTGTGTGATCTTAAACAAGTCAATTAACCACTGGCCATGATAACCTAATCAGCAAAATGAAGCTGGGCAATGTGATACTGACTGATGTAATAACAAGGAGACAATTAGTGAATATATGAAAGGGGGGGAAGAATTGATCAGTAGAAAATGGCATGGAATCATCTGAAAAAAATTGTACCAGAATAATCCCATTTCCCTTTTTGAGACTGTTAAACAAAAACTTGTAATATAGAAAACACTATGGCTTGATGCTTGGAAATCAGAGACAAAAATCCAATAGTGCTTTCCCTTGTAGAGTTTAGATTCTATTCTTAATTCTATTCTTTATAAACATTATACAAAGGAAATTCTGAAGGCTGAGATGAATAAGAAATGAGGGGCCAGGATTAGCCATAGGAGGAGACTACTGAATCAAACCAAGAAAGATGTGGATGATAAGACATACAGATGAAGAAGGAATGCATTAGATGTATGAGAAATCACTTATGCCAATGAATAGAGGAACAAGATGGAATATAAATTTGGAGAAAGGTGGAAGGATAAAGGGAATAATGATGGTCATGTAAGTAGGGAGAAGGACTAGAAAGACAGGAAATGATTGGAGAGTCATGTGGAAAGGAAACTAGAACAAATAACATTCAGAATTTTGTAAATTTGTTTAATAGCTTCTAGAGATAAGAAACAGAAAAAAAAGTTGAAATGGACAGTTAAGACTTTGAACTTTGTAAATTTGTTTATATAAGAAGAGGACAGATGGAAAATGAGACTTATATGTAAGACTGAGTGTGTTGAAATAATAAAACAAAAGTAATTTCACATATTAGGGAAATAGCATGCATCACTACATAACTTAGAAGAGAGAAGAGATCCATCAGTCAACATGAGAAGTGGAAATCTGAAGAAACTTGATAAGTATTAATTCAACACAACACTATTAGACACAAAGCACAAAATCACAAACTGACATATTGGGAGACCTTGTTTAAATAAACAAGCGTCTGAAATTCTATTTATGCAAAATGTAAATATGTATATAGTGTGTTCCATAAGGTCTTAGGCAAATAGAAAGATCAATAGATATTTCTATTTGACTGACGTCAGGATGTAGAACAATGTATATTATTGTATTATATGTAAATAATCTTTATAAATAATATATATATTATAATTGGGTTAGTAACATAGTGATAGAGTCTGTAAATATGTAAATGTAGCATAGTATGTATATATGTTTTACATAAGATTAGGTTATAGATTAGAGACTTAGATAATAGTTATAATAAGTAGGGAATAGATGACAAGTTAAGTTAAACATAGCATAGACAATTAGTTATACATAGGGATAGACTTGAGCTGCATTTGCAGATAATTAGTAAACTTTTAACTGTAAAGGTGATGCTGAAATTGTGTTTAATGGAAGTATATATATAGATAAGAGAGTCTACAAATAATTATATATGTATATATACATATATATATATATATATAATAGGAAAACTATTTGTTTTAGTTAACTTAGCAAGAGTAAGTAGTATTAGCACTAAGATTCAAATTTCTTGTAATGGTTTTGTTCAAACATTTATTGTACTGAATTTATTGTAAAACCCTAAAACTACCCTTAGCCAAACTTTCCTGCATAGAATTCCTTAGAGTAGATTCAGTAAATTGGTAACTATAATAAAAATAAGTGACCTTGGGAAGGTCACAGAAAAAAAAAAGGGAAGATTGTGGAAAGGAAAGTAGAACAAGTTCTGGACTTTCTGCCACTGTGTTGGAACAGGCAACAGTGGGAATATTAGAGGGAGAAGAAAGTGACAAGACTGACAGTTGGTGGGGGAAGGGGCAAATGGGAGTGGTAGTTAGTCTTGTGACTTGAGCACTTCCTTCCTGGCATTGGAGGTGGGAGGGGCTTTAGCTTCCCAGTCTGGATATCTCTATATCTCTATTTTCTTCAGCCTGAAGAGACAGGCCCAACCAGCTCTGAAAGGTCAGAACTGTACTTTTTGCTTTCTGTTTACTGCTGTGATTTTGAAATTAAGAATACTAGCACAGATATAGTATAGACAGGAATAAGAGAAACCCTCCACTAGCCTGTGAGACCTGGCCTCAGCTACAAAGCTGAGAAAGACTCCAACCTTATTTAGAGATATCCCTCTTCCCTTTTCCCTGATACCTCTCCACTCCGAACTGGTTATTAAAATTTATCTTATTTGAATATCAAAGTCAGCTAAGTGGACTATCTTTTCTGAGGCAGAGAGGGAGCTGAACCTCAGTTCAGTCATCCAATTACAAATGTTCCTTATTGGGCCCCTGCTGGGTGACCAAATTCTGGGGAAAGCTTGTCCCTCAGGAGGGTCCATATTTACCTGCTCTGGGGCAACTTCAGGGGCAATCCAGAGAGAAGACATCCCCGCAGGTTACCATAAATGGCTCATTTCTTGGACATTCCATTTTGTTCAAAATGGAGCCTCTCAGCAGGGGGCATCACTCTCCTTTGCCTCACCAGCAGCCATATTCCCTCTCACTCTTCAACTCCTCCATTCCCTGCTACAAACCTTCCTCATTCCCTGTTTTTTTTTTCAATCCTCCATCCTAAAATATTCCCCCATTTGTAAAATATTACAGTCAAAAGGGAAGAGTCAAAGATTACTGAGATTATGTTCCTGAGCTATTGAAAGGATATTGTTACTGTATTCAAGAAGAAGGAAGTTTGTAACATGGTCAATTTATTATGGAAGATATTGGGTTGTATGTGGGGCACATTTAGTTTGAGATACCATAGAAGGCAGATTGGATATATATATATATATATATATATATTGTAATGTATGGCCAGAAAGGAAACATATACCCAAAGAGAGGAAATGGAGGGAGAGAGAAACAGTTGAGAGAATGGATAGGGGGAAGAAGTTGATCTTCCGCTCTCTTCCTCTAAGGGAAAGCAATCTACCTTTGTCTCCTTGAGGGACAGAGTATATCTCCTCAGAGAGTGGGTTTGGGAGATGGAGGTTAAGAACTAGAGGAAAGAGCTTTGGTGAAATGGCACACAGCTTCCCTTCTTGGTCTCAAGTATTGTTTAGAGACAAAATGGACCTTCCTGTCTCTGGGTCCTTCAAGTACACCGACTGCCACTTCTTTTCAAAATTCTGGGTTTATATCCCCACCAAGGAGAAATGTTGTTCCTTGGATAGACAATTTGGATCACTGGGATACAGAGGTTAACCCTATTTTGGGGGAGAAATATGATCTCCTCAAACGTTCAGTTCCCTTTATTGCTACTAGTAACTGACCCAGAACTAGCTCTAGATTAACTGATAAATTTATTAAGGTTTAACAAGGGAGAAGTGGGAAAGGTATCAGTTAGAAAGGAGGGTGAACAGGATGCCCTAATACTTGTTGCCTCTGGCAAATCAGCTCACCAAAGTCTTGGGATCCAAGGCTTGGGAAAGCTTTGACCCCCCTTTCTACCAGCTGCCAGTTGATCCCTATTCCTCAGCTAACTAGCTTTGAATTCAGGAGTCCAGAAACAGGTCAGGGAGAGAGATGGGGAATAAATCTTTGGAAAGAGAGAGAGGGGATTTCTTTGTAGATGGCTTTCTTCAAAGTCCCAGTCCAAACTGTCTTAATCTGAATGAGAGATATTCAGGGGTTCACTGGGTAATAGTTGATTTCCAGAGAGACCCCAGCTTAAGAGATTCTCTTCTCAGGTTCTCAGCTGGAGGAGTATAGTGAGGTGACATTTTTTTAATTTCTCTCAGCTTCTGTTCTCTCACTGGAATCTTGGGTTTCTTTCTTCTTGCATATATATTGAATATATATATATATATGTATATATACATATATATATTCAAGAGGAATATTCATCATTGAATTTATGAAAACATGAGATTTATAATTGTGCTTATACACATAGAGAGAAGAATTTGAATTGTCCTAGTAATTTGGTGGACTAAGGAAATTCAGGGTAAATAGTATATTTATACTTAACTGAAGTTTTTATAATAATTCATGATATCATTATGGATAGATGGACACATTTAGATTGCATGTTATATTTTAATAGATTTAGAGCTAGTTGAATGAGCTTTGTTGTTTAAAAGATTAGTGTGTCCAACTATTTCTTACCCATTTTAGGATTTTCTTCGTCAAAGATGCTACAGTAGTTTGCCATTTCCTTCTCCAGCTCATTTTATAAATAAGGAAACTAAGGCAAACAGTTAAGTGTTTATATATATATATATATATATATATATATATTATATAATATATATATATATAACCCAAGGTCATATAGTTATTAAGTTTCTGAGAATGGATTTGAACTCAGGAAAATGAGTCCTTCAGATTCCAAGTCCAGTGCTCTATCTACTGTGCCACCTAACTGCCACAGTGTTTATGTGTGTATTTGTAAATGTATTTAATGAAAACAAAGATTGCATAATTATTAAGTTTTCAGACAAAAAGAAACATAAATGGATAGCTAGTTTGTTAGATAATAGTTTATATTCTAAAATATTTTGACAGATAAGAAAAAAAAGATGAAATTAAGTGAAGTGAAATAAATTTCTACACTTAGTTTTTTAAAGTCAGGTTCACAAATAATTAATAAAAGACGCATATTTTAGCAATACTTCCTCCTTTAAAAGATACTCAGGTTTTAGTGACTAAAGATCCAAAGTGTCAAGATTACAATATGAGACCAAAAAAAATATGCTATCCAATCTTGAACAGAAAGGCATATTGCTAATGGTGAAAGAAGTAATCATTCTTCGGATAAAGGCACATTGAGAATCCTGTGTTGAGTTCTATGAACCACACAGACAAGGTAACCTATATTCAGAATCAATCAAGCAGGACAATAAGAGGTTAAAAATCAGTTTAGAATAGGATTACTTAAGGAAACTGGGTGGGAGTGGGGATTTGTAAAAGAGTGAAGACAGTTGACCTAAAAAAAAAATGACTGATAAAGGGCATGATACCTATCAATAAGGATTTGAAATTCAGCCATATATAAGAACTAATAGGTTTGTTTTGATTGACTCTAGATGGCATAACTACAACTAACGGATCAGAATTATAGATACATCGATAGACCTAATTAAGTAAAAATATCTTTAAGACTTAGAGTTATTAAAAAACAGACTGGACTACCTTAGGAGGAAATGGGTTATCCCCTTTGGTGATCTTTAAGCAGATCAGAGAAACATTTATTGGGGCTGATGTTGAATACATATGTAGTCAATTATGAGCTAGTTTTGTCACTTATGAAAATGGGGAAATAATATTTAGACTGTTTATTGCATAGGTTTATTTTAAAGAAGGACTTTGAAAATCTTAAAGACCTACATAAATCTGAGAGATTAAAATAATTATTTTGGTTTCTCTAATAACTACCACTAAATGAATAAATAGAATTCTATATCTGCATCATGTATCCTAGGTTCCCCCCTGAAATATACATGCCTATAAAAATGAAACAGAAGATTGGTCTAGAAAAGTGGAATTCATTAACTTTCTTATTAGACATTTTATCTCATTATTTTATTGGATATACTTGATTTATTTTAGTCTCTAGGCATATTATAATGACTCATGTATATTAAAGTGTTCAAAATCCTTTCTTCATATGTAACAGTTTTTATTTTCAGGGATGAAAAATAATTATTTGTGCAAGAATATTAAGACAGTTGGTAATGCAATGGATAGAACCAAGGCCTGGAGTCAGGAAAACTAATCTTCCCAAGTTCTCACCTACCTAAATTCTGAAGGTTGAGATGACTAAGAAGTGAGGGGCCAGGATTAACATAGGAGGAAACTCCTGAGTCAACCCAAGAAGAAAGATGTGGATGATAAGACATACAGATGAAGAAGGAATGCATTAGATGTATGAGAACATCTCTGCACAAGGCACTTAAACATGTTTGCCTCAGTTTCCTCATCTGTAAAATAAGCTGGAAAGAAATTTGCAAACTACTTCACTATTTTTGCCAAGAAAATCCCAAATAGGGTCCTAAAGAGTTGGACAGGACCAGAAAATGATAGAACAACAAATTGTGTTGGTGCAAGCACTCATGTATGAACTCAGTCCATGTTGAATAGTCATGGCACAAGGAGTCATTAGCTAAAATTCAGAAATTCTGATCTATATATTTGAGTATTATTGCGATGTTCATGGCAAACTTAATGGACAATTTAATTGTACACAGATTAGATTTGCATTTTGAGAACTTTCACAGTTATTTTTTCCCTCATCTCACAAAGTCCCTCTTAGTTAAATAGCTGAGGCAGTATTGTGTGGGGCACACTCACACTCACTCACTCACACTCACTCACATACCTACATACACACTCAGATATACATCCATATATACACACCTTTTTCTCCCTGTGCACTTATTCAGAGAGGCTTAGGATCACTGCAGAAGGCAGTTAGATGTTATCCTTTTAAATATCTGTCTGAGTTTGTGGGGTGGGGGCTGGGGGGTTTGGGGGTGATGCTCTGTCAGATTTTCCTATCTCCTACCACACTAGAGTTAACTTGCTTTCTGAGCTGTGTCTGTATGTGCTCATCTAACCAGACATAAGTCAATCTGAGAGAAATATTTGAATTTCACTATTAAAAAAAATAAAGCCAGCTTAGCAGCATGTATTGTGATGTATAGGTCACTGTCACTTTCCTTGTTTCTTCTCTCTGTCCTTCAAGTTGAAACTATTCCACTTGATTTTCAAAAACTCTCCATAATTTTGCCTCAGCCAATGCAAAGTTATTTCTCATTACTCAAAACTATCTCCAAGGTCTACCTACTTAGGCTCATCTCCATCTGGTCGACACTATTTACATTGAAATTTTGAGTTAGGAGACAACCCAAGATTTATTATTTATCAGCTACTGGTCTTTGGGTAACTCACTTTTCCTCTTTCAAAGCTGCAGGTTTCTTATCTATACAGTAATATGATTTGGAAGGAGGTGGAGGAAGGATGCTATAGAAGAAAGAGCAAATAGTTGTGAAACCAGAGGACCTGGATTCAAATCTCAGATGTATGACCTTTGATGAGTCATTTTATTCTGTGGGCTTCATTTTCCTCATTTACAAAAGAAGTAATTGAAATAGATAGTCTTTGACACCTTTTCTCACTCCTCTGTGATCCTACAGCAAAGAATCTAAAATTGATCCACCTTGAAATCCTGATTCTGATGCGAGGTGGGACCCCTGAGTCAGGCACCAAATGACATTAGATGGGGCCCTGATCCAGACACCTGCCCATAGCCAAGGCGAAGGGTTCTTAAGGAGTCTGGAACCTGAGAACACTGAATGATGTCAGACCGAGCCCAGATCCAAAGGCAGGACCATTATCGGGACACCTGGCTCCCTCCAACAAACAGCCATCAGGAGAAATTCCATTAGCTCCCATCCCTGTAGAGCTACCCAAGCTAGAGCCTGTCCATCTCCTCAGGTCCAGTCCAGAGGAGGAACCTTGATGTTTTTCCTATAAATCTTATCCCCCACTACTCCTAAGAGAGGGAGGCTCCCCTCCCCAAAATGGAGCATGTCTCCATTTCCATCAGTCCCAACCACTTCTCCCTGCTAATCCCAACCAAAGCTTGGCTGGAGAGGAACAGAGTTGGAGTAACAAATCTTTTGGGAGTGAGACCAAACCCCTACACAGCAATCCTCTGATTTGTGTCTATCCCTCCTCCCACCTTCTTCTACAGGGTCCCCTTTTCTTCCCTTCTCTTGTCCAAATCCTATCTATATTCAAGACCCAGCTCAAGTTATACACATACAAACATACATATAAAACAAATTGTATATTTAATGACATTTTCCCTGCATTGATCTTCCATTAAATATTATCACATGGTTTGACACTTAAATATATGTATATTAATAATTTTTCAATTAACAATCATTTTTTAAATTAATCTGCCATCTTCCATAACCTTCAAGTAATTGAGGAAAAAAAATACAGCTCTTTAATATATAGCCACAATGTTGAGTAAATATTAACCCTATTTGAAAATGTGTGTCTCCTTCTGAATTTTAAGTTCATTACCTCTCTGTCAGGAGGGTCTGGGTTCATCATCATTCTTTTGGATGCATGGCTTTTCATGGCACTAATCAGAGTTCTAAAATCATTCCAAACTGCTTTTCTTAACAATGTTGCTATCACTATATAATTGGCCTTCTAATGCTCATCTCACTATTCATCAATTCCTGAAGGTTAATTATATGTTTGAGGTTGTTTTCTATTGTTTCTTTTGTAAAAATTTGTCTTGAAAAATTTAAACTCTTAAAAATATATATATATTTTTAACTTAAACCCTTACCTTATGCCTTAGAATCAATACTAAGTATTTGTTCCAAGGCAGAAGAGTGGTAAGGGCCAAGCAATTATGGTTAAGTGACTTGCCCAGGGTCAGACAGCTAGGAAGTACATGAGGCCATATTTGAACCCTCAACCTATCCTCTTTGGGCCTGCTTCTCTAAACCACTGAATCACCTGGCTGCCCCAAATCTATATTCTTGGGGGTCAAGAAGCATAGCTTAGGGAACACTATTGCATTGTTGGTGGAATTGCAAACTGGTCTGGTATTCTGGAGAACAATTTGATACTAAAGCCAACGGACTATAAAATGGAATGATTTTAGAACTCTGATTAGTGCCAAAGAGGTCAAAGAAAAAAGAAAGGATCCTTTCACAACAAAGTATTTATAGTAGCTCTTTTGTGGTGACAAAGAATTGGAAATTGAGGGGATGCCCATTAATTGATGAATGGCTAAATAAGTTGTAGTAGATGATAGTGATGGAATACTATTGTTCTATACAAAATTCGGAGTAAGCATGGCTTCTAAAAAAAACCTGAGAAGACCAATATGAAAAAATAAAGAATGAAGAGAGTAGAACTAGGAAATTCTACACAGTAATAGCAATATGATTAACTAGGAAAGATTTAGCAACTCTGATTAATATAACAATCAAAGGTGATTCCAAAGGAATCATGATTAAAAAACAAAAAAACTACCTACCTCCAGAGAGATAACTGACAAAATCTGAGTACAACGTACATTGTCTTTACCTCTTTTTCTTTTTTTGCAGGACGGCTAAAATGGGAATATATTTTTCACTATTTCACATATATAATTGAAAACTATATTGCTTTCTTTCTACGTAGGTTGGGGAAGGATGGGAATAAGGGAGGAAGAAAATTTGGAACTCAATCTTTTTAAATAAACAATTAAAAAAGAAGTATCGTATCTTGTAATACATAAGTAATCAGGAGGATACTGCAGACACGGGTTCATAAAATTTGGGACTGGAAGGAGCCTTTGAAATTAAGATTAACCCTTACTAAGCATAAATGAAGAAACTGAGGTTTATGTTCGTTTAGCCTTATTCATTTTTCCTACTAGGACTCAGAGCAGTGTGCTGCTTCTTTCACACCATCTTAATAAGTCAAAACTGTCACTTCTGTAGCACAGTTGTTCAGGTCAGCTTTTATTAAACCTGTGGCTATTGTCTGACCACACCTAGTGACTGCAAACTGACATTTTCCTTGGCTTAAACCACAGGGTTTTGGGGAAATGCATGCTCCTCTAAGAAAAGTAACTAAATCATATTAAAACTTTTAGCATGAAATACTCGACTTCATCCTTTCCTGCGTGACACAAAGCTGTGAGTAAATGATACTCAGAGGGAATGGTAAATAGTCCCAGTCACACTTGGACACCCATGAAAGCAGGCTTATGCCTGATATTTAATGGGTGATTTTGACTAACTCCCATAGATCTGTTATCACACATTTCCTAACCTTATATATTGAGCAGTTACAATCTGAAAATCTCTTTGAAAGTGATTCCTTTTAAAGGGGACTTCTTTTACCACCTCTAGCACCTAACCAGTCCTATATTAGCCAATACCCATGTTTGCAGCTCCCCCTGACTCCTAACCTGGGATCAAACCTTTCTCCAGGGAGTTGATATTCAGCTTCTCTCCTAATTGTGTTTACTGCACTTATTCAAGTCCTTTCAGTCATGTTTGACTCTTTATGACCCCATTTGGAATTTTCTTGACAAAGTTATTGAAATGGTTTCCCATTTCCTTCTCTAGATGATTTTACAGATGAGGAAACTGAGGCAAACAGGGTTAAGTGCCTTCCCCAGAGTCACAAAAGCCAGGTATTCTATTCACTAGACCACCTATCTGCTCTGGATAGATGAATAGAACACGTTTTAATTCATTAAAGAGAAAAGAATAAATTTGCCCATCTAACTTTACACCTCAACTTTAAAGAAGGTTAAAATACTTGTTCTTTACCAGCTTTCCACTAAATTTCTTCCTTTTATTACCAAGTGTCCCCATCTCAACGGGTTTCTGTCCCTAATGAAACAAAAAGGAAGGAAGGCACAGTATCAATTCCTTAATGTTTTCTCTAAGATTCTTTCTTCCTCATTGAGTAGCACTGGATCCTCTCTGTTGTTATGTCTACAATCCAGTTGGTTACCTCTCCAGTCTGTTTTGTTTTGTTTTGCTTACTTTACATAAAGTAAATGAGGATAATTAACAGCAACTCTTAGTTTATAAACTGGTCTCCCCTGGCATCACAGCTTCATTTGTAGCTGAAAATAGGAGGATCACTTAAAATGAAATAGCTATATAACCAAATTTCATCCGATTTTTTTTTTTACTTAAGGAGCCAGCTCCCTGTGAACAATTTCAAACAGGAGTGTCGATAAAGAGTAGAGAAAAAGACACAGAGCCTATTTAGAATGGACAAGCCTAGGAAACCTGAAGTAGAAAGCCCCATACAGTTTGGAAGATACATTTGAAGGAATGCTAAATTAAGAGTCAAAAGACCCACATTTACATCCTGGGTCTGCCACTTAATACTTAATTGATCCTCAAGAAGTCACTTAATTTTCTAGGCTTCATTATCTTCTGCAAAATAAGAGGATTGGACAACATCATTAAAATATCCATCTAGCTTTAAATCTTTTGTCCTGAAATCTCGTATATTATGGAAAGATGAAAAAAGAGAGAGAAAGAATGGAGGAAATGCTGAGTACCTTACAGTTTTCCTTTATATCATTGCCTGAGGAGCAGGCTGTACCTATTTTGTGAGTATAGATAAAAATATGACATGCACTAATAACCTATTATGCTACCATGTAATATCCATCAAACAACGTACCCTGAGATAGAGGAATTTAATAACTCACTGTTTAAATTTCATTGGCTAGTTTTTAAGTTACTAAAAAATAGAATTATCCAAGTCGGATGGAATTGTGATGACCAGCTAGTATAACCCATGTGTGATTAAAGATACGTTCAATGACACACTGGCAAGGGATGATACAGTCTCTGATTGAAAACCTCAAGTGAGGGGAAATTCAATACCTTCTAAGGCAGCTCATTCCACCTTTAGACAGCTATAATTGTTACGAAGTATTTCCATGACTCAAGACCTAAATCTGCCTTTCCAGAATTTATACACTTTGCTCCTATGTCTTCCCTGTGGGGTCAAGCAGGGCAATCCTAATCACTCTTCTTCATGACAATCCCTTCAAATGTCTGAAAAGAGATATCGTGTCCCTCCAATGTCTCTTCTTCTCCAGAGTAAACATCCATATTTCCTTCAAGGATTCCTTGTATGCCATGACCCACAATCTTCTTATTATCCTGGCTATTCTCATCTGAAAGCTATCCAATTTTTCAATTGCATTTCCAAAATGTGGATGCCAGAACTGATCACAATACTCTAAATATATCATGAAGAGGATAGAGAATAAAGTAGGGCAATAAAAAAATGTCTCTTCCAATGTAGTCAAGGATTCGCTTAATGTTTTTGGTACTCATGTCACCCTATTGACTCATTAAATTTGCAGTCCACTAAGGTTTCCACATATTTTTCTCACGGATATCATGGAGACTCTATAGAAAGAGGAATATCTAATAAGGTTCATTCCATGTAGGACGAGCTAGCTTTTCCTAAGCCACTATCCTGCTTGGACTAGGTCAGTTTTTCCTTAAAAGATATTCCAACAATTCTCAAGACTTCATTAATTCAGGAGAATAGGGGAGGAGGGGGATGTCGATTTGCACCTGAACTTGAAGTTTCAGCTAGCTGGTGTCCTAAGTACAGAAGGCAGCACACTAGAAATCAGATCTTCCTTCAGATTTTCCTGGTTCTCCAGCATGACCAAGAGTCAGGAAAGCTGAGTTCAAATGAATAAACCATATGGTCATGCTGAGTATTCTTTACATGCTGAAGCCAAATAAACTTCCTTTTGTTAAATATTAGACAATATAAGCATTTCCTATTTCATTCCAATCCCAAACATCAACCACAAGACTCAAATGAGTCAGATCAGGCTACAACAGTCACTTTTCCCATCTCTTCTAATGGTGGAAAAGAAATAATGAGTTATTAAGCCCCTACTATGCACCAAGTGCTGTGTTCAGCAATTTATAAGTATATTGTTTGAGATAACTTTATTAATATTATTATACAATTTATTTTAAAAATATAAACAAATGCAAAAACCTAAAGTGTAGAAGTCTATATTTATCCCCTATTCCATTTTATAAAAAGACAGATAGATGGTAGAGTATATAGAATAAAGGAAGATTCAACTCCATAAGCTTAAATATGGCTTCAGACCCTAGCTGTATGACCATGCTCAAGTCTCTTAACCCTATTTCCCTTCAATTCTCATCTGTAAAACAGTCTAGAGTAGGAAACGATAAACCACTCTAGCATCTTTCCCCAATCCCCCCAAAAATAGGGTCCCAAAGAGTAGAAAATGATTCAAAAATGACAACTTTATAATATTTTATTTTACCCATAGTTCTAATTTGTCCAGATTATGTGGATTCTATTGCACAGAAGTATGGCTGAAATAGTGGAACTGCTGCTAGGAAGACCTATGCTCCATTGTCTCCTCATACACTTACTAAATCTATGGCCTTAGACAAATGCCCTTATCTGTAAAATAGGGAAAAATAATAACATTGAACTCATAAATACTTAACTTTAATATTTAAATAACACTTAAACTTTGCATGTTTCAAATCCACTGACAAATAGACCTCAATATAATTAAGTCCAACCCTTGCATTTTACAGATAAAGAAACCAAGACCTAACAATATTAAAAAATTTGACGGAGGTCACACAGGCTATCAATAGCAACAATGGGGCCAAAATTCAGGCCCTCTAATTACAAATCTCATGCCCTTTACTAACTCTCAGAATTTTTTTATTCTTTCTAGGTTTGTAGCATCTGAAAATTTAACAAACATGCCTTCTCTAGCTTTATCTAGAAAGTAATGAGGCTTGCAGTGAATACTAAGGACAACAGGCAAGTGTGCTTAGCTGTGTTAGGGAAGGGGAAAGCTCAAATAAGGGAGAGAACTATTGAGTCCAGAAATCAGAGCACTTAAAGTCAGGAGCTCCATCACCTCAGCTTACCTGTGTTCTGCCGAACAAAGGCAGGAAATTTCAAATAGGCAAGCTTCCTGCATCATAGGCAATCTTCAATTCTGTAGATCAGATCTCCAAGTTGATAGATCTCTGAATTGACCTCAAACTGTTCTTCGGGTCTAAATCATTCAGTGCTATCTAGTACCCACTAGCTTTATACTAAAATAATATTCATTTCTCCAACTTTGTCACAAAAACCCCATTAGTGTTTTTTTTTTCAAATGCTCTGCTATAATTCATGTGTTTTCTATTTACAATGCCTTCCTTATCTATTATTCTAGTTAGCCAGCTGAAAAAGGAAATGGAGTCAGCCTATCAATACTTGTACTTTTTTTCATAAAACTATACTAGCTTTTAGTGATTACTGATTACCCATCTGGAGGTATTGCCCTGGATAGTGTTAGATCTAGAATCAGGAATACATGAGTTCAAAGCCAAGCTCAGGCATTTACTATCTGTGTGAACCTGGGCAAGACACTCAACCCTGTTTGCTTTAGTTTCCTCATCTGTAAAATAAACTATAGAAGAAAATGGAAAACCATTCTAGTATCTTCACCAAGAAAACCTCAGATAGAATCATGAAGACTCAGACACAACTGAAATGTCTAACCAACAATAATCACCTTTCTAAATGATCACAAAAATCATCCCTTGAATAAGATGTTCTTGAATTTTTCATGCACATTAGCAGTAAAGATCACTGGGCTGTAGTTTGCAAATCCTACTCTCCCTTTTTGGAAAATTGGGATAGTGGATTTTTTCCTAGTTCTGTGGCCTTTTTCTTACAAATCCTACCACAACTTTTCAAAGATCACTAAAATCAAAGCCTATCAGTTCTTCCAATTCCTTGGGATTTCAGACTAGTTCTTTCATGTCTTGGGACTTTGATACATTAAAAGAAGTTAGACTCTCTCTTACATCTTCATTTTTCTTGAGTTTGAAATCTCTGTCATTTTTACTTTGCCATCTGAATTCTGAAAATCACTTCCTTAGAAGAGAAAAATGGAATCAAAATTAGAGTTAAGTAGATCTCTCTTCTTATTACTATGTTTTATTACCTTTTAATATATCTCTTATTCTGGCAATAGTCTTCTCCCTTCTTTGAGCCTCCTCTTCTTCCAACACATGCATAGATGTCCTTTATGTTGTCCTCAGGATTCATTGAAAGCTTCATTGCTTTGTAGTTTTTAAGTATGCATATATTATCCATATAGTTACATGCTTTTAAATTTTATTACAATTTCTAATACCTGCCTTTGATTCTCTTTCATATATGAGGGATGACATTGATAATGTTTTATATATGACTTAGAAGATGAATTCCATGTATGACTCCATTATGCTCTTTAGGCAGTTCCCCAATTGGTCATTCACCTCCATATTTGCTCAAAGTGAGAACCTCAGTATACTATCATCTTCTTTGCTAACTCTTGTGAAGTGCTCCAACATCCTGTTTATTTACTAAAGAGGAGGAACCTGTGAGAAACTTAATTTACAGCATTTATGGCAGGTTTCTCATCCTTTTGTCAGAGATGGAGAAGCTATCTATCAAGTTACTTCTAATTGAAATGTGGTATATTCCCACCTAACCCAAAAGCAAACAAAAGCTAAGATGAAGAATGTGTGTGAAAACCCAAGAAAGAGACTATCAGATTTAATTACTCACCTTCCCCACCACCTTCTCTTCTTTGTTCTGATGACTTATTGGTTTTACCTGACTCCTTTGTTCTCTGAAAAACAAAACTAAACAACCAAACAAAAAACATTATTTGACTGAGTTCAGTAATACAGAATAATACATAAATCTCCTCTTTATCAATTTTAATATGATTTAACAAAGAGGTCGACCTTTCCACATTAACATTATCCATCATAATTGACAAAGAATAATAAACATTATTATTGTACAAATATGAAAATTGATAAAATGGCAGGCCTGGAATTAGGAAGACTTGAATTCAAGGACAGCCTCAGACACTTCCTAGCTGTATGATCCTAGGCAAGTCACTTGGTCTTGCTCATTGCAGTTTCCTTATCTGTAAAATGAGCTAGAGAGGAAAATTAAAAACTACTCTAGGGTCTTTTAAAAAAATATTGTCACGAAGAGTTGGAAAGGACTGCAAAACCACTGAAAACAATAAGGAGATTGTATAAAATTTTTCTGGGAGAAAGTTTGAATTTTGGAAGGTTACATAAGTGTTCTTTTCATTGCTAGAAATTTTCTTTCCACCCTTTAATCATAGCACAGTTCTTCATAATATGGCAGCAATGAGAAAGTAAAGTCATCAAAAGTATCCTCTTCGAAGTTTTGTATTTTTTTAAACATTATGACTCTTATGTGGAAAAATGAGAGTTGAGAGGGCATATGACTAAAATTTATAAAATCATTTAGGATTCTGATAATGTAAATCTGATCAAAGGTTTTATCTGAAGCTTAAAAAGAGTAGGACAAATAAAATGAATTTATTTTTTTCATAAAACTAGTAGAAATAAGCTTACAAAACACCAAAGTACATTCAAGAATGCTTCAGATTCATAGTTAGCTTCTCAAATAGACCATTTAGTGTTCTATTTCAGAATGTTTTCATCTATTCTGTATAGATCATCTATATTCATTATTCCTATGTTGTTCTTCCTATTAGAAATGTTTGTTCCTTGAAGGGAAGGGATATTTTTCCTTATGTTGTTTTCCTAATACTTGGTACCATCCCAACACGAAGTAGGAGATTAATAGATACATTTTTGTTACTATTATTTTATATATAATAAAATATAATATAAAACATAACACATGTGATGTTATAAATATGTAATAAATTATAATAAATATGCTTATTTAAGAGAAGTAAGTTCTCATATTAGATATGCCCAAATATCTGTCTCATTGTTTTCATTTTTCTCTGCTTCTTCCTATCTCTTCTCATTTATAAGACTTGTGATATAATATAGGTTTTACATATGTCATCACATAATATATATTACCCTATTTGTCATGTTATAAAATAAGATACATATTGCCTACACTAGAGGAAAAATTCATAGAGGAAATATAGTAAAGAATGGTATGTTTCAATCTGCATTCAAACTTCATCTGTCCCTTTCATGGCATTGATATCCTTTTTCATCATGAGTTGCTTGGAGTTCTCTTGGATCCTTGTCTTGATGATACTTAAGTCTTTCACAGTTGATCATGATACACTATTGTCATTATTGTGGGCAAAATTCTCCTGGTTCTGCTCATATCGTTTTGCATCACTTCATATATCTTTCCAGGGTTTTTTGTGACCATCTTGTTTGTCATTTTTTATGGTGCCCTAGTATTCCATTACAATCATTTGTCCTGCCATTTCTCAACTGATGGACATCCCTTCAGTCTCTAATTCTTTGCTCTCACAAGAAGAGCTATTTTAGAACTGATAGTTTCTTGTCTTTTCCTTTGATGACCTTAGGAAATAAACCTAATAGTAGGTAAAAAGGTAAACAGAGACACTTTTTGACCAACTGCTCTACTGATATAAACAAGACATTTTTCTAGGTTTTAGATAACCTATAACAGCAGTTCTTTGAGTCTTAGCTGTTTGAATGCTGGATCATCTTTGTGAAGGCTACATATATTAAAACACAGATTTAAACAACAAATTTGTGGATTTAATTCTAAACACATTAAATTACATCTACTTCCAGGTATAAAACATCTGGCTATAGTGCATAGTGGTGAAATAAAATTTGATTATAATTAATAAGAATGTAAGAAAAGATGGATAAAATTACAGGCAATTATATTGCGATGACCATATTTTGTTTAGATCACTTAGTGGATAGAATAAAACACCTTTTTTTTTAAAGTTTCTTTCTTCTTCCTTCCTTCTTTTCTTTCTTTTCTTTTTTCTTCCTTCTTTTCTTTCTTTTCTTCTTTTTTCCTTCCTTCCTTCCTTCCTTCCTTCCTTCCTTCCTTTCTCTTTCTTTCTTTCTTTCTTTCTTTCTTTCTTTCTTTCTTTCTTTCTTTCTTTCTTTCTTTCTTTCTTTCTTTCTTTCTTTCTTTCTTTCTTTCTTTCTTTCTTTCTTTCTTTCTTTCTTTCTTTCTTTCTTTCTTTCTTTCTTTCTTTCTTTCTTTCTTTCTTTCTTTCTTTCTTTCTTTCTTTCCCAGGAAATTATACAGCATGTGTTTCTCATTAATTGCTCCTAGCTTTTGACCTGTTGGGTGATTATCTTTTTGAACAACAAAAAAGCTTACACCATTATAAGAAAATAGAATAAATACTACTTAGATAAGTCAGAGATATAAATATAATCACCACAAGAATGTTCTCATTCTTCTAAATTACTGGTGGAAATCTAAAAAAGGAAATTATGGCCTTTAAAAAAAACAGTTAAAAATGTGCCCTTTTCAACTGTTAAATCCTGTTTATACACCTGACCCAAGGTGAGATTTGTATTGTAGATGATGGGTTTCACACCTCTATCTCCTAAAAAAAGTCATTAAGTAATATGAGAGAAAATAATTTGCAAAAATCTCTATATACTTGTTTTCTGGTATTCTTCAGAATATTATTGTTTTTATTTCTATCTCCCCCACGATGCATTCTGGAATTCACTTGGTATCCCTCAGGCATAATAAAGAAATTGAACATAATCTTTGTTAAGTATAAGATAGATTTTATTTCATTATCTGAACAATATATTGGTTGTCCTAATGATCAGCCCCATAGTTTAAGAAATGAAGTTTCACTCATGTAAGTATGCCTTATGAACAGGCCTTTAAAAGACACTGCAACATAAATCTATTAGTAGTGAAATTAAACCATATCCTCTATACCTTCAAAGTTATTGGGTTTCTGAGGTCAGTACATTCAATCTTAGCTTCTGTAAAAAGATCCTTTTCCTCTGCAGATAAGTTAATATGCTATTTCAGAAAAGCTCCAATAGAAAAATTAAGATATTCCATCTATTTGATTGTAATCTGCCAAGAAGCTATTTTATGTCCCTTCTGAATCTCCATAAGTTACTGGTCATAGAACTCTGATATCTTTAATGCCTTTTCTTTAGGAAAGAGAACCACAATTTTATATTCGTCAGAAGTACAAATGGAACAAAGATTGGAGATTTGGTTAATACATTGAATTATAGAAATTAGACGAGTTGAAGTCAGGAAGATGAAATTAAAAAAATAAATTTTCAGTCCTGCATTTGATTCAGAAATTCAGCTACTTAGATATATTATAGGGAGAGTTGGTTTTACAATACTTCACATTAAGAAGACCCAGCAATTTGGTCCAAACTAAAGCTCAACTTATAGCTTTTCTAGAAATAGTTAATATTCTCTAGGATGGTAATTATGTCATTCCACTTTTTTGGATAAGTACACATATATTCTGGATGTCAGATTTTAATAACTTTGACAAACTAAAGTTTCTTAGGTTGGAGAGAGCTATCTACACTTTGTGATAACAGTATGTGGTTACAGAGGTAGAGGTACAAAGTTCAGAAAAAGTTTCTATTCCCATCAGGAGTGTTTAATAGTTATATGAAACATATGAAAATGACTGTAATACAAAAAAATGCAATGAGGGGATAAAAAAATAAATTTGAAGTCTGAAGAGAAAAAGGTCATTAATGATTGACATGAGAGGCAAAAAAGTTAAAGATATTTTATAAAGATCACATCTGATTTTGATTTTGAAGGATGAATGATAGGAAGTCAACAAACATGAGGAAGAGGATAGTCAAGAATGTTGAAGAAATATTAGCAAAGGCCTAGATGGAAAGACATAAGACATTTGGGACATTGGGAATGTCAAGAAGCTCAGCTAAACTAGGGGACAGACCATATGAACAGCCATAATTTGAGATAAAATTAGAAATGTAGTATGGTACAAAATTGTAGAGGGCTTTGAATGGCAAGCAAAGAAATTGGAAACTTGAATAAAGGCATTAGGGAGACAATAGATAATAGAGATTTCTGATCTGAAAATCCCTGTTTTCCTTCCTTCCTTCCTTCCTTCCTTCCTTCCTTCTTTCTTCCTTCTTTCTTTCTTTCTTTCTTCTTCTTTCTTTCTTTCTTTCTTTCTTTCTTTCTTTCTTTCTTTCTTTCTTTCTTTCTTTCTTTCTTTCTTTCTTTCTTTCTTTCTTTCTTTCTTTCTTTCTTTCTTTCTTTCTTTCTTTCTTCCTTCCTTCCTTCCTTCCTTCCTTCCTTCCTTCCTTCCTTCCTTCCTTCCTTCCTTCCTTTCTTTCTTTCTTTCTTTCTTTCTTTCTTTCTTTCTTTCTTTCTTTCTTTCTTTCTTTCTTTCTTTCTTTCTTTCTTTCTTTCTTTCTTTCTTTCTTTCTTTCTTTCTTTCTTTCTTTCTTCCTTCCTTCCTTCCTTCCTTCCTTCCTTTCTTTCTTTCTTTCTCTCTCTCTCTTTCTCTCTCTCTCTCTTTCTCTCTTCGTTTCTTCCCATAAGAAGTAGCATAGCCTGTTTGGCAGCAGGACTGGTGATATACTATGTGAAGAAAGGATTGAACGTAATAAAATCTGCAGCAAGGCTTTTGCAATAGTCCAGGCAGGAATTAATGAAAGCCTACAGGGAGAAGTTGGCAGAACAATACCCCAAGACAGAGGTTTTCCTGAGTTCTGGTTCAACTTTGGGGTAGAATAGGCAACCTAAACCTGGTCAAACGAATTAGTCCCTTCACTGTGAACAACTTTTACTCTAGACCAGGCCTATGTCCAGTGATTCAGGCTCAGATGAGGATGCAATGAAAAATTCATGGACCATAAAATGCAAGGAAAATGACTTTACAAATACCAAAGTGTAACAGTGTGTTCCGGCTGTTCCTCAGACTGGCTGTCTGTAAATGGGGTCTAAATCACTAACAGCTAAGAACTGTAGGGTTTTTTTTTTAAGCCTTCTATGTCTCTGAAAAAGCAATTTTTTTAAAAGGATACATTTCCTGAGGTTTAAAAGGATACTAATTCAAATAAAACTGCATTTCCTTCTGGCTTCATTTCACATTCTCTAGAGCATTTACATTAAATAAAAAAAGTCTCTCCACCCCTAGGACAATAAGAACTCTCCTACCCATACCTTTAAAACACCAATTCCCACTCAACTGACAAGGACTTTTATGCCTTGAAAGACAAAGAAGGCAAAACAGTTTTTCAAGACTAGGTCTCCTGGACCAACTAAACTCATAAGGTGACTTCCTTGTGTCCTTAAAGGAGAAAAAAAAAGACTTATCAATCCATTCTAAATACTTGTATAAATAAGTTAGGTTCCAACCATAGTGGTGGTACCTTTCCTAGGACCCATCTGAACCCCAAAAGAGACAAAAGCCCTGAGAACATTTTGGTAGAGTCAAGGTTCAGTCTATGAATGAGGAGAATAGAGAAACCAGGAAAGACAAAGAAGGAAGACAGCATGAATTTTTGGTGAGTATTAAATGCCCAGTCCATGAGCCTGTGGTTGTTGTTGTTGTTTTCCTAGAGGCAATAAATTGGAAACCACTGAAGATTTTCTATCAGGAGAGCACAGTAATGAGACTCTTGTCTTACAAAGATTAGCTTGGGAGCTATGGGAAGGAAGTAGAAGAAAGGGAAAGCAAGTGTATCAGAAAGCTACTATAATAATGTAGGTTAGAAGTGATGAACCAGGGTAGTGGTCCTTTGAATAAAGAGAAGACTGACACAAAAGATGTTGTACTACCACCTCTAGATAGGGGCTGTATCCTGTTACTTCTTTTTTTCTTCCTGAAACATATTTTCCCTTTTGGTGATCTCATTTATTCCCACAGGTTCCACTATCAGTTCTATTTAGATAGCACTAATAAATACCTATTGAGCTTTTATTTCTCCCTTAAAGTCCAGTTCCACAACTCCAGTGACCTTCTGGAGAACTCTGTGGATTTTGCATGGGTATCTCAAACCCAATTATGTCCAAAAATGCATGCATTATCTTCCTCTCAAAATCCATTTGCCCTCTTATATTACTCATTTCTGTTGAGAAAAATAACATTTTTTCAACATCAGATTTTGAAACCTAGAAATTATTCTTTATTTTTCAACTTTGCTAACATGCACACACTTCTGCACATGAGATCAGTCATTCATTCTGTTGATTCTGCCTCCTTCTGTCCATTTGCATGGCCACCACTCTAATTCACCTCTTCCTTGACAATCTAGCCCATTAGCTTCCTATCTGGTCTCTCTGAATTCAGCCTCTCCCCTTACCTAGCCCAACAATCTTCTATTCAGATGTCAAAATTAATATTTTCAAAGATTTAGTCCTGAGTCTACTCAAGAATCCCTAGTAATTTCTTATAATCTTTAAGTTAAAAGGAAAAAAAAACACTTTTTGTGTTTTTTTTTTCAGCATGTAAAGTTATTCATAATTTTGCTCCATACATATTATTCATCCCACTGCATTCCGTAGTCCAGTCAAAATGACCTCTGTGCTATTATGTACACATGATATCCCATCTATGAAAGGACCAGTCCCCAAATTCCCCCCTTCCTTGCTGTTCCCACCATAGGTCACATTTTCCCCCAAAAGTCAAGAGATAAGATTTGGTTTGCCCCTAGGGTGCAGCAAGGTTAGAATTATATTTCCCTTTATTGCAGCTTCCTGGTGGAACTTCACTGTGTCCAGTGGCTTCCAGGTCACTTACCTGAATAAATGGTCCCATCCACATGTACTTTGGGCAAATAGTTAGTGTAGTGGATAGAATGCTGGCCTGGAGTTGGGAAGACCTGAGTTCAAATCTGATCTTCAGATACTTCCCAACTATGTGACCCTAGATATTTTGTTTCACCCTATTTGCCTTAGTTTCCTAATTTATAAAAATAGATAAAGCAGGAAATGGCAAACCACTCCACTATCTCTTTTAAGAAAACTCCAAATAGGGTCACAAAAAGTTGGACACTACTGAAAAATGACTGAACAGTGAAAGCATATTTTGAATGTCAGAAGACCATGGGAGTTACCATACCCTGCCCTGCTCAAGAGATGTATTTCCATATAGAGACAGAGGATGGGAGGGTTGGCTATAGGAGCTGAATCCTACTGTATGAGTTTCATATCCTTTCTTTGTTAGAGCTGAGAAGTGTTTTTGTTAATCATTCAATGGCCTATGAATATCTCATTTCCTCAGGTGGCTGGCCAGGTTAGAATACTTCCTCCTTCCTGCTGTGTCTTTGCATAGGCTGTCCCCCATGCTGAAAGTATTTGGCTTCATAGCAACTTTGTGGAGCCCTTAACTTCCTGCAAGTTTTAGCCCAGTGTCAGACCCTTCAAGTGGCCGCTCTCAATTCTTCCTATTTTGGGTTTGTACCACTCCCTATTGACTTCACTTTTTTTGTAGACATCTTGTATTATCTTATTTGTGAATATACTTTATCTCTCCAGTAAAATATAAATCTTTGAAGATGGGGTCATATCACTTTTGTATTTATTTCCCAAAGCCTACCATAATGAGAATATATGCCAGATAAAATTTAGTAGTGGAGGGAATTCTGTTGATTCAGATCAACCATGTATGGTATTTGAGAGTTGTCTGGAGCCACTGAGAGATTATATAAATTGTCCACATTCCCAGGACCAATGTGTGTGGAAAGCAGTAGTTGTATATTCAAGTGTCCTGACACCAAGAGGTTAGTTCTCTATCCATACTATGTGTAGCAAGTAGAAGGCCTGTAATAAATGTTTGTTAATTGATTGAAATTATTGATTGGCAGATATAAATATAAAACAGGTCTTGGGGTTACTGATATAAACACCACTCACTTTGACAAGTCAGGTCCCCAGAGGCAATTGGCTTTTTCTCCCTTTAATTTTCCAGGTGTTATGATGGGGGTGGTTGGTTTGAGATGATTTTCTAGTGCTGTTAACTCATGGACTCCCACTGGTATGCTCCGCCATTATCAGTTGATGTTAATTAGCCAGTAAAAAGGAATTAGCTTTTATAAATAGGTACTTACTACACAGTAACAGTCTAAAAACAGTTGGTGCAAAACATTCCTCTCAAAATGAGAACACAGTTTCCTAGAAATACACAAAGAGCCCAAGGGAAAGTGGGATAAAGCTTCCAGTATATGCGTCAAAGGCATAATGCATAGCCCCTAGTTTCTGGAAATCTTTTATCCCCTACATGGGTTCCACTTGGAGACCTCTATATGAATGGTGGAGACTTTTGTGAAAATCCTTGAAGAATCTTGAAACTCTCATTTATCATTTTATCTAGTTTGTCCTTGACTACTGATTCTAACAGTGATGTCAACCACTGTTGTTCCAGGGACATTGTTCAGAAACTAGTGGTCATTTTTCCTAACCTCTTATGGATTATAAGGTTATTTTATGTTCAAAGGGAAGGAGACAGAGACTCTTACTGCCATCACTACTCCACCCCAAGTAATTTCTACTGAGGAGCTGGGTTAAAGTATTTCCAACACCTTGCTAGTTCATTAGCAGAATGTTGGGTTCCAAAATGATTTGTTCATTCATCTAAAGTCCACAGGTCAAGAAGGAAACTCCTCAAGCAATTCAAAATTTCTATGAAGTATCGGTTTATTTCTCACAAAGGATGCAAGGATTCCATTCTTTACCAACTTGATTAATTATATTATTCACCATTCAATGCCTTTGATTGAATGATGATGGGTTTTTCCAATTGAGATGCTTTTTTATTAAATCTTCTTAGTTACATTAGTTGTTATGGAAAGGGATTGGTAGTTTCAATTGCAAAGTCCAAGTGACCCATACCAGTTTAATTTATAAAATGTTATTTGAATTTTTAAAATAAATTCTAAGGGGAGTATTTATATCATGAAGGGAGAGGATTTATATAAATAGAAGGGAATAAGATTCAGTATAAAGCCTTGGAGGAATAACCATATTAATTGGGCTCCAAAAGGATGACTGTCCTGAAAAAAATAGAAGTTGGATAGATTAAGTTGCAACCTCCCACAAACTTGGTTTATTTATCTACAAAATGAGGATAAAAAACAAACAAACCTTAAACTATCAAAGTTATGAAGGTATTGTGAGAAAATTATTTTTCAAAACTTAAAATACTATAGATATTAAGATTAATATTTTATTATATGAAATATTACATTGCATAACATATGTGTTAAATAATTTAATGTTTAATTGTATTTTATATATTGGTTTATATAGTGAGTATATCTTTATAACATAATCTGCTTGAGGTAAAAACTTACAACTTAAATTGTTGAGTATAAAGTTCGTACTATATAGAACACAGTGCTAACAACTTCCTGGAAGATCAATAAACAAAACCATAGTTTAATAGGAGACATCAGAGCTTTAACAAGGTGCTGATGGAACTTGGCATCCTTTGCCCATGACTTCATTATCCTTTCTAAACCTCAAAGAGATAACGGAATAGTTGACCCACTAGTCCTCTCTCAACACTAGAACATTCATTGATTGCCAGGTGACACAGTGAGAAAAGTGCTGTACCTAGGATCAAGAAGAACTGATTTAAAATCTGTGTTAACACACTAATCATGAGCAAGTCACTTAATCACTATCTGCCTAAGTTTCCTTATCTATAAAATAATTATAATAGCTCTAAGAGTTATTTTGAGGATCAGTAAAGAGTTTTGCAAAACTTACAGTGATATATATGTACATAATAGTAATATTATCATTATGTTATATATTAGCTATTGTTTTATTAATAAGAATAATATTATTATTATCATAATCTAAAATGTCATCAAAAAGATTAAAAAAAAACTTTAAAAACGGCTCGATTAGGTAGGTAATAAGAACAGGGGAAATAAAGGAAGAATGGAGTCTGAGGCTGTGTTATTTATCCTGGGACATCTTTTCCTGACACTTCATCTTGATTGTGTACATGGCCTTTAATGAAATTGAGAAAGCAAACACATAGCTTAGCATGTACTTGTCTTACTGATCAAATAGTTCCATGCAGGAATTCCCCTGCAGCAATGAAGTGCAAATCAATCCACACAGAAAAAAAAAAAAATTAATGAGAGGAAGACTTCAGCAATGGAAAGTACTGTGAAAACAAATCTACTAAAGTCCTGCTAGATTTAGCAGGCTGGATACAAAGGGAGTAGAACTGTAATTAACTGAAGATAGATTAAATGAGAGTTTCTTTATTATATTAATTGTATCCCTGAAGGATGTAACCTAGGTAGCTCCTTGAAAGAACATTCTAGCAATCCATGATAAAGGTGTAGACATTTGGGACCTATAAAGTACAGTTGATTCTGGGATCACAGAGTTAGTTGTGAAGTGATTTTTTTTTAAATGGAAACAACTTTAAAGTGGAATTCTCAGAATCAAAGAAAGAAGTAGCCATCCCATTTCTGGGAACAGAGTCCAAGGAATATCATCTAAATTTCAGGTCCCTGTGACTATGATGAAGAGCAAAAGGGTTAATTGAGAACCGGAGATGAAGGGAATTAGAAAACATTCAGAACAAACATGAAGGGATCACTGGAGCAAGAACATCAGTAATAGACAATAGTTCCTGGAAGAGATTCATTAAAGCTTTAAAGCTTTGGCAGAGACCAAACAAATAATAATATTAGAGTGGCATAAGCTCTTAACTCATATTCTCAACCTCCACTCATATGGACTTGTTGGGTTCCCAGAAGGTGGCTGCTTACTGCCCTCAAGTTTCAAGAGATAAACTGTTAGGACTACAGTTAGTATTACTAGTGCTATTATTTAGGAGCCACCATCTAGTATGTTTTCCCATATATCACTTGACCTATTAAACCCTCCAATATCAAATAGTCAATTAAAATCAATTAGCTTTTACCAAAGAATGTTTGTAGCACCCTCCAAACAAACAAACTAGAGAATGTACTATGTACCATCTTAACTCTGATTTAAAGTGTTTTTTTTTTCCCTAAAAAATAATATCCTACTAACAAACCCCAAGAGAGGTGCTTCCCTTTGAAGAGTTCCTTCCAAGTTCAATTCTCCATCTGTTATAATCAATTAATGATGTACTACCTGGGCTGATTCCTTGATTAGCTGCTTTCTTAGTCTTCTCATTGGTGTAAGGCACTTCTGTCATCATCAGTCTGTGTTGTTGATTCCAGTTACTGAACATCTGAAAGGCCTTTCCATCTTTTGGAATCTCACAAGATCATAACTTGGTGTATTTCATTTCCCATATCCATTCATCTAGAATAGGAAAAATACAGAGGTCCCATGACAAATGGCAGCTAAGTAGGAAAAAAGGGGCCTGATTTCCCCAAAAAGGAGGTTCACAGCAGTTCTTACCTCCATCATCAACAGGAACAAACCAGGAATATTTCTGAACCTTTTGGGCAACAGACAATTAAAAAGGATTTTGACTACCACAAAGTAAGCCAAGAGGAAATCTACTCTGTAGGGCAAAGGGAGGTCAGGGCTTCTCAAAGATAAATTCTCAGAATTAAACTCGGCAAAATTGCATATGGGTGAGACATATCCCACATGTTCTAAGGATTGGGACTTCATTGGTCAGTCATCCCTTACACTAGATTGGATACTTGTAACATACAATTATATAATAATGAACTCAAGACATAGAGAGGTTAAGTGACTTTTCCAAAAAAGTTACCCAAATAGAAAGTGGGAGAATAAGGATTTGAACTCATTTTCAATGATGCCAAATTCATTATGTCTTCTTGTTTTATCACATTCTCTTTTCTGCTCAAGTTCCTGCATTATTAGTATATAAGTATATATATATATATATATATATATATATATATATATATATATATATATATATGAGAAGGCAGCCTTGGATACACACACACACACACACACACACACACACAGAGAAACGTCCTATATTCTAGTCAAATCAGCAACTACTACTATCCTATGTTGTGTCATCCTCTCTTTTAGATATATTACTTGAAAAATATATCTATACATGGTGAATCCATTTCCTTTCTTTTCAGTCATGTCATTCCTTACAGTTTGGATTCATTTTCAACATGCAACTGAAAATGTTGTCTCTAAAGTTACTGACAATTTCTGGGTCATCAAATCTAATGACTCTTTCTCAAGCCTTATTCTCTTAGATATCATTGTAATGATTAAACCTATTGACCTCATTTTATTGCCATTGCCTCCTTTTCAGATTTTGGGGACATTAGCTCTCCTCCTACCTTTCCAATGACTCCTTTGCAGTTTCCTTTTCTAATTAATTGTCCATATCATGAACATGAAATATGGAAGTTTCTCTCTATTTTCTTTGCTATTCTATTTTCTCTCTACAATCTTTCTTTTGGAGACACCATTAGCTTCAATGGGATCAATTACATATACATGTAGATGACTTTCATAACTATAAATACACCTCTAATCTCTGGAGTATCAATATTGAATCACAAAATGCCTAGTGAACATTTCAACTAGATATCCTAGAGGTGCTCAACTCAATTTGTCTAAGCTCAACATGTTCAAAACAGAATATATATTTTCTTCTCAAAACCAAGTCCCATTTTTAATTTTTATATTACTATCAATGACACTACCAATCTTCTAGCTATCCTGATTATATTGGGGTAACTCAATATTGATTTTATCTAGTGACTCTAGTCTCTTAGAGATTCCTTGAACAATATGCTCCATCTCCCAGCTCTGGGGATTTGAACTGGGTTGTTCCTAATGCCTAGAATATTATCTCTCCTTATGTTCATCTTTTGGTTTTCTTGACTGCTTTCAAGTCCCAACTAAATATTACCTTCTACAAGATGACTTTCCCAGTATCTCATAATTCCAGTGTCCTTCTTTTGTTGATTATTCTTTATTTGCCCTAAATATAGCTTTACTGAAATGGTTGTTTGTATATTTTTTTATCCACTTGTTCATAAGCTCCTTGAGTTCAAGAATCAAATTTCCCCTTTTCTGTATGTCCAGCACTTACCATAGTGACTGGCATAGTAGGCACTTATTATATGCTTATTGAATGGCTGGATCATTCTTATCTAGCCTACATATCTGATCAATTGCCAAATCTCATCTTTATGAATTCTGCATTTCTTACCTATGTTTACTTCTCTCCACTCATACAGTCACCACCCACATGAAATCCTCATCACCTCTTTCCTTCTCTACTTTTCAGTCTCATATTTGTTCTTTCATCCTCAAGTTTCTTCTTGCTCCTTTCCATCCTCCAATATCACTGGGCTTATTTTCCCAAAAGCCTAGTCTAATTCTGATGACTTCCTCTTGCTTCAAGGATCAAATATAGTGTCCTATTTGACATCCTCACAACCTGGGCACTCCTTGCTTTCCTAGTCTTATAATTTATTCTCTGCCTAATTTTTTTTATGATTCACCCATATTGGCCTAATCTGTGATCTACATATAGGACAACATGACAATCCATTTCCCATGTCTATGCAATAACACTGCCTGTTTCCCATACCTGGAATGCACTACATCCTTACTTCTGCCCTTGGGAATCCCTGGCTTCTTTCATCATTCAGCTTAAGTGCTATATTTTCCTGAATACTTTTCTATTCTCCTTCCCAACCCCCTTCTGTTAACTCATATTTTTCCATATGTATTCTGCTTGTATTTGTAAGTAAGTGTGATGTCCACCATTCAAATGTAAACTCTAAACACAAGGACCGTTTAATTTTTTGTCTTTATTTTCTCTTTGTTTAGTAATGTGGCAGGAATTTAGAAAACTCTCCTTAAGAACTTACAGATTGATTTAATTACATTACAAATGATTTGCCAAATGCCTCCTCTACCTCATTATCTTTTTTTAGTCTCTTAACCCTTTCCAAACCCAGTAAGTGTTCTGAAATACCCTATTCTGAGTTTCCTCCTTCATACTAATTTATAAGTCTTTGCAAAAGTTGGAAATTCTGTGTAACTATATGAATGGATGTCAACAAAAAAGTATTTGGTTCAAGTAAAAAGCTGTAATAATTTCTCTCTTAGACTTTTCTGCCTATCTTGGGATATGCTATTCAACTTGGACACAGGTTTCTCCCATCCACCAAGAGGAGTTCAAGGCAATTGGT
Organism: Monodelphis domestica; assembly: GCF_027887165.1. Taxonomy (NCBI): domain Eukaryota; kingdom Metazoa; phylum Chordata; class Mammalia; order Didelphimorphia; family Didelphidae; genus Monodelphis; species Monodelphis domestica. Next base: position 174,219,667 of record NC_077234.1, read on the forward strand.
AGGTCAAGATGCCCAACACTGCAACTCACAATTACCCACTCATATGATGATCATCCAGGAGATACAATAAATGAAAAGAGCAAAGCCAGATTGGTAGTGTAGTAGATTTTGATGGATTTGGGGTCAGGAAGATGAATTCAAATACTGCTTCATTATTCAGACATTTTCAAGCTGGGTGATTTTGAACAACATAATATCTTTCAGGTTCAATTTCCTTAATTATAAAATGAAAATACCAAGAGCACTTACCTAACAGGGTTTTTGTGACAATCAACTAGGTAAAGCACTTTGCAAAAATCAAAGTACTAATTAAATGTAGCTTATTATTATTAGAAAATAAGTTTATTGATATGGTATTATAAAAAATAATGGAAAAAATTCCTGCCATATACATAGGGAGTGCTCTCCTATAGCTATATAATGGCTGAAAGAGGGCGAATCTATTGCATCTTATAGTTAAGAAGCACACACTTAGGGACAACATGAAGCCAAGAAAATTCACAACTGGGGGTATTATAAGGACCTCAAGTCTTTCATTTTCTCATGAGGTTCTTATATTTACTCTGGGTCCAGATTGGCAGTTCATTCATCTAGGCTCTATGGGGCTGTTATTCTTCACAACTCAAAATCAGATGTCCATGATTGAATTTTCTCTTTTGATAACAAAGGCTGCAGTCCTCAGAGCCACTTCTTGATTCCACTCTGGTCCCTCTCTTCTGGGTTTAGAGCAAATAGTTCCACTGTAAAATGTCATGGTTGATTGACTGAGAGGAGGTAGAAATCTCTTTCCAAGTCTCTAACTTAAATGTTAAACTAATTTTCATAGTTGGATTTCTTTTTCTCTTCAAGAAATCGCACTAACCCACAGAAATGCTTTCCTATTTCTACTAATTCCCTAGAATGTATAGATAGCTTAAAAAAAAACCTTATCTTCTATCTTAGAATTAATACTGTCTATTGGTTCCAAGACAGAAGAGTATTAAGGGATAGGCAATGGGGGTTAAGGGATTTGTCTTGAATCCAGTACATACCATTCATAGGCCTGGCTTTCAATCCACTTAGCTGCCACACACTGCTATTTAATGAAACAAAAGGATCAGGGCTGATCAATCATCTACTTTTTGAGTAGTCACTCTCTAATTCCATCAAGATGTAAGGAAGAATTTCACATCTTATGAAGGACCAATTAGATATAGTCAATGTTTTTACTTTGTTAAATACCATACACTCTGAATGAATTATGTCCATTACCTTTCCTATACTTTCATCAGCATTGGGGAGCATGGAGCAAATCAAGATAGGTGCCCCAGTCAAATCTCCCTGATATGCCCCAACAAAACAAACATATCTTGATGCCTAATTAATTTTAAACCTCTTCTTATCACATGTGAAAGTAAAAATAGAGGTCTAATAATCATAATACATTTCTATAGTAGTTTAAGATTTGTAACTCTGCATTTTGTAAGGAAGTCCTGCAATATTAGTCCATTTTACAGATAAGGATGCTGAGCCTCTGATAAGTTAGCTGATTTCCCTATAATGATATAGTTAGTGTCTGAGACAGGATTTGCTTCCAAGACTTCCAATGCAAAAGCCAGTGTTGTAACTACTATTGTCCACTACCTCCAGGAAGAAGAATACATTTTCCTGCCATACCTCTCTTCAAAAAGTGCCTTTCTCTAAGCCCTTGTTATATTGCAATTCATTTAATTCTCCTTGAAGCTATCTATTGAGAATAATAAATTATTTATATATTTTAAACATATTTTAATTATATCTTAAATTGAATTCCTTGATTTTTTAGATATTGTTAGATTTTCACAAAATTAAGGTAAAGAATCACTGGGGCAGATGGTATCACAATTTGGGCTATGTTGCATTTTTCTTGCACTATGTGTTTGAAAACTCAATTTTTCCTTTACTGGTTTTCTTTACCTTTAGGGCAAGTAGCCCACTGAAATCTCATTAGTAGAAATATTTAACCTAAGCTCTATTTCTATAATTAAGATCACAAAAGCAAGTTAATCCTACCTTTCTTATTTCTATTGATATTACCACCATCCTTCTACTCATCTATTTTTGTAAGCATAAAATCATCCCCTCCCTCAGTCTTCAAATCCAATTAATTCCCAAGTCTTGTCAAATTTACCCCACAATATATTTCTCATCTTGCTCCATCTCACCTCTTGCACAACCACCATAAAGCTCAGGTCTTCACCATGTCTCCACACAACTATTACAATGGCCTCTTAATTGGTGTCCCCACATCCAGGCACTGCCCTCCCTGAATCCATCCGTGACCCAGATGCCAAGTTGATGTTCCTAAAGTATAGGTCCGAGCACAGCAGAGCCCTGCTGAAGATGCTCCATCGCCTCTCTCGTGCCAGTGTCAAAGTATAAACAGCTCTGACTGGCATTTAAAGCCCTTGAAAATCTGGCTCTAATTCTCTAACTTACCTGTATGAGATCATTGTTCTTTTATCCTCTTCACACACTGTTTTCATCCATCTGACATTCCATCTTTTATTTTTGCATCTTTACTTATTCTATGTGTACCTCTTGCTTTTCTTGACCTCTTTTGAGGCTCATATCAGATTTCTCGAGAGGCTTTTTTTGCCCCATTCCCTCTCCTAATTGTCTTCCCTCTGAGGTTATCTTCATTTAAACTACATAGATGTTATATTAGGGTGTATGGGTTATTTCAGGAGAACTTGTACAATGGTTTGCCAAGCCTTTTTCAGAGCTGCTCATCCACCTTTCATGTCCACCTTTCACTCAATTCTCACCTGTAGCTTCAAGAGGTTACAGCAAATATGGCAGCCCCAACTAGGTCAGTGCAATCCATCAGATGGGCAGGTTGAGGATATCTGACAGGCTCCAATTAGGGGGATGTCTAGCCCAAGCTTGCACAGACTTCCCTGGAGGACTGGGTAGATCAGAGTGATTTGTTCCAAAGGCCATGAAGGCGGATTAAGCAGGTGCTGTGCAGAGTTTAGAGCTGGGCCAGACACTGAAGATACCAGGGTCATCTGCTGCATCCTGGGCCATGTTTATTTGTTTTGACTTTTGTCCTTCCACTGCACTTCATTGTCTCAGGAAGAGAGACAGTGTAAACCTTAACATTTCTTAGACTTATAAATGTTGGAAATTTCACCATTGGGAAATTTCATACTTGAAAAATTTCCTACTGATAGTCTATTGGAATGTGAACCCCCTTGGCATGGGAGGGTCCTTCTCCTCCCTACTTAAGATTACTTTAGGACAGAAACCTTTTGCTGAACAATGGAAAGGGCTTTGACCTATGCTTAAGCATAGAACAGGAAGTTCTTTGAGTCATGATTGATTTTAGAATTGATACAATAGAGATACTTGGAATGACAGAACCAGGTCTTACAATCTCCACCCTACTCAGTCCTAACAGGATTTAGGAAGGGCTGCAGCATAGATCAAAATTTAATTATTTGAGAATATGACCTTCAACAGACATGTGCAAAGGGGCAGACCTCTGGGCAGTCCTGGGTTAAGCTAGAGCCACCATTGGCACAGGGAAGACATGGACAGTGATTGGTAGATGTGAGAACTGAGGGGAGGGAACTGAGATGGTTTCCTTAAAGATAGAGGGGTCTGAGGACTGAGGGGTATTTGGAGAGGTTTTGCTCTGAGAGGTGGTGCTCTGAGAAGGCTTGCTCTGAAGGAGGCTGGAGGTGGAGGCCCCTGAGACTGTTTCTCCATTTTGGTCACATGAGTGATAGGGACTGATCTCTTTCTTTGCCTCAGCTATCTAAGGGCTTGGGCCTTTTGGCCCAGCCTAAACAGAGGGGGTATTTAAGCCCTATTCCCTTCTCTCCCCTTTCTCTCTCTCTCTCTCTCTCTCTCTCTCTCTCTCTCTCTCTCTCTCTCTCTCTCTCTCTAATACCTTTCTTCCTCCTGTTTGTAATTAAAAACTCCATAAAAGGTTGACTCCTGACTTGAGTTTTCATTTAGGAATTACATAGCTGAATTCCTTGGCGACCTAAATATATATAAAAATATATATCAGTCTTTTAAAGTGATTTCCTTGTCACAACAGAAGCTGATGGCTTTGTACAACTCTGCCTCATGTAAATCCAATTCACACACAAATCAATATTTTATCCATCATCCACTATTTTAGTACACCACCTTGATGCCACTGACCCTCTTTCAAAAGGAAGAATAAACAAAAGCATATTTTATGTGCGGGTGCATTTGCATATTGTCTTCCTTATTAGAACTATGGATTCCTCAGTAGCAGAGATGTTTCTTTTGTTTGTTCCTTTTATTTTTCCTGTATTTTCAGTACTTAGGAATACATTATTCATTGCTTACTGAATAATTGACTTGACTTTACATAGGTTTTCCCTTACCCTCCATGTTTGGAAAATTCTCCATTCTAGGTCTTATAGAAACCTCAGATTCCTTCAATGCTCATAAGAGTGCCTTCATGACATCCCCAGTTAGCATAATTTCTATGATCTATAACTCAGAAACTGCTTGTATTTTACCTTGTATATTTTTGTGTCCTTTCACCTCTATTCCTATTTTTTTCTTTCAAAAGAAAGAGAGCAGGAAGTGTTTCCTTTTTCTCTTTGTATCCTTATCACCTTGAGCAATACTCTATACCAAATAAGCCTTTAATGAAATCTTGATAAATTAATTAATTAGTACAGACTTAGCTCTTGTGGCCTCTGCCTTAAAACCTGTGATAAGATGCCTAGCCAAACATTATTATTTTTCCTCAAACTTCATAAAACACTTTGTACTTATTAGTCAATAAAGTAATACTATTTATTTTACACTTACTCACATATGTTGTGCAGAACAGTTTCCAGGAGATCAAGAACATTTTTACAGATATCTCCCCACTTATCCCAAGGGCCTCACATAGTCCTCTGAACTGATTAGGTCCTTAAACTATTTTGCTGAATTATACTTGTGCAAAAATACAGATAGAAGGACGAACAAGTCCATAGGGATGAGAAGGATGATTTCATCCATTCAGTGACCTCTCAGATGGAGCTCATCACTTTCATTGTCATTTAGTCTTAGAAAGTTCTGTAGGAGAATACAGAGGGATTAAATTACTTATGCATCATACATATCCAATAAGTGTCAGAGATGGTACTTGAACTCAAATCTTACTGACTTCAAAGTCAGTTCTCTATCCATGGTACTACACTGTCCTTAACCCTTAATCTATTATTATTTTAGCTATACACTACTGATGAAAAAAAGGAAATGTATAACTTTACCTGAGTAATTATTACTGAATTCTTATATAGCATTTCATTTCCTATGTGGTCTCAAGGTAAAAACTGAGAAACTACGGAATGGGGTAAGATATGATCTTGTGTCTGAATATATAATGCTAATATTCTTCCTAAGAGAGGAACATAGTAAAATCAGATGATAAGAAAATGACAAAAACTGTCTGAATAGGAACCAATGAAACTAATAGTTTGAATGAAATTTGTTTCTGTAGTGGTAAGATCTCCATTTTGAAAAACTTTCTAGAATGTATATTGTTAAAAAGCTCTTTTCAAAAATGACTTAATTAGGCATAAGGTTGCCATACAGCCAAATTTTCCCATGATATCTCAAAGAGACATGTTTTCTGGGAAATGTCCTAAGCAGAGCAGGTACCATGAACTAAGAAGATTAAAAAAAAATAAAAATGTTAGTAACACTTTAATTCACAAATTTATCCTGTTTAACACTGTCAACAGCTTATTTATACCTATTGACCCCTGTCCTAAAGGAAAGAGTTGCCTCAGGAAACAACATCTTCCAACCTCATGAATTCCCAGTAACTTCGAAAATAGGAAAAAAGTAATCTGTAGCTCATTCTTAGTGAAGGAGAACATACTAGCAAAATATCCTCTTCCTTTCCTTTCATCTCTTCCCTGCTGCCATCACAGCCATGGGGTTCAATCTGGGGCTCTTAAGCAAGTAACGTAGTTGAATTTTCTTATCTTTTTCTATTTATTGTATCAGCTGCTAGTCCTGGCCTAAGTCTTAAAAGAGTTGCCCATAAATGTGGTTATTTTATGAACTTCATTGTTGTTGAAAGAAAGAAATCTAAAAATGTTTCTATCAGATGCTATATGGCAAAAAGATAAGTTGGACTTATTGATTCATTCACTGAGCATTTTTTCATTGCCTACTATCTATGAGATAATGGAGATAGAAAGACAAAAAATGAAATAGCCCTTCTCCTCAAAGACCTTTTGCTCAATGGGTAGAAATCAGCATGAACACAAGTAAATGAACACAAAATGTCACTCCTGTGCTGGAAAAGGACCCTGAGAATAAGAATTGACCTCAAAGAAGAAGTACAACTTGCGAGTTGAGCCTTGAGGAGACTAAGAATCCTGAGAGGCAGATGGGAGAGAGGAATGCATTCCAGTTGGGGAAGGCAGTCTATACAGAGGCACAAGAATGGAATATTGTACATAAGGAATAACAAGCAGGACACTGGTTTTCTCTGCATGTGTATATGTGGGGAATAGTGGATAAAGAATAGAATTGGTCTCAAAGTCAGCAAGACCTGGGTTCAAGTTCTGCCTCTGATACAGACTAGTTATCTGTGCTGTAATAATTAAAATTAAATTATGAGGTTGCTAGTGGTTTTAATAACTTTAGTACCTCAAAGAAGTAATAGTAAAAGGAGGGGAAGGGAAAGAGATAGAGAGTTATTTAGCTCACTACTCTATTGTCCGCCATGATGTATTGAAGCCAAAGGCTGACAAGAATTCCTTCAGGATCCAAGCTCCAAACAGAAGAACCTCAAACAGGATCCTGGTATGACCTTATAAACTCTTTTCTCCACCCACGAACTCTCAGACATCACATCTCAGGAACCAATCATAGTTTCTTAATTTGCCTGGGCCATGGGAGGTGGAGGGGGGGAGGGACACAGGAGGGCAGTACCTGTGGAAGCAGCTTCCTTTATCATTGGTTCTTGGTCTCTCTAACTTCCTCTATATCTGCACATCTTAGTGGTCTTTGTCCTTTACTTCACTGAGAGGTGATGTAAAACAAAGTGACATTAATGGAGAGGGAAATTCTCTTCTAACAGTCCTTTAACTATGTGAGGTCCCCAAACAAATCTAAGACTATTGCTTCAGAGATAATAGTGATCTGCATATAGTGCTCATCAGAATTTACACACATAAATTAAATTAGATTTGAGTCCAAAAACAAAACTTACTTTAAAAAATAACATAGTTATTCACCCACTCACTCTATTAGCTTTCTATTCTGCAGGTCATTATATTCATCTTTTAAGGCCACAGATCAAGGCTATGTATAGAAATACATGAATTAAAAGTAGAGAGGAAAACACCTGTGAGACTTTAATATGATAATTTTTCTGTGCACAGTCTGAATAGTTCCGAGTTGCCATACACTCCATTAATTAACCAAATCTGCATACCTATAATTTAATTTACTGAAAGAATTCATAGGAGGGATGGGAAAGTGGGTTCCCCAGCTTCCCATAAATGTAATTGACATAATGAGCAGCTTTTTTCCCCCTCTTGTGCTTTACAATGCCTTACAGTAATACCTGCTTCTCGTGATATCAAACTTTCTTTGAATTTCAGAGTTGAATGACTTTCTAAGAGTAATTGAGCTCAGTGTAAATCAGCATCACATGACAATGAGAAACTGACAGAAACAGAAGAAAAAAGGAAACTTTTATGAACCCGGTAGGTGGAAAATGGCAAGAATAAAGAAAATATATTGCTTCATATCAGCAAATAGCATGTTTTTTCTTCTAGCTCTGGGTATTTTCCATCAGATTAGCAGAATTTGAAATGATACATTTGCATATTCATTTCTTCCCCATCATAGAAAAATGAGGCAGGAGAAAACACCTTAGGCTGAAATATAGAAACCATAGTTTCATGTAATATACCCTGATGATAACTTAAAAACTTGCTATGACTAAGCATAAAGAGGCTTTAATTTAGTAATAAATAAATAAATATGAACTGACGATTTTTTTTTACTTTGAAATTGGAAGTAACAGTAATTTAACAGTGAATCTTGCATCTTTTGGATAGACTTGACATCTCTCACTTTTCAAAAATGCATGTAAAGCATTTAAGAAACTTCATCCACGTGTCCTATTTTCATTAGGTTTTTTTTTCTTTAACAGACTTTTTTATTTCAAGATCTTCCCATCTTTCCCCAGCCCCAGTACACAGGTGATCTGGTTCTCCTGCTGTCAGCACACTAAGCTTCATTGTTCAAAAACATAAATAAAAATAACAAGTTACTGACTAAACTGTGTTATCCTAAGTTGCATGAAATATTTATAAAAGCAGCAGGCAATGCACACTATGCTTAGAGTTGGCCTTTTTAAGTCTTTAATATCTGTCACTGAAAACAATATTATGCATTAAGAATTCATTGTATGTTGAAGCTAAAGAAATTCCAGCACATACTAATAGATTCTGAGCATTTACTAGTGAAGGAAATACATTAGATGGCAAGTTGCTTCCCGTGTTAAGTACAAAACATTTTGTTTCTATTTTATTCATAAAATAAAAATTGAACATTGAACAAGTATTCACTGAATTGAATATGCATATGCATATATATAATATCACTTACCTTAATGCAACTTTAAATGTCATATTAATTTATATTTTTATAGTCATTCAGTAAATATCCTAATCTATGGAAGATATTATGCTATAATGACACTATAACGAATGTAAGGATAAAACATGCTAGCTACCCTCAAAAAGGTTAAAATATAATATGGGGTCAGGACGGTTAGGTAGCTCAGTGGATGGATAGCCAGGCCTAGAGATGGGAGGTCTTTTGACCTCAAACACTTTCTAGCTATGTGACCCTGGACAAGTCATTTCACCCTCATTGCCTAGCCCTTTCCAAAGCTCTTCTGCCTTGGAACCACTGAACAGTATAGATTCTAAGGTTGTAGGTAAGGGTTAGAGATTTATAGTAGGGGATATTAGACACTTATATGACATTGAACTTTGAGAAATGTTGAGGGCTATATTAATGTCTATTAAAATAACAATATAGTAATGGCTATTATTTACACAGTATTTAAAGGTTTATAATACATTTTACAAATGTTATCACATATGATCCTCAATCAATGGTAGATCCTATAATTATATGCATTTTCTACAATGGAAAACAGAGGAAAACACAGGTTAAGTGATCTGTCTAAGGTCACATATTACCTGAGGCTGAATTATAACTTAAGTTTTCAGGATTCCAGTGCAAGCCATCTACTTAGCAACATCTATCTACCACTGTCACCATCATCATTACTTTCAGATTTTATTATCACAATTAATGTTATTATTTATTTCAGAGAATGGATGACTCATGAGAAATAACAAACTATGCATTATGCAGTTTCTTTTATTTAAATTTTATTTAATTAGTCAATTTTGAACGTTTTTCCTTGGATACCAGAATCATTCTTTCCCTCCCCTACCCCCACTCCTTCCTGTAGCCAACACACAATTCCACTGACTTTTACATGTGTCCTTGATCAAAACCTAATTCCATGTTGTTGATGTTTACACTAGGGTAATCATTTAGAGTCTACATCCCCAATCATGGCCCCATCAACCCATGTAATCAAGCCATTGTTTTTCTTCTGTGTTTCTGTTCACACAGTTTTTCCTCTAAATTGTGGATAGTGTTCTTTCTTATAAATCCCTCCAAGTTGTTCTGGATCACTGCATTGCCACTATGGAGAAGTCCATTACATTCTTTAAGTAGACCATCATATCATCTGCAAAGAGTGATATCTTGGTTTCCTCATTGAAGATTTCAAAACCTTCAAATTATTTTTCTTCTCTAATTCCTACTGCTAGTGTTTCTAGTACAATGTTAAATAATAGAGGTGATAATGGGCATCCTTGTTTCACTCCTGATCTTATTGGGAATGCATCTCATTTATCCCCATTGGAGATATTTGCTAATGGTTTTAGATAAATTCTGTTTATTATTTTTTAGGAAAGACCCTTCTATTCCTATACTTTATATATATATATATAGTTTTCAAAAGGAATGGGTGTTGTATTTTGTCAAAGGTTTTTTCTGCATCTATTGAGATAATCATGTGATTTTTGTTGGTTTGCTTGTTAATATGGTCAATTAGGTGGATGGTTTTCCTGATATTGAACCATCCTTGCATTCCTGGTATGAATCCTACCTGATCATAATGAATAACCCTTTTTGCTAGTATCCTATTTAAAATTTTTGCATCTATGTTCATTAAGGAGATTGATCTGTAGTTTCTTTCTCTGTTTTTTACCTGCCTGGCTTTGGAATAAGTACCATATTTGTGTCGTAAAAGGGACTTGGTAGAACTCCTTCTTTGCTTCTTCTGTCAAATAGTTTGTATAATATTGGGATTAATTGTTCTTTGAATGTTTGATAGAATTGTGAATCCATCTGGACCTGGGGATTTTTTTAGGGAGTTCTTTGATGGTATGTTCAATTTCTTTCCCTGATTTGGGGTTGTTTAGGTAACCTATTTATTCCTCTGTTAGTCTAGGCAACTTATATTTTTGTAAATATTCATCCATATTACCTAAATTTCCATATTTATTGCCATATAATTGGGATAATAATTTTTAATGATTGCCTTAATTTCCTCTTCATTAGCAGTGAGGCTTCCCATTTCATCTTGGATACTGTCAATTTAGTTTTCTTCTTTCCTTTTTTTAATTAGATTGACCAGTACTTTGTTTATTTTATTTGTTTTTTTTTTCCCAAAGCACCAGCTTCTACTCTTATTTATTAAATCAATAGTTCTTTGACTTTCAATTTTATTAATTTGTCCTTTGATTTTTAGGATGCCTAATTTAGTCTTCATCTGAGGATATTTAATTTATTCACTTTCTAGTTTTTTTTATTTGAATGCCCAATTAATTGACCTCTGCCCTCCCTAATTTGTTAATATATAAACTCAAGAATGTCAATTTCCCCCTGAGTACTGCTTTGGCTGCATCCCATATATTTTGAAAGGATGTCTCATTATTGTCATTTTCTTCAATGAAATTATTAATTGTTCCTATGATTTGTTCTTTAACCAATTTTGGAGAATCATATTGTTTAATTTCCAATTATTTTTTTATTTACCTCTACATGTACCTTTACTAATTATTATTTTTGTTGCATTGTGGTCTGAGAAGGTTGCATGTATTATTTCTGCTTTTTTGCACTTTTTTGCAATGTTTTCATGCCCCAGTATATGGTCAGTCTTTGTGAATGTACCATGGGCTGCTGAAAAGAAGGTGTATTCCTTTTTGTACCTGTTTATTTTTTTCCACATATCTACTAACTCTAATTTTTCTAAGATTCTGTTCACTTTTTTACCTCTTTCTTATTTATTTTTTGGTTTGATTTATCTAGTTCTGATATAGGAAGATTCAGTTCTCCCACTAGTATAGTTTTTCTATCTATTTCATCCTTGAGCTCCATTAGTTTCTCCTTTAGAAATTTGGATGCTATGCCATTTGGTGCATATATGTTGAGTACTGATATTTCCTCATTGTCTATACTGCTTTTTATCAGGATGTAATTACTTTCCCTATCTCTTTTGACTATATCTCTTTTTACTTTGGCTTTGTCAGATATCATGATTGTGACTACTGCCCTCTTTTTATTAATTGATGCCCAATAGATTTGGCTCCATTCTCTTACTTTTACCCTATGTGTGTCTACCTTCCTCACATGTGTTTCTTGAAGACAACATATAGTAGGGTTTTGGTTTCTAATCCACTCTGCTATCCCCTTGCATTTTATGGGTGAGTTCATTCAAATTATATTCAGAGTTATGTATTAACAGCTGTGTATTTCCCAGCATTTTTATTTCTACTCCTAGTCCTGCTCTTTCTTCTTTCACTATTTCCTTTTACACCAGTGTTTTGTTTTTAATCAGTCCCCCTAATTCCAACCCTTACTTTACTTCCTTTTCTCTCCCTCCCTTTCTTTTTCACCTCTTATTTTCTTTACAGTTTTTTTTAAACTACCCTTACCCTCTCCCTCCCTTGTATTGCTTCCCTCCCCACCAATCCATTTGTTACCCTTCTACTTCACTATAGGGTTGAAATCGATTCTCTGTCCCAATGTAGTTGATTTTTCTTCCCTCTTTGAGTCAATTTCAATGCAGATAAGAATTGAATATTTCTTATCTCCAACCTCTTTACCCTTCCAGTGTATTGATGTTCTCCCCTCTCCTGCCATGGACATCTTTGTGACATATAAATTTACCCCACAGTTTCTTTTCCCATTTCTTTTAGTATTAACCTCTTTTTTGTAAAACTCTAGTTGTATGTGTGTGTGTGTGTGTGTGTATTTCTACATACATATATCTATATACATATTTATGTCTTGGCATTTCATCCTATACAGTTTGTCACTATTCCCTCTATGTATAATTCTTCTAGCTACCCAGGTGAAAATAACAATTTCTAGGAGTTACCAATATCCTCTTTTCTTAGAGGGATACATATAATTTTATTTATTGGGTCCCTTAAAAAAAGTTGGGTTTTTGTTTGTTTTATTTTGTTTTTTATTTTTTCCCCTTTTCTTAATTATATTTTGATGATTCTCTTGGGTTCTGTGTTTGGGCATCAAATTTTCTTTACAGGTCTAGTGTTTTCTTTACAAATGCTTAGAATTTTTCTATTTTATTAAATTACAATACTTTCGTCTATAAGAATATAGTCAATTTTGTTGGGTAGTTGATTCTTGATTGTAGACCTAATTCCCTTGCTTTCCAGAATATCATATTCCATGCCTTTTGGTTCTTCAGTGTAGATACAGCCAGATCCTGTGTTATCCTCACTGTAGTTCCTTGGTATCTGAATGACTTCTTAGGAACTCATAATATTTTTTTCCTTCGTATGATAGTTCTCAAATGTAGCTATAACATTCCTGGGTGTTTTCAGTTGGCAATTAAGTACAAGAGGTAATCTGTGGATCCTTTCAATCTCCACTTTTCCTTCTTGTTCTAGAATGTCAGGGCAGTTTTCTTGAATAATTTCCTATAGGATTATGTCTAGGCTTCTTCTTTTGTCATGGCTTTCTGCTAGACCAATGATTCTAAAGTCGTGTCTCCTGTAAAGATTTTTCTAAATCTTCTGTTTTGTGAATGAGGTGTTTCATATTTTCCTCAATTTTTTTCATTCTTTTTATTGTGTCCTGCTGCCTTGTGAAGTTGCTTGCTTATAATTGTTGTATTCTGGCTTTTAATGACTGAATTTCATCCCTGGCTTTTTGGTCATCCTTTTCCTTCTGGTCTGATTTTCTTTGGAGGTCATTTTTCATCTTCTTTATCTAATCTTTCAAATTCTTTGCCTCTTCTTTCATCTCCTTTCCCTCATTTTCAAGCTGATTAATTTTGGCTTTCAAGATACTATTTTCTGTTTCCAGATGACTTATCTTGATTTTTTAGATGTTTACCCACTTTTCTTCAGCCTCTCTTAATTGTTTTTTGAATTGTATTTTAAGTTCTTTGAAAGGTTGTGTCCAATTTGCTGGAGCTTCTTTGTTTTTGCTTGGTGTTCCTTTATCCTCCTCTGTTACATTTTCTCTTTGTTAATTGTCTGGATAGAAGCTGTCAATTGTAATTTCTTTTTTTCTTTTTCTGTTGTTTGCTCGTATTTTCCCCTTCTTTTCCCCCTGTAGTTGCCTGCACTCTTGCTCCTTTCATTATGTGTTGGATCTGTGGGTTTTTTGCGTTTTCTGTCAACCTTCATCCTTGGAGCTTAGCAAGGCACTCAACCAGTCTGTGGAGGAGGGGTGTTGGAACTTGAGCTTCCCTGCCCTCTGAAGGCTTGATAAGATTAAGCTCAACTGAGTTGTACTAGCAGAGCTGGATGTGCCCTGAGGCCAAAACCTTGGGGGGGGGCAATATGGAGTGTCTCAGCTGTGACTAGGCTGCCTGCTCTGTGCTTCTTCTTCACCTGCTTCCCCACCACCTGTGTTCTATGCCCTGAGTCTGGCACAGTTTTGCCTGCAAGGTATTCCCTCCAGACTAGCGCCCTTGCCAGCCCAGTGATTCCAACTACTGCTCGAGGCTCAGTACTGTAGGTCGGGGAGGGGACCTGTGAACTTCTTTCTTCTTGTCCCTTTAACCTGAGTGTTCTAAAATTCAGGCTTTTTGGGGGTGTACCTTTTAAATTGAATCCAGTAGGAGGGTTCCTTGGCTCTGTCTTGTCATTAAGTTTGATTTTTAGTCCCCTAGGTGCATTTTGTTTTTAATTGGTGAGGAAGGGTTTTCAGAGGTCTGAACTTTTGCTGCCTCTGCACCACCATCTTGACTCCACCTCTTAGCAGTAGTATTATTAGTCCTCATCAGATATATTCTGTTACTAGCTAAGAAATGTTTCCCCTCAACTTTTATGTTGTAAAATCCAAAACCTATTCTCTGATGCATTCTTCTAATAATATGTGATTTTATTAGATAACATTTAGATGATGCTTTAAAATTTTCAATGCACTGAATAAAGACTCTCTCATTGGTTTTTCAAAACAATTGTAGGAGGTAGGTATTATTCTTTTTCAACTTTATATGTTAAGAAATTGAGACTAAAAAAGTATGATAACTTCCTCATTATCATATAGCTATTAATTGTCTGAGGTAGGATTTGAACTCACATTTTCCTGGCTTCAAGTTTTGTACTCATGCATTATACCATCTAGTTTTCTCTACCAGATATTAATCTCTTTTCCTATTTGTATTTCTTTTCTAATCTTCCTATCTTAATCAGAAGCCACGATGAAAACCTTCAATTTATACAAGACTTTTCACTTCTGGATACTTGATAATGATAGAATACCCTTGATCCCTGCAATTTCCTCCTCATTAAATCCCTGGAAATGGATAGGAGTTTTAGGTTTCACAGATCTCTAGGGTCTCTTTACTATGTCCTGTATAAATGGAGATTTTGAGCCTTTGGGCTTCATCTTCCAGAAGTCCCTTAGAATATCCAAAATTCCATTTTTCCTGAATACCCATGTTTTGTGCAATTGTATTTAAGAGACTGTAACTCCTCCCTTGTTATCTTTTGAACCTATGACCAGACTGAAGTCAGGCAGTTCTTTTTCTTTAGTTATTATTAATAAAACTTTATAAAATATAATATTTCATTATGTATTATGTGACAAGGAAATCACTTTAAAAGACTGATATATATTAATTTAAGGTCGCCAAGGAATTCAGCTATGTAATTCCTAAATGAAAGCTTAAGTCAGCAGTCAATCTTTTATGGAGTTTAATTACAATAGGAGGAAGAAAGGAATTAGAGATAGAGAGAGAGAAAAAGGGAGAGAAGGGAATAGGGCTTAAATACCCCTTCTGTTTAGGCTGGGCCAAAAGGCCCAAGCCCTTAGATAGCTGGGGCAAAGAAAAGAGATCAGTCCCTATTACTCACATGACCAAAATGGAGAAACAGTCTCAGAGGCCCCCACCTTCAGCTTCCTTCAGAGCAAGCTTCTCAGAGCACACACCAACCACACCGATCAACTTCTCAACCACCCCATCAGTCTCCAGACCCCCCTATCCTTAAGGAAAACCATCCAAGTTCCCTACCCTCAGTCCTCACATCTACCAATCACCTGTCCATCAATTTCCCTGTGCCAATGGAGGCTCTAGCTTAACCCAGGACCGCCCAGAGGTCTTCTGGCTTTGCACATGTCTGTTGAAGGTCATATTTTCAAATAATTAAATCTTTGATCCTTTGCTACAGCCCTTTCTAAATCCTGTTAACCTGAGTAGGGTAGAGATTGAAATAATTAAATTTTGATCTAGGCTGCAGCCCTTACTCAATCCTTTTAGGACTGAATAGGGTGGAGATTGATTCCAAGTATCTCCATTGTATCAATTCTAAAATCAATCATGACTCAAAGAAATTCCTGTTCTATGCTTAAGCATAGGTCAAAGTCCTTTCCATTGTTCAGCAAAGGGTTTCTGTCCTAAAGTAATCTTAAGAAGGGAAGGAGAAGGAACCTCCCAAGCCAATGGGATTCACATTCCAATAGTCAAGACCCATTATCAATAGGAAATTTTTCAAGTATGAAATTTCCCAATGGTGAAATTTCCAACCTTTATAAGTCTAAGAAATTTTGAGGTTTACAATTATTAATTTAAAAACCCACAGTTTGGCTTACCAAGAAGTGAGTATGAATTTGCAAAAAAAAAAAAAATTTGAGCATATAGCCTTACAGTAAAGATAGTAAATTTCCATGGTCTCTGTCCACAAGAGGATCCATTGCGGGGTGTTCCTGTGCTCCTTCCCTGCCCTGCCACCTGCCCCTGCCTGCTATTTCTCCTGTCTATCTGCTTGGCCAGAATTCCTCAATGCTCTCCACCCAGATTGGAGTCTCCTCTTGCTGAGACCAGACCCACCACAAGAGCCTTCCAATCCCAGTCATTCTTTTTTGCAGAGGATGATGCATAAAAATTTTTCCATCCCAATCCCTTTCCACACTTCCCATGTGTGTTTCTAGCTTGCCATAGCCATTTTTCAGCATGGAGAAAAGAACCGAACACCTTCTAATTTTCAAGCAGATTTTTTTTAAGCTTATCCTAGACTCCTAGTTTAGAAGGCTGTCACTAAAAGTTTTTCACAGGGAGGGCAGTTACTTCCAAATCATTAGATTTAAAGTCAGTTTCGGGGAATAAGCCTGAGTTTTTTCCTTCTTTCTCTTGACCCAAAACCACAAGGAGAAGTATTTTTTTCTTCATATGCAAAAAGGTTATTGATTTCCCTCAAAGTTTTGCTTCTTTCTGTTTACTCTTTAAACAAACCCCATTCAGTGTCTTTCAGGAAAAATGCTATTGCAAAGCATGCTTAAAACTCTGAAACTACAGTTTGAGT
Source organism: Monodelphis domestica (assembly GCF_027887165.1). Taxonomy (NCBI): domain Eukaryota; kingdom Metazoa; phylum Chordata; class Mammalia; order Didelphimorphia; family Didelphidae; genus Monodelphis; species Monodelphis domestica. The sequence goes on from NC_077234.1 coordinate 174,236,571, forward strand.
TGTTAGAGCTAAACAGCACAGTTTGGATCTGCTTAATTCTTTTCCTGGGACTTTTTGTTTCCATTGGAGATTTCTCATTTTATTTCCTCCTCCTCAAGAATATGCGAAAAACTAGGTTGCTTATGCTACAAACCAACCTGAAATATTTTGACAAAGTTTAAAAGTCTTAAATGCTCTCAACATGCAGATTAGAGATTATGCCCTGTACTTCTATGAGGAAATTCAGACTTCTAACAAGCGAAATCTAAATGGATAATGAATACTGGGGAGGGGAAGGAAATTTAAAAGAATCTGGAGGCTTACTGCTAACTATTTTGAGTTTATTCTCCTCCTATAATAGCAAACAAGTCTATTGGGATTGGTGTAAAGGATTTTGACTGCACGGCCTGTCTACACCTCTTTGTTGGCTTATATTACTATATTTACTGATTGTTTTAAGGTTTAAATTTTAAGTTTATTTGTTTTAATTCAATCAATATATGTTATACTGAATCATTTTAAGCTACTGCGTTTTGCCTATATTGATCTTTAATTTGTACGTTTACCTTTTCTGAAGAACAAAATATCACTGTATAAGCCCATGAACATATTGCCTAAATCCCTTGTCACTAGATCCATTGAAGATCATGTGTTGCCTTTGTTAATTTTCACATAGATGATGATGAATGGATTTCAACAAAACTGGTTAAATTATATACAACCTATAGAGAATTTAATAAGCTAAGAATTTAATTGTAATTTTAAGGGGTCTTCAGAAATAATTTTACATAACTAGTGGTTTCTGAATGGATGATATAATATGTACATATATATTATAAAGAATATTATACTGTAGGTAGAGAAATGAAGAAATGTTCCTACTATGGTTTTTCTATGAATCAGAAAGCTAAAGAAAAAGAGCTCCTGCAAAACTTTTCATTTTAATTTACTTCCAGCTGACATGGGCACTGTACCCCCAGAAACCCAGGTGATCTATTATCAGGGAAACACCCTTGCCTTTGCATCCTAGAAACACCCAATGACCCCCCCCTAGGGTCCTGAGATGTTTATCCTCTTTGATTGTCCTCTAGATTTAGATGGACAAAGAGATGAATCTTTATACCTCTAGGCAGACCCCAGTCAGATGACCACCTCACCCCACCAAGTGCCTGAGGGATTAGCACTCTAAAGTCATGTCCACACCATAGCATGGCATTGGTTGTAAAGAGTATAAAATCCCCAGAACTGATGTTGTCTAGAGGACAGCTTTTCCATCCATGCTGTCCCCATGGAGGAACAGCCTTTCCATTCCCATTCTGTCCTCCCAGGAACTGCTTCCCATCTTTCTGTCCCACCTTGCTGTCCTCCTGGCCATTCTCAACATTACTTTCCAAATTAATAAATTTATCTTTTTGTTTTTAAGCTAAGTTTTGGAGTCTTCCATTCTTGCAAAAAGTATCCTTCCCAAACCCCAGGGGTACACATCTGCACCCCCATAATACAGCAGAAAAATCTAGATTTCTTGATGATGTTCTAGACCCAAATAAGTTTTACTTTGTTTAAAAATATGTTTGTCAAGGTTGAAATATTTTCTACATCTGTAAAAATTGTGACAAATATTCATCAGTTCATAGGGTTTTTTTGCCATATAGCAACTTATGTGAAATATGATAGTGGTTTGTTTGCTATTTTAATTAAATGTGCTCTTGCGAATTTTGGGGACTTTGGTACGTCTTTGAATGTACATCATCTACTGTGTTGCTGCTTTATTCTGATAATCATTTGGTACTCACATGGCTGATATAGTGTGTCACAGATTTTAAATTATATATTTTTGATTTTTAAAACTTTTATAAAAATAACCTTTGATTTTTTCCTTGCATATGCAATATAGTACCTGAGTTTTATTTTTCTCTTCATTTTGCATTAGAAGCATGTCACCAGTATTGAGATTTTCTTTAACTTTTTTGATTTTGCAGTAATATAAGTTTAAAATGTATTTGCTATAATGTCAATGCATATCCAAAAAGCTTTAGACTATAAAAGATGATGCCCTTGATTGTTTAAAAAAATTTATGGTACTTTGCTTAATGATTCTGTCTGATTCCAGGACAAGAGAATACAAAAAAAAGTAATTGCACAGTGCCAAAGAAGCACAAAACTAAACTGCATAGTGCCAATTGAGCACAAGGTCAAAGAGACCAACCATTTCTGGTGCTATTGATGTAATTTTGAGCAAAGACAAGAGACTTGAACTTGTTTGGGGTTCAAGGATGCAACTGTTTAACATCTATTAAAGGCAGGTCTTCCTTGTCCCAGATTCTACCAAGTGTCTCAAATTTGGCTTCTTCCTGGCTCCCATAATCTAGTCCCTTTTCTGTCTTTTATAGTGTGGCAAACTTTCTATAGTCCTGACTACTTATTGGGTAGTGCATAATTTCTTAAATCATTTTAATTGGGTCCTGATTCAAAGACCTTTTATAGATTTGTTTTTCCTTTATATAGATTTTTTTAGACATAAGACTTTTACATTTTGTATTTCATCCACAAGTTATTTTTCTTTTATTTGGATCTTTTCATCTTTTTATTTTCTTTTGCAAACTTATTCATATACCTCATAACTCAGCTATGCATCCCTGAGTGATCCCCGTGTTTGTTATTATTCACCTCAGGGGGCCCAAGTTATTGTTGTGAACTTTGATTTAAATTTGAGCAATTTTAGGATAAGAAAATGGTTACCTCCCAGAATTCAGAATGCCCCATGAAGATAGATGCCTGCAGAGACCACATGCTGTACCAGAAGATCCAGAGTTAACTTTGGGATGTGAATTGAACTATTGGGAGGGGGGATTGAAATGCCTTTGTTTTGAATGTATACTCTTATGCCAAAGGGGACTGCCCCCAAATTTGCTTTTTGTCAACCTAGTAGTCATTGGTTTTATTCTATTTTCCTCTTATTCCCAAATTATTGCAATTTTAAAGTTATGTTTCCATGATCCTTTTGGGGAAACTGTTTTCCCAAATAGGATCACAGGGCAATATGTTTAAATGGAGATTTTGAGCCTTTGGACTTCCTTCCCCAGAAGTCCCTTAGAATTTCCCAAAATTCCATTTTTCCTGCATCCCCATTTTTTGCATAATTGTATTTAAGGGACTGTAACACCTCCCTCATTCTCTTGAAACTGTGACTGGACTGAAATCAGGCAGTTCTTTTACTTTAGTTATTATTAATAAAACTTTATAAAATATATTTAGTTATTGATTATTAATTAAAAAACCCACAGTCCCTTACATATTCTGTGGCATGACAATAGACTTTTGTTATTTCACACAAATGCATGCTTTCATAAATATATACACATGTATATGTAAGTATATAAATATATTTGCATATGTACATGAATATGCCACAAATGCACATATATATATATATATATATACATACATACATACATACATACAAAATGCAGTCATTCTAGAATTCGCTCCCCACTCACTTCTATCTCCTGCTTCTCTCCCTGACTTTCTTCCTAAGTCCTACCTTCTGCAAGAAGCTTTTTCTAATCACTCTAAATGCTAGTCCTTTCCCTCCCTTGATTATCTCCAATGTATCTTGTCTATGTTTTTGTTAATAGTTGTTGGCATATCAACTCTTTCATTAGAATGTGAACTCCTTGATAGCCAGGGTTGTTTTGCTTGTGTGTTTGTTTGTTTGGTTAGTTGGTTTGTTAGATGGTTGATATTGGTCATACTTTGTAATCCAGGCATTTAACATAGTGCCTGGAATAGAGTAGGCACTTAATATATGTTTCTTGACTTGACTTTTCTAGACTACAGATAGGAAAATTAGGGTCAACATGTTAGATATCACAGAACAAATTTTGTTTCAGTGTCAGTATAAATTTCTTCCCAATTAGAGTTGCTTAGGATTTAATGGGTCTCCCCCTCCATGGACATCCTTGAACTAAGTATGGACAGACATTTGTAACATATTTTATGTGGAAATTACTTTATTTTTAGTTGTAGGTCCAACTAGATGGCTTCAGAAGTCTTCCAACTTCAATATCCTTTGGAAATTAACTACTTAGAGGTAGCTAAGTTGCCTAGTTGATAAAGCATTGAATCTAGAGTCAGGAAGATTTGGGTTCAATTCTGGACTCAAAGTGACCTGGCCAAACCACTAAACATCTCTTTGCTTTAATTTCCTTAACTGTGAAATGAATATAATAGAAATATCTACTTTTCAGGATTCAGAATTCAGAATTTCAGAATAAAATGAGATAATATTTAGAATGCACTTTTCAGAGTTCTTAGCATCTAGTATGTGCCATTTCAATGTAGCTGTCATCATGATGATGGTAGTGGTGGTTATTGCCCTTATTACATTATTTTGTCAATGTTCACTTCAGTTTTTTTAAGATAGACATTAAAGTATATACTTTCCACAGTTGTTGTGAGGATCGAATGACACAATATTCGCAGAGCACTTGCACAGTGTCTGGTACAGACAATGCACTTAATAAATGTTAATTTCCTTTATTCTTGCCTAAAGTACAGTTGTTAATATTGGTTAAAACATTTTAGGAAGGATATAAATAAACCTCAGCTTCTCTAAAAGAGAATGATTAGGATAGTGAGAAGCTGAAGGCCATGTCAGAAAAGGATCTATTGTAGAAGAAGGTAAGGATGTTGACCCTCTTAAAGAAAAACAATTAGCAGAGAAGGTAGTTGGCTTAAAATATCTGAATGATTATTGAATATCAGCTATATTAGAAGAGGCTATTTTATTTATTGGTAAGCAACAGAACTAGATATAATCAACAAAAGCTGCAGAGAGGCAGATTAAAGTTCCAATGTGAGGGAAAAGGTCCTCAGAAATGATCTCAATATAGAATGGGTTTTGTGGGGCTAGAGAATTTTTCATCACTGAGACTCTAAAGAACCTCAGACTCAGTTTTCCCATCACTATCATGGGAACAACAATAGAACCTACTTCAGAGGTTTGCTGTGAGGATTAAATGGGATAACACATACAAAGTGCTTCATAAGCTTTAAAATGTTAATATAAATGCTAACTACAATATTATGATCCTTCTGAAGGATTTTCTAAGGGAGGATTCCTATCCAAGCATAACATGAATAAGATGACCTTTAAAGCCTCTTCTAACTATCTGATTCTATGATAAAAAGATATACATTGTGCAGAGAAACTTGATGAATTTTGAATGAAGATGGAAGCTTTTTTTCCCATAATATGGCTAATATGGAAATATATTTTATATAAATTAACATGTATACTTGACATAATAGTTCTTACTTTCTCAATAGATGGAAGTGGAATTAGACAAGGAAACAATTTAGAATTCCAAAAAAAATTTTAATGAATGTTAAAATAAATTTAAAAAAATTTAAGCAGGGAGAAGTACAGTACTACTTTCAAGATTAGAAAAGATTAGTAGGAAATTATTTATAATGTGTAGGATAGTATTTGAAATAAAAACCCTTAACATTAAGCAGAAAGGTTTAGACTTTATGCACAAATTAATTAAAAGCCTTGTAACATGTAAAAGCCTCTGAACATGTAAATAACATGATTAAAATATTGTACTAGAATAATTAATCTAGGAGTTCATGTCTAAAAGGCATATTGGCAAAGGCTGTGAGAGCAACTATTAGTCAATGCAATATGAAAAATGTCAGGTCATAGCTAAGGAGATGACAGTGACAGTAGAAAGGATGAAATGAAGAAATATTCCAAAGGATGAATTATAGAATAGCTTGGTCTTTTCTATGGAAGGCCAAAATGAAGCCTGAAAGAAAATAGGCATCAATAAAAGATATGTAAAAGTTGTGTTTTCTTTTTGTTAATTTCTGTTTTGTTTTATTTTGGGGTGGGGAAAAGGTGATAAAATTTATTTGTTCAGTTTTAAGCACCTGAGGTATGAAGTGATGATAACAATCAGCACTCAAAAAAGCTCTTTAAAGTTTTCAAGAAGAAAAAGCTTTCAAAACATTCTTTACATTATTTTATGTGAATCCCACAACAACCTTGTAAGATAGATATTACAAGTATTACTATGCCATTTTAAATGTTTTGTTCATAGTCACCCCACTACTAAGCTCTAAAGGTAGAATCTGAACCCAAATCTGACAAAGATCTCATTTCTCAAATACATATGGAATTGAGTCACATTTATAAGAATAAAAAACGTTCCCCAATTGATAAATTGTCAAAGCATATGAACAAGTAGTTCTCAGAAGACATTAAAACTATCTCTAATCATATGTAAAAAATTCTCCAAATCACTATTGATTAGAGAAATGTAAATTAAAATAACTTTGAGATTATGCCTCACAACTATGGGATTGGCTTATGCGACCAAAAAGAGAAATGAAAAATGTTAGAGGGACATGGAGAAATTGGAACACCACAGGTAGAACTGCGAACTGATACAACTGTTGAACCACAGCCAAAGGGTTATAAAACTGCATACAATTTCACCCAATACATTACTGAGTTTGTATCCCAAAAAGATCAGAGATAGGAGAAAAGGACCTACTTATACACAAATATTTTAGCAGCTCTTTTTGTAGTGGCAAAGAATTGCAAACTCAGGGAGTGTCTATGAATTGGGGAATAGATGAAAAAGTCAAGATAAATGGTTATAATGGAATACCATTGTGCCATAAGAAATGACAAACAAGGTGACTAGAGAAACCTGGAAAGACTTATATGAACTGATGCAATGTAAAGAGAGTAGAAATAGGAGAAAAGTAAATACAGTAACAGAAATATTGTGTGATGATCAACTGTGAATGACTAAACTTTATCACCCAAATAAGGTCCCAAGTTAACCTCAAGGGACTCAAAAAATATGCCATCCATAGTCAAAGAAGGAATGTTGGATTCTGAGTGCATATCAAACATGACATATTTCAATTTATTTTCTTCATGAGTTTAACTGTATGTGTTGTATGTGTCTTTTGTCATGTCATGGAGAATATGGAAATGTGTATTGCCTGAAAGCATTACCTTAACCTATACCAAATTATTTATTGACTTGGGGAGGGTGTGTGTGAGGGAGAATGAAAGAGAGCCTGAATCAAAAAAAAAATGTCAATTAAAAAAAAAAAAAGAACCTGAACCCAAGCCTTTCAGATTCCAAGTCCAGAACTCTATCCACTATTATTTTGTCTCTCTGCAAATGGGTCTGCTGGCAGGTTGCAATGTGGGACTGAAGTAGGGAAATACTGGTAAATGTTGAATAGCAGGTCTTCACAAAACAAAACACATTCATAAATGTAATTTGCATTATTAACATTTTCTGCATAATGTTCTTAAGTTTAGATAAAATCAACAAAACAATGAATCAAGCCCTGATTTATAACATTTTCCAATTTCCCAGTTGGAATTGGCTTCAGCACATCCCTGGCCTGGGATTAGGCTGAGAAGTTTAAGTAAAGATGTAGATTCCGAAGTAATCAACAACAGCAATAATTTTTCTATTACCTCTTATTATGTATATCAGGAGCAAATAGCCTGAATGGTTAAATACTGAATGAATGAAAGACACATTATATAATCAAATAAAATACTGTAGTATAAGTCTCTATAAATGCTCAATCCCATATTAATCTAATTATGTATAAAAATTACTTAACCAAGTATGTGATATGCCTTTAAATAGAAAAACAATTATGAAAGATAAAAAGGTACAAAGATGAATGGATCATGGTTTGCTATAATAAAACTACATCTTTATCTTCCCAAAATAAAATGTTTATACCTTCCCTGCAAAGTGAATTTAGTAAACAAAGATAATACTATAAATCATATGTATATGTGTACATATATACAAACACATGTAAGCATATTTTCAATTCATCTCAAACTGTATTTTTTCCCAAAGCCTGTTCCCTTGCCTCCTTGTGAGCTCATATAATTTATGTAGCTTAAACCAACTCTTAACTGTATAACTGGGAGATAAAATCCCCAATCCACATCTAATTGTTGAAGCTTATATTATTATACTTATTGCAGAGAGATATAAATTTGGCTCTAAAATATATGACAAAAGAATTAAAAAAGGAAAAAATGTGAGGAAGTATGGAACCTAAGTTAACTTTGATTTAAAACATATGTTTGATGGAGGCAGTAGTCTGTGGAAAACATCTAATTCTCTTCTCCAAGACACCACCACCATACTAAAAAGCAAGGGAAAATATTTTATCTTAGGCATAAAATGCACTGTTTATGAAAGTTTGGAAAGCAGAAAGCTAAAGACTAGGATCAATTCTTCAAGCTTGGCAGTTTATGGTTTGTATAGAATATTTTAAAGTTTTACTTTTTTCTCCATTGGAAGGCTAGTAGTATTGCTATTATAAGAGAGGAATAAGAAAAAAAAGAACTCATCTTGAAATATCCATAAAATAAAAACAGCCAATTTTATAATTGATGGCTTAGATTATGTTCATAAATGGGATCTAACTGAAATGTAGACTTAGATATCATGTTTTTTATCAATAAACATTTTAAAAATACCTACTATAGGTTAGCTACTGTGCTAAGTACTGGGGATGTAAAAGGAGGTCAGAAATAGTCCATGTCCTCAAGAAGTTTAAAATCTAATGGGAGATAAGCCATGCCACTAATATACACAAAGCAAGCTTATCCACAGGGTAAATAGGAAAATAAATGACAGAGGGAGGGTTCTGGAATTAAGTGAAGCTGGGTCACTCTTTCTCTAGAAGGATGGTTTTCTGGCAACTCCTCCTATGACCTGCTGTGATATCTGCAGTTCTGCCTTTAGAGATTCATTTCTTTCCTTTAAAGTAATGGTGATTTTCAAAAATTCTATTAGAGTGCAATCAATCAACAAGAATTTGTAAAACATCTGCTCTATGATAGTCGCTATCTTGGGGATAGAGGTACAAAGAGGGGAAAAAAAACCCAAAGCATTTAATATAAGGGGAAAAAAAACAAGAAAAGCTTAAAAAATGGGGAGGGGCAGTGACTATAGGAGTAATTTGCCAGAAAAGATGGGAGGGATTGACATAAAATATTACAAAAAGAAGGGTTACCCTTAGTGAACAAAAGTAATATCTTCCTGAAGTAAAGGAGCAGGAATGATATCAAGATGTTTTGATGTTTTGAATGAGAGAGAAGAGCTTCTGCCTAATGACCTCTATTTTCTCAATAATAAATGAAATGAAGTCCTCTACCCAGAAGGAAGCAGGATATGGTAGCCTGAGAGTCTTACACAAAACAAGAGTAAGTTTAGACTATCCCTTGTGAGGAATGTCAGAAAGCCTCAATCAGGGAAGGGGAAAGGATTTGCTTTGTGGCACAAAGGGACCAGTTGGGGACCAAGGCAAAATGACTATATGACTCTAGCATTATTTGGCAGTATGAAAGTGGAGGCAGAAAATCAAATTAGGATGACAAATATGGATTAAAGTTTTGTTGTTCAGTAGGGTCCAACCTTGACAAAGATACTAGAGGCATTTGGTATTTCTGTCTCTAGCTCATTGAACATGTGAAGAACTGAAGCAAGCAGGATGAAAAGTTAAGTTCCCAGAGTTACAGAGCTGGTGAGTGTCTGAAGTTAGATTTGAACTCAGGAAGATGAGTCTTCCTGATTTCAGCCCAGTGCTCTACCTCCTGAACCACTTAGCTGCCCCAGACTGAAGTTTGGCAAAGCACAATGTTCAATGAGCTGAGCGTGGAAGAGATTCTAGAGTAGAGGAGTGTATAAAATTGGACTTTCTAACTAGTCTACGGACTAGGAAGGAACTGAGAGTAAAAATACAGTTGGGTGATAGTCTAGAAGAGAGTTGAAGGAAGGCGGTAATAGGCTTAGGAAGAATGGGGCACAGAAAAACAGGAATGGAATGAAAGAAAGTTAAAGTCATATTTGCAGTTTCTGACAATGGAAATAAAATGCTTGTGGTTGATAGTGAAATAAGCACATAGCCTGCCTTGATATTTCTAATACAACAATCCATCTCTAATTGCCATTCCTTTGCATCAGCTGTCCCTCATCCTTATAATGCATTCCCCCTTCACCTCTGCCTCTGAACATCCCTTTTTCCTTCCAAGCACAGCTCAAATTTAGCCTTTTAAATGAGACCTTTCCTGATCTTCCACTCCATACACATGTACCCCACCTGCTAGTTCTTGCCCATAAATTTTACCTTGCATTTATTTTGTTTATACTATATTGTCTCTCTGTATAATGTAAGCTCCTGGAAAATAGTGCATATTTCCTTCTTTGTACATGTATACATAGGACCTAGCACAGTTTGTAGCAGAGAGTGAGTATTTAATAAATGCTTCTGGCATGGCTGAATGAATGATCATCCCCTGAGTGGCTAAAGTGGATTGAAAATATTTGTCATGGGAGTTGAAGATGTTGATGAAATAAAAATAAAATATAGGCATGCATAAAGCATGGTTTAGGTGTGCTAGAATTTCTGTCCCCTGAGCTATGCACATCTGTAGAAGCCAGGATTTTTGAGGGAACATCAGCATGCATATTGGAACTTTCCTGTAAAAAAAAAAAGTGAGTAAAATTGAAAAGGATGTCTATGGAACAGATAACTATTTGATAAAGGAAGAAGAATGACAGGGCCTATTAGATAACTTATTAGGATCTGGATTAACACCTCAATAATTCATGAAGAAATTAACACCTTAATCTGAATGGAAGTTGCAAAGAGTAAAATTTGGAATTAAGGCAGGGAAAAAAAAACAAAACAAAAAACAACTTTCAACTTTTTAAACTATCCAAAAGAATACTGGAGTACTTTAGAGTTTCCCCTCACCAGAAATCTTTAAGTAAAGGTTAAACAATCACTTGCCAGGTATGTGGTAGAAGGGAATCTTGCTCAAGCACAGCTAGTCTTTGCAACCTCTGAGACCTTCTCCAACTCTACAAATTTGTGAGCCTGTAAATTTATTTGTCACATTCATGCTTCATTGACATGTTTCTCTGAAATGGGTGGGATTGGAATACAGCACAAGTAAATTTTGTTAGTGAGAAGAATGGGGGGAAAAAAGATTTGGAATCCAGAATACTGTTGGGGGAAGGCAGACCTAATTCATTTAGTCTTCCTTAGCTTCCTTTTTAAAGGCAATAAAGAATAGAACATAGTGCTGAATTATTGTTGGGCTGGATGGGGATGAGGTAGGGAACCGATAGGGAAAGAATGTAAGAAATTTTATGTGAAGCCTTGGGCCAAACCTAAGGGATCAAATGTTTAGGGATTTGACATTTTAAAATCATTAATTTTACTTTCTACGTTACAAGTCTGTGAGTGAAAATGAGTAAAATCTGTTTCTTCAACATAAGAGGCCACTAGTTGTGATCTTAAAGAACCATTCTGAAGAACAATTTGGAACAATGCCCAAAGGACTCAAACTATACATACTCTTCGCTCAATCAACTTCATTACTAGATTTGTATCTCAAGGAGATTCACAAAAGAAAAAAGTACCTATTTATTCAAAAAAATTCATTTCAGTTCTTTTTGTGATGGCAACGAATTGGAATTTGATGGCATTGTCCATCACTTATGGAATTGCTGAGCAAGCCATGATAGATAATAATTATGGAATACTGCTGTGCTATGCAAGCAGGATGATTTCAGAAAATTCTGGAAAAACTTACATGAATTGATGCAAAATGAAGTAAGCAGAACCAAATGGACATTGTACACAATAACAGAAATATTTCTTGATAAACAACTTTGAATGGTCTAGTTATTCTCAGCAATTACTAATGATCCAAGACAATTCCAGTGACTCATGTGAAAAATGCTATCTGCCCTCCCAAGGAAAAAGTAGAGTCTGAAAGAATATCAAAACATACTATATTTAATTTTCTTTATTCTTTTTTAATCTAAGATCTCTTCCACAAAATAACTAATATGGAAAAATGTTTTCAAAGCTTAATCATGTACAAATCTATAATAGATTCCTTGACATCTCTAGAAGGGGGTAGGGTAGGGAGGGAGACAGAGAAGGAATGTCAGAGGAAAATGAATGTTAAAAATTATTTCACATATAATAGAGGAAAACATAAATATTATTTTTAAAATATTGGGTCACTAGAAATTCTAGTTTCTACATGAAATTGAAAAATCATATATTTGGGAAATATCCCTGAATTATCAAATAGAATATTTCATAATGAATAACCACCAGTTATCCAAGTGGTACCCAGGATCCCTGCATCCTCAGGCTCTGAGCTTACACAGACTAGAGTAAGTGCTGGGGTATCCCCCCAATCATATCATTAGTTTGAAATTGATTGCCCTCCATGAAGTTAACCCTGGGCCATCTCATAATTCCCGGTTGTCTTGTAATCTGTTACAGGATAGTTTAATTTTACCACAAAGTTATACTGAAAAATATCAAAGATAAATTAATCAATACAATTTTCTGCATTCTGGGAATCTCATCTTCCCCAAGACCCCTCACTGTCCCATAGATGCCTAACACTACATTGTACATTGGACTTCTCTCAGAGAGGTAAAGGAAACTCAAGAGTAGTATGAGGGCCAAGTCCTAGTAATATACTTTCTTATCAGAGAACTCAATAGGAATACAGCCTGTCTAGATCAAGTGCTTCACCACATTTTTAGGATATTTACTATCTAGAAACTCCTAAAAGTTTCACTTCCAGTAGTTGTTCAAATCCTCAGAAAAATGCTTGGAGATGGCATTGCTATGTGGGTCTCAAGACCAGGGAAGTTAGCAATGGCAAACCAAAGATGTAAACCTGTTATAGCAAGTGTTTGGAAGTTTAGAAATACATAGATAATGGTATTAGCAATCATTGCATGCCAAAAGAAGCTATGATTTCATGGAAGAAGCTATTTTTACCCTGCTATTTAAAGAAAAATACTTCATGCTAAATTTGGGTACCCTTAGGTTAATTACAGTTAATTGTATCCAGAAGAAGGTCAGTGACCCATAGATGAGTCATGTGCTTAATGGAAATAGAAGCAAAGATTCTGGGATTACACAAATACTGGGAAATTATCTAGTTCATTGGATCAATGTGAAGGCACAAGAATTCATTTTGCTTTGTGTTTTTTGTCTGTCTTAGAGGTCACCACGACCAAAGAACTCATCATTTATTGGCCAACTTTCTCTTGATGAGCCTTCCTGTGCTTGCTCTCAGACTTCAGGCACAATTATCTCCATGCCTCCCACCCCAACTTAGAAGAATTTGGGCTGTATTACTATGTGAGAACCCAGCATCATTTCCATGCCATGTGGAGGAATGGACAAAAGGAACCTGTGTTAACTTAGGAGTAAATAGGATTATGGATGTGTAAATGAAAAAAAAATTGAGTTTAAATTCTACCACATACTTCATAGCTGTATAAGTAATATAAATTTTTCTGTCTTGGTTTCTGTATCTATAAAATGGGAATGATAATCATATTTTTTTCCAGTGGTACCATGAGAATAAATAAAATAATATAGGTTGTTATAACAATCTTAATACTTTAAGTTTTAAAATTAAAACTACACTAAAACTTTTAGGACACCTTGTAAAATATAACATCATGTATAAACCTTCAATTACTATATTAATGTTTATTATTACTACTATAATGATAAAATTAGGTCTGGTCCTCAAATTGATCCAATTCACTTCAGGTAATGAAGACTGCCTTGTGAATGACAAATATTAATGTATTTTGACCAAGACTATTTGTGGAGTTAGAAGTCTTGGAGGCCATTCTTGGAGTCTTGTAGTATTTTATTTTAAGAGGAAGGAAAAAGAAAGAAGTCCTAGAAACAATGCATTTACTAATCAAGGATGGCTGAAAGCAACTCAGCTAGTATTGGGCAGAAGGAAAATCTCTTCTTTTTGAAATATAACGTACACAAAAATATTAATTTTAGGGGCAACGGGGAAGTCTATCCAGGCCTTAATTATTCAATATATTGTAACACAGAGTGGTCTAGGGCTAATCATCATGCCCTGTCAAAGTTCCTCTTTTTGCAGTATCCACTCTTACAATATTTCAATTTCAAAAAGAACTATAATTATGTTATTAACTACTTTAAAATGTATGTAGCTAGTTTCTTAACCTCTTAAAAGCAGACCATTGAATTATGTCATGTGTCAAATTCTGTTATCACCAAAAAATAAAGATATCAGGAAACTTCATTTAAATCAAATTCAGTAAATAAATATTAAGTGAAAACTATATGCAAGATAGGATCTGGGAATTTTAATGTACAAAATAGGCCCTGACCTCAAGGATCTAATAAATTAAAAAAGGAAACAGGTATGCAATATTTTCCCAAAAGTTTGTTTTGTTGTTGTTATTGTTGTTTTGAGCACCTTCCTTCCTTCCTTCCTTCCTTCCTTCCTTCCTTCCTTCCTTCCTTCCTTCCTTCCTTCCTTCCTTCCTTCCTTCCTTCCTTCCTTCCTTCCTTCCTTCCTTCCTTCCTTTCTTCCTTTCTTCCTTTCTTTCTTCCTTTCTTCCTTTCTTTCTTTCTTTCTTTCTTTCTTTCTTTCTTTCTTTCTTTCTTTCTTTCTTTCTTTCTTTCTTTCTTTCTTTCTTTCTTTCTCATAAAAGTAGTAACACGTAATATCTTAAAGACTATTGATGTATGTCAATAGCATTTCATCTGAGAAGTGATGGACTAGATTCATGGAATGAGGCATATATTTTCAGATGTGGAGAATGTTTTTATTTTTTCTAATTGACTATCCTTATAAGGAAAGTTTCAATGAGGGGCAGAGGGCATGAGATAAGAGAGATGTTAAAATTTTTAAAAGAAAAAAAGATAAAACAATGTTGAAATATATAGAAAAAGTCGAAAGTGAACACAATGAATATTAAATTTAACATAATTTTAATAAAAGCTAGTATCTCTATAGTACTTTAAGGTCTACAAAGTAATTTATTCATACTATCATTTTATCCTCATAGCAATCATGGAAAAAGAGTTTATAATTTCCCCATTTCCATAGTTAAGGGAATTGAGGTAAAAAGAGTCAAGTGAATTGCTTAGGATATGTTCCTGAACTTGGAATGAGAATTATGATCTTTTTGTCTACAAGTTTAATGCTATCTACTTGGGCCATCTTGTCACAAATACTGGAAGTTCACATATTCATAGTCCATTCCTTTCTGTTCTTTCCAAATTGTAAATGTTGATGATTATTAATATTTATTTTAAAATTTAAGGAATTTAAACCAAAAACCTTAACAAAAGAGGCTATCTTGAAATAACAGAAAGGTCACTAGATTTCATGAGGGGAACTTTGGGCAAAGTATTTCACTTGCTTGACTGTTTTTTTGGTTTGTTTTCATTTGATTTTAGTACTTCTGCCTTTACGTATTGACAAATGTTCTCTATAGCTTAGATATGACACAATAAATGATAGATTTATTCCATATTTTCAACAAAAGAAAAGTCTTTGGGGAATATGATTACTCACAATGTGAGATGAGTGGGGGTTGGCTAATGATGCTAGTAACCTTGTTTTATTTTTTTTTTACATCCATACAATTATTAATGATCATTTTATGACATTTTGAGATTCATGTTTTCTCCTTCCCTCCCTCCTCCTCCCCTTCCCAAGAAGGCAGGGTAATAAAAGTTCCATATGTGTGTGCTATCATATAATACATATTTCCATGTTCATTATGTTGTGAAATAAGAGCCATATTGCTTACATGAGAGAAAAATTCATAGAGTAAATAAAGTGAAGAATGGTATGTTTCAATGTGTATTCTGATTCCATCAGTTCCTTCTATAGCAGGGAATATCCTTTTTCATTGAGTCCCTTGGAGATGGCACGGATCCTTGCATTATTGATGGTGGTTAATACACAATTGATCATCATATATTATTCCTGTTACTGTGTACAATGCTCTCCTGGTTCTGTTTACTTCACTTTGCATCACCTTTTATAAGTCTTTCCAGGTTTTTTGTGATCATCTTGTTCATCATTTCTTATGGCACAGTAGTATTCCATTCCATTCATATACCATTACTTGTTCATCCATTTGCCAAATAATAGATATCCTTTCAGTTTCTAGTTCTTTGCCATCACAAAAAGAACTGCTATAAATATTTTTTGTACAAACAAGGCCTTTTCACTCATCTCTGTTCTCTTTGAGATATACACCTTACAGTGGTATTTGCTAGACAGTTCTTTGGCCCTTTGGGCATAGTTTCATATTACTCTCCAGAATGGTTGTATCGGTTCACAACTCTACCAATTCTGTATCAGTGTTCCAAATTTTCTACATCTTCCTCATCATTTATCATTTTCATTTTTGATATATTATCCATTCCAATGGGGATGAAATTGCAACTAAGACTTGTTTTGATTTTCCTTTTGCTAAATAATAGTGCTATGAGCACTTTTCCATGGCATGAAACAACTCTATTCTTCATCTGAAAATTGCTTGTTTATATACTTACTTTGGCAATTGGAGAATGTTTGTATTCTCATACAGTTGACTTAATTCTCTACATATTTGAGAAATGAGGCCTTTGTCAGAGATATTTGTCATATTCTTTTTCCCAGTTAGGAATGTACTCTTTATCCCCGGCCCCTCTACAATTGGGAAAAATGTGGCTGTTGACTGAAAGTTTCCCATTCCCCTCAAAATAAGGATTATCTTAGAAGATGATACCATTGCTCTATATCTCATTTTTAATCAAAATATATTGCTTTTTTAGAAAGATGTGTCCAAATTCTATTTGATTTACCTTACTTGTATTAAATTAAAACATGTTCATTTACATGATGTGAGCAGATTTCCCAACAAAAAGTTAAGATCCAAGAGAAAAGAGAATTATGATAATTTGGTCAGGGAAGGATCACTGTCAACTGTCATAGGGTGCAAGAAAAATTTCATGAAGGAGGCACCTGGGTTTGTCTTCAAAGAAGTGAGGGATCTTCACCTAGGATAGATGGTAGGTCATAACAGATGGTGGGTATTTATGACAAACACAACAAAAGGTACGAATAAAGCCATGGGAGTGGGAGAAGCCAAGTGAAGAACCCTGAATTTAAAGGAAACCAGTCTGGCTGGTTTGGAGAGCACAAGGAATATAGTATAAGACAGGACTTAAAAGGAGAGTTGAAGACAGGAGTGGGGGGCCCTGATGGCAGGACAAGAAACCTCTGTTTCTTTCAGTAGGCAATGGGGAGCCACCAAAAACCCCTGAGCATAGGATTAAAGTGCTGAGAGAACCTGTCAGCTATTTCCTAGCAGATGAGAGTTTTGAAGCTAATTATTTACTGATCTATCCAATTACTTTCATGTAAACAATGAAAACACCACAAAGTACTGCCTTACAAGCAAGAGCCACCTGTGGTTACTTAGCTTGCTTGGCTCTTACTGCCAGTTACACTGATCTGGGGGCTTAAGACAGGAAATGAAGGAAGATGAGAAAAGACAAGGAGTTTGTAAAAAGCATAAACAAGAAAAGGACCAAGACAGAAAAAAAACAAAAAACGGTAAAGCACAGGAGTCCTGGAAAAATTAGACTTTTCTATCCTCTTCTTTTCTAGTTTTCTTTTTGTGATGTATTTTATAAGATCCAGCTGAATCTGATTTTCCCCATTTCTTTCCTACAGTTCTCAGTATTTCCCAATGACTGCAGACAAAAAAAAAACAATCAACTATTCATTGCCTTCCTGTGCTATGCACTGAGGAAGCAAAGAAAAAAAAATTGAACATCTGACTGCAAGGTGCTTACATTCTATCCAAGAAAAAAAATATATATATATATATGCATAAGCATTAAAAATAAAAGTGATTTAGCAATAGGAAATGAGGGCATCGTGAAAAGTCTTAGTTAGAAGGTGGCGCTTGAGCTTTTGAAGCACCACCTTCTAACTAGGGGTACTAAAAGGCAGAAGAGGGAGGGACTATATACCATGCTTGAAGGAGAGTCTGTTAGAAACTGAAAAGATGGAAAGCTAGGTGGTGTAGTGGATAGAGCACTGGGCTTCAAATCAGGAATATTTATCTTCATGGACTTAAATCTGGCTTCAGACCTCTAGCCTTAATCCTGTGACCCTGGACAAGTCACTTAACCCCATTTATTTAAGTTTCCTCATCTATAAAATGAGCTGGAATTAAAAAATGGCAAACCACTTCAGTATTTTTGCCAAGGGATCAAGAAAAGTCAGACATTATTGGAAGGACTCAATAACTCTATGTTAAGAATAGCAAATAAAGTATTTTGCTACTTTGTATATAAAGTGTATAAAGATAAGCTTTTGAGTCTGACTATAAAGGATTTCAAAGTGCTAACCTAAAACATTTACATTTTTATCCTATAACTGTTAGAGGAAGAGAGTGATATAGTCAAATCTTCTAATAGAGGATAAATTACAGAGGGAAAGAAGAGACAGATAACTATAGAATTTTAGAGTTACAAAGATGTTTAGTGGTCTTTTTATTCAAGCTGCTACTTAGTTCCTTAATTCCTATTACAACATCAATAAATTGTCATTCCAAATGTACCTGAACAACTCCCCTGAAAAAGAATTCACGACCTCATGAAAGTCCATTCAAATTTTCCACTTCATTTAACTTAAAAACTCTCGACTTTATTGCCAAATTTTGATCTTTACTACAGCTGAGCAACCCTTTGCAGAATGTCAGTATACTTCCATAATTCTATTACATGACAGTTTATGAATATAAACACAATTTTGCTTGGTCACCTTTGCAGTATATATGTCATCAAATTTAAAGATGACACAAAATTGTGAAGAAAAATAGAAGACTAGATTTTAAATGATCTTGCCAGGCTAAACCACTGGTCCTAATTAAATAAAATGACACTGACTTGTGATATGTGGTCAAACCTATATTTGGCTTTAAAAAATCAATTTCATAACTCAAGATAGAAAAGATATGGTCAATCTTTAGATTAAAATAAAACAGGAAAAACTGAGTTTTAATAGACCACAAACCCAATTTGAGACACCTGTTAAAATGTCAGGCAAAACAAAATAAACAAAAATATAAAAATGAGATCCCCTGTAAAAAATAAAAATTTTAAATGAAATTCATAAAACACCAATAGCTATTTTATCTTAGACTACATTAAGAAAAGAATAGTGTCCAGGACTACAGATGCAATAATCTCATTATATTCTGAACTACTTATATGATATCTGGAATATTGTATTTAATTCTATGTATCAAATTATAGAAGGAAAATTAATAAATGGAAAGAAATGTGTGGGAGAGAAACCAGAATGGGCAAGAACCTTAAATTCATGCCATGTAAAGATTGGCCGAAAGTGTTTAGTTTCTACTATAAGGCAGAAGGGTAACATCAAGCTGTGGGACCCTGGACAAGTCCTTTAACTCTGTTTACCTCAGTTCCTCCCCTGAAAAATGAGCTGGAGAAAGAACTGGCAAACTATTCCAGTATTTTTACCAAAGAAGAAGAAGAAGAACAGTAACAAACCAAATGGAACTACAGTCAGGCAGGACTGAAACAAGTGAATAACAACAATCTTCATACCTGTCTTTTCAAGTAGCTAAAGGACTGTTAGATGGAAAAAAAAAAAAGTAGAATTTTTTGATTTTCCCCAGAAGGCAAAGGTATTGTAAAAGAAATCGTTGGAAGTTGCAAATAGGAAAATGTAAGGAAGAAATTTTCTGTAAGAGAGACTAAAAAACACAATTTTTCCAAAATAGTTTTTATTCCCAGATGGAGATCAAATACGTTAATATGGCTTTTCCACATGTCACAAAAGATTAACAAATTTACCCAAGAGATGAAGATAATCATGCTTCATTTTTGTGGGAGATTACCCAATTTAAACCACATTGACAACCAACTGGCTATGCTCAGTATAGACTTGGAAATATAGGCTGTTTGCCAAAGGTAAGCTTAATATACAATGAGATAAAAGTATGGTATAATGAATTAAAGACTATATGCCAAAATCTTGTGAATTCATTGTCATATTTTACAAAATACACAATTTAGCAAAAGAGAGGATCGATTCTATATTGAAGTTTCTAAAACAGATAAAAGATTCAATGTATAATTTAATTATCTTAATTATTTTATTTTCTCTTAATTTAACACTGTGTCTTTGTGTGTGTATGTGTGTGTGTTGGAGGCGGCAGATGTAGGTATCTTAGACAAAGCATACCATGGATTACTAATTGGTTCCAGATTTTAAAAGGAAAAAAAAATGAGTGGGTTAGATTTCCTCTGGGAAATTACAAAATTCCTTTAATGACCCCATATCTGATCCCAGAAACAATGGACTATTTTTTAATATCAATATTATATCAGTGTTAGTGTTGTAGTTAGTGTTAGTAGTTGATTGAAAGTCATAGACCACTATAATCTCCAAAGGGAAAAAAAGAGAAAACATAAAGGAGGTGTCTGAGAGACTTATTCTGTGTGTGAGTAGGAAGCAATTCATAACAAACAATGAACTGTGAAGAAGAACCTGAGTAACTAACATCATTAGGGACACAGTTCCTCAGAAACAGAAGATAGGCTGTCCATCTGGTGAGAGTGAGAGATAATCAGTGGACAATCTATGAATTCTTTTATAATCCTCAAGATGTCAGGAGAAAAAAGAAAAGGCTATTGCAGGATTTGGGGTAAACCCTTCTTGTAGGTTCATGGGAAGACATAAGACCAGTACAGTCATACATGGATGGTTATAGGGATGACCCATATTAGGATAACTCAATAAGCAGTCATTAAGAAGTTACAAAAGCACTGCCTTAAGAACTGGGAATCCAAACAAATAAGATAGTACCTATTCTCAAGGAGCTTGCGTTCTCATGGAAGAAGACAACACACAAAAGGGAATCAAAAAGCATAGGGAGACGTACTCAGGAGATAAAGAGTAAAGAAGTTAGGAGATTCAAGAGAAAAACTGGGAGAGGAATGAAGGAATTAGTGTGATTGACCTGAAAGTTTCCTCAAGATTCAGTTTCTGGTTCTGGATCAATAATGGAAGAAAGGGGTCACAAAGGTAGAAAGAACTCCCAAACCTAGAAATATTTGGATGACTCCAGGCTTCACTAATGATGATGATAAAAGGTAGCATTGGTTTGGGAACTCAGTTACACTGACCAGCCAAACAATGAAAATATTGCCACAATTAGACGTATACAAAAGTAAAAATGGATTCCTTGGGAGATTGTAGGTTCTCTTTCACTAGAAACATTTGATTAAAGCTTGAGTGACCACTTGGTTAGAGATAGGGAAAGGAAATTTCCAAAGGGGTTCAGATTGGGCCAACTGGTCTCTGTGGACCTTTTGACTGATATTCTGTGAGTCCATGGCAGTTTTGAGTGAGTATTAATTTAGGGAAAATTTACAGCAATAGAATATATTCACTGAATTAGAGAATGAGTTAGTTAAAGTAGTTTCTTGCCTATAGGGAATACTATAGCAGATGAATAAACAGCTTTAAAATTAAATGTTGGTTGAATTGGCTTTGTGGTCTTTAAAGTTCCAGCTGTAAACTGTTAATCAAAATAGCTTGTTTTTTTTTTTTATTAATCTAGGTATAAGCAACTGACTAAGCTTTGTGAGATACTGTTTATGAAAATAAGTTCATGGAATTTCCCATTTCAGAATCTCTTCTTTAAATACCTTTTTTTTTTATTCCAGTTAGGAATGATGCTATGGACTAGATTAATTCTCTCCTTCAAAATTGAATTATACTTCCTTGAAGTAAATGGTCAAAGGTAAGTCTTTCTGAATGTCAGCTTTTCATTTTAAAGCAGAATTAAATGAAATGGTTAAGCATCGTCCCCTCCCCCCTCAAAAAAAGCACCACCTTCCCTTTAAACCATTTCTTTTTTAAGGGCTTTAAAAATCATATTTATGGTGTTTAATTTCATTTCTCATTTTATTAACATGGCTGCAGTGATATTTTTCCTTTTTCTGTTATAACCTGCTGATTTCTTAGGCTGTATTATTTTATGATGCATCCTTTAATTTTTTTCTATTATTTCACACTGAGTGTTTTAATAGGTTTTTCGAAAATCCCCTTTTCTTTCTCAGCAAAGGATGTCTGTTCTTGGAAAGGTTTTCTTTGGTGCGTTTCCAGCTGTGGGATAGTCTAGTAAACTATATCAAAGGTTGTTAGTTTTCTGGTTTCTCCTATAGGTCTATGGAGATGAGATTGTAATATTTATTTTCTAAAGGCTGTTTTCTTTGTTTATATCCTGCTGTTGAAATGAGCAGTTCAATAAACCTCTTAATGAAGGTGGCTGAAACATTTCCTTTTTGCCTTGGTTTCTATTGCTTTTGAGATGACAGTTTATCAAACATGTTTCTGTGCTTTGAAAACTTTCTGTGAGCTTGAATTTGCCCTAATAAATAATTGTGAAATCATTAATTGGCACCAGCAGCATCTGAACTTAGAATTTTATTGTTTTTGAGAAAACAATCACACATTCAGGCTTAACTTATCTCTGGAATAAATTACAAAATAAGCTACAATCACCTTAATGTTCTTTGTGATGAAGCCTTCAATTGACTTTAGAGCCTTTTAAAAATGTCATTGTAATATTAAGCCCTGAATTATGACATTAAAACAATAAAAGAATTGTAAAAATATTTTTAAAACATGTTAGACTCTTGACACAGTTTATCAGTGCCATTTTATACTGTTATATTGACATCTGGATATTTGTGTCTTTCTTTGATTTTCAGGTCTCTTATACTTTATCCCAATGCCTACATGCAGTGAAGAGGTGACTCTGGGTTATTAATGGCGATGCAGGTTGTGATAGTTTCTATCAAGTTAGAAAAACTTCAAGAACTGAACTAGTGTTAAAATGTATGTCAGTTATCTAAACAGTGACTTGTACTTGTTTGAAGACATTCATTTCTAGGTTGTTTCTTTTTAAAACCCTTACCTTACATCTTGGAGTCAATACTGTGTATTGGCTCCAAGGCAGAAGAGTGGTAAGGGCTAGGCAATGGGTGTCAAGTGACTTGCCCAGGGTCACACAGCTGGGAAGTGTCTGAGGCCAAATTTGAATCTAGGACCTCCCATCTCTAGGGGTGGCTCTCAATCCACTGAGCTACTCAGCTGCTCCTCTAGTTTTTTTTTTAATAATTTATTAAATACATTATGATCTCTAGGTACTATCTTGGCCACTGGATTGGCTGGAAGGCCAATTGAATACATCCATTGAATTCAAAGACCATAGAATGAACAGATAGCAGTTTACACTGATGGAGAGGGTATACACATTGACAAACATACTGATTCATTAGTTCAATGAGCTAGCATTTATTAAATGCCTACTAAACCATTGACCTAAGCATTATATATATGGAGAAAAAAAAGTAGAATACTTCCTTACCCAAGGAGTTTATATACACTCCCCAAGGTGAAAATATATATAAACTGATAAAAAAAAAGTACAATATGATCTGAGACAAGAAAACATAGATGTTCCAGAGTGGTTGGGTTTGTGGTGTTTAGGCTTGAAGAACTGTGAGAATAATAATCATAATAGCAAACATTTAAATGCCACATTAAGGTTTTCAAAGCTCTATAAAGGTATTTTATGTTATACTCACAATAACTCTGTGAGGTAAGCACAATCATGATGTCCATTTTATATATATTAAAACTGAGGCTAAGAAATTTTAAGTTCATTTAGCAGAATCAAATAGTTATTAAATAACAGAGTCAGGATTCATATTTAGCTCTTCTTGACTACTTAATCCAGTGCTGTATCTACTAGACCCATAGTGGCAAACCTATGGTGCATATGCCAGAAGGGACATTCAGAACCCTCTCTGTGGCCTGCATCATCACAGCAAAGAGTTCCCCAGAGTTTGTTACTAATGAAATCAAGAAGGACAAGGGGCCAGGGAAAGGGACTCACCATCACTATACTAGATTACTTTCCTTAAGGATACTAAAAGGCAGAGTAAAAAGGCAACACATTCCATGTATGAAGGGAGTGGAAGACTACCTGGGTCAGAGAAAAGAGATGGGAGACAGAAATCACAGTTCAAGAAATAGCAAGTTGTCCAGGTTGGTTGGAAAGTAGAATCTGTCAGAGGAATGTATAAAATGAAATATTTTAAAATAAGTCTGTAAAAGTCAGTTCAAGTCACAGTCTGAAGGAAATGAGGTGCCAAAATTAGGACTTCTCATTTTGTTTTCCTTGAGGCAATAAGGAGTTACTCAAAATTTTTGAGCAGGGAGTTGACCAGATATTTTAGGAAAATAATTTTGGCACCTTACAGAGGATGGGTTGAATAAATGAGACTGAATTCTCTCTAATGGAAGATCACCTCCCTCATAATGGGAAATCCATTGGGAAGGTGTTATGGGTCCAGGAGAAAGGTAATAAAGCCCTGAACATGGTGGTAGATATGAGAATGGATAAGATGGAATGAATTAAAAATATGTGAAACCAGAACTAACAAGATTTGGACCATTTATCAGAAAAAAAGGAATAGATGAGAGAAGCAAAAGAGAGGAGCATGATCATGAGGCAATGAACTTTGGTGCCTTGAAGGGTGGTGTAGATATCTATAGCACACCCAAGTGGATATGGCCAGCAGCCAATATTACAGGACAGCAAGTTGCAACTCAAGAGAGATATAAGACCAGGACCTATGAATATAGAATGACTAGACTAACCTCCTTTTAGTCAGAATCCACAGCAAAGGTCAGGAGAAGGTGGTAGAGGACATGATGCCAAGGAGTTCTGAACTGTAGAAGCCACATAATCACAGAATTTTCATGTCAGAAAGGACCTCAGCAGGCATACAGTTTAATCTGTCCCTAAAAAAAGAATTGTCACTACTATATACTTGTCAGGTCATCTTCTAGCATTGACTTCAATGAAGGGGAGCTCACTACTTTCCAGTAAAACCCATTCTTCTTCTAGAGAGCTAGAAAGGTTTTCCTTATACTGTAGCTTAAATTCGCTTTGTTGCCACTTCCACTCATTGTTCCCTGGTTCTCCCTTCCGAGTCCAAGCAGCATGAGTCTAATCCCTCTTTCATTTGACAGCCTTTTCAAGTATGAGAAGAAGAGGGATCCTTTAAGTACTGACATTTTTGACTCCCTGGTGAATTTAGAATCAGAACAAAAAAGACACTTCAGAAGGTGGCCTTTGTGAATAAAGTTCTCCCAGCACTTAATAGCTGTGTGGCTCATAAATGTTTACTATATGTCTGATGCTCCAATTGAGTAAAATAGTTCCTGGGTGTAAATTGCCCACCTTCAAAAGATGAATTGGCTTTCTCAGGGAACTAGGCTAAGGTAACCTTAGTTTATAGTAATAATACCCTACTGCCCTAACAACAGACAATTCACCACATAAAGGCAGGCAATTTACTGCCAGGGAATAAATTATTCACTGGGAATATCAGGACATCTATATGACTATGAATTTTCACTAAATTTTGACTCAGTGAGGAGCCTCTCTAGGACTTGGAATTTCTAACTCTACAACAGGTTATTCATTCAAAGCAAGTAGCCTACAAAATCAGGATTATTATTTGAAATGTTTAACTAGCACTTACTGAATGCCAAATGGTGACAAATAATGATCAAAGTTAATATTTGGTTAGTATTTTAGCTAGTTAAGAATTTTCATGTATTATATAATTTCATCCCCAAAACTGCCCCATGAGGTAAGTGTTATTCCTATTTTGCAAGAGAAAGAAAAAGAGCTTGGCAAATTAAGTGACTAGATCATGGTTCCATAGGTAATAAGTATCTGAGACAGGATTTTAATTCAGGTACACCTGAATCTAAATGCACCACTTTAACCACTATACCAATTGTTGTAAATAGTTGATTGTTCATTTTTAAAAATAATGATTATCAGAGATTCAATGGATCTTCATTTAAGTATTCGAATCTGTATTTGAAAAAGAATTATTTCTTTAACATCCTTGACAGGTGGTCATCTCTTCTGTTCTTAAATGATAACTCAACTACCACCTGGAACTATTCAATAAGCTTTTGGAAAATTCTCATTATAAGGAATGTTTTACTAGTAACAAGCTGAAATCTCTTCAAATTCTTCCCATTGCCATTAGCTTTGCCCTCTGTGTTCAAGAAAAAGCAAGCCTAGTTTTTCTTCCATATGCAAAATTGTCAAATTTTTAAAGCTAGATAGCTATATTCTCCATAAATCATTTCATTTCCATGATAAGTATCTCCATTTTCTTCAAATATTCCACATACAATATAATTTCAAGTTCGTGTCAACATCCTACTCATTCTCCTCTGGACATGTCAAAGATTATTAATGTCTTTCCTCAAATATAGCTTCCAGAAATGGATAATCTATTTGGAGAGACAAAATATATGAATAAAAATTTCATGAGAATGACTAAGAAACAAAATATCAGCCCACATAAGATCACATAGTGACCTACAGGAGAAGGAACTTGAAAATATTGAGAGGAAGCAGAGTCCAGAATTCATCCTAGATGGGCCTGTTAATGAGGAGTTGTTAAATTCCACTCTGTTTATCTGAGAATGGTTACAAAGGAGTCTCCTGGTGGATAAACAAGGAAGCTGGCACATCCTTTGCCTAGTCAACTGACTATACTTTTGATTCACCTAGACTCTCGATTATGAGGAGAGAGATCTATCATTAGACCACCTGGTCAATATGCCCTCCCCATTTATAAAAGATGCCAGTGGATTATAATTGCATAAGAGAATCAACACTTCAGACACATATGTGTATATATATTCAAGTGATCTCCTACATTTGACTCCTCTACAAAATTAGACGTTGCATTTTAATATAGTGACATGGTGTCCTATGTTTGAGAGGGATGAGGTCATATTATCTACCCAATCTACTAAGATTAAATGTGTTATCCTGACTTTCTCAGAAGAGAGTTTGCAGTATTTCATGGAGAGGGAACAGTCAAAGGATTCGATTTATACTTTGAACTGACCTGAGAAGTCCTCGAGTCTAGCATTTCATTTTATAGATAAGAAAATGAATGCCCAGGGAAACTGATTGACTTCCCCTTGGTAACATAGTTAGATAAAGCTAATCCAGAATTGATATCAGGATCTTCAATCTTAAAACTAGCATTCATTCTACTACAACAAGAAGCTGTAGCATGAGCATTGGCCACACCATGGTAAGCCATCCCAGCAGGAGGATTAAACCTCAGAAGAGTCTCCAACCCTTTGGTGACTTAGGGGGGATGCCTACCCCAGTCATAAAATGCAGAAAGATCCTAATATCCTTAAGGTTAATAAAAATAGAGATGTTTATTTTGATGAAAATATAATTTTTTGAAATTTAAAATAAGGACCATTACTCACTATTGCATTGAAGGGGAATAATAGGCATGTGAATCATTTGCATTGGAGAAGGGTTCCTTTCTGTCTCCCATATGACCATTGCACTGAAATGTCATGAGTGACTGTGACAAAAAAAGCTCTGTCCCTCCTAGCACTGATCCAGCCTTCCATTTATTTCCCAGGTTTTCCCCAGGCAGCCACTGGCTAATTTTCATTGTCTGTCTTATACCACAAAGGAATACATGAAATGGCTTTCAAATGAAAAGGCAAAAAGAGACAGAAAACTGCCTACCTACGTTTTCTAATATAGTTACCCAGTAGCTTAGTTATGATACAGAAAGAACAATCAGAGTTAAGGCAACAAGAGGTTCAAAGCACAGAGAAGAGGAAAAGAGATGTTGCTAAAATCCATAATCTCAGATGTCTAAAACTAAAGCTAAAAGAACAGCTAACAAGTAAGATGAATTGGAGTTCCTAATAAATGATAGCCAATTTAACACTATAGATATCACTGAGACCTGGTGCAATGAAACCAATGACTCAGAGATGGATATGAATGGAAGAGCATAAAACTAGGAGAAACTTATAAAAAAAAAAGAATGGAGAGGAGAACAATTAACATTGTTAATTAACAAAATATACTACTGAGAAGAAATCCAAGGGGGAATTTGGGGAAGCATGGAGGAGAGCATTGGGGAAAAACATCAATGGAGACAGACATGATACTGTGATCAGAATATACTGCAGACCACCTGGACAGAAAAAGGGACTAGATGAAAGAGTTAGGAAACAAATCAATCACAATTCTGGCACAGATATATGATATAATACTGTTTGGGGCTAGAGGAGAGGTTTCAAAACATCTGCTAGAAACTTCCCTTTGCCAAAAACTAAGAAGGTAATATTTTATTTGTTTTCTGTAATGTTGATTCTTCAAAAAGTATAGGAACCAACAAGGAAAATTCAGATTAGGAATCTGATTCTCAAAAGCAAGGAGGAGCAAGTTGCTGAAGAAGAAATGATAGGAACCATGAAGGTAAGTGATTACTCCATCTTCACACTTGTGACATATAGAGAGAATAAAGCTGAGAGTAGTCTGACATACATTCTAAATGCTGGAAGGTTAAATTTCAAAGTGTGCAGGAGAAAAATAGATAGGAGGCCATGGACTATATTTCTAGAGGGGGAAACAGCCCAAAGGGGATAGGAAGCTCCCAAGAATGAATTTGTGAAGAAACAAAAAGAATCTTAAAGAGGAAAAACCAGTAGCAATCTCATTATACCAATTTAGATGCCCAGGGAGTTCATCAATCAACTTAGATTTTTAAAAGACATGTAAAGAGGATGAAAAAAATAGAACAGGCAGCAGGGAAAGCATAAAAAGTATATCATGGTCCTTTAAAAAGATGTCAGAAGTATTGAAGCTAAATAAGCTGAGATTGATGAGAAAAGCTAAAGATAGAAAAATTAAACAAATGTATAGTTTTAGGAGATTGTATCTTTAACTAAATTTCAAGAAAAGAGAAGTTTTTAAAAAGGGATCAGACCACTGCTTAGGACAAATGGGATATTTTTTAAATGAAGACTGGGATTTATCCAATCTGGAAATGACACAAAACTAAAAGTGATAGAAATACAATGAATAACGGCAATGAGTCCAGAAAGAGCTTGAAAGTAAATTATTATTATTATTATCACTCTTCTATTGAAAAATTATTTCACTATTACAGAATGGAGACATGATCAGAATACAACTCTTCTGAAAAAAGGTCTGGAGTTTTGTGAACCACAAGCTCAACATCTAAGAACCAAGAGAAGGATTTGGAGGTCAAGATAGTTAATACAACTTTACACTTCAGTAAGAGGCACAACGTCCAAGACTAAGGAGGTGATATTCCTGCTAAACTATGGCTCAGTCAGAACATCTGGAGTATCATGTTCAGTTCTGCATGCCACATTTTAGGAAGGGCACTAATGAGCTGGACAGTATCCAGAGAAGAGCGACCAATATATTGAAAGACTTAGAGTTCGTGACATATGAGGATCATTTGAAGGAAATGTGCATTTTTAGCCTGGATAAGATAATATTTGAAAGAGACATGATTTCTGTTTTCAATTATTTGAAAGGCTGTCACATAAAAAGAGGGATTGGACTTGTTATGTTATCCTGTGACTGTGATGACAAGCATGGAGAAAGAGAAAAAAAGAGCCCATCAGAATCTAAAGACTCAGAGGGCAATGTTGAATAAACTACCATAGAGTCAGTCAGTCAATTATCATTTATTAGGTACTTACTGCATGCCAGGCACTAGGCTAAGCATCAAGAATGAAAAAAAAATGGCAAAAGACAATTCCTACTATCAAGAATATCATAGTCTAATCTAGGAGCTGGAGAAAGAGGAATCTAATGGCAAGACTTTAACTCAATGGAGCAGACAAAGGTAGATTCCCAGCGCCATCTGAAGGGATCTTTTAGATGGATGATGTGCTCTGAAAAAAAAAACAATGAAAGGGAAGGAACTTTTGAATAACCCAGAGGCATTCTGAACCATAAAATCACAAAATAATAGTACTTCCTCCCGAGATTGTTGTAAGGATAAAATGATAACTGTAACATACTCTGCAAGCTTTAAGTATCTCTATAAATATTAGCTATTATTATTGTTATTATTTTATCTGATTAATTAGTCATGAATTAAAATAACAGCACTCTCAGCCATCCTATATTTCATTATGATTTAGAAAATATGGCATGGAAAAACTTGCCAGCTCACTGAAATCCAAATGTATAAAGCTCTGCTATTCCTAAAATCTATTAATCTCATGATTAGTGAGGTCAGTTTACTGTAATTTTTGTTGTCCCATGCTTCTGAGGCAGTTTACCATGATTTTTTAAACCTATGCTGGCTTCTATTACTTACTTATTTAAATTTACTTTTTTAAATTTACTTATTACTTACTTACCTAAGTGCTCATAAACCCTTTATTTACTAATGTTTTTTCTAGAATTTTGCAGGGGTCATATCAAACTAGGTGGTATATAATTCCTAAAATCTACCTTTTGCCTCATTGTGAAAATCAAGACACATGTGCATCCCTCTAGCCTTCTCCTTCTCCCAGACACCATGGTCTCTGATATCTTATTAGCATTAGTTCTATGGCCACATCAGTAAAGTTAATTGTTACTCTGGAACTTAATTTAGTTTGATTTAGAGAAATGAAATTAAATAATGCTTTTTTTTGCTATTGTTAAGCTTCGTTTCCCTCACTCAGGCTTATTCTAA
Organism: Monodelphis domestica; assembly: GCF_027887165.1. Classification (NCBI taxonomy): domain Eukaryota; kingdom Metazoa; phylum Chordata; class Mammalia; order Didelphimorphia; family Didelphidae; genus Monodelphis; species Monodelphis domestica. The sequence goes on from NC_077234.1 coordinate 174,267,153, forward strand.
TTTGAAGACTCTTTTTTCAACAGAGAAGATAGAAGAAGGGATTTGAGTATGTTCTGTTTCTTTATCAATTCAAATCAACAAGCATTTACTAATTAAGCATCTACTAGGGATCAAGAACCGTGAGTAGTTCTGGTAATAAAAAGACAAAAGCAAAACAGCCTTGGACCTCAAGGAGATTACATTCTCCTGAGGGTAACCTACCTGTACACAGAAGATTAAATATGAAATCAAAGGTATTTCAAGAAGAAGGGAACTAGTGGTGGGATGCAGGGATGTGAGAAAATCTCAAAAGCTCATTATTGGAGATGTCGTTATAAGAGATGACACAAAAGGAGTTTTGAAAGAAATTGCATTTTCTATGAGGAAGAAGCAAGAATTCCAGACATAAGGAATAACCTGTTCAAAGACCTAGAGAGAAGGAAGAGCAAACAGACCATTTTAGCTAGAATAGAAAAGTGAGTCATTACAGTGAAAATGTAGGCCAGGGCTAAATTAAGTAGGGCTTTATAAACTCAACAACTAAATTGGCATTTTGGTCTAGACACAAATGAGAGGCATGGAAACCTCTTGAGAATACTAAATACCTCAGTAACAAAGCATCAATTAAGCTCTTACAATGTGCCCAGAATCGTGCAAAAATCTAGGTATGCAGATTTAAGTAAGACTGTTATTCCCTTGGTCCACTTTACCTGTGGGAGAAAGCACATAAAAGGGTGCTAGAAACCCTAAATTGTAAGAATTTCATTTTTATGACTTCTTTCTTGAGTTTTCTTTTTCATATTCTTTGACCAAAAGATTTATTTAATCTTTTTTTTTGAATCCTTGTAAAATATTTTCCTAAAGTGTGGGGGTACACAATTCACTTTATTCAATTGAATTCAATTTAATCTGACATTTACTCAGCACCTATTGCATACATAGCTTCATGCCAGAAGCTGAAGGAGATAGAAAGGTATAAGAAGAGATGTGTTTTCTCCTTAGCGAGCTTAAAATCAATTAGTGAGTTATGATACATAACCAAAAGAGTATAATATAAAATATGCCAGAAGTACATATCCAGAGATATAATTATAACACACAATCTGAAAAAATTAAAACATCATTTCCAACTTCAAAAGTCAAGAAAAACTTAGATAGAAAATTACATTTTATGTAAGTCTTGAAAAACTGGTTGGATTTCAATAGGCAAAGAAGGGAAGATATGTTTGGCCCCCTCTGTCTCTTTCCTCAACAACGTTTAGATGTGACAAAACCATGTTTCCTGAACTTTCTCTGTCACACTCCCCCCTCCCCTTGTGCCTTATTGAATCACTCTACCTTGCTCACTAACCCATTTATTTCCTTCCACAAAGTGCTCTTCTGCTAACTAATCTTGGCATGGAGATGACCCTGGCTTCTGGAAAACTATTCCAAGTACAAAGTTCTGGTAGATTATCACATAATGGAAAGGCTTTTAATACTATGCCTGAAACAGGTTATCTGCTTTCCAGGGACTGTACTAAAGAAGCATGGGGAGGGTTGACACTTGTCAGTGAATTCTTTGACTATAACCATCTGTAAAAGAAAGAAAAATACAAAAAAGACCCCAGTTTCCAGTGATCCACTTATACTTCTTTACTGACAGAGGCAGAGTGGCAGAAAACAGACAGAATAATGGTATTTAGACTATCTAAAAATTAACTCAGTTGGTCGTATTCTTAGTATGTGACTTGTCTGATGAGTGGCATTCTAAAAAAAATTAAAATAAAAAAATCCTAAAGACTTAAAAAAAACCCCAAAATCATACCAATCCAAGACACAATGAATGGTAAGGCCACCCTGAAACTCCTATTTTTAGTTAAATGTAAATGGATTCTCTAAACTTCAGAATATCACATAACTTCCTAGAAAAGATCCATAACCACTCAAAAATGTTTGGCCTGACCTTCAGCCCCACGGGGGGGGGGGGGGCGTTGGGGGGGGAAACAAGAACAACAAAAAATGAGAGAAGACAATCTATTGTTTTCCTCTTGATGCAAAAATCTTTAGAATTTACCTTTAAATATATAAAGATAGAGGTAAAAATAAATGTATCATTGACAAATAGTAAAACCAGAGTTAAAAATTGTGCCATGAACTTAACAGGAGGGAAACAACCTGGATTTCTTTGAAATAATCTAAGAATGACTTTAATAACTCTGAATTTTACCTCCCCCCAAAAAAAGCCTATCATTCTAGTATCAATATTCTGCTATTTTATTTATACAATAGGATATGAAACATTAAATCACCAAATAACTAAAAATATACATCAAAAGAAGGTAGGGAACTAACTTGGATGTATAACATGGATCTACTCTACTTGTATTAATTAAAAAATGACTCTATTGATAGTAAAGATATGTATACATATACAATTATACATATGGACTTGGGTGGGGGAAAATACATTAAAGCTAAAAAAGTAGGAATTTTGTAAAGAGAAACCTTTATAATGTGAAATTTGTAGAAGGAATAACAACTGAATAACTGACCAACATATTTATGGGAAGGCATGGACAAGAGTCTCACTGAATTCATAGGTATACTGGGTTGAGATATGCATTTCTGAACAGCAAACTAACCTGAATAAAATCATAGAACTATTTGAGAATGGAATGAGTACATTCCAGGTAAATGGGACAACCCATTTTTCCTAGTTACGCCCTTTTAGAATCAAGTAAAATAAGTTCAATCTTTATTCTATGTAACAGCCTTTCAAATAATTTAGGATGAAGCATCATGCTCTCACAGTCTTCTCTTCACTAAGCTAAGTTGACAATTAGCCATTAATGAATATGCTTTCAGTCTGATTGTTTAATTCAGATCAAGTCCACTAAATTGTACTATCATCTCTCCTGTATCTCTCCATCATTTTTTTTCATTAACAATAGCATGAGAATCATGACAAAGGTAGATTTATTGCCATAGAAAGAACAGAGTCCAAAAGAAAATTGAAACATCAATTCTTTACTTGATTTCCTCCAGGAGTTTTTCTTTAGTGTAAGCAATGTGTCTTTTTACCCCCACATGATGAACATGAATATCCATTATATGATTATATACAAATATATATATATATGTATATATGGCAGGTAATATAATATAGGTTGTATATATCTTAGGGAGGAGAGAGAAGTGGGGAGAGAGAGAATATAGATTAAAAATATCAGAAAATAAATATTTTTAAATTGTATTGAAATGAATTTGGAAAAATAAATTATTACAATAAAAAATGAGAAATTTTGCTCACTGCTTTACTGAAAATCTATATAAATCATATCCTAAGCAATTCCTTATTTTTTTAGTCTAGTTATTTACTTGTGATTTCACTGGTATGGAAATTCCCTCTATTGATGGAAATTGCAACTTTTATGTATTCTTTGTTTTGGAGACATTCCTGTATCTCAGATATGGTAGGTAACTTACCACGATTCATATTGAAAGTAATCATATCAAAAAAGGAAATGAAATAAGTATGGAATGACTTCTTGATGAATCCAGACTGTCTTTGTTCACTATTTCCTTCATTAATAATTCCCTAAATAATATATAACTGGATTTTACCAGGAATAAAAGTCAAGTCCTTTGGCTTAAAGTTTTCAGGGTCCATTTATCTTCTATTTTTTTTTTTGAAATAAGAAAATACCTGCCTTTACTGATACTGTGGCTATTCTCCAATTCCATAAAATCATTCAGATATCGCTCATAATGACTTGGCAATGACACGATCCAATTCTTTCAATAGCATATGATGCTACTGAAACAGGCATAGAACCAAAGGATTATATATTTAGAGCTGAAAGGGACCTTAAAAGTTATCTAACTCAGATGTTACAGATGAGGAAAGTGAGGTATAAAGAGAGACATCAACTTGCTTAAGACCAAAGAGGTAACAAGTAGAAGATCTAGGTTTTGAACCTAAATACTATGATTCAGATTTAGTATCTTTTCATTGTATCAGGCAGCATCTGTGTCAAATGTCTTGAATTTATCAATGCCATCTCAATTTCTCTTTCTTCTTTGGAGAAGACTTCTCTATTAGACTTTTTTGTTACATGCTTTGTAGTCCAAAAACCATTTCCATAGAAAGAAAACAACTCTTTCTACTACTACCACCCAAAAATAGGAATTGGGCCAGTCTGCCTTCTTTTCATTATTAGTTTCTATTGTCTCTTCTACCACAAGGCATGATTCTATTCCTTCTTTGATTCTCTTCTTTTTGCCCCCATAACAAAAGGAGAAAAAGCATGTATTCTTAGATCTCTTCACCAGTCTTAGTTCATTCTGAGCTTTAGTACTCCTGATACTCTTTTTATAGGTTTTTAGTCATTCTTTGATACTGGTCTTTTCTTCCAACTTCTTCACTTGCCATAAAAAAAAAACAAAACAAAAAAAAACAAACCTAAGTTGATTGATGAGTTCCCTGTGCATCCAAATTGGTCTCCTGAGAGATGTCCCCTTTTCCTTTTCATTTGAATACACTCTCTCCCTCTCCTTTTCTCTGTCTGTCTTTCTGTCTTTCTGTCTGTCTCTCCTTATCTAGTTATTGAGCTGAGTTCCCCTAAAGAGGTTTATTACATGGGATTCCACCTATATTTTCTCTTAACATTTTAAAATGTGCTCCTTTAAAAGTTAGAGTTCATGTCATACTGTGCCTAGATTTCTTTTACATTCAAAAATTTGAAGTTAGACCTGTCACTTCTGCCTCAGATGACCTCATTTTTCACAAGAACAACTTTTTTTTTACGTGTTGCTGAGACTCAGAAACAGAATAGAATTTTTCCTTTGTCATTTCCTTTACCTTTTGAAAGATGAAACTATCATTAAAGCAAGTGGATAAAATTTTAGTTTCACATTTTCAGCAGAGAGTTCTAGCAGATGTCCAGATAATTGAAGGCTCTCTTCACAACTATGTCATGTTGCTGTGCCAGGCTTGTGATCTCTTTTCTGAATGCATCTATTTGTTCTGTCCAGGAGGTAGACAGTAAAATCTGATGACAATATCACTTCTATTCCTGGCTCCCTTGATATTCACTCTAAAGCTTTCCACCATGCCTATCCCTCTGGGTCCTGGATTTCCTTACATAAGTATATCTTATTTATGTATAATAGTCACTGTGCCCCACCTCTTAGCTCCTCTCCTGTTTCTTTTTTAATAGGGTATATCCTTTGAGATCCAAATTCCAGACATGTCTCTCCTCTAACCAAATACCAGTTATACTTGTGCTATCAAATGTGCTTCCTCATGTTAGGATCTCTATTTTATCTTACTTCTCATTCATGCTTCATTCATTTATATGTAGACATAGGAGACATGTTTTTTAAAAACCATTTTTATCACTGGTGCTTTTCTTGATTTAATGCCCTGTTAACTGCTGGGTGTCAACTACCATTCTTTTTCCTATACTGTAAACATTCTATGATATCTAGCATGATAGATAGGCAGTTCTCTCACTCTACCTTCTTTTTCAGTTTAAAGTACTTCTGGTTAGAGTTGTAAGATTATAAACAAAAACATTATTTAATTTCAATTTATTTTATGAATGCATTTTCTTCTTCTGCAACATCTCATGTATAAATATGTTTTTACTTCTTCTTCCCAAGGAGCAATTTTATGTAATGAAAATTCAAAAGAAAAACAAAAACAAAAAAATTGAACAAAACTAGCTATTAGAGTAGATTCACTAATCTTAATCTACTGTCCCCCACCTGAACAATGAAGGAATGGAGGTCTATTTTCTCTGCTCTTTTCTGAAATCAAGTTAATATTAATGATTGTTATTATTATTATACAACATGGAATTTTTTGGTTCTTTTCATTTATATTCTTCTAGTCATCGTGATTATTATTTTTCTGGCCCAACTTACTTCAGTTCATATGAGTCTTTCTATGGTTCTCTGAATTATTTATTTTTTAAACAGCGAATTAAAAAAAAATCAGGTTTATTTACCTTTGATCACTTACACCTCCAAATGAAACAATTAAAAGGGATATAAAATATTTTATGTTATAATAAATTTCCTTGATTTACCTGATGAATGTGTTAAGGGAACAGTATAAAATTTCTCCTTTTTGTTTCTTTGATTCTCATTCCCTCCAAAATAAGCAAGAGAATTAGCAAAAATTAGACGAATAATTGAAATTCATTAGCTCTCATTAATGTATAATTTTTAAAAAGTGTTACCTACTTTATTAATATTATGTGCCTATCATTATTTATCCTGCCCCAAAGAGCTTTAAATGATTCATTCTAGAAAATGGAAACTTAAATTTCAGTGACTTTCAGAAAGTCATCCTCTATATATTAGATTTAGGATATTGTTCATAGAGTGGGTGAAATTTTTAGAGATTAAATAAGGAATTATATTGATTTTCCATTCATCTGCTTCTCAATATTCCCCAGTCTTTGCCAAAATACTTTCCATTCCAACATTTTGATATATACCAGCATCATCTGTAAAGTCATCTCCAATTATAATGGCCTTCTCTGGTATGTTGTCAGTGTAATATAAAGTTTCCAAGAAAAATCTTGACTATGGTTTTCCCTTCATTGTGGCTTTTAGTCCATAATAGCTCCAAACCAAAACCAAATGGGCTAGGTCCCAGAATTAGGCCATCTTTCTTCTTATAATATTTGGCTTTGTAGAGCGTCAGAAGCAGAGCACCATCGAGTAATAGCCAAATTGCGTAGTTCAAAATTTGATCGTTAAATGTTCTTTTACTAATCCTGTGCCATAGACTGGGTAATATTCATGGAGATTCTCTGAAAATCAGGTAGTGGCTTGCTCAGTCAGCAACATGAACCCAAATGCTTCCTCTTCATTAAGTTTCTGGATGTTGTCGGAGAGAAGTGAATACTTCATCTTCAGCAATATCAAACTGCACTTTGGTCGGCCTCTCTAATAGCTCGCCCTTGCTCATTCGGGTTGTAATTGCCACAAACTTAATGCCAACAGGAGCATTATGTAACCTTTTAAGAGCTGGTGAAGCATCTAGACCTATGAGGCTGCACCTGCAATGGACTATGTGCCACAAGGATCTGCCAAAATCGCTTTTAATTCATGGTATGCTGCCATCTTTCATTCTCTCCACTTCTGCCCTCCCAGGAGGCTTCACAAGCCCGCACATACACCCCGCAATCCTCAGATACGCCTAGACCAATTGGAGTGCCTCCATGCCAGAGTTTCTAGTCATTGTTTCTCAAGGCATACTTATCTCCCATTCCTACATGTATCACAGTTTGCTTACTCATTCTTCAGTATTTTCACCAATCTTTGTTAAGGATATTCTATCGCCAGACACGAATATGTCCTTCTTATATTTGTGGACCAAAAATCCTGATGACATGCAAAGAAAGCATCTTTTTACCTATATGTTCATTTCCCAAATTTCACTTTCCTCTGCCTTCTTTGTCACAGATGAATAGCAGTCATACGTGAACTAAATGTACCCTACCGGTAGATAACTGATACAGTGGATAGAGCATTGAGCTTGGAATCAGGGAGATTTGAGTTTCAAGGTGGCCTCACAGAAGTTGTGCTGTTCTGGACAAGCCACTTAACCTCAGTCTGTCTCAGTTTTCTCAAACTATGAATGGGTGATGATAATAGCACCTATCTCCCAGGATTGCTACCAAGTTAAAATGATATATTTCTAAACTACTGAGCACAGTGCTTGGCACATTACAGGTACTTAATAAAAGTGTGTTTTCTTCTTTCCTTCTTTTAGGCTTTCAATTTCTGGGCTAATGCTTTCTAAGTTTTGGAAATAATTTTGAGATTCCTTCTGAGAGCATCCTATAGGTCCCCAAATCACCAGAAGTAGGAAATAGTTGTTGTTTTTTATTTGAAACTCTTAGTGCAGTTATGCTAACATATAACTGTAATTCCTGCTATCAGGAAGGTGGAGGATGGTGGGTCTTTTAACATGAGGGGTTCTGAGATGCAGTAGGCCAAGCAGACCCTTTGGGAGCAAGAGATCTTCAGACTGCCTACAGAGGGGCAAACTGGCCCTGTTTGGAAACAGAATAAGTCAAAGATCCCATGCTGGTCAGTGGTGTGATTAGGATACATGAGTGGTCTATTTCCAGTCTAGTCTAGAAAAGGACAGGAAAAAGGAAGGAAGGAAGGAAGATGAAAGGAAGGAAGGAAGATGAAAGAAAGAAAGAAAGAAAGAAAGAAAGAAAGAAAGAAAGAAAGAAAGAAAGAAAGAAAGAAAGAAAGAAAGAAAGAAAGAAAGAAAGAAAGAAAGAAAGAAAGAAAGAAAGAAAGAAAGAAAGAAAGAAAGAAAGAAAGAAAGAAAGAAAGAAAGGAAGGAAGGAAGGAAGGAAGGAAGGAAGAAAGAGAGAGAGAGAGAAAGAAAGAAAGAAAGAGAGAGAGAGAGAGAGAAAGAGAGAAAGAAAGCAAGGAAGGAAGGAAGGAAGGAAGGAAGGAAGGAAGGAAGGAAGGAAGGAAGGAAGGAAGGAAGGAAGGAAGGAAGGGAGGAAAGAAGGAAGATGAAAGGAAGGAAGGAAGGAAGATGAAAGGAAGGAAGGAAGGGATGAGGAGGAGGAAAGGAATGAGGGGAAGGAAGAGAAGAAAGGAGAGAAGAGAAGAGAGGAGAGATGACATGAGAAGAGAAGAGGAAAGCAGAGGAGAGAAGAGGAGAGGAATCTAAGGAGATACCCTGTTGCTTTTTTGAATAAATGCTTTGGACAAAGCACAGGCCTGGTCAACAAATAACTGTCCTATGTCCCTTAGCAGGGAATCACCATTTACTACTATTCATTCCTTCTCCTTCTCACTCTTATGTGATGATCTCTGTTCAAACAAGTATTTAAAATACTGTTAGTTATTTTCATACACATTTTACAAATAAAGAAACTGCAGCTCAGAGCAGATAAGTGATTTGGCCATAGCCAAAGGATTCAGGGTTCAAAGTCAAGTACTGATTAACTAGTCCATCCAATTCTACACTCTTCATTGTGATAACTTTCCTAACTAGCATGGATTGGTTAAATATTAAAAGACTCAGCTAAATGCCCCCTGAGGGAAAGTTCTAGATCTGAAACTGTTGTCAGCTAGATCAGGAATCATCAAACTCTGGCTCACTGGTAAACGTAAGCCTGTCACCTATTTTTGTATAGCTGGGAAGCTTACATTTTTTAATTAACAGGTTGCAGGCTAGATTTGGCCCACAGGCCTTAGTTTGTCAATCCCTGATTAGGACATGATCATGTAACAAAAAATTCACTTCAGAATCTTTAGACACTCCCTATTTTCTTTTTTTTTTAAATCATTTGTATACCTTCAGAATTTCCTTCTAATAGTATAACTCTCCATATGGAACTGTCAGGAAATAGAATAAGTAACGAATACCCAGAATATATTTCTTTAGTACTAGAAAATCAGTGTACAGAGAACTTGGAAAGTGTTTTAACCATTCAATCATCTAACTAAATGAGAAGTTTTGAGAACAATGTTGAAATTTTTTTCAGATCTTTTGTACTGCAAAGAAGCATGTACAATTAGGCAGGATTTCAGCCCCAGACCTGAAAGGGAATAACAATAATAACAGCAAAAGCTAATGAAAGGATACTTTGATCTAATTTCCACCAAATGAGGAAAGACCAAAAATGCCCAGAAAACTGGAAAGCAGTGTGTCACAGATTAGGCATGAACTAACATCTCACATCATTCACCAAGATAAATTCAAAATGGGCACTTAATTTAGAAATAAAGGGTGACACCATAAACTAATTAGAAAAAAGCAACAACATGGGAAAGCTTACCCATTATGGATAAGGGAAAAACTTATGATCAAATAAGATTGTGAAAAATGAAATTAATAATTTAATTACATTTAAAAAGTTTTTGCACAAAAAAGTTTGCAAAAAATAAAAACACCTTGCAACCAAGATTAGAAGGGAAATAATAAATATGGAGAAAAAATTTACATCAAGTATCTCTGACAAAATTCTCATTTCTCAAATATATAGAGAATTGAATCGAATGTATAAGAATACAAAGCATTCCCCACATGGTCAAAGGATATGAATAGGTATTGCTTATTATTAAATTAAATTAAAAAATAAAAAGATATTAAAACTATACATAGCCATATGAAAAAATGCTCCATGACTCTTATTTATTAGAGGAAATGCAAATTAAAACAACGCTGAGATACCAAGTCACACCTACCAGATTGGCAAAAATGACCAAAAAGGGAAATGATAAATGTTGGAGAGATTGTGAGAAGATACTAATACACATTTGGTTGAAATGTGAACGGATACAACCATTCTAGAGAGCATTATGGAGCCAAGCTAAAAGGACCACAAACTATGAATACCCTCTGACCCAGAAATGCCACTGCTGCATCTCTATCTCAGAGAGATTAGGGATGAGGGGAAAGCACCTACCTGTACCAACATATTTTGAGCAGTTCTTTTTTGTAGTAGCAGAGAACTGGAAACTTAGGGGTGGTCCTTTTATTTGGGGATTATATGAACAAGTTGTGGTATATGATTGTAATGGAATACTATTGAGCCATAATGAACAATGAACAGGATGAGTTCAGAAAAATCTGGAAATACTTAAATGAACTGATGCAAAGTGAAATGAACAGAACCAGGAAAATAATATATACACTAACAAAGGTTACACAGTGATTAATTGGGAAGGACTAAACCATTATCAACAAATTAAGTCTTCAGATAACTTAAGGACCTCATGAAGAAAATGCTCTCCTTAGCCAAAGAAGGAACTATTAGAATCTCAGTGCAGATCAAAACATTCCAGTTTCCATTATATATCCTTCATGAAATTTCTCTTGTATGTCTGATGTGTCTTCCATCTCAACATATAGGTAGGAAGGGCTAAAATCTGAATTTTAAAATGTCAAAAAATTATTTCCACGTGTAACTGAAAAAATAAAGATATTAAAAATAAAATAATAATTTCTACCAAGTGAAATTCAAAGGAGGCAGACAAATCTAGTGTCCCCTTTCTGCATAGGACCTGGCATTATTTAAGTATATTAGAATTGTCAAATAGATTCCCTTCAATTCAGCGTTCCAGTATTTTTGTTAAAATTACATCTGCTCTTTTAAAATAAAAACTTGACTATCTTATGCAGAACATAATACACAAGAAAACAGCATTATATAAGAAATTTTAAAAGTAATAATACTACTTAAAATATAATAATTAAAATAAATAATATTTTTAAAACAATTGACTAGATCTCCTAGAAGACACAAATATGTTTTGCTCTGTTTTGTTTGTTTTGTTTTGTTTCCACAGAGGCACCATAATACTGGCTCCTGCTATCTATGATTTCCCTAATATTTATTGCCCTTTGAATGTTTCCCACCAAAAAATGTTAAAGCAATCACCTTTGACTGCCATAAGCAATTTACCTTGTCCATCTTTCACTTTAGTATATCTGGTTATTCTGTCAACAAGTTTGCTTTATAAGACCATTATCAGTAGTTCTCTTTAGTGAGACATATACCTTTCCTTGAACCGTTGAAGCAGCTCAATCCAGTTGAATCATCCACATCAATGTCTCCACCTCTATAGCATCCTTCCACCAGACAAAATATGTTGAATGAAATAGCTTTGAGAAGTCTGTCCAGATTCTTCCTCCCCCAGCCCTACTCCTCAAGGCAGTATAAATGGTGATCTCATTGCACATTAGGACATGGCTTAAGATCAGGGAATGAGAGTTGCAAGAGTCCTAAGAATAAGCTAAATGAGAAGGTCAAACCCTTCACTTTAAAGTTAAGAAAACTGAGACCTAGAAAAAGTTGAGCAACTTAACCTTGTTACTGTGGTGAACTTATCCAAGTCACATAAAAAGTAAGTGACAGAAGTGAAATTTGAATCCAAGGCATCTGATCCTAACTTCTATAGCACTGTAACACACTGGGTAGTGTACAATCCTGGGATACCCTAAATTTAAGTGACTCTCCTAGGGGCATAGTCCTTCCAGGGTATAAGTTATAGGTAGACTGACGTTGAGATGCAAAATCAAGGCAAAAGTTTGTCTTTATCCTTAATCACATAGATTCGTTTCAGGTGAAAAGCATTATTTCCAGTACTCTGAGACACAGACTCTCCTTAATTTCAGTTTACACTTAATTGTTAGATTTTTGTTTAATGAAATATTTATGATCATTTCCTTTATAACATCATTATTCCTGCTTCCAGTAAAAATGAAGATTCATTTAATTATCATATGCCAGTAATATTCTTATTTAAACCAGTCATTCTATTATATATATTTAATTAGGATATTTAAAGTTAATCTTTAAGGTACTTAACTCCACACAAGGGATTAATTATAGTGTTTATATAGACATATACACACATATCTAGTGAGGTATTAAAAGATTGAAATATATATTATTTGTAAGAATTTCTCAGTTGACCTATACCAAGAGAGAAATATATAGGTTGGGTTTTTTTCTTCCAGAAATAGTATTTTTACTTCATTCAGGAACTTATATTTCATGGATTCTGTACTTTTCCAGAGAGGTTATGAATCCATCTAAACTCAGTGACCTGGTTTTCAAATCTATCTCATACAGCAGGGAAATTATTAGACTTAGAACCAAAATACCTCAATTCAAGTTACAGATATGAAGACACTTTCTGACATGGAGTGTCTCCTACAAATTGAATGTATCCGTTTCCTCATCCAAAAAAAATGAGTCTACTAAGAACTCCTGACACATATGTTCTTTTTAAAAATTAATTTGTTTGTTAGATTAAAATACTTAATTAACTCACTTCCTTCCCTCCTTCATAAAGAAATCATTTGTCAAAAGATGCATGTATTTAGAAAACTATGTGTTGGGGTAGAATCTCGTTGGATTGAGAGCCCAGCCTAGAGTTGGGAGGTCCTGGGTTCAAATGTGACCTCAGACACTTCCTAACTGTATGACCCTGGGCAAGCCATTTAACCCCAACTGCTTGTCCCTTAGTGCTCTTCTGCCATGGAGTTAATACTTAATATTGATTCTAAGACAGAAGTTAAGGTTTTTAAAAAATGATGTCTTACTCATTTCTATTTACCAGTTCTATTTCTGACTTTGTGTATATATATATATTATATATATATATATATATTATATATATATATGTATGTATGGCATTGCATACATATACATATATATATATGCAATTCTGCAAACTGTGTTTCTATGGCTGTATATAATATTCTCTTGGTTCTGCCATATGTTCTGGATAACAGTATATGAGAGGTCTTGGCAAACCATAAGTTATTAGATAAATAATTGCTATTTTCCATTCATGACATGTCATCTTTCTCCATGAATTACTGGCTCTACCCAATGCTAGTAATACTTCCCCTCTTCATCCTTTCCTTGTAGAATCGCAGCTCATTTCCTGCAGTGGCCTTTCAAAATCCTCCCAGTTATGGATTCTCTCCCTCCTCGTTTTATTTGGTATATATTTGAATCTTCTCATCTGATCCATTATTCCTCTCCTAATTCCTATTCCAGGAGAATATCAACTGAGCCAGGGCAGAGACTGTTGACATTTTGATTTCGTATTCCCAGCGCCTCACACACTACCTGGTGCTTAATTAGTCTTTTGTTGAACTGAACAAGCTGTTTTTATAGAAAGTCAATTAGTCGTAGGCTGGCCTAATAGAAATACTTAGATTCAAGAAGGACTTCGATTCCCGTTCCGTCTTTGCTGCTAACTTGCTAGATGACCTTCAGCTGTTTAAATCCTGCTGAACCCAGATTTGATCCACAAAATGAAGGGGTTGGATTAGGTGGTCGCTGAGGTGCCTTCCAGAGGGCCTTTCCAATTGACAAAAGAAAAACCAAACAATCTAAATGTCCAAATCAAACCATTGGCACCAAGCTACCTCCAACCCCCAAAGCCTTTGATTGTGTTTATTACCGCTGGTAAGGCTCAGGGAAATCCTTGAGGTAGGAATTCAAGCCTGTCTGAACAGGCCACATTCTAGCCAAGCAAACCAAACCCAAACCAAGGCAAGCCTGCCAAAATAAACCTTTCCGATCCAAAGTTGGAAAACATTAGAAATACTGTCACAGAGTCCTCCAATGTAAATGTTGTCACATGAGGCCATCAGCTTAGAAGAGCCTCGAAATGTTGGGAAATTGGAACTGAAAACGAAGGAAGGGTCTCTGAACAGTTCTCCCTGACCTTCTCCCGCATTCAGCATCTGAAGCCTCACAGCAGTATTCCCCAAGCCTGATGTTCAGGTGCTGCGTGGTAACATGAGAGTTTCCTTCCAAACCACAGAAGTGTAAATACAGTAAAACCAGGGACTAATGCACTTTAGAGTACAAGCTGGGATCCCTGCCCAGGTTGGGCTAATCTCCCTTTATGACAAAGGGGTACATTTTTTTCCCTCACCACTCTATTACACAAAACACAAAAAGAAAACAAAACAATTAAATGCCTCTTTATGTGCTAATAACAAAACATTTGATAATTATTGCTCCCTTAAGATTCCTTTTCATGTTCCGTGTGTAAATACAAATTCCATTTTTGGAGTTACCTTCTCAGGCAGTTTCAACTTGAGGAATATTAAGCTGTCTCTGTTCTAAGGTGTGAGCTGGGACTTGATCTGAGGATACAAACATGCTGAGGGGTGTCAAGGATTAAAGGAGAATCAATGTTTTATTCTGATCTCCAAACTCAAGTCATTCAGTGGTTTGTGTGGAAATTCTCAAATTTCTCAGGGCAAAGTGGTCTTCTCCTTTGAGAAAGGAGGACATCAACAGGAAAGCTCAACTCACCCAATTGATCTAAGTCTATCCCTTCTCTTTTGGTCATTCATTTGCAAATCTGTCCAATGTTACCATCCCTAAGAAGTCACATAGATTGTCTGGGTTTCTGAATGCCATTGATCCTTCATTTTAACAGCTACCTAAAATAAATACCAACAGATGGAGGTTGATCTTTGATCCTGGACTTGGACTCATGACTCAACCAAATACCAACAATCCTGAGGGTTTCCCCAAACACTTCCATTCCTGTCCTGACACCTCATGCAGTTTCCTGTCCCACTACCTTTCATCTATGCCCTTTGTTCGAGCCATTTACTTAATCTCTGAGATACAAATATCACTTGAGCAAACTGAGAAAAGTTTAGGACACTAGAAAGCAGTAAAACTCTCCCTCCTACTGGTGACAATGGATCATTCAAAATGTCACTGGCTTTAAATTAAGAGACCCTACAGAAACCTTTTAAAGTAACTCACCCTCTCCAAGAGTATGGAATTACAATTTAGAGGGGAATCAACTGACACCTTTACAAATGTTTGCTAAGGATTCTCAGATTTAAAGTTAGTGCCACTGAATCTAACCCATCTTCCACAGGAGGGAGAATACTCCTGTGCCCAACAACTCATAAAGTTCTTATACTCCAGGTAAATTCCATACTCCAAAACAAAATTAAATGAATCAAAAATACTTAAATACACACTTTCTTAAGAGAAAAAAAATTGAAAAATAAATATGTCTTCATGAATTCACATTGACAATGATTTTTATATGGCCTCTGAGGATTTAGAATTTCAAAATTCAAAACCTTTTTGACTCAAACTAGTAATGACTTATGTGTAGTCTTTGAATGATCACTCTGGACACCTCTAGCCATGAGATTCATATTCTGTACAACATTGCTATATCTTCTGAATAGCCTAGAAATGATCCTTGAATTTTGTAGCAGTAACCCAAAAGGCATGAACTGTAACAATAGCAGGAAAAGTAGAATTTTCTAATGATCATTGTAATGTTGGTAGTGATAAAGATGATCCAGTTTACGTTTACATATTTAACACACTGTGTCATTAGAGAAGAAATTAACCTCATTTTATTGGGAAACTGAAACTCAGAAAATTTATGTCATTTATCCAAGGTAGAAAGTGGTAAAAGTGAGACAGGTTTTCTAGCTACACATTTATAGTTCTTCCACTACAACACATTAAGACTTATTGTAGAATATGAAGCTAAAAGAGACTTTCAAATTGAAGTCCGCAAAAACCAGTCCCTCATTTTTCCAAATGTCAAGTGAGGTCCAAGCTGGTTGAACAACTTAGCCAACTCCCATAGCTGTTGAGAGTCTGAGTCAGCATTAGAACCTAGGACTTCTTGACTCTAGAGTTCAGCACTCTATCTACTACTCCATGCTCTCTCCCATAACCACCATTAGGGGCAGAATATGAAACCACTTAATTGTAAGTACTCTTCCATTGTATTGTGCTGTCTTTCTTTCTTTTTTAAAAACCCTAACGTTCTGTCTCAGAATAAATATTAAATATCAGTTCTAAGGCAGAAGAGCAGTAAAGCTTAGATGATTGGGGCTAAGTGACTTGACCAGGGTGACACAGCTAGGATGTGTCTGAGATCGGATTTGAACCCAGGATCTCCCATCTCTGGGCCTGGCTTTCTATCCACTGAGCCAATAGCTGCCCCCTTTTGACTTCCTTTCAAAGGTGGCCTTCACAATTGTGAATGCTAGCTTGTCAGATTTGATATCTCACTGAAACTTGATTTATCATCAACAGGAGAGCCCTCAGTCCTAAATGCCATCTCCCCAATGATGGTCATGAACACAGCTCTGCTTCCATGATGTGTCTGTTGAACTGGAAAGAAACACCAACTTCCCTACCGTATCTGAGGACTTGGCTCTCACTAGGAGACATTCCCTGACATAGGAATAGGGTAGAGGCTACAAGGAAATCTGGATATCACCATAGCCACATTTCATTAACTTATGATTTTATCGAGGACCTGCCCTACCCACACTTCACCACACCTTTTCTCGCCACACTATTTCAGTGCTCCAGATTGTTGTCTCTATTATCTGCCAAACCTCTGAAAAATGTAGATTACTGGCTAAGAGATTTATTTAAATGTGATTTCTACATTGTGTCACCACTTACAAAAAAAATTCTAGACACTTCATAAATGGTTATGACATAAAATTTAAATTGTGTTCATTTTTTCCCTTATTGGAAGAGTTCATGCCTGTGTTTAAGAAACAGTTCATATTTAAGGGAATTTACTTACCCATAATTCATCTATAAGCAGAATTCCCTTCAAGGCTAATTCTCTAATTCAAACACACACACACACACACACACACACACACACACACACACACACACACACAAATGGTCTCCAGAAGGTAGCTCACTGTTTCTCAGTATAACGTATTTAGGATAACCCTGAGAGGCTAGAGAGTTCTATTATTTTCTTCAAACCCCTAAAGTCAAGTTACCTATGGATTACTTTTGGTATCCATTTATATCAGACTCTGTGACTCTGTTTTCCTGGCAAAGATCCTGGAGTGGTTTGCCTTTTCCTTTTCTAGCTCATTTTACAGATGAGGACACTAAAAATGGTTCAGTGACTTGGCCAGAATCACCCAGCTAGTAAGCATCTGAAGTCACATTTGAACTCAAGAAGACAAGTTTTGCTGGTTCCAGTCCTGGCACTCTATCCACTCTCCCTAATAACTGCCTCTCATTGATTACTAGCTAGAGTTAATTTCCTTCTACAAATCAAAGACTCTTGGTACAGATTCATCCGCAAAACTAGAGACAGCTTCCCTTTACACCAATACTGTCTCTGGGCACCTAGAATTCCAGTAGGCTAAATCTAGACACACAAGTGCTCAAATGGTTTACACATAGGTGTGGTCATTAGAAATCTTTTCTCCCCTTATTTAGTCCTTATGAAGTTCCTCTTATGGAAAGGTCTCTTCAGGATCTAAGGGTCAGTGCCCCTGGAAAATCCTGAAGCTGCTTGTTCCTCAGTATTTCTAGTTTTCCTCAATATATCTCTATTTTTGAAACAAGAATTTTTACTGCTGCTGTGGCTTCTCTGCTATTAACTGCTACAAGTGGTGGTGGAAACTCCAAATTTATGACCTTTTGAAGTTCACATCATCATCACCTTTTGGTTGATATGGAGGAGGGAGAAAGAAAAAGAAATTTTACCTTCCCCCCCTCAAGACAGCACACTCTCAGATGTCCTTGGTTTATTTGAAAAGCAGTATCTTTGCCAAGAAAACCCCAAATAGGCTCATGAAGAGTCTGACATTGGACTGTTTCTGGAATTCCAATTCTGAATTCATTTGTTGTATTATACAAAAACCAAAGGTGGGTCTCAATTATTTCAGCCAGTCACAAGGCATTTTCTGTGTGGTGTCATCTGCCTTCATACATTGATCAAAGTAATTCACAATCCCCAAATTGATTGAGAACTTGACTATACCTCAATTAGATTCTCCATTTAATTATTTGATTTAACTGTCTGAGATTTCTTTCCATTCTCCCTACTATTAATTGGTATCAGGGTCAAACACCTACCCTCCAACGGTGCATACAATTTTTTAAAAAATGAAAAAAGTGACAAGGGATATAATGAGGTCATGTCCCTTTCTGTTCAAAGCCACCTGCGTACAAGTGTTGGGTCTTGATTCTGGAGCACATAACTGTATAAGTGAGGTCTAGGCAGCCTGATCATGAATATTCATCTCTCTCTCTCTCTCTCTCTCTCTCTCTCTCTCTCTCTCTCTCTCTCTCTCTCTCACACACACACACACACACACACACACACACACACACACACACTCCAATTGCATTATGCTCCTAGACTCACTGGCTACTCTGGTTATTCCTCTTAACTCATCCATCGAGTTACGTACTACCCATCATGCAGAAAAATATACCACAATGGACTAGGCAGCCTAACTTATATTGCACTAGTGGGAAAGAATAATGCTCAGTACAGATATTGATTTCACGTGCTAAAAATAACAATTCTTAACAATTAATAGCATACAAAGAATATGTCATAAATATTCAATTTAAAATATTTCTTACATAAGACAACAGCTAAGTACTAAAGAAAACATGTTCCAGATAGGAAGTCTACCTCATTTTAGTTGAATCATTGTGTATTTAGAAAATATTTTATTATAATATGAATATTAAATATTATAGGCTTTTAATATCTAAATTTTAACTTCATTAGTGGCATGGTAATTTTGAAGATAGAAGTATAATTATAACTCTATTTAGATATATTTCTTCTTGAACTATAGAGAACATAAAGTTTGAAACCATTTCCTGAATTTGCATTGTATGTGTGTGCATTTATAGTTTTTTATGAGATGTGTTAGTTTATAAAATCCATAGCAACCTCGTATGATATTCATGGAAAGCAAATTTGTTCATTCAGGTAGGTTTTTTGCTGAACAGAGTCCTTTGTATTCACTGAGTTAACTTCACAATAAAAACATGAAGCACTCTATCTATATGAGGCTAATTTAGATATATATAAAATTAAAACATTTATAAGCAATCAATTAGTTTTGTGTTTTGTTTTTTTTGAAACATACTCCATGGATGAGGGTGACTGTGGCATACATCCCTTATAGGAGGTGTAGAGGTGAGTCTTTGCCCTGGTCATTTCTAGAGACAAATATTCTCTAGATTCTGGCTAAAGGACATGAATAGTCAGAGACTCCTGCATGTTTCCTTGGACCCAAGTTTAAAAATAGAAGATGGGCAGCTGTGACAAAGAGGACTGATCTCTGAATCAGGAGAATGTCCCTCTGACTGTCTGTCTCTGTCTCTGTCTCTCTGTCTCTCTGTCTCTCTATCTCTTTGTCTCTGTCTCTGTCTCTGTCTCTCTCTCTCTCTCTCTCTCTCTCTCTATATATATATATATATATATATATGTGAATATATATTTATATGTATATACACTCAAAATTATTTGTACCTTTTTTCCCCATTAAACTGTGAGCTCCTTGAAAGCAAAAACTTTTTTCTTTTTTGTCTTTCTTTTATCTTTAGCACTTTGCACAGTACCTGGCACAAGGAGGCACTTAATAAATGCTGACTGACTGACCAATCCAGAGGATGGTAGAGATAAAAGGAAAAGGAAAACTCAAGCTTGTGCACGCATGACATGTCTTGTCAGGTAATCTGCACCTGTGAACAGTGACAACAGCACAGGTCTGAAGTTTAACGATCATGGGTTCTTAGATTTAGAGATCTAAGAAACTTTGGAAGTTCTTTTTCCTTCATTTTGGACAAGAAATGGAAGCCCAAAAAGTTTGAGAGATTTGTCCAACCAGGAATATAGTAAGGGACAGAGGAAGGAGTTGCCTTCATTCCTCTGCCTTCAGATCCAAATGTTCTCTGCAACTGTCCTTTTTTTTTTTAACTGAACATTAATTCATGTGCTTTATTACCAAAAGTTCTGAGATTCTTCAGTGGATGGGATCTTTTAGTTTCCAGTTCTTTGTCACGCCAAAAAAGGTGATATAGTGATTAATTTACATATAGATATATATATGAATATGAATATACTATACATATCGGTATATATATCACATAATTTCCATATACATATCTCCATACATATACATGTGTACACATAGATATTTGGGTAATATACACATGCCTGAGATTTTTATATATTATATGTGTGTATTTTAACATATATATACACAGAACAAGGCGACATACTTGAATATAAATCAAGAAGGTGTATACATATGTCAAAAATATATGTTCGGGGGCAACTGGGTAGCTCAGTGGATTTAGAGATGGGAGGTCCTAAGTTCAAATCTGGCCTCAGACATTTCCTAGTTGTGTGACCCTGGGCAAGTCACTTGACCCCCATTGCCTAGCCCTTACCACTCTTCTGCCTTAGAACTAATACACAGTATTAATTCCAAGACAGAAGGTAAGGGTTAAAAAAAAAAAATATATATATATATATATATGGTGTTCAGAATTATAAAGGAAAGGCCTCCAAATTGCTTTCTAAAATGACTGGACTAATTCATAATTCTACAACGAGCACATTAACATTTCTTTAGGCTATGTCTTGTTCTTTTTGCCAACTTTGCCAAACTTATGAGGGTGACACAGAACCTCAGACTTACCTTATTCTGCATCTCCATAATAATTAGAGTTTTGAGGAGCTTTTTTAATTACTTTTTTAAACCCTTACCTTCCATTTTGGAGTCAATACTATGCATTGGCTCCAAGGCAGAAGAGTGGTAAGGGCTAGGCAATGGGGGTCAAGTCACTTGCTCAGGGTTGCACAGCTGGGAAGTTTCTGAGGCTAGATTTGAACCTAGGACCTCCCATCTCTAGTACTGACTCTCAATCCACTGAGCCACCCAGCTGCCCCCTTGAGGAGCTTTTTTAAAACCAAATTGGTGTTGATAGTTCAGGTTTCTTGAGAATTGCCTGTTATCCATTTATCATTTAGGAATACAAATGTCTTTCTTTTTCAGTCATATAATCATTAAGACATACAAAGAATCTGTTTCCAAAATCCTCATTGCTCTAAAGACCATTTAATGCCAATATTCACTCAATAATTCATTTCTTGGAACACCTCTATATAAGAAGAATTCAAATAACTTACCCGACTTACATGGCAAATGCTTACATATGAAAGACCTACATGTCTATTTCCGCATTTGTCACACGAGTTTAGCTAATATTGACACCATGGTTCCTATCTTTTCATTTTGGCTAGACTTGTGATTTCATTAGTATAAAAATCTCTAGTGTGAATTTCTTTTTCCACAAGAATCAGCAACTGGAGTCAAGGGTATAATTTTATAGAGTAACCTAGAATGTAAGATAACTTACTTACCTATGGTTATATAGCTAATATGTATCAGAGACAGGAAATGAACCCAGACCTTACTGACTACAAGACGTTATCATCCTTTACACCAATTAAAAAAAAAAGAAGCCGATGGCATTAAATACAAATAAGGAAAAATTATTATCAAACATTCCTTAGGCATACATTTTAATGGCCATTGTTAACTATAATTTCCTTTTTAAAAATAATTTTTCGAGAGCATTGCAGTTATTAATATTTGTCTTGTTAAGATAATTTTGGAAACTGTATCTAAAAGTTTCTTTTTTAGTTCCTGTTGGTAAAAGGGCCAGCTGGTTGTCTGTTGAAATTGGATTTTGTGAGCACAAATGATAGATGTAAGAGCCTAGTTAAAACTGGCTAACAGTAAGGGTCTGAGAGACAGATGTACACATTCCGAACCTCTATTTGATATTTTAAACATAAAGGAATTAAAGGATAGTTGATAGGGGTTCAAAGATAAGGGATTCCCTAAATACAAAAAAGGCTTTCTAACTTATACCTGCTCCCCACTCAAGTTTCCTCATGAAAACTGCTTCCCTCTGGTAAAAACCAGACCTGTTCTCATTCTCCTTAATCCATCTAGTTCCCCAAATACTAACTAAATAACCTATTTCTAATATCCTCTTAAACTTATATATATATATATGTATGTATGTATATATATATATTTTTTTTTCTCCTTAAAAAACACTGTCTCCAAAAGTTCTTCAGTCACTGCTGTACTGTCAGCCTAGTCAAAGTTGAGTCTGGTCAAACGAGAAATGTCTTCCCAGCCTTGTCCCCACTCTGCTGTCTTACAGAGATAACGACAAAAGATCTTCTTGCTTCTTTCTTGTCAGTCTTCTTTGCTCCCACCACTGCCAAACTGTCACATCTCTCTTCCCAAACTGGTATTCCCAAGGTTTTCAGAGGGAATAGCCAGAGAGAGTCAGGAAAGGCAGCCTCCAGGACCTTGCTTAGCCCCAGAGACAGAGGGACAGTTGGAAAACTCCAACTCCTATCAGCACCACAGAACTCTGTTAGGAACTTGGTTCAATGTTCCAAGCGAGGCAGTTTGACAGTCTGTCATGATTCACTCCTGTCACTAACTTTTCAAATCCAAATCAATTTCACCGCTAATAGTCTGCAAGTAATATGTTATAATTTCATGAATATACACATACACACAAATATATATATATATATATATATATACACATACACACATATATATTTAAGTTCCAAATCTTACAACTTTGCACCTGCCAACAAATTTGTGACATATAAAGTACTTAAAATTATATTTTGTCATTTGATACAAGAATTCTTTGAATTGTGCAGGACAAATATTATTAGCATGAGGTTACAATTAAGAAGCTGAGATTTATTATTTTTAAGTCACTCAAAGAGAATAGTTTTTCCAAATGCTTAGACAATCTTGATTTCTAGGGTTTTTTTTTGTTGAAAACTTTGAGATTATTAATCATTAAATTAAAAATAGAAAAAGTGAAATCTAAAAAGAAAAGGAAATGAAACATACAGAGGTCAGTATCACATAATCAGTGTGGCAGATCTAATATTGGAACTCAAGTCCAAATCCCAAACACAGCTTTGTCTTAGCAGAGAACCAAATCCTCTCAATAATGTCCCAAATCATCAATTATTATTAAGAGATAAGAACCTACTAAAATAACAAATAATTATCCTTCATGAAAGAACTACAAAGATGAATTTATTAAACTGAAACAAGGAAAAAGTCAAATAACTTTGATTTGTTGAGGTGGGCAACAGGGAGCCATTCTAGGTGACTGACATGGTGTTTCTAGAAATTTTGTCTGTCATCTGTATGTAGGAAAGATTAAGGGAACAAGAGATTAGGCACATAGAGACCAGCTAGGGGGCAATTACAACTTTGCCCCAATTTGTATGAATGATCAATCTCCTTAAATTCTTGTGTTATTTGAATCCACAATATCTATTTGCACTAGGCTGGTATAAATGACCATATTTTAGATAATTGCAATTCCAAAGAGTGCTAAATCAAATACATGTGGGATTTGCTATTTGCATTAATCATAATATAGCTATATAATAATTTGAGATGAGACAATGAACCTGGATTTGCATCTATATTCACAACTGACATAAATCATGATTCTTAAGATATATTTTAATTTTAAAATATGATTAGAAGTACATTTAGACCAGCTATGGATAAATAAAATTATGCTGTATATTTATGTATTTATAAATACAATTTTAAAAAGTCATCACTAAGTTATTGAATATATCTCTTTCAAAAATTCCTGTGTCTAAGCTAATAAATTACAGACTGGCCTAAACAAATATTTCACCTTTTGCTAACTTCCTGGATTTTATGAATATATAAAAATTTATAGAAGTATAAAAGCATTGTAAGGAAGTATAAAAGCAATTCCTACATCTTTGGGTAATAAAGTTATTCTGAATGGGTATTTTGATATGGTTGGTAGAAACTTCTGTATAATGAAATCAATCAAATGACAAATATTTATGGAAAACTTATACTCTGTACTATATACCATGAAATATTAAATAGGTTGATATTGTAATCTGGATTTGGAGCAATAATGACAAATATAGATGATATTTTAGGGTTTGCTGTTTTATTCAAAATAATTCTTGCAGGTAGAAAAAGCATTATTAACCACATTTTAAAAATGCAGAAAGTAAAGCTCAAAAAGCAAGTATCTAGTCCATGGGTCATATTACCTAGTAATTCTCAGAGGCCATACTCAAAACCAGTCCTCTTGACTCCAGATTTAGTGGTTTTTTTTCCACTATTTTGTGCTATAAAGGAAACTCAGAATTTGAAAAAAAAAAAAGTGAGGCCATCTAATCCAAAATGAAAACCTTTAGCAGCTTTCAGTATTTCTACTTAAGCCACAAGACATGTGGCCTTCCTTTAAGTACTCAGAATTTAAAAGGCTCACTTTTTAAAACATTAATTAGATTGCTTAATGATTTTGTAATGCCTTTTTAGTACTACAACATGGATTTTGGTAACCATCCTCTTACATGATTGACCAAATGCATATGCAATCAAAATAGAAAAAAAAATTACACCATAAAAATGAGAGAATCTAAACAGGAAATTGTACAAACTATGGATGGGGCAGAATTTGTAATTAAATAAGTGATAAAGATGATAATTAAACCTATAAAATAGACCATATCAACTTTTTTAAAAGTTCTTGTGTTAACAAAACCAAAATAAATTGGCTGCCAATTGAGGCAAACAAACATTTAACCAAATATCCCTGATGAAAGTCAAATATCCAAAATGTAAAGAGTATTGAGACAAATATATGAGAGCAAAACTATATCTCAATAATTACATATACAAGGCAGAGTCAAGATGGAGGCATAGAGGCAGCAAAAGTTCAGTCCTCTGAAAAACCCTTCCTCATTAATTAAAAAGAAAATGTTCCGGAGGACTTCCGGTGAAGATGGCGGCTTAGAGAAAGCTGAAGCTCAGATCTCCGGAAAACCCTTCCCGACCGATCTCAAACGATAAGCTCCTAAGGCGCCGAAACTCAAAACGATCAACAGCACAGACCCTGGGAACCCTCCTCCTGGACCTGGACCCGGTTCAAAAGGTACGGCTCCCCTCAAAAGCCAGAACCCGAGATCCCTCGGACCTCAGGGGTAGGAGCGCAGAGTCCAAGGCTCCCGGAAGCCGCAGCCCAGCCGGGCTCAGAGAGCAGAACCCTCAGGGCCTTCTACCCAAGTCGTTGGAGTCCCGGTGAAAGTTACTGCCTGGGGCTTCCGTTGCAAAGAGCAGGTCGGTCCGGGTGAAAGTTACTGCCTGGGGCCTCCGCTGCAGAGAGCTGGTCTAAACAACAGCAACCCTCAGGGCGGGCAAAACAGCCTCACGGGCTGGATCCTGCTTTCCAAGTCTCAGTGAAAGTCCTTGCGCTCCGAGCTTGGGGAAGCTGCAGCCCATCCCCCCGCAGGCTGACGAAACAGCCTCAAGGCCAGCGATTCTGAAGGCAACTTCCGGAAAGCGAGCCAGGGGGAGAGTGTGGCCTCGTGGTCCGACCCTTCCATTCCAGTTCCAGTGAGGCATATTCAGTTTAACCCAGGGAAAGATCTTAGAAGCAACATCTGCCCAGGACTAAAGCCTCGGATCACCAGAGATAAGAAAAGCTAATCCTCCACATTCAGAGATGGCAGCAAACTCCACAGAAGCACCGAAGCCCCAAAATACCAAGAAAAATAAGAAGAAAGGGGCGACTTTGGACACATTCTATGGAGCCAAAATACAAAATACAGAGCAGACAGAAGATAATATAAAAGAAAATGCTCCAAAACCTTCCAAAGGAAATGGAAACTCTCCACAAACCTATGAAGAATTTGAATCAGAAATGACCAAAAAGATGGAAGCCTTCTGGGAGGAAAAGTTGGAAATAATGCAAAAGAAATTCACGCATCTACAAAACCAGTTTGACCAAACTGTAAAAGAAAACCAGGCTTTAAAGGCCAGAATCAGGCAGCTGGAAGACAACGATCGTGTAAAAGAGCAAGAATCAATAAAGCAAAGCCAAAATACCAAGAAATTAGAAGAGAACATAAAATATCTCACCGACAAGGTGATAGATCTGGAAAATAGGGGGAGAAGGGATAATTTAAGAATAATTGGACTCCCAGAAAAGCCAGAAATAAACACCAAACTGGACATGGTGATACAAGATATAATCAAAGAAAATTGCCCAGAGATTCTAGAACAAGGGGGCAATACAGCCACTGACAGAGCTCACAGAACACCTTCTACACTAAACCCCCAAAAGACAACTCCCAGGAATGTAATTGCCAAATTCCAAAGCTATCAAACAAAAGAAAAAATCCTACAGGAACCCAGAAAAAGACAATTTAGATATAAAGGAATGCCAATCAGGGTCACCCAAGACCTTGCAAGTTCTACTCTGAATGATCGTAAGGCATGGAACATGATCTTCAGAAAGGCAAGAGAGCTGGGTCTCCAACCAAGAATCAGCTACCCAGCAAAACTGACTATATACTTCCAAGGGAAAGTATGGGCATTCAACAAAATAGAAGACTTCCAACTTTTTGCAAAGAAAAGACCAGAGCTCTGTGGAAAGTTTGATACCGAAAATCAAAGAGCAAGGAATACCTGAAAAGGTAAATATTAAGGAAAGGGGAAAAATGTTATCTTCTCCTTTTACTCAAACTCTCTTCTATAAGGACTGCATTTATATCAATCTATGTATACTAACATGTGGGGAAAATGTAATGTATAAATAGGGGGTAAAGAAAGACCAAATAGAATAATGGTTCTCACACAAAGATTCACAGGGGAAGGGGAGGGGAAGAAAACTCCTATAAGAAGGAGAGGAAGAGAGGGGGGGGGGTGGTTTACTTAAACCTCAATCTCAGGGAAATCAACTCTGAGAGGGAAAAACATCCAGATCCATTGGGATCTTGAATTCTATCTTACCCAACAAGGGTAAGGAGAAGGGAAAACCAAGGGGGGGAGGGGGAGAGGGAGAACAAAAAGGGAGGGAAAGAGAGGGGGGAGGGGGAGGGAACAAAAAGGGAGGGACTAAAAAGGGAAACATCAAGGGAGGGGACAAGGGGTACTGATTCAAAGTAAATCACTGGACTAAAAGGTAGAGCCGAAGAAGAAAAGGTTAGAATTAGGGAAGGCAATCAAAATGCCAGGGAGTCCACAAATGACAATCATAACTTTGAACGTGAATGGGATGAACTCACCCATAAAACGTAGACGAATAGCTGAATGGATTAGAATCCAAAACCCTACCATATGTTGTCTTCAAGAAACACACATGAGGCGGGTTGACACCCACAAGGTCAGAATTAAAGGATGGAGTAAGACCTTCTGGGCCTCAACTGATAGAAAGAAGGCAGGAGTGGTAATCATGATATCTGATAAAGCCAATGCAAAAATAGACCTGATCAAAAGGGATAGGGAAGGTAATTATATTTTGTTAAAAGGGACTATAGACAATGAGGAAATATCATTAATCAACATGTATGCACCAAATAATATAGCACCCAAATTTCTAATGGAGAAACTAGGAGAATTGAAGGAAGAAATAGACAATAAAACCATACTAGTGGGAGACTTAAACCAACCATTATCAAATTTAGATAAATCAAATCAAAAAATAAATAACAAAGAGGTAAATGAAGTGAATGAAATCTTAGAAAAATTAGAATTAATAGACATATGGAGAAAAATAAATAGGGATAAAAAGGAATACACCTTCTTCTCAGCACCACATGGCACATTCACAAAAATTGACCATACATTAGGTCACAGACACATAGCACACAAATGCAAAAAAGCAGAAATAATGAATGCAGCCTTCTCAGATCACAAGGCAATAAAAATAATGATTAGTAATGGTACATGGAAAACCAAATCTAAAACCAATTGGAAATTAAACAATATGATACTCCAAAACCGTTTAGTTAAAGAAGAAATCATAGAAACAATTAATAATTTCATCAAGGAAAATGACAATGGCGAAACATCCTTTCAAACCGTTTGGGATACAGCCAAAGCGGTAATCAGAGGCAAATTCATATCCCTGAAAGCTTATATTAACAAACAAGGGAGAGCAGAGATCAATCAATTGGAAATGCAATTGAAAAAACTCGAAAGCGATCAAATTAAAAACCCCCAGCAGAAAACCAAATTAGAAATCCTAAAAATTAAGGGGGAAATTAATAAAATCGAAAGTGATAGAACTATTGATTTAATAAATAAGACAAGAAGCTGGTACTTTGAAAAAACAAACAAAATAGACAAGGTACTGGTCAATCTAATTAAAAAAAGGAAGGAAGAAAAGCAAATTCACAGCATTAAAGATGAAAAGGGGGACAGCACCTCCAATGAGGAGGAAATTAAGGCAATCATTAGAAATTACTTTGCCAAATTATATGGCAATAAATACACCAATTTAGGAGAAATGGATGAATATATACAAAAATACAAACTGCCTAGACTAACAGAAGAGGAAATAGAATTCTTAAATAATCCCATATCAGAAATTGAAATCCATCAAGCCATCAAAGAACTTCCTAAGAAAAAATCCCCAGGGCCTGATGGATTCACCTGTGAATTCTATCAAACATTCAGAGAACAGTTAATCCCAATACTATACAAACTATTTGACATAATAAGCAAAGAGGGAGTTCTACCAAACTCCTTTTACGACACAAACATGGTACTGATTCCAAAACCAGGCAGGTCAAAAACAGAGAAAGAAAACTATAGGCCAATCTCCCTAATGAATATAGATGCAAAAATCTTAAATAGGATACTAGCAAAAAGACTCCAGCAAGTGATCAGAAGGATCATTCACCATGATCAAGTAGGATTCATACCAGGGATGCAGGTCTGGTTCAACATTAGGAAAACCATCCACATAATTGACCACATCAACAAGCAAACTAGCAAGAACCACATGATTATCTCAATAGATGCAGAAAAAGCCTTTGATAAAATACAACACCCATTCCTATTAAAAACACTAGAAAGCATAGGAATAGAAGGGTCATTCCTAAAAATAATAAACAGTATATATCTAAAACCAACAGCTAATATCATCTGCAATGGGGATAAACTAGATGCATTCCCAATAAGATCAGGAGTGAAACAAGGATGCCCATTATCACCTCTACTATTTGACATTGTACTAGAAACACTAGCAGTAGCAATTAGAGAAGATAAAGGAATTGAAGGCATCAAAATAGGCAAGGAGGAGACCAAGTTATCACTCTTTGCGGATGACATGATGGTCTACTTAAAGAATCCTAGAGATTCAACCAAAAAGCTAATTGAAATAATCAACAACTTTAGCAAAGTTGCAGGATACAAAATAAACCCACATAAATCATCAGCTTTTCTATTTATCTCCAACACAGCTCAGCAGCAAGAACTAGAAAGAGAAATCCCATTCAAAATCACCTTAGACAAAATAAAATACCTAGGAATCTATCTCCCAAGACAAACACAGGAACTATATGAACACAACTACAAAACACTCGCCACACAACTAAAACTAGACCTGAACAAATGGAAAAACATTAACTGCTCATGGATAGGACGAGCCAATATAATAAAAATGACCATCCTACCCAAACTTATTTATCTATTTAGTGCCATACCCATTGAACTACCAAAATACTTCTTCACTGATTTAGAAAAAACCATAACAAAGTTCATTTGGAAGAACAAAAGATCAAGGATATCCAGGGAAATAATGAAAAAAAACACATATGATGGGGGCCTTGCAGTCCCTGACCTAAAACTATATTACAAAGCAGCAGTCATCAAAACAATTTGGTACTGGTTAAGAAACAGAAAGGAAGATCAGTGGAATAGACTGGGGGAAAGCGACCTCAGCAAGACAGTATACGATAAACCCAAAGATCCCAGCTTTTGGGACAAAAATCCACTATTCGATAAAAACTGCTGGGAAAATTGGAAGACAGTGTGGGAGAGACTAGGAATAGATCAACACCTCACACCCTACACCAAGATAAATTCAAAATGGGTGAGTGACTTAAACATAAAGAAGGAAACCATAAGTAAATTGGGTAAACACAGAATAGTATACATGTCAGACCTCTGGGAGGGGAAAGGCTTTAAAACCAAGCAAGATATAGAAAGAATCACAAAATGTAAAATAAATAATTTTGACTATATCAAACTAAAAAGCTTTTGTACAAACAAAACCAATATAACTAAAATCAGAAGGAAAACAACAAATTGGGAAAAAATCTTCATAGAAACCTCTGACAAAGGTTTAATTACTCATATTTATAATGAGCTAAATCAATTGTACAAAAAATCAAGCCATTCTCCAATTGATAAATGGGCAAGGGAAATGGATAGGCAGTTCTCAGATAAAGAAATCAAAACTATTAACAAGCACATGAAGAAGTGCTCTACATCTCTTATAATCAGAGAGATGCAAATCAAAACAACTCTGAGGTATCACCTCACACCTAGCAGATTGGCTAACATTACAGCAAAGGAAAGTAATGAATGCTGGAGGGGATGTGGCAAAGTAGGGACATTAATTCATTGCTGGTGGAGTTGTGAACTGATCCAACCATTCTGGAGGGCAATTTGGAACTATGCCCAAAGGGCGACAAAAGAATATCTACCCTTTGACCCAGCCATAGCACTGCTGGGTCTGTACCCCAAAGAGATAATGGACACAAAGACTTGTACAAAAATATTCATAGCTGCGCTCTTTGTGGTGGCCCAAAACTGGAAAACGAGGGGATGCCCATCAATTGGGGAATGGCTGAACAAACTGTGGTATATGTTGGTGATGGAATACTATTGTGCTAAAAGGAATAATAAAGTGGAGAAGTTCCATGGAGACTGGAACAACCTCCAGGAAGTGATGCAGAGCGAGAGGAGCAGAACCAGGAGAACATTGTACACAGAGACTAATACACTGTGGTATAATCGAACGTAATGGACTTCTCCATTAGTGGCGGTGTAATGTCCCTGAACAACTTGCAGGGATCCAGGAGAAAAAAACACCATTCACAAGCAAAGGATAAACTATGGGAGTGGAAACACCGAGAAAAAGCAACTGCCTGAATACAGAGGTTGAGGGGACATGACAGAGGATAGACTCTAAATGAACACTCTAATGCAAATACTATCAACAAAGCAATGGGTTTAAATCAAGAAAACATCTAATGCCCAGTGGATTTACGCGTCGGCTATGGGGGGTGGGGGGGAGGAAAAGAAAATGATCTATGTCTTTAACGAATAATGCTTGGAAATGATCAAATAAAATATATTTAAAAAAAAATAGCATATTGAGAAATGCAAAAACAAAGGATACCAATAAAAAATGTTACCATAAAAAAAAAAAAAGAAAATGTTCCTAGGGGACTGAAAACCAAATCTAACAACAGGATATAGCTAAGGAACCCTTCTGCAGGACTCAACTTACAAAAAAAAAAAAAAACAAACTCTCAAAAGCCTGAATTTGAGAACAATCAAGTTTAAGGGGAAGGAAGAGGGAAGGTCCAAGGACCCCTCCCCCACCTACAGTACTGAGCCGTCAGCAGTGGCTGGAATCTCTGGGCAAGCAAAGGCTCTAGTCTGGAGGGAATACCTTGTGGGAAAAGCTGTGCCAGCCTTAGGATTTTGAACACAGGCAGTGGTGAAGCAGCTGGAGGAGAACCTCAGAGAAGGCAGCCCAAATTGCAGGTGAGACACTACATATTGCCCCACACCTTTCCCAAGGTTTTGGCCTCAGGGCACATCCAGCTCTGCAAGTTCAACTTATCTGGGATTAATCTTATCAAGCCTTCAGAGGGCAGGGAAACTCAAGCTCCAACACCCCTACCCCACAGACTGCTCTGAGAGCCCTGCTGACTAAGCTCCAAGAGTGAAGGCTGACAGAAAAACCCAAATCCACAAATCCAGCACACAATAAGAGAAGCAAGAGGGCAGGCAACTACAGTAGGAAAAGAAGGGGCAAATATGAGCAAACAACAGAAAAAGAAAAAAATTACAATCAACAGCTTCTATCCAGGCAATGAACAAAGAGCAAATGTAACAACAGAACATCAAGGAACATCAAGCAAAAATACAGAAATTCCAGTGAATTGGAAACAGGCTTTGGAAGAACTCAAAATACAATTCAAAACACAATTAAAAGAGGCTGAAGAGAACTGGGGAAAGAACTTAAAAAGCAGGATGTCATCTGGAAACAGAGACACTTGTATTAAAATGAAATAATAGTATCTTGAAAGTCAAAATTAATCAGCTTGAAAATGAGGCAAAGGAGATGAAAGATGAGGTAAAGAAAATGAAAGATAATCTCCAAAGAAAATTAGACCAGAAGGAGAAGGATGACCAAAAAGCTAGGGATGAAATTCAGTCTTTAAAAACTAGAATACAACAATTAGAAGCAAGCAACTTCACAGGGCAGCAGGAAACTATAAAACAAAATCAAAACAATGAATAAATTGAGGAAAAATATGAATCACCTCATCCACAAATCAGAAGATTTAGAAAACAGGTCCAAGAGAGACAACTTAAGAATCATTGTTCTATTGGAAGACCATGAGAAAAGAAAAAGACTGGACATCATCTTACAGGAAATTATCCAAGAAAACTACTCCAACATTCTAAAACAAGAGGGAAAAGTAGAGATTGAAAGAATCCACAGATCACCTCCTGTACTTAATCCCTAATTGACAACACCCCGGAATATTATAGCCAAATTCAAGAACTACCAGACCAAGGAAAAAGTATTATAGACTTCTATGAAGAAATCATTCAGATACCATAGAACTATAGTGAGGATAACACAGGATCTGGCTGCATCTACACTGAAGGACCAAAAAAGGCACAGAATATGATATTCTAGAAATCAAGGGAACTAGATCTACAGCCAAGAATCAACTACCCAACAAAACTGACTATATTCTTACAGGGGAAGGTATGGTCATTTAATAAAACAGAAGACTTCCAAGCATTTGTTAAAAAAAAAAAAAGATCAGACCTGAACAGAAAAGTTGATGCCCAAACACAAAACTCAAGAAATAATCAAAAGGAAGTTACTCCTTTTGAATTGGGGGAATTATTTGGAAAAGTGGAAAGCAGACTTTCAGAAATTAGGCTTAAAAATTCTTAAGCCATATTCCTCAATAAATTTAAAATGGAAATGTGACTTAAGGATAAAAAATGATACCATAAAATTAAAGGAGAAGACTATCATGGAAATTTACAGCTATGAAGAGGGGATAAATCTTTAATTAAAAAAAAAGATTGAAGGATTTATAAAAAGAAAAAACTCAATTCAATGATAATGGAAAACTTTTCAACAGCAAATATATTTGTTTCAAAAAAGGTACTGCTCTATCATTACTAGATTTGTGTCCCAAAGAGATAAAAAAACAAAAATGCGTAAGCGTATGTGTGTGTGTGTTTGTGTGTGTGTGTATATGTGTGTGTTTGTGTGTGTGTGTATATGTGTGTGTTTGTGTGTGTGTGTAACATGGAAATAGCATGGAAATTTCCTTGCAGTAGAGTGATCCTTTAACATCAGAACCCAATTATATCACTATCACACTATATGATTGATCACATATTTTTCTAATGCATTTCTGGTTCCACAATTCTTTCTCTGGATGTGGACAGCATTCTCTCTCCTCAGTTCCTCTGGATTGTACTGGGTCCTTGCATTGCTGTTTGTAGAAAAATCTATTATATTCGATTGTGCCACAGCTCCTTTCACTCTGCAACAATTCTTGGAGGTCTTTACAGTTCACATGTGTAATATTTATTGGGAAAGATGAGTGAATATGAAGAACAGCAGATACAGAAGGTTTGTAGGAGGGAATGAAGGGAGAGAAGGATATGGCTGCCAGTGAGGCAAAAGGAGAAAGATGCCCCCTGCCGAGAGGCTATTTTTGAAGAAAATGGGGTGTCCAAGAAATGGGCCACTTAAGAGAGCCTGTGGGGATGTCTTCTCTATGGAAGTTGCCCCAGGGCAGGTAAACACAGACCTTCCTGAGGGACACACCTTTCCCCAGACTTTGGTCACCCAGCAGGGGTCCAGTAAGGACCTTTTGTAGTTGAATGACTGAACTGAGGTTCAGCTCCCTGTATGACCCCTGAAAAGATAGTCCACTTATCTGACTGTGATATTCAAATAAGATAAATTTTAATAACCAGTTTGGATTGTAGAGGTATCAGGGAAAAAGGGAAGAGGGATATCCCTAGATAAGGTTTGAGTATTTCTCAGCTTTGGAGCTAAGGCCAGGCCTCACAGACTGGGGGAGGGTTTCTCATATTCCTGTCTTTGCTATATCTGTGATAATTTTCTTAATTCTTAATTCCAAAATATTAGCAGTAGACAGCAAGCAACAAGAAAAGTTCTAACTTTCAGAGCTGGATGGGCCTCTATAGCATCTATATTTCTATCTAGACAATAGAGGCACTTTTACCCAGAGACTAGAAAGAATAACTCCTCACACTCCCAATGCCAGGAATGAAGTGCTCCTCACAAGACCAACTTCCACTCCCAGTTGCCCCTTCCCCCCATCAACTGTCAGTCTTGTCAATTTCTTCTCTCTCTAATATTTCCACTGTTGCTTGTTCCAACACAATGGCAGAAAGTTCAGAACTTGTTTTAGTTTCCTTTCCACACATGGAATTCCACCAGTTTTTAAAATTCTTTTTAGTACAATAGTATTCCATCACCATCAGATACCACAATTTATTGAATCATTCCCCAATTGATAGACATCCTCTTATTTTCCAATTTTTTGCTACCACAAAGAGTGGAGCTATAAATATTTTTGTACTAGTTATTTTTTTCCTTATTGTCTCCTAGGGGGTACACAAACCCAGCAGTGGTATGGCTAGGTCAGAGAGTTGGCATGCTTTTAAAGTCCTTTGGGCTTCTAATTTGCCCTCCATAATGCTTGAACCAATTCACAACTCCACCAGCAATATTAGTGTCTCAATTTTGCCACATCCCCTCCAACATTTATCACTTTCCTTTGCTATCATATTGGCCAGTCTGATAGGTAGTCAGAGTTGTTTTGATTTACATTTTTCCAATGAGGAGAGATTTAGAACACTTTTTCATGTGCTCATTGATAGTTTTTATTTCATTGTGTGAAAATTGCCTATTCATGTCCCTTGACATTGTGTCGATGGGGAATGGCTTGATTTTTTGTAAATTTAATTTCATTCCTTATATATTTGGGAAATTAAACCTTTGTCAGACAGTTTTGTTATAAAAATGTTCTTCCAGTTTGTTACTTTCCTTCTAAATTTGGTTGTACTGGTTTTGTTTGTACAAACCTATTTAATTTGATATAATCAAAGTCATCCATTTTAAAATTTACAATATTCTCTATCTCTTGCTTGATCTTGAATTCCTTTCCCACAGATCTGACAGGAATACTAATCTATGTTCACCTAGCATATTTATGATTTCACTCTATATTTGTCATTTACCCATTTTGAATTTATCTTAGTATAGAGTTTAAGACATTTATCTAAATCTAATTTTTCCCATATTATTTTCCAATTTTCCCAGCAGTTTTTGTCAAAGATTGAATTCTTGTACCAAAAGCTAGACAGACCAATTTCCTTAATGAACATAGATGCAAAAATCTTAAATAGAATGCTATAAAAAAAACTCCAGTTTTTTTTTCATTGCACCATACTACTACTCATTTCCCTTTTATGTGGTATTTTATTTGCTTCCAGTATATTTTATTCTCATATAACACTCTTAGATTTTTAATTTTATAATAATTTTAGGATATGTATCCAGCAAAGGATTTAATAGATCAAAGAATATGATTATTATATAAAAGTTACTATATGCTGACATCAGTATTTTAAAAAATCCACAATTTCAATTGTACAAGCAATCAAAGAAATTCCTATTTTTCCACTATTTAGCCAGTCTTGAATTACACAGCTTTTTATTATTTTGCCAATTTAATAGCTATAAAGTAGTATCTCAGAGTTGTTTTAACTTGCATCTCTTTAATTATTAATAAAACTGAGTATTTTTAAGGTATCTGTTTTTTTATCTTAAAATATAAGCTGAGTATGATGGGACAAGCCAGTTGTTCCTTCTGATGGGAAGGCTGATTCTAATAGATCAACTAAAAGTAGGAGTTCCAGGCTGTGGTAAGGCCATACAACTGATTTCGACCCCAAAATGGTGAAGGTCTAAGTGCACAGAGCCACCAGACTGCTTAAAGAAATATTTAACTGGTCCAAGTTAGAAAAAAATGGAGCAGATAAAAGTTTCTATCATAATCTGCATTGGAATTGGTCCAAGAATAGCAGCTATATTTCTATCTAGGGCAATAAAAGGAAGAATCAATTTAAAAAGCACATATGAATATGTATGTTTGCACATAAAGGTATTAATAGAGATAGATGTAGATTTGTAGACTATTTTAAAATTAACAATAAGTAGCAAGAAGGGGAAATATGACATACCCAAGATCTAGTGACAGTAGTTGAGCCAGGATTTGATTCTAAGTTTTATGACTTCCATTTTTGATTCTTTCCATTACAAACACACTGACTTATTCCCCTAGAAGTTGAGTTGGCTATCTTATCCTGAGGACAGTGAATAAATAGTAGGATAGAATAGTTTATTTTTTTGAGAAAATAGAACAATCACAATAATAAGACATTGTATATTACAAATTAGTAATCTTTTGGAAGCATCTACATAAGGCAAAATAAAAGTGCCTTTACTTCATCATACAGTGAGCCACAGAGTCAAATCTATCCCAGGATGCCTTTTGACATGAGCTCAAGATGCCTTTGTAACCACTTTCTGGGAGTTTCTCCCATATGCACCAGATGGGCATGACATTTCATGAGATTGTATAGCAAGCCAATGAATTATCAACTAGACGCAGATGCAGCCACTGGGTTAATAAAGAGATGAGGCATCCCCATCTGGGTTGGGAAAAACAACTCTTCTCCAGCCCAAGATCTTTAAAATAGAAAGATGCCTTAAAAGAGGAAGGGCATATTCTATTCTCAGACAGTCAATTTCAGCAAGATTAACATTTCTTATTTACAGACCCGCAAAGTTTAGGGTTTGGCTTGATTCTAACTCTAGAGCTAAATCAAACCTAAAAGAACTACTATGTCTTTTTACAGTTTCCCATAATTCTGTTTTTCCTTTCTAGAAAACTGCTGGCTAAGGCACATAAACTTGAAAAAAAAATAAACCTTCACAAACTAAAAAAAAAAAAAATCTGCTCTTTGGCAATCCAGCATGAAGTTCTTGCATTTTTTTTAATTATTTACTTTTTTTTACAGTAAGTAAATGTTTCTTAGCCATTCCAACATTTCCCCATAGTTGCCATGATAATATGAGGGATACAATATTCTAAGTATTGTCTGAAATACACAATTCAGAGTTTCTGGTGGATTTCTGAGAAGATGCTTGCTGACTTCAAAATTTGATGGCTCTGGGCAAAACTTTGAAAAATATTTGCACAAAATGACAACTGGCAAAACAAAACATGAGGATGTGGGCATATGCATGTACAT
Organism: Monodelphis domestica; assembly: GCF_027887165.1. Lineage (NCBI taxonomy): Eukaryota > Metazoa > Chordata > Mammalia > Didelphimorphia > Didelphidae > Monodelphis > Monodelphis domestica. The sequence goes on from NC_077234.1 coordinate 174,304,972, forward strand.
AATTGTAGGGTGGTCACAAGGAGTTTAGCTGGAGAACCCTCCAAAGCACCAAATTAAGCAATATGCCCTTTAATAATGTTGATCAAAAACTTCTACCACAATTAGCACTGATTGGCTAATTACTTAGGGAAGTCTAGAAAAAACACCAGATCTTTCAGGTCAAAGTTGAAGCATGTTACTGTTTATACTTCTTTGGTCGTGTCATAAATCTGTTCTCTGAGGGAGCCAAAAGGGCAGAGATGATTCCATGGCTAGGCTGATAGCTTCAGAAGCACTAAATCTCCTTCAAAGAAAAAAAGCTTTATCTTGTATCATCTCTTTATCACACAGAATTCCTCTCAGTTGCATTCTGATTTTACTTGATATCCATCACTAATTACCCTCATTTATAGACAGATGATACTCAGGTTGGCAGAACAACAGAGAGCATCGTACAAAGAAAAACATAGCATGTAACTGATAGATTGCATGGAATAAGCTAAATTGTTCTGAGGTGAATGGACATTTGAGAAATGATCAGTATTAAACTGGAACAAAATAATGATTTGGAATCATTAAAAAAAACATGTCGCCAAGATTATTTTGGACTTTTACCTGTTGGTAGGAGATAGATGGGGAGAGCTTGTGAGCTTATCAGTTGTGGTAGACTTGTTGCCTCTCTTTATCAAAGCAGAGAGAGAGCCCTCATTTGAAATCTGGGCAACTGGGGAAAATTCAATTGAGTTTAGGTGGTGCAGAGGAAAGGGTTGTGCATAAAGTATGTCTATTTCTTTTGACTAGTTGGGGTAGTCTAAAGATAAAGGTCATGGAAGAGGACAATGTTGAGGAATATGTAGTCCAGGCGTAAAAAGGGGTGTTGTAGGATTTTGGTGAAGAAAAAAATGTAAATTCAAAAATAAACATATTGATAAAGAAAGACTTTGATAGATGACAGCAGCAAGGACCTAGATAAGATGGAGTAAATTTCACTTAATACTCTTCCTTAAGTTCTTGTAGAAATTATAGCAATAACAGCAACAATGATAAGGATGATGAACATGAAGATAGCTTTTTATTTATATTCTGCTTTAAGAGTTGAAAAGTACATTACATATGTTACCTGATTTCATCTTCCCCACCATGTGAAGTAGGTGCTAGTAGTATCACCATGTTAATAGATGAAGAAATTTACTCAGGGTCACACAGCAACTTTATATGAATCTATTTCATAATTTGGCTGCACCTCCTATGATCATTCAACTATATAGAGTCAAAAAAAAAAAAACAGGATTCAAGGTTTGTCTCTGTGTGATCCAAGGTAAGTTACTTAAACGCTCAGTTCCCTTGGTAATACTATAAAATTATAAATTGCAGAGAAGATGACAATAAATATTGTTAGAGGAAGTCCGTCATGTAAAGCCCACTTAACATAGAGTAAATCATAGGTCTACTTTTTTTAAAAAGGAAAGGAAGACAGAGCGAGAAAGAGAAGAAGAAGAGGAAGGAAGGAAGGAAGGGAGGGAGGGAGGGAGGGAGGGAGGGAGGAAAGAAGGGAAGAAGGAAGGAAGGAAAGAAATAGTAGACATTTGCTAGAAACATATATAATGTATATCTATTTTACACAATACTGCCTAGAACTTCTTTGTAACTTGGGGCCCAGATGAAACTGTGACATATTAAACTCATAAAGTACTTTATAGTTTCCAAAATGTCTTTCATATAACCACCTGAGGCAGGCTGTTTGAATATTGTTTTATACATTTTATAAATGAGCAAGCATTTGCTACAGTTAGGGAGGAAAGAGGTGGTGAACTTAATCATTAGAATCAAATCTTAACTCTTCTCCTTGCTTAGATTGATTGAGATGGCAATTCCCAGGCTATGTGGTTGGATGGAGCTTCTTAAGGCAGACCTGGAGGCTATTGGATTGTTGGAATTTTAGCCTGAAGTAGATAAAGAAAAGGAACTGGTCTGCCTGCAAGCTCTGCCCTCTGCCATGTCACTACCTGGAGCATCCTTCTAGTCACTCAGCTTGAGTTCCTGTCCAGAGCAGAGGCAGCTTGGAGAGACAACTGATCAGCATACGCCACCTAAAATGAAGACAAATTTCATCTTTCAGGTCTTACATAATATGGAAAGAGATATAACAAGAATGCAATTTTCCACAGTTAAGTATGTCCATAATGTTTTGCTCAATTAAATACTGTAATGCTGTATCATATGAAACAAAGACGGGTAAAAAAAACTCATTGTCTTTCCAAAAGTCTACAAAATAAGGGGAAAACAAAATAAATAACATAGGCCATTGAACACTGATTTTGTATAGTTGGTGAATTTGAGCACTTTTTTTAGCCACCATGGGGGGGGGGGAAGCTTGATTACAACCATTCTTCAGATATGCTTTTGTATTCCGTTGTGTAGGTATTTGGATTTGATATATAAGTTTCATTCATTGCTAAATGGAATGAGATTGCACCTGTTATTTCTTCGTACTAGCAAAATCCTAGTGAGGAAACTCCCTTTACCAATCTATATCAGCACATTCTCTATAATTAAGAGTCTTAAGGAGTTATTCTGAGGCACTGAAAGTTTAAGTGTCTCATCCAGAGTCAGAATGTGTCAAAGGCAAGACACATGTAACCCAGATATTCCAAAATCTTAAGAGGGGTGCTATTTTCCCCAATGCATTACATTCTGCCTCTTCATATATTCTTGTTCCAATAATTGCTATGATATAATTTTTAAAGAAACATTGATTATGGGGGCAGCTCTGTGGCTCAGTGGATTGAGAGACAGGCAACGAGATGGGAGGTCTTGGGTTCAAATTTGGCCTCAGATACTTCCTAACTGTGTGACTCTGGGCAAGTCACTGAACCCCCAATGCCTATCCCTTACCATTCTTTTGCCTTGGAACCAGTACATAGTATTGGTTCTATGACAAAAGGTAAGAGTTGTTTTTTTTTTTAAAGAAAGAAAGAAAGATTGATTACCCTGAAACCAATAGATCAAAAAAAAAAAAATTACATTCTGCAAATGAAGCATCATATCCAAAGACTTTCACCAAGGAAAGGAGATCATTTATAGCTTTCCATTGGCAATCTTAAAAGATTGCTTATACAAATAACCATTTCCACAAATATCTCTTAGGAAATCATATGGTATATTAAACTTTATTTCTTTTTCCCCCCTGCAACTTGTTTTATATGTGTCCATTTTGGACAGTTTGTTCTCGATTACTGGCACCTTAGGCTAACAGACTGAGGACTTATTCATAAGGAAATGCATTACATAGATTCTCAAAACAGTGATGCCAACAGCAGGCAGTCCCCGCATACAGCTCCTGGTTCAGAGTTCTTGGTGTGCAAATGGAAGCAGTGGAGGGAAATTATATGTGAGGTATTGATATTTCTGCATAAACACTCTGCTTCTTATCAGAACTGTAGCTAACATTTTGCCATGGTGCCCCCATGCCCTAATTTATTCACTTGTAATTGAATAGAATTGACATAAGGAAGTTGGAACCCAGACCGGGCTGATTTGGAGGAAGCGAAATGCCACATCGGACCTCAGAATTTGGATAAAAAGCCACGTGACCACCAAGAGAAAGGAAAATGTATGCTAACCTTCTCAATTTGTGCTCTCCTCTTTCTAAATTAAAGCTAATCAAAAGTAGCAGCTTTTTTCCTCCAACTTCATAATGGCTTGTGGGGAAACCTCTCTGGTTACACAGGGGCTTTGTTCATAAATAGACAAATGTGTCTAAATTCCAGATTTCAAGGTGAGTGAAAGCGGCGGCATGCAAAAATGCTGAACAGCCCAGATGGCCCATCAACAGTTAATTAAGTGGCAGACCCTGAAGTTGCTACAAGGCTGCCAAGATAACTGCCTGCATAGTCAGCCATAGTCTCATGTCGAGAGAGAGGATAAAAATGTTCGAGGGGCTGGCATTAGTACTTGGTGACATCTACTAGAAAACCAGACAGATGTATACAGAGAAAAATTTGCAATACAGACTGTTGTAATAACAACACTAAGGGACTACATGGCTTGGGATATGGGTAATGAGATACAGCATAAAGTCTTTGGCATGGCTCACCATCTTTAATCTGCCTAAAAGCTACTGGGACCAAAAGTCATTAGCCTCTCACATCTGTTCATATGTTTCTATAAAACAAGAAAGTGGAGATCTAAGTCCAGTTCCTGGGAATCCATGTTGATACTCATTAATTCTTTTGTTTGATTTCTATAGGGAAAAATACAAAATCCTATAGGCACTGGAATAAAACTGTTTTCTCACCAATGGGGATAGTTTTCCCAACGCCTTAGTAAGTAATATGATTTGCCTTGCGCTGTGTATTAACTATAAAGCACACTCTAGGAAAACTGAGACAACGCCAAGCTACGTCTTCTGACCTCTACTTTCTCCGCACTCTCTTTATTCCCCTGTACACCATGACCCTTGTTTCTTCAGTCCTCCAATTTCTGTGGCCCACCCCAGATAGTTCCCCATGCTACAGACTAATCATTTCCTTGTACCTACAATCAAAATTTAATTGACATAGGGAGAGAGGGGACAGTGTACTCATATCCCTTAGGCAAGGTTTAACATTACAGAACCATTTACGTGTGTGTCTGTGTGTGTCTCTGTGTTACTATCCCCTTGAAGCATTCAATATTCACTACAATCCATAAAACTGGATTTATATCGCAGAATAAGTACTTTTGTGCCACAGAAACTATAGAAGTTTCTTGGATAAACAAAAGATACATTGATGCTTATATATTGTTAGTAGAGTTGTAAATCCATAGAAGTATTCTCAAAAGCAATTTTGAATTATGTGAAGAGTGATTAGAATGTTCATAACCTTTGACCCAGAGATTCCAAAGTTAAACAAATATCCCAAGGAGATAAATGACAAACATGAAGGTCCCACATACATTTAAATATTTGGAGTGGCACTTTTTTGTTAAAAATAACTGAGGGGGCAAGAAAAGTAGATGTCCATCAACTGGGAAATTGCTTAACAAATTATGAGATATGAATGTAATGAAATAATGAATATGATGAGTTTAGAGAAAAATGAGAAGACCTATATGAACTGATATAAAATGTAATAACTAGAACCTGAAAATCAATACAATGACTACCATGATTTAATGGAAAGAACAATAACGAAACCTTGATTCATATCCGGCCACCAGTGTGACCTTAGACACATCACTTCCCTTTTTTGGATTTCAGTTTCTTTATTTTCAATAAGAAAGGGTTGAACTAGATGACCTTTGACATCCTTTCAGATTCTAAAACTAAAATCCTACTTCTTTACTGACCCTTAATCATAGTTCTGGGTTGAAGTGTCATTTGGGTTTTAGATTATTAAACTATTTTCTTGGAGTGGAAGACATAAGAAACCTTAGACATCATTCAGTTCAATTCTTTCATTTTGTAAAGGTGATTTTATATCTAGCATGTATATTGCTTCTTTTTGAAAAATAATTATAAGTACCTTTTTAAAATTATTTTTATGAATGTAATTTCATAATAAATTTCATTCATCTTTTGTTTTTAATATTCCCTATATTTTCCATTCTATTCATTTCTTCACCTTTACTACCTTCAGAAGATTTTCTTTATAAAAGAGATTTAAAGGTTAATAAAATATGATAAAAGGTCAGTAAAACTAACCAACAAGGACAAAAGGAATATTTTATACAATGAGTTATTCATACTTTGCAAAGAAGCAGGGGAACATATCTTTTCATATGTGTCTGGTGTCTGATTCCTTGCTTGACACTATCATTGTCTTCTTTTTGTTCTGGTTTTTAGCTAGCTCAGAGAGTATACGTATCTTCTCCTAAGGTTTAATAGTATATGTTACATAGTCAGAGCCAAAGGATGGTAGTGAAACAGTCCAAAGGCAAAATGTATTTGCAAAATCTAAATTTGGGGATTATTAAAATGGCACAAATTGTCATAGATTTTAACACCATGTGCTGTGGAGAACCAAGAACTTGCTATGGCTGTTATATATTCCATGTTATACACCTTACCCCCTTCCAAAATTCCTCCTTTTTCAGCCTTTATATGCTTTCCCAACACCCAATCCCACACCTATCACTGGTAACATATCTCCATCAATAGAGCCATTTATGGAATTGCACGTCTGCTATAGGAAGGGGTTTGGGGGAGGGGTGGGAAAAAACATGAATCTTGTAACCATGGAAAAATATTCTAAATTAATTAATTAAATAAAAATCTCCAAATTTAAAGAAATAGAAGCATTTACTTTTATTAATGCAATTAGTACAGGTCTGTTTTATAGATCCAGGGTTGTTAGTGCCCAAGAAATGGGTTTGTTAAGATATCATATCAGAATTCTCTCTGTTTAGTTGTTTATATTAACCTGATTTGATCTGTGACATATCACAACTTGTGTATTATTGTAATCTGAGTACAAAAACATGCCAGTTCATGATGATTTCAGTCATAAGAACTCATGAAAACCATGTACTAAGGCAAAGGGGAGTTCCTATTTGCACTGATGCAGAGAAGGACCACTCACATGAAAGCATGAAAGTATTTGTTATCATCTCTATGATACCTTTATTATGAAAATAGGAAGCTCCCTCTTTTGCATGTCTTTATTTCTCCATCTCAGTCTCTCTGCCATTTTCTGTCTTCTGACTCTTCCTCCCTCTGTCTGTACCTCTCTGTTTGTCTCTCTATATCTCTCTGCCTCTATTTCTCTAGCTTTTTCTCTATCTCTATCTCTGTCTCTATCTCTGTCTCTCTCTGTCTCTATCTCTGTCTCTCTCTGTCTCTCTGTCTCTCTCTCTGTCTCTCTCTGTCTCTCTCTCCCTCTCTCTCTCTGTCTGTCTCTCTCTCTGTCTCTCTCCCTCTCTCTCTGTCCCTGTGTGCATGTGTGTGTGCCTCTCCCTCACTTAGTCTCTCTGGTGGGGTCTCTGTCTCTGTCCCTGTCTTTGTCTCTGTCTCTCTCTAATTCTCTATATTTCTCTGTCTCTGTGTCTGTCTCTTTACCTTCTTTAAGGACCAAATAAACTGTCCTCATATCTCTGAAGAGTAACATGGCCAGAATATGGGAGAGTGGCACCAATTTTAGTATTTTAAGAGCTAGTCACCCAGTGAGCAGTGCTGTGGTCTCTGGGTAGAATTATAGCCCACATACATACAAACAGCAAAAGTCTATTCTCTTGGCAGCTGCAGGCAGTATAATGCTCAGGTCCTCAAGAGATCAGCTTCCCTTGGAGCAGAACAGAAAACAGTAGAATGCCTTTGTTCTGGGATTTTCTCAAATATCCAAACTGATTTGTGATTTCCTCAGTTGACCCCTCCAGTCATAAAGAGAACAACCCATCCATGACTGCCCATCCTGGAGGACTCTTGTTTAGGTCTTCATCAGAGGTTCTGACCAGCATGGACTCCTTGTGGGATGGGGATTATTAAGATTTTTTTTTTGTTATTGAAAAAATAAGTTTCTTTAGCAACTGTTAAAACAGATATTATAACAACTGAAATGCAAAGCCTCAGGGAGCCAGACAGGAGCAAGCCTACATAGAAAGGGATATAAATACATCTGAAGTCTAAGGAATATTCCTCAGAGATCCTGAATCTTAGGCACCAAATATTTTATCATTTGATCCTCACAATAGCCCTGTGAGAAAAGTATGATTTACTGTCATTTTCCAGATGAGGAAGCTGAGGCTGATATAAATTCTTTGAAAGGAGGAGCTTTTGTCTTTGTTCCTATATAAAAATTCTTCTCCCAAACTGGGGCTTTGAGCAGTGTATTGAATGTAATAATCATTTAATAAGTATACATTGAATTTCATGTAATTTTGAGTCATCACTTGTGTGTGTCGTGAATGAGGCATATAGGGCAATTATAACACAAATGTTAATTTCTCCTCTGACTGAAGTAAAATAGTTCAGAACAGACAATGGAAACAATAACATTGTATACTAAAATAATACTGTAAGAATCTTGGAATGCTTTATGTACATTCTCCTGTGAGAATGCCTCCTTAGAGATACCTAGTAGCACAGTGGATAGAGGGAACTGGGCTTGGAATGAGAGATACCTAAATTCAAATCCTGCTGGTGTGATCTTGAGTAAGTCACTTAACATCTGTTTATCTCAGATTTTTCAGCTTTAAAATGGATCTGCCTTTCAAAGCCTGGCACATAGCAAGCATTGAATACATGCTTATCTATCTCCTGCATCTTTCACTCTCCGCAAAAAGCCCTATAATATAAATATGCTAGGGATGACTATCCTCATTTACATAGAAACACACTGATCTTTGACATAGAAAAGGGGCTTGCTTTTAGTCATATGATTAATGTGTCAGAGGTAGAATTTGAACCCACATCTTTCTCACTCTAGGTCAAGCATTCGATTCACTGTGACACATCTAATTAGCTACATTTCTCTAAGCTATCATTTCTCTAGAATAGATCCAGCCATATAGTGTTAACACATATAGTGAATATGCTGCATGCCTTCCAGAATAGTTAATAAGCTATACTGTATATCATTGAAAGAACCCCACATGAATCAGCCACTTCAGATTAAATGATATCCTTTAAACACGCAGGTCAAACAAATGATTTGCTCTTTCACGCATAGTTCTGGGACAAATTGAATGAATGTTTTCTGAAGAAAAAAAGTGTGAATTAGTTAATCATTAAGTTCTGGATGAATCTTTTGACGGATACCTTAAAGATAAAAACAGACACACTCACTCTTTCAAAAGAACACTTCGGTTTCTTTTTAAATATGAATATAAAAACTAAAATATTCAGCTCCATATTATCAACTCTTAAAGTAATAGGCATAACAATAATAAAAAATAAAAATAAACTCAATGAGAATTGTTATATTTTAGTAATTTTTCTACTCTTGTTTGTGCTTTCAAATATTCCTCCCTCTTCCTCCTCCATCCAAAAGGAGATATCTGAGAGAGAAGCTATTTATCAGAAGATTTATTTTTATATGATAAGAGAGCAAACTGGCCACAGGGAAAAAAGGCTTCACAAACTCACTGAAACATTTGTGCTTATTTTTTTTAGTGTATTAGGTCTTTCATGTTTCCTTAAAAGTGTCACTCAAAAAAAAGGGAAACAAATTATGTGTGCTTGTTGATGTAAAGCAGTTTATTTAGAATATTTTTTGGAATTCAATGATTTACTTCTGAAGTAGGAAATCTACATTGGGGAAGGTACCTATAACTTGCCCATAGTAGGTACTTAAAATATTTGTTAAACTGAATGGTATCTTTAGATATTTTTTTTTGTAGTATATCAAATACTGTTCTCAATTCTTGTGTAATATAAGTTGGGTACTTAAGTTAGAGAGATTTGGTGATAATATAGCTAATATTTTCCTCACCAAATTTAAGTGCTAATTACACATTAAATTATATTTGACATTATTAGTGTGAATGTAATTGCATTTAGATGAGGCATAGTTTTACAAAGTTTGCACCTCACTCTCTTTTCCAGAGTCATTTAAGTTCAATCGTAGGTCAGGACACATGGCTATAGTCCAGGATGCAATGGATGATCTTGGCATCTTTGATATCTCATCAAGCTCTAAATTTTCCACAGTACCTGCTTCCCTCCACCTTTGTGGCCATAGTAACAAATTGTTCCATTGGTTTTCTTCAAAATAAAGAATGAACAATTCATTCTACATATCTCTGTTAGACTCAAGGTCCTTTAAAAAAGATTTGTAAGGGAGATATAGGGGTTTATATAAAAGGTTGGACTGGATTATTTAAGAATAGGGTCACCAGGAATTTAATTTATTCAAAATAGATTTATTTACAAAATATAGAAAGAGTGAAGTAAGAAAATCAGAAAGAGGATAGGGTAAAATATCTAGCATAAGCATTACATAATTTAATCTCGGCCCCTGGCTCAACCCAGGCAAGGAGAGTTAGTCCTTAGTCTGAGAGGCCTCAGCAAAGCTGAGGACCTGGAGAAGAGATGGTCTCTCCTGAGCTTAGTCTTTTTAGAAAATCCAGGAAAGGAGTCAGCTTTTTCGCTCACCATGTGTCAGTCCAAAGGGAGAGATTTAAAGACAGTCTCTCTAGTAACGGGGTCTCAGGTCCAGTCAGCAGATTCGTCACCAGCTTCCAACTCGAACTCTCAACTCCAGAAGAAGCCAAAGTGTTGAACTCCTCTCAGGAAGTTGTAACTCTCTTTTAAAGACACTTTCTTTTGTGTCACTAATTTTATTTGGACAAATCATAGTCTAAAGCCTTGCTTAGGACTTCCCAGGAGGTAGTCTGATTCATCACCCACTATTGCACATGTGGGTCACAGACCTTTCCCACTAAATTATTAAGTGGGATGTTTATACTTTTAATAATTAATTCTAAAAATAGGTAGAGGAGTTAATTTCATTTTCACAATCAGGGGAGAGTTAAATTGAATCTTCATGGATTTGATTATATTGTTTGGTATATGATATATCATATAAGATTATATATTTACATACATATATATTATAATGTATCATCTTGTTTCTGAACACAAAACCTAAGCAAGCAGGGCTTAAGTTATATGTTTAAAACTATGGCCATTCATAAGATAATGAACAGTGAAATGAGCAGAAGCAAGAAAACATTATACATAGCTACAGAATTAACATTGGAAAAAAGTTGGGAATGTTGCTTCCAGATTATGAACTGAAAAGTGAAAATATGAAACACTTAATTTATATGAATATGGCAGTCTCCTGGATGATACCTTCTGTGATGTTGGAAGGGTCAGGAAGGGCTGGGACAAATGTGGCTAGGATTTATTATGTAGATAGTAAGATAAGTAAGTGAAACATATAACAGATTTGTGATTTCATTTATGCAAAACCTTCTTTTTCTTTGTATATAGAAGTGTTTGTTTTACTTCGTTTTGTAAAATTGGAATAATAATAGTGAAAGAATTATGGCCATTTAACTCCTTCCATCTTGACTTCAGGACCAAGATTCTAAAATCTCATCTCCTGAAAAGTCCTATCCAGTTACTCCATTACCCACCTCCCAACCATGACCTCCCTCTGAGAATATCTTTCATTTATACTGTATATACTTTGCATATACTTATACCACAACTGGTTCAGCACTCCACTTCCCAACTGATGGACATCCCTTCAGTTTCCAGTTCTTTACCATAGCTAAAAGAACTACATTCAATATTTTGGTACAAGTAGGTCCTTTTTCCCATCTTTAAAACCTTTGTGTTATTTTTGTTATTGTTGTTTATTGATATTTGTACTAGGCCTATGATATCATTGGTGTAGCAAACGTGATAAAGATGGACAATGCTGATGGACACCTAGTCTGTAACTTATAACCTTAGTGAATATACTGTGGTACTGAAAGAATAAGTTGGTCTTCCACAATCACAAAGACCATAGGTGTTAGGATGTGAATTCAAGTCTTCCTACTTTCTACTTCCTACCCAATATCCAATACTATTTTCCATATTAAATGATTTACCCATCCTTTAAGGGGGTTTCTAATATCAGTTCCTCTGCAAATCCTCTCATGATCATCTCAGTCAGTAACAAATTTCTTCCTCTTGAGCTTTTTTTGAACTGTTCTTATTCCCTTGTCTTTTGTTCATCTTTGTACTTTTTCTTCCATTGATAAGTAAAGAATGTTTTTGGCCAACATTTCAGTGGACACCCTAGAGGGCTTATCTTGGAGTAAAATACGGGATGTAAAGGAGTAGGTATATATGCTGCACTCTTTGGGGAAAATTGAAATATGCTTTTATTGACCCCAACTTTCTTATAACAGCAAAGGTTCATCTTTTTCCAAACATTTTGTTGCTCTTATTATGTAGAATCAAATTCTGATATACTAGTACCTCCAAAGAACTAAGACTGAGACAGTATGCTCTACTTATAACCTGATGAACAGGAAGAACTTCCTCTGAATCCTGCCACTTCCCAGGGGGAACTTTTGGTAAGGTAAGGATGAGGATAAAATAGAATGAGCAGGCATGGATGGGCTGTGATTTTTATTGCTAGAGAAGACTCCAAAACGGATGAGATCACAAATCCTTTGAGTACTGATAATTCCATACTAAAGTCCTATTTTGATTGCCTCACTTGGGAAATAGGGTAAGGTTATGTTCTCTAAGACTGTACCAGTGAAGTGCAAGCTAGTGACTCAAAAAATCTTTGATATAGGGATATGAATAGGCAATTTTCAGATTAAGAAACCAATCACATGAAAAAGTATTCTAAGTCCCTCATGATTAGAGAAATACAAATCAAAACAACTCGGAGGTACTTCCTCACACCTAACACATTGGCCAATATAACAGCAAAGGAAAATAATAAGTGTTGGATGGGATGTGGCAAAATTGGGACATTAATGCATTGCTGATGGAGTTGTGAATTGATCTAAACATTCTTGAAAGCAATTGGAACTATGCCCAAAGGGCTTTAAATGATTGCATGTCCTTTGATCCAGCTATACCATTGCTGGGTTTGTACTCCAAAGACATTAAAAAAAAAAAAAGGTTTGTACAAAAATATTTATAGCTGCACTTTTTCTTGTGGCAAAAAAAAAGAAAAGGAAAACAGTGGGAAGTATCCCTTGATTGGGGAATAGCTGAACAAATTGTAATAGATGATACTGATGGAATACTATTGTGCTATAAGAAATGATAAATGCCTCATTTTTATATGAACTTGAAAGACCTTCATGAACTGATGCAGAGTGAATTGAGCAGAATCAGGAGAACATAATACAAAGAAAGTGAAACATTGTGGAACAATCAAATGTAATAGACTCTGCTATTAATACCAATGCAATGATCAAGAGCACATAGAACTTATTAAAAGAATGTTATACACATCTAGAGAAAGAACTATGAGAGTAGAAACACACAAAAAAAACCCATATGATTCATCACTTGGTTCTTTGGGTATTGTGGAAAAGAAAACTAAATCAAGCTTTGGATTTTCTGCCACTGAGGTGGAGCAAACAGTAGTTGGAATGTTAGCGTGAAGACTTATGGACAGTGATGACAGTTGGTGGGAGGAGGGGCCACTTGAAGAGTGACAGTTGCTCTCAAAGACTCTTCTGGGCTTTGGACTGGAAGGAATGCTCTCTCTCTGTCTCTGGATAGAAGTCGCTCTATTCCTGGATTTTTCCCAAATGTGTACTCTACCTGAATTCTCGTGATCTTGTCATTGAACAAAAGGATTTAAGGGGAGCAGTTTGAATTGTAAGGCCAGTCTTTAGGGCACTGGCTTGAAGAGATAGGTCCAATCAGCTTTGAAATTAAGAACCTTTTCCTTCCTCTTGCTGTCTAATACTAAAGACTTTGAACTTAAGAAAGCTAGCATATATTAGCATAGACAGGAATAAAAGAAACCCTCCACCAGCCTGTGAGGCCTGACCTTAGCTCAAAAGCTGAGAGAGATGCAAACCCAATCCAGGGAAATCCCAATTTCCTCTTCCCTGATATCTCCCCAATCAACACTTGTCATTAAATTCATTTTGAGTTAAATAACCTGCAATGAGATAAGAGGACTGTTATTTCAGGGGGACATAGAGGAAGTAGAACCTAAGGACAGCCATCCAAATATAACAGTCCTTATTGGGCCCCCACCAGGTGACCTTATTTGGGGGGAGGTTTGTCGCTCAGGAAAGTCCATGCTTACCTGCTCCAGGGTATCTTCAGCATCAACCAATAGAGAAGACATTCCCTCAGGCTATCATAGTTGGTTCATTTCTCAGGAACCCCATTTTTTAAAGACAGCTGCTCAGAAGGGAGTATCTTTCTTCTTTTACCTTACCAGCATCCATATTCCTTCTGTCCCTTCAACTCCTCCATTCCCTGTTAAAAAATCTTCCTTATCCCCTCCTCTACGTCTTCAACCATCTGAAATTCCTTTAACTATTACAGTATATGATTTGGGGTTGTGTTTTTTAAAAAGTTGCTCTATTACTAATATGAATAATACAGAAAAAAGTTTTGAGAAATAAGACATGTATGACTCAGTGGAATTTCTTGTCAACTCTGGGAGGTAGAGAAAATGGGAGGGAGAGAGCATGAATCATGTAACCATGGTAAAATATTCTAACTTATAAATAAATAATTAATTTGTTTCAATGTAAAAAAAAAACCTTTGACTTACTGACCCAATTGTCTCTAGGATCTGCCTTCCTAAATATGGAGAAGGAGAGAGGTGGTACAGTGCAAGGGGAGCTAGACCTAGAGTCAGGAAGACTTCACTTCAAATCTAGTCTCTGACTTATTAACTTCTATCTGCTGCAAGGACCAAATGAGGTGATATCTGTAAAGAATTTAGCATAGAACCTGACACATATGTACTTGATAAATGCTTATCTCCTTTCTTCCTCATACCGAGGAGTTTCTATGAGAGGTTTTTAAAGAAATTCATGAAACCATTTATAGTTAAGAAGGGGGAAAAGAATCTGTCACTCAACAACCAAAGAAGTATAATATTTTTGTATATGTCATATCTCCCAAATAGACTGTTAACTCATTATGGGTAGGAGACATGTCTAATTTTTCTTTGTTCTCCAGCACATATCACGGTAGCCTGTACATAGTATGTAATTTAAAATATCTGTTTAAAGCAATTGGACTAATTTTGAAACTTTTTCCCATTCTATCAAACAGAATAGAAATTTTGTTGCCCATATTTGTGAATCTTTACTTGGTCTTTATGATGTAAGAAAGGCAACCATGATGATATTTTGATGATTGTCAAGGCAAATAATTTAATTATAAAGTCATTAGTATAAATTAAGAGTAAAATGTTATTGCAAATAAAAGCACCTTTTTTTAACCCTTAACTTCCATTGTAGAATCAATATTAAGTACTGATTCCAAGGAAAAGAGTGGTAAGGGCTAGGCAATGGGGTTTAAGTGACTTGCTCAGGGTCACACAGCCAGGAAGTGCCTGAGGTCAGATTTGAACCTAAGACCTATCTCTAGGGTCTCTAGACCTGGTTTTCCATTCACTGAGTCACCTAGCTGCCCCTTTTAAAAATATTTTGACTGTTTCAATGTTATTTGTTTCCTTTGCAATCAAATGGTTTTTTAATGCAAAGTTATCATTCAGAAAGGGATCCATAGATTTTACCTGGTGCCATAGGGGTCCCTGACCCAAAAAGGTAAGAATCCCTTCTTTACAGCATTCTTATTATTTTCAACTATAAAAATAAAATTTACAGGAAAATAAGCTACAAAAGATTAATTAGAGTTAAGAGTACAATCCAAGAACACGAACACTAAATCAAGAAATCAAGAAAAAGTGGCAATGACTGATATGGGACTCTAGGTTTACCTTGCACCTCCAAATTATAGAGGTGCTTCAGGTCAAATTGTAAGCAAACAAATTCCTTCTTTCCTTCCTTGCATTCTTGCTAATACTAACCCAAAACTTCAAAGATTTAATGATAAGAAAGACCCTTGAGAGAATTCTCCCCCTTGGAGTCTCCTCTAGGTTTTGAGATGGACTTAGGTATACATATTCTGGTTATACCTCCAATTATCATTGGGTTGAAATCTAGGACATCTGCCTATCCCCCAAGCTATACCCCATGTCTTTCGGTCATAAGATGACCAACCCACCCTCCCACACTTTTACTGAATTCATACCTGCCTCAAGTCACATATCACCTGCTATAAAGAGTATAAAAATCTGAGAACAGATCCCTTCTAGGAGGCAGTTTTCCAACTGTGCTGTCCTCCTAGCCAAATTCAACACAAATTCCAAATTATTAAACTTCTCTTTTTATTTCTAAGCTCAATTATGGAGTCTTTCATTTTTGCAAAAGATACCCATCCTGAACTGAGAGGGTTCACCTCAAGCCCCCCACAACATGGGGACTTCAGGTAAGGCTTATAAGTTGAACTCAGAAACCCAACGATCGGATCTGGAGATGCAGCAAATTAGAAATGGCATCAGGAAAACAAAAGAGCAGAATGAATTCAGTTCAATACACATCCAGTAAGCACAACATGCAAGACCCTCAGTTCATGGCAAATAAAGCTCAATCACACAGCAGGCCACTCAGTCAAGGTCAAAAACATATACGATTAAAATTAAATATGGGAGGCTCGCAGGAAAAACAATCAGAAAATCAGATCACCAGTAAAGGGAGTGCCTGGGAGCCTTAAGCACATGGAATTGTCTCTTCTTCCACTTGACCTTGGCTTAAAGGTTAATGCTACATCCCTGAACCACCTGCTTCCCCACAGGATCTCAATGAAATAAATAAAATATGCACACTGAAGTCTATCAGAAGAAGCCTGTCTAAGCCCCAGATGACCAATTCTTATAGTGAATAGAATGACTAATGATTTACTTGAAAACCCAGGACATAAGCTGACTGGAAAGATTTGGTGTTTCCTCATGCCATGACTATTTCCTTTTATCCTGATCAGAACCAGAGACTGCAGTGTATGTGTTACCGTTGCCTTCCAAATCTCTTCAGACTGTGTTGGCTATTTGCTTTTCTTTCACAATTGACCAGTATGATGAGGAAGACAAGTAGTGCTATTCTGGAGGGTTAGCCAGTCATGCTAAAATAGCCTTGTACGGGTATGCTCTGTGTGGCTAATTAAGAGCAAGAGAGTAAAAGTGGGAGACAGAGAGAAAATATGTGCATATGACATATGTGTGTTTATATGTTTATACATAGGTATTTATTTATATAAGACCTCTCTTATGCAGACACTATACATAAAGATTTTAGCAATCTTTTGCCTTAATTTCTTCTCCTTTACCCTGCCATATTGGGCAATTCTTTTAACTCTATCACTTTACTGGTAAAATTTTTAATATATTTCATATACATATGCTCATACATTTGAAACAAACCTTGTAATAAGTTTTCCTTCCCAGTATTGTGCAATTTTCCCCTAATATATTATGTGGTTAAAGAGGACAAGAAATGCAAAGAGATAATACAGTGAGTGATGCATTTGGGAAGGATGCTCACTTGTCATACTCTCACTTACTCCAGATTTTTCTTTTGAAATTAACTCCAGGCATTGCCTGCCCATTAGCTGCTCAGCTCCTTTTATGGTTAGACCTTCCTTGAAACTGAATCCATTAGGTTATATGGGACATTATTTTAAGTGGTCAATGAGTAAGGCAAGCTATAACTCATCCTTTAAAACAAAACAAAGCAAAACAAAACAAAACCACTTTCCCACTGACTCAGGGAGAGGGATTTTGAATGTTCACTGAGTAAAATAGACTATTCTCTCTCCAAAGAAGAGAGTAAGGAGGAGGGAAAAGGGTGGACCAAGAAATGTTGGACATGGCAAGGTAGGAGGCACAGGTGCCAAAATGAATTTAATTTTCATGAGCAAAAAGAGAAAAGTCATGGCATATTCTTTAATAAGAGTGATGAGTAATTGTTATTATTACTAGTAATAATAGTGGTAATGATGATGATGATCATAGCAATAAGATTTATATGGTGCTTTATGTTTGAAAATAGCTTTATAAATATCATTTGTTCATTTCCTTAAAACCCTTTGAGGTAGGTGCTACTATTACTCCCACTTTATAGATGAGCAAACTGAGGGTAAAACAGAATAAGTGACTTTCACAGAGACACAGAACTAGAAATTGTCTGTGGAAAGATTCAAACTTAGTCTTCCTGACTTCTATTCCAGCCCTATGACTAATATAATCTATTTTATTAACAGAATGTGTTATCATCCAGGAAATCTTCTCCTCATAATTCAGTTTCAAAAAATAAGTTCCGGTAGTATTGTTCCTTTTATTTGTGGGCAAAGCTTGAGAACTTGTTGCATGGTTTAAAAGTTTTATAATTTGTACTCAATCATTATTGTCATCTCTATTTTCCCACAAACCTTTGAGAGAAGCAAAATAATTGACTCCTAGCATAAAAAGTGAAACCAAGGAAATAGAAAACTACATACAATATTTGTTTGCTTTTAAAATCAGTTTATATTGGTCCATTCATCTTCATGTTTATCTTTATGTATAGTTCATATGCAAGGGGGTAATGCTTTGATTTAATATTAAAAAAGGTCAATTTCCCCGGTGTACATTTATCTCTCAGTGGAATTTTACAGAAATGTTCTCTCATTTTTCATTTCTCGGATATGTGGATCGGTATATTGTCTCATGGATATATGTATTTGTAGCTTTCTATGTCTACAGAATTTTCAGTGAAGTTCCAAGGGTGAATTCCCAGTGTGGCATTATGCTTGAATATGAACTCAGCCTTTTTGAACATCTAAATATAGTGTTCATAGCTTGAAGTTTCTGTTTCTTCAATCATTGATGATAATGCTCATGTCTTAAGTTGTTCGGGGATTCGCATTCTTAAGCTGGTTCAGGGGAGGCTGCAAGGCCTCAGGAGCTAGGTGGAGGGCTGAAAGCTCTAAGCTGTGAATTCTATGCCTTGCTCAGTCAATGACTCAGTGGATAATCTTAGGCAAACAGCTTAACCTCTATTAACTGCTTAACTTTCTCCATCTAAAGATGAAGACAGGGAAATTGGACAAGACAAAAATTTAGAAGAATAATGATTTTGGACGTACCATTATGGGTAAATAGGAAACAACATCTGCTCCTGCTGTTTTATAACTTAATTTATGATCCCACATGAAAATAAGCAACTTTCTAGCTTGAACTTCC
The DNA here is from genome assembly GCF_027887165.1 of Monodelphis domestica. Classification (NCBI taxonomy): domain Eukaryota; kingdom Metazoa; phylum Chordata; class Mammalia; order Didelphimorphia; family Didelphidae; genus Monodelphis; species Monodelphis domestica. The sequence goes on from NC_077234.1 coordinate 174,323,652, forward strand.
TAGAATTTCTTTATTTCTAGAACTGACTCTTTCTACACCATCTTCCACGTATCCTCCAAAGCACAAGTCTGACCATGTCATTCTCCTGATCAGAAACTCTTATTGGCTTCCTATTGCCTCTAGGATAAAATACAAACTACTCAGCTTTGCATTGAAAACCCTTAACAGTCCAGCTTTTAAATTCTTTTCCAAAATGATTAGAAATTAATCCTTTTGTGCCTCACACATTCCAGGCAAAATAGTCTACTTGCTCTTTGTTTTGTAAAGGTAGCCCTCCTGTATGGAATTATATCTTTCTTACCTATATCTCTTAGCTTCCTCCAAAACTCAGTTTAGCTGCCACTTTACACTCAAAAGTCTTCCCTGATCCCCTTAGTTTTGAACACTTTCTTTCCCTTCCTCAAATTGTATTATGTATACTTTTGGGGGGTTTTATATGTCTATTTCCCCATGAAACACAATATAAGTTTTTTAAAGACAGGAACTATTATTCATTTTTCATCTTTGATCTCAATTGCCTAACCACATGATAAATATTTGTTGATTTCGATGGAGTTGACTTATACTAGCTACTCTACAACAATGATGCCAATATCAAATAAAATGAGATCTCTATGGGGTGCCCTATTATTTAGAAAACCACAGATTAGCATTATCTATATTGTGCTCCATTTTTATTTATTTTGCTAAATATTTCCTACTTTTTAAAAATCTAGTTCAATTCTGGGTTTGTGACAGCTACCTTACAATATAGCTCATGCAACCTCTACTTTTTAAGTTATATTAGTACAGTTAATGTTTTATATTGAGATTAGAAACTATATAGAAATAAATATAAATCCATTCTAAGTAGATAAGAGGTGGGTACTACACTCTGTCTCTCTTTCTCTCTTTCCCTTGCTTTCTACTCCTCTTCTCTGTCTGTCTGTCTCTCTCTCTGTGTGTCTTACTGTCTCTATTTTCCCCTATGTCTTTGTCTTTGTCTTCCTGACCCTCTCTGTTACTCTTTCTCACTCTGTGTCTATGTCTGTCTCTTTCTCTCTGTCTCTGTCTGTCTGTCTGTCTCTCTCTCTCTGTCTCTCATTTCATGGATCCTCAGGTAATTTGAGGAATAAGGTCCTTTCTATGTGAATATAGTCCTTCTCATTTTCATTTTGAAACAGGTCTCCTTTTAGATGTCTCAACCAAAACTGATAAGGTTCCCTAAATTCAACTAAAGAATTTCTCTAACATTTTTAACCTCTGGCAATGTAGAGTAATAATGAAGGGCAGCTTACAATGAACTGTCTGTATATAGATTGTATTCCAAGACTTACATTCCAAGACAGATTAATTTAGTGTAGTCTTTAAATGTCTAGCTTGAACTGTGATTGAATTCTCCTTTCTTTGGAACTCAAGATGGAATCTTCTCCTGAGCTGTTCTTGCCATTGTCACACACATGCCCCACATCTATCTCACCTTCTCTCACTATCCCTATCCTAACCATCTCAGTAGAATATAAGCTTCTTAGAATATGGATCAAGATCATATTTATTTTTATATATGTAGAACCTAACATAATTTCTTAGATATATTTTGATACTTCAATACATCTATGGTTTTGTTGATGGGAGAAATACCTTCTCATCTTATATGATTCTTCTTAATATTCACTCACACTGGGGGCTCCTCCAGATCATTTAACATTATAGATGTACAAGTAAAACACATGGGATGACCAATTGATATCTCTCATTCTTACTACTTGCCTGGACTACCTTTACCAGATGCATGTCTTTCTAATGATATCTTTCATCCTGATTTTACTCCTAACATACATTTCCCTATTATCTTTTGGGTGAACCACAAATTTAATTATTTTCAGGATGTGGAATTACATGACTCATAACCATGTAGCATCATAAAGAAAACATTGGCATTAAAATCTATGGACCTTTGTTTCAAGAAAAGATTAAGATCACTAAAAGCACTGGTCAGTTTCTCAAGGACAACCCTCCTTGCCCTTATGATCCATATTTCATTTCTGAATTTTGATCATTATCCATCTTGATTATCATTCCAACATTCTTGTGTTGATCTCCCAACTCCATGCTCAACCTGTCCAATCCTGTTTCCCATTTTGGACAATAGATATTCTTTCATTAAAACCCTTACCTTCTATCTTAGAATCAATACTAAATATTGGTTCCAAGGAAGAAGAATGCTAAGGGCTAGACAAAGGGCATTAAGAGACTTGCCCAGAGTCACACAAGGAAGAAGTGTCATAGATCACATTTGAACCCAGGACTTTACATTTCAGGCCTGGATTCCTATCCCCTAAACCATCCAACTGCTCCAACAATAAATGTTCTTTATTCAAATATTTTCACATTTGAAAAGTTAGGCCAAATTCTTTTGAATGACTTTGGGGGGAGGGGGGGAGTATAGAGTCATGATTTCTTAAGCATAGGGAACTCAAATAAAGAAATTCCCTTTCTATTATTTTGAGCAGACAATGAAACACTAAATATTTTATTCATGGTCAAACAACTAATATGTATCCAATTCAGGACTTACACTCATCCCTTCCTTAAACCAAAGCTGTCTTTCTATCCACATACTGTATTGGTACTGTTATTATTAAATTCAAGCTAAATACTACCCAAAAGGTAGTATTTTATTCTACTGCATTACATGCCTTTTTCACAGTAAAAAAAAGAATAGTAGAATTTTAAATTCTCTTCACTTTTCAGTTTTGCAACTTTTAAAGTTATCTGCTGTAGAATATTATTTCTGAAAAATTGCCTTATAATTATTCACATGAACATTTTGTGGAAATGGAAAAGAAAATATATGTCAGCAGAGATTAATATTTTACCAATTATCTTTCTTCAATAAATAACAATAAAATATTATTTTTCTAACCATTTTTATATCTTCATGTCTTTCAGATATCTTGACTATCAGTCCCTCAATGGTTTCAAATTTGTATCACCTACAGTCTAACCTTCTATCCATATATTTGGTCTAATACAATTACTTAATGTCATTTTGAGTTCTTCATATAGTTTTTAATGGTAGATTTTAGATATGGTAGATTCACAGCAAATGGAGCAAATAGGTATCTCTGTGTATGTGTATACATACACATATACCTGCTAATATACATACACAATCATGTATCTATATCTGTATATATTTATAAAATGTATAGAGTCAGAAAAAGACAGAGAGAAAATCCATGATTTCATTATTGTTCATTTTACAATGCTTCCTCTACCAATAAGAATACATACATTTAGCTACAGACAAAATAACCATGTATATTATTAAAAATTATCTGTTCTTCTTTCTCTGCATACTCATTAAGCAACATTTTATAGGATTTTTAAAAAGAAATTCCCATAAATTTGCCATTCACGACCAAGAATTTTGTATCATCTGCAAACCAGACTGCCCATATGTTAACATTTCAACAGCTGAAGAAATGCCCATTTATACCTATCCTTTGTTTCCTTTCTCTAAACCTAGTCCCCAAAACATAACATTCTGCAAAATCCCATGCTGGCTCAATATTTTTTTTCTGATAGTGCAAGCATCAACTCCAATGAAAACCAGGTGAGAGCAAAACTGAAGTAAAGGGTGTGATGATTTTTAAAAATATTAAAACCTCATTATAAATATCCTTTCTGTACCACATGGTATGTGTAAAGCTAAATTCTATTGAATCAGCTTCAAGAAACAAAGATGGCCCTAGATATGGAATTCATCTAAGACTCCTTCAAAGTAATAACATCAACATCATTGGTTATATCACTGCAATTTCATATGAGAATATTGATGTCAATATATAATAAATGGAACAGAACTCTTTCCTTTTACAAATGTGACCTTGTATATGTCAAGAGGATTTGAAAAGAGATATTTTTTCCACAAAAAGCTGATTCCAAGGGCACATATGAGGACATGAACAATTGAAATTTTGGTTTCTTGTCAAGGAAATAAAATTTTACTGAAGGAATTGATTTTTTTGAGACAATTGGAGAATTCTTGTAAGTATACAGAGCTTCAATGTGAACTCTCTAAGATGAAGGAGAAATTTACAAAGAAGTAAAGCAAAGGCCATTTCATAAGAAATGAAACATCAATTTGATCTAAAAAAATATTATGAATATAGAAGACCTTTTGCCTCTCTTTGAATTCTCAGCACTTAGCAGAGTCTGAAACGTAGTAGGCACTTAAGAAATGTTTATTGGTTAATTTCATATTAGGAACAGATAATTTTTGAGAAAGTTATTGCTTCAAATAAAACTAATATACTGCATAAAAACCCAATAACTCTGCCTGGAATTGAGTCGGACATGATTTGATACAAAGGGAGAAAGATTAAACCCAGATCAACATCTTTTTTTTTTATTTAATTGATTAATTTAGAGCATTTTTTGAGGATTACAAAAATCATGTTCTTTCCTTCCCCTCCCCCAAACCCCCTCCCATATCCAACACACAATTACACTGGGTTTTACATGTGTCATTGGTCAAGACCTATTTCCATATTATTGATATTTTCTCTAGGGTGATCATTTAGGGTTTATAACCCCAATCATATCCTCATTGACCCATGTGATCAAACAATTTTTTTCTTCTGTGTTTCTACTCCCACAGATTTTCTTCTGAATGTGGATAGAGTTCATTCTCATAAGTCCTTCAGTATTGTTCTGGATCATTTCATTGCTGCTAGTAGAGAAGTCCATTATGTTCAATTTTACCACAGCGTATCAGTCTCTGTGTACAATGTTCTCCTGGTTCTGTTTCTTTCAATCTGAATCAATTCCTGGAGGTCATTCTAGTTCATGGAATTCCTCAACCTCATTATTCCTTAGGGCACAATAGTACTCCATCACCAACAGATACCACAGTTTGTTTAGCCATGCCCCAATTGGAGGGCATCTCCTAATTTTCCAATTTTTACCACCACAAAGAGTGTGATCAGCACATTTTTTACCTGAACCCCACACACAGCTTTCCAAGGTTAATAATAATAATAATAATAATAATAATAATAATAATAATAAGGCATAGAACTTAGAAATTAAGTATCAAGCCTATAAATCAATCAATTTAGGTAAAAAAAATATATAGAAAGATTGATAAACTTGTGACTGTGTATCTTCCACTATTTCTTTGAAAATATCAAGGATAGCAGTGCAAACATCTGATCACCTAGAATTATTTATTTTTGCTATATGACTAACCTAACTCCTCTTTTAACTATGCATATCTTCAATGGTATCTTTCACTGAATTTCTTTTAAGTCACCATTGGCAACATGCAACAACTTATTTATGTTCACTCTGTCCTTCCACTACCCTTTGGTCTACCTACAATTCTGATTCTTCTGAAGCCATAGTATTCACAAATGTATACCATCAAGAGGAAACTTTGGTATTAACAAAATAATTGTAGTAGGTACTAGCATAAAATTATTTTAAAATGTTGCAAAATTTAACAAATGACATCTAATCCAATCTCTCTCTCCCATTTAACTCTATTCACACATTGAGTTAAAACTGATGATCTTCCATTATTCATCATTTCAATTCAATAAACATACATTAAGCATCTTCTCTTTGCAGAACACTGCTCCATGTGTTCAGAAAGAGGCAAAGTTTGGAGAAGACATAGTTCTTCATGAAGTTTACATTCTGCTTAGAGATCATATGAGCTACAAAAAATAATTATAATACATGGTCAATACCTATCAGGTGGTAAACTATTCTGATTTTATGGTTCATCATGGTTTCAACACATAAGGTTGATCTGAAATTTAAAAATGGTTCTTTGCTAAGATGCTGGTTTTTGAATTGATTGAAAAATCTTGGTTCATTTGTTCCTTTATGAAAGTAGCCTAAGAATTGCTAATGACTGCTCTATTATTGTGACCCATAAAATTCTGAAATCTCATATACTTCATAGTAACAATACAGAGAAGTCAGTGATTATTGTTCAACACTGCATGAACTAACCACTTGAAAATGGCATTTTCCACACTTTTAGGAAAATTAATGCTTGGAATTATGCTTATAGCAATAGAAAGGTCAAGGACTTTTTAGTGTGACCTCATATTTCTTTGAAAACCAACCACAAAGATAATTTATATTTCATACTTAAGCCTGATGTTAATAGTCTCTTCAGAGTGAATTTGGGAGGGGGAGGCAATATGCTATGATATTCAATGGATAAAATTTAAATGATCTTCTAAGGAACTGACATCTATACCACAGAATTTCTCATACATAAAAGAGTGAAATGAAATAAATGACCTTAATTTGGGCATACTACACAGGGTGAAAGAAACTTCAAATCTATAAATCTGAAATTTAAATATTTGAGTTTAATCTCAAGATTATAAATGAAAAATGAAATGACAATATCAAACAAAATTGGCATGATTAGAGTAAGGAAATTCTCTCTTTGAAGAAGGCATCCTAAGAGACTTCCACTGAAACAGCAGATTTATTCAAGTGCTCTATTTAGCCTGGCCAATGTAAGAATTATAAAAGATATCTTTTGTTTATAATTCTAAGGGAAATTTCCATACTTGGCACTGAAGACAATACCATACATAAAAGTTATGCACATTGCCTGTCTTCATTAGTAATAACTAAAATTAATATTCATGTTGTTTATTAAAATGCTAGAGATGAATAATTTGAGGAATAATATCTTTTAGATGCCTAGTCAATTCATAATTCATAATTTTCTATGTTAACCATATGGAAGGTATGTTTCAAGGGTTTCCATGGCTAAAAAGTGCATCAGAACTGGTGGTTGACATTGGGGTCAGCATCCTCTGTTGATCCTCAAATAGCAAACACAATATTCCTTCAAGCATGTATTCCCAGTCTTTCTAAGGTGACAGAGCCTGGAGTAGCTTACAATCCATCAGCATAATCTTTAAGATACTCCTATCTCTTGAAACAAAGAATGAGACAGCAAAAAAAAAAAAGATTTGTTCTTTCCCCAGAAACCAAAGACTATTAATTATCCTAGTAAATTCCTAAAATTTATAATCCTTTAAAGGAGTTATGATATCCTCTTTCTTTGTTGTTTGTTTTGTTTCATTATCCTCATTATTCCTACCTCTAAATATAAAAAGAAGGGATGAGGAAATGGCATATATTCTTTTTGTTAGATTAATGCTATTTAAATATCAGTTCAAACAATCGGTCAATGAGTACTTTAATAGGCACAGTGCTATATACTGGTTATATAGTCATGCAGGATACAGTCCCTAACTTGAAGAAGTTTATATTCTATAAGGGAAAGACAATACACATACAAGTATAAGAAAAATTTATGAATTATCTACAAAATAAATACAAGATAATTAAGGGGTAACTAGCAGCTGGGAAGATCAAGAAAGGCTAAATGCTAGAAGTGGTATTTAACCTTAACTTTGAGGGAAACAAAGAGTTCTAAGACATATTGATGGTCATTTTCTAGACTTAGGAAAGAACCTTGCCAAGGCAGATTAATATTACTTTAATTGTGATTTGTTAGGAATAGCAAATTTCACAGCATGTGTGCATGAAAGGAAGTAATATGTAATAAAATTAGAAATTTGAGAAAGGTCTGATTTGTTAAACGAGGGCTCTTACTTGATCTTAGAGATAATCTATAATGAAGTCAATAATTGTTTGTTATATACCCTGAATGTGTAAGACACTATACTAGGCACTGGAGATTAAAAGAGTAAAAGCAGATCCTGAATTAAAGGTGCTTACAATCTAATTGGAGGAGGGGACAACATGAAGACAAAAAAAAAACCAGAACACTACATATTAGGTAAGGCTGAGAGAAAGTGCTTTAAGAAACCTGAGCAGGAAAAGCTGATGTTTAACTAGAAAGGGAGGAATATATTAGGGAAGTCGTCAAGGAGGAGGTGGATAATGTAAGGAACAATAACATATAGGTAAAGAATTTAAGGCATGGATGTCCAATCATTTTGGTTTTCTGATTGGCAAGTAATTTTTCAAATGAAATAGGGTGAAGAGGAAAAAGAACCAGCCTTAGATCTAGGAAACTGTGGGTTTAAGATTCACCTTCAACACATACTGGTTTCTTGAGACCCTGAACAAATATCATTCAACCCCTAAGAGGTATGGACAACAACCTAGGTCTGTAATTTGAAAAGAAGGTGATGTCCTACATGGGTAGAGGAAGTTTTCCCACCAAGTTTTTCCCTCAGACATTCCTCAGATTCTTCAGAAACCATGAGACAAGTCTCTAATTATGTAAGTATTTATTTTTAATAATTTAATCAGTGAACAAGATTCTTTAAGTCCAATAAATAACATGGGAACAAGGCTGATAAAGTCTGTAGGAACATGAGAAGTTTCTCAAATGAGACCATAAATAACAATAATATTGGGTACAGGAATGGGGACTTTAGCAGAAGAGATGATGTAAGAAACTATGAGGTTTTCTACAAATGGGATGCAACTATTTTCCCTTGGAGGAGTACAGATGAAAGAATGTTTCCTTCACATGGGATAGGATAGAAGGTACGCTGACATACTGAGAAGAACATTTTAGAATTACAGATCTAGAACTGGAATAACTAATAATAATTAACATTCATAAAGAACTTAAGTTTTGCAAAGTTCTTTATCTACATTATCTCATTTGAGTTCCACAACTATCCTGGGAAGTAGGTACAATTATTTTTCTCACCTTACAGGTGAACAACTGAGGCAGACAGAGGTTAAATGAGTTGGTGAGGGTCATATAGGTAATAAATATCTGACACAGGATTTCAATTCAAGTCTTCTTGACTCTGAGTCCAGAATTCTGTCCACTAAACCATCTATTTCTTGGAAGAGACTTCAAGGACCATCTAATTTAACTGTCTAATGTATAAATGAGATAACTGAATCCCATACAGTTTAGGGATTTGTCCAACCTAATTCAGGTAGTAGGCGTCAGAAGAAGGATATTAATCCAGGTCTTCTGAAATCAGAAGCCAGTTTACAGGCAGATTCCATGAAGCAGGAGCAGGATCTGTCATCAGCTGCCAGAGCCAATTATTGCAAATTACATAAGGCATGTGTTTATAGGAATACTTAGAACAATAACAAAGTCAGAACAAATGCTGTTGATCATTAGACTGACTCATTACTTCTAAAAAAGTTAGAGGATTGGGTTGTGACAGAGCAATGAATTCATTTAAGTTTAGGAGGCTTGCCGAGGGTTATCCATTAAAGAGGAATTCCATGTCCAACTTTGGTCCTGGGATTCATTCTTCTCTGTTATCATGCTTAAGTGGTAAGGATTCTCTGAGGTTCCCTTCCATTAAGTTCAGAACGCTTGAGAGTTCTTACCATGTGTTGTTCAAATTGTTTCAAGCCTATCCATCTCCTTCTGACCCTATTTGGAGCTTTTTTGGCAACTATTTGAAGTGGATTGCCATTTTCTTCTCCAGCTCATTTTTCAGAAGAGAAAAACAGGGTTAAGTAACTGGTGGTGTCACACAGAAAGTGAGGGTCTCAGGCTGTAGTTGAACTCAGGACTTCTTGCCTTTCTCCAAGACCAGTGCTCTATTCACTGTGCCACATATTTGGAAAGAAAACAGGGTGCCAAGGAATAAGTGTGGTTCTGTCTCATCTTTCTAGCAACTTAAGAAATAATATAATTGATGACTTGGTATTCTCAGATCACAGAATGAATAAGTCTGCCATATGTAAAGGGCATGGACATTGTCAATAAGTACTTGTTCAAAAGTTTCAGAATAACAGATTCCTTTTTTCTAATACTCTAAGAGAGGATGTTATGTTGAAAAGGCAGACTTGGATGGACTCTGCAACATCCTTCTAGTAATATAATTGGGATAATGTGGCAATATGTAATTTGCATATATGTATATATGCAAATCTATATACATTTATATGTATATATGCAACTAGATAGATAAATAGATTGATTGATTGATTGATTTTAATCTAGAAATTATGACATGGGGTTTAATGGCCCAAACATTAGTTGACTTTCCTGCAAGCTTTCTATATTACCTCAATCAAATCTCTTATATGATGGATTCAACTTTATCTGTAAAGGGGTTTGAGATCCAGGAGGAATTTCGCAGAGTGTCTATGAAATATAATAACAGTCACATTTATTTTTACCATATTTTAAATAACTGTAATAGTATTTTTAAATGAAAAGTTGTATTTAAATCAATTCTTCATCTTTGTGATGACTCTCAAAATCTTTTTAGCTATAAAGCTAAGAATTCTTCAAGATTCCTAGTAATAGAGTAGTTGATTAATCCATAAATATCCTAAGAATAACTTTCTTGCAGAGATTTTATTATGTTACCCTTTCAAAAGAAAATCAGATAAAAGTAGGCACTGTTCCATATTACTAGGGATAATTTAGAAGAGGTGACAAAAACAAGTACATTGAGGACAAGATCCTATATATGACTAGAAGAGGAGGTAGGCATGTCAATCATAAAGTGAGAATGAACTCTTGATTCATCCTTCATAATTAGTACTTCATCCAAGAAGTCTGTCAGGTAGGAAGCATGGGGAATGAAGTCCTCTTGGAAAAGTCTCTGGTCCAGTGGTTTATAAAAGCTGAGGTATGAAACAGAGAAGTTGCTTTATTTTCCCACATTCTTAAAGACTTCCAGATTGAACTGTAGCAAGTAACAAGAAGTATTTCTCAATTCCTCCCTTCTTTTTCTCACCTAAGACCAGAATATGGCAAATTTCCTCATGTTTGTTCAATTAGCCTTTTAAGGGAATTCATGCACCTCAAGTTCCTTGTTGACTGGGGATGCCTAATTATTTTTTAAACTAGTCTATTGCCCTAGTTCAATATAATTTGGTACAATTCATCTGGATCTCCATTAGGTTTGACTGGCATGTTTTAGGGATCCCCTGGAGATGTTTTGTTGACAACTTCATGTCTTGTAGGTCAGAACCTTTCCTGATTGATCCCCAGTGATTATTCACTACCTACAAGATGAGTGGTGACAGAGTCAAGGGTGATGACCTCTTTGGGAAACAGTGGTCTTTCTCTTTTGTCTGTAAAAGTTGTAAGTTTGAAGCATCTAGTTTCTTTTTATTTCCATGTTTTTTCTCCCATGAACTTCCTTGAATTATGAAAATTTTAATTTCCAGGAATATATTTTGAATGGCCTATCCCTGCCTAGGGGGCCAAGTTTTGGGCTCTAGTTCTTAGCTACTTTATTCTATCTTTTAGTTGTCTTTCTGAGCAAAAGTCAGAATCCAAAGATTCTGGTAATGGATATTTCAAGTCTTTGTGGCAATTTGAATATTTTAAGCCTCATCAGTAAGCTGAATTAGAGAATTTCCAAGTTTTAGAATTCCCCAAAAGTTAAGAGTTCCTCAATTTGAGATACTAAACATCAACAACAATGGTCCTCCAGTAGAATTCCTATAGTCAGAGAAGACCTTTCTCTAGCTAGAAGACAATACCACTCCACCAGGAAAAGGATAAATGGATTTTTCCAACCCTTCATAATATTTCTGTGAGTTGCTGGAAAATGCAAATAGGATGTTAATAGGAAGTGTTTCTTGTCTGTGTTCTGTTTTGTTTAGTTTTAGGTAGCCACAAAGATTCTTTACTTCCTAGGGGTAAGTGGACTAATATAATAGCATATTTGAGTGCTTTATATTTCTGTATGTTCAGGGGAGTCAAGATGGCAGAATACCAGGAAGAAGTACAACATCACCAAGTTCCATCTACAAGGATCTAGAAAACACACCAAACCAAATTCTGATCAGGGAATCCAGAAAAAAGTCACAGAGTTGAGTAGGGACTTGGTTCTAGCCTCCTAGCACAGGATAGAAGCCTGACATGGAGTGACCTGAGCAAAAGATCCATCCAAAAGTAAAATATGCAGGCAGTTCAGTCAGTGGGATAATGGTGGCAGAGTCTAGCATCAGTCTGCTGAAACTTCCAATCATGGACAAGGCAACAGACCTGAACCTGAGTCAGAAACTTGCAGAAGTCAAATCAATAGGGCAGTAAGCAAATCTCACTGTAGAAAAAATCACTTTGGAAGCACTGAAAGCCTGTAAGCTCCTAAGCTGAGCTGTGAAATTTTCAGAAGGATGTAAGATGTTAGAAGCTCAAAATGCACTTTGTTTATTTTTATAGGTTCTAATGAATCTTTTGTCTTTTATACATTTTTGTAGCAGAAGAAATAAGGGCTATCTCATATCTTAAATCATCATTATTATAAATGAAGTGGGAGTGGAGACCTCCTAGCGAGGAAATCTAAATATGAACTATAGCTCAATTTTATTCATATTTATTACTGGGTAGGAGCAAGAGGACAAATAGAAACTGACCTCAGACCTGGACCTGGATCTGCATGAACCCAGAATCTTTAGGGGGCTCTGGGCCACTAATGACATTAACCTTTTTAGGGAGTTAATTATTTACATTAGATTAATTGAAATTGGTGTGGAGAGTGACAAAAAGGGAGACAAAAAATATACTCCAATTCAAGCATGAAAAATTCTAAAGTGGCATTGAGTGGAATACTTACCCTCTTTCTCAAAACTTAAAACGTGTGACTACCAAATAATCCACCCCCAAGATTTACAAGGGTAATTTGTTCACTGGGAACTCATGATTCTTCAATACAAACTTGTTTTGATTCAGTGTGAGTCACATAATACAAATTAATAATGTGTTGTAGACATTTAATTCTGATGACTAAATGTCAGGAATCCCCAGACTACCTTGTTCTAGAATCTCTGTGTCTTCATTAAAGGAGCAGAGGGAGGATGTGATGCTTCCAGAAATCCGACTAGTGCCTTCCAATGCCGACATGAGTGACAGTCACCTTTAGCCTCTGCCACCTTCTATCTTTATCATACTCATTACCCCCATCTTTGTGCCCTTAGGTGTCTAAAAACATTTAGAAAACAACAAGACGGCTTGATTGCGATTGGCGCACGCCCAGAAATCCAGATGCTGAATGCAGTGTGCACAACAGGGCTGGCAGATCTGTGCATCTGGCTCATTAGCCAACCAGGAGGATAGGAGCTCTCCACAGTCGGGACAAGGGTCCATCACACAGATGATTATTATCCAGTGGGCTGTGATGTGGGTAAGGATGGAGGCTGAGTCTTTTATGCCATCACTACAGTGAAAGCCCAGGTGAGCTCTCTGCATATCTGAACCTCCCCAATGTTTACTCTAAAACATTTCCACTTTCCCAGGGTCACATAGAAAGCCAAGTACCAGAGAGAGGTTCTTAATTCAAATGATCCCAATCTGGGGCCAGCTCTCTGTTCATTATGAAGTGCTTTCCATTGTGATGGAGGTGTGGTAGAACTTGACTTGAAGGAAAGAAAGAGGAAAAGGGAGAAAGAGAAGATAGGAAATAACTCTGAAGTTACTCGAGATCATGGAGAGGTGTCGACTAATCAAGAAATCTTCTACTCGATCTTTTACATCCCATCAGAATTTTAATAAGTTATTCAGCTCTAGACATCACTGCAGAATTCAGAATAATTTGGATCTATATGTGCAAAGGAGGGCATGTTATTGAAATTGACATTAGGGAAGATTGGGGGCTTTTAAAATCTATTCATGGCAATGCAGCATCAAGAGAAAAAGCTGCTCTCTCAGACTTGCTGTTTGACCCTGGGCAAGTCACTTAACCCCCATTGCCTAGCCCTTACCACTCTATTGCCTTCTATTGATTCTAAGAAAGAAGGTGTTTAAAAAGAGAGAGAAAGTGAAAATTATATTGCTTACTTGAACCAGTCCATATTCTTTCTTACCTATATACTGTGAAATGGATACAAACACCTTATTCAGATTGCTACAATTTAAAATCGTGATTCATCATTATCATAATATTAAGGACAACGCATTAGATTTTTATAAAGGAAACCATTCCACAGCAGAGTTGTATTGGACTGTTGTCCCTAACTTCTTAACAACCACAGTATTTAAAGCCTGGGGAAAGAAAGTTATTCCCACAAAAGACTTAGAAATTTTCAAATAGTTTGACATTGGAAATAAACGATCGTTAACAGTGGACATTACACTAAATAAAATACATGGCCATCTACTTTGGAAGTGGTTCTTGTTCTTTGTACTTGAAGAGCATGAAAATTGTATCTCTATTTTGGGGTCACTGTCCAGGGTGTCCAGCTATGTCTGGTCAGACTAATACCAGCTCAGAAGATTCTACCACAGTCAAGCACAAATTGTTCTTATGAACTTTTGAGATGTAGAAGTCTTTAAATCCAGAACGTCATTTCTTTTGAGCTACTATAATTTGTCTTTGCCCATAGAGCACAGTGCCTTCTTTGATGTGGGCATGCCATTCAGTATGGTGTCTCGCATCTCACAAACTTTGTCAGTACACCTTAATGGGAGCATGACTTGTAGCTGAAACCTCTTTAACTTATTAGAAAAATGGAGTTCATTGAGAGCAGGGATTGTCTTGGATTTTCTATTCATATTCTCAGTGCCTAACATAGTTCGTTGTACATGGTAATCTTTTAATAAATTCTTTTTTCATTCATTCATTCATTCAAAAAGTACTAAATTCACACATAGTCAGTCTGCCCCATTTATCTTATTTTTGTTGACTTCAGTTTGAACTGTGGTTATCAGTTTAAAAAAAAAAGTAAATCCAGGAATTAAACTTTAAAAGATATAGTATTTATAGGCATTGTTCCAAACTACCCCATTCCCCAGAGGCAATAGTAGTAGTAATAATAATAATGACAACAACAACAAGAAACGTAGATTGATATTACATATCCTATGTACCAGGCACCATGCTAAGCACATTACAGTTATCTCATTTGGTCTTCCCAACCATCCTGGGAAGTAGACACTATTATTATCTCCATTTTGCAGATGAAGAAACTGAGGCAAACAAAGGTTAAGTGACTTGCTCAGAGTTATACAATCAGCAACTGTGTGAGTTTGGATTTTAACTCAGATCTCTCTGACTCCAACCCTAAACCACCAACTTCACTCTATACTTTGGAAAACTCTGACAACACTTTTATGGAAGAAACACATTCAAAACTACTCTCACCACTAACACAAAATGTTATGAAATATCCCCAGTATATGATCGTGAATTGAATTGAAGGAGACCTTTGATGTTAGCATCTGGAATTAGAAGGGAACCTAGGACAAGAGTGAGAAGAACTAGCTTAGAGTGATAATCTGTGACTGTTTTTACAAAGACTTGCCAAGCTTACATGAAACCAAGGTCACTGGATGCCAGTCTCAGGACATGTAAAGCCACTTTTGAGGTCATTGTTGAATGAGTGAATGAGGCAAATTTATTTTTGTCCTTGATGTTCCCACACTGGCTTCTAGCTCTAAAAAGTTAGGTGCAAAAGTTCACCATTTATATTAACATTCCAGATAAATCTTAAAGATTTTTGAACTGTAAGAAAACAATGCTTTAATTTAATTTAATTTATATTTAATTTATTTAATTAATTTATAACTAAAGATAATTAAACATTGATTTTGGAATTAGAGGTAATTAACAAATAGGTAAAAAGAAGGGGTGCACTACCCAACTTTTGCTCTTGATAACAGCTGAGATAAGGATCTGAAAACTGAGTTATGTTCCAAGTGGGTGCATCTGTTGACTCTGAAAACCTGGACTGGAATGCCACCAGATTAGATTCTTTTGTGACATTATTTCTGTCCTTTTTCCCCTTAGTACCATAAATGCTACAAAAATTATGTTATATTATACCTACTATTGAGTATTGAATGAAATTTTGGGCATATGTAAAATAGCATCCAACATGAAAATAAATAGGTTTAAAAAAAATGATTATTTAGACATGTTTTGAGCCTCATTATGAATAGAGTGGTTGCCGGGCTTTGTTTCAGCTTGCAGAAGAAAATAGGCTTGGGGTTAATTGTATTTGAACTGCAGAGCCCAACCTTAAAACAATATTAAGTTCCCATAGTCACAGAGGGGTCAGAAATTTGATTGTCTAACATAACTCAGAATTTATGGCCTTCATCATTATGAATGAGATCATTCAAAGAAGCACTCTTAAAGCAAGAGTTTGAAGAATTCTATCACAGCATCTGTCAACAGTAGAGGGTTGGTATTGCTCACAGATGTCCGGGATGTTTGCATGCCTAGAGGTATGTGAAAGTCAAACAGTATCATTAAAATACTAGAGATTTTTTAAAAATAGAAAACACTGATTTTTTTTTTGTCACACTACAGTGATTTGGGTGGCAATGAGATGGGGCAGGCCAGTGGCAGAGAGTGGGATCAGAATGATCAGGCACTTAGAAAAGCCAGAAGTTATGTCCATGGAGTTCAGATAAAGCACAATGTAACAAATAGGTACCTCAGGTAGTGCAGAATACCATAGAGTCAAATAGGTAGTCTGCAGAGTACCTCCATGGACCACTAAATATTTTTTCCACACATAGCACTAAATGGTTGCTAAGTGAATAAAATAAATTATATGAGATCATAAAGGAAATAAATTATATCACACCAGAGTTATCCAAATATTTTAAAATACAAAATCAGCAGACTCCAGGTTAAGAAGCCATGATATAGAAAAACAAGAATACCTCAACTATAAAAATACCTAATTTAAGTAAAATGTACATTTTAATACGTATAAAAGAAATGTAAATTTTAAAGGAAATATGTGTGGGATAAGAATCTTTCTGGATAAGAAGATGGAAAAGAGTAAGGTTGGAATCTTTTCTTCTCCCTCTCCCCTCTGGTTTTTCAACTTGTCATTCAACTAAAACTACTTTTCTTAAAAAAACAACAACAACAATATCTTTTATTTCCTAAAATCACTGTCCTTTTCTCCACATTTATCCTACTGGACCTCCCTATAGCCTTTGAAATTGTCAGTCACCCTTTTCCCTCTGGTTTTTCAAGATACTATCCTATTCTGGTTTCCCTCCTCCCTATCTAATTGCTGTTTCTCAGTTACCTTTGCTGAAGCTTTGTCTTAGTCATAACATTGGCAATAGATGCCTCCCATTTGGACTACTTCAAAGATAATATCTTCCACATCATTTTTAAGAGCAAAGGTGAATCATGGTTTTGCATATACTCACCTACAATGGGTCCAGCCGGTCAGTGGGTGATAGAAGCTGTCTCCATTCACAGTATCCCTATCCCTTCCCATCCTTTGGTCCTAGGTCACCTCTGTTATCCTTGGATGTTTCACATTTCCTTCCCTACTACTCATCCCTTGTTTGGTTGGTTTCCTTCCACTTTCCAAGCAGTGACTGGTCAAGTCAGAATCGGTGACTATTGTACTCTTAATCATTACCAGAGAAAGATATTTGGAATGGGTCACCTCTTTTTTGTGTATTTTAAGCAGTTACATCAAAAGGTAGAGCTATTGGTCACACCCCTGGAAGCTGCTCTTGGGGTATCTTTCTGTGAATCCAAAGAATGTTTAATTCAAAATGGAGTGAATGTTGCCCAAAGTCTTGCTCCTAATTTATCTCATTATCCTTCTCACCACTCCTACCCTTTCAGCTCCACACCTTCTGGCTTGGCACTCCCTCCTCTCCCAACACCCTTCACTCTTGTGTGTGTGAGGCACACTCCCTTCCACCTTCAAAGGACCTCAGATCCATACCCAACCAAACTCCCTACCTTTTCCCATCCAGTGGATGACTCACACCTAGAATGGAAGAATTCCCTCCTCACAAAGACCACAAATGATCACTTCTGGTGGGGTGTAAATGATGATTTGTTTCTTGACTCCTGGCCTTCACTGTTCTGTTTCTCAGCTGGATGTACAGTCATCGTTACATTTGCACATCCTTATATGTGCTTGTCTGGGTCAATATTATTTGTTCTGGATTGGAGGTGCCTAGAAGGCAGGGATTATCTCTTAGTCTTACTTGGTAGAATTCCCTGCCCTGTGTTGTTTTTTTTTTTTTTTAAGTAGCCACTAATCTTTGATCATCAAAGACACATTATGCTTACCATTTTTTCTATTCACTCCCATAAAAGATGTCTTCTCACTGCTAGATTTCTCCTTTGCAAAGTGTTAGGTTTATTGGGTGTGGGAGTAGATTAGCTGGGTTCTTTTCTGTAGGATTATCTATGTGTTATATACTTAGTAATCCCAGGCTGGACTTGGCATCGTATTGGCATAAGTAATTCTAGGGGAGAAGACTTCCTCTACCAAGATAGATCAAAACCTTTTCTGCAACTTATCATCCCCTAGAGAAATGGTAGAAAAACATTTACAGGGTTACACAGCCAGTGTATATGAGAGGCAATATTTGAACCCAGGTATGCCTTTCTCTGGGACATACCCTCTATCAACCATGCTGAGCCAAATAAACCACTCCATGTGCTTTTATTAAAAAAGTTAAAAAATGAAAGTCTGCATTGAGGTAAGGTATCTTCACTTAGGTAGGATTGGATATCTCATTGAAAACTCATTTGGTTGAATATGGAGTCAAGAAAACCTGAATTTGATTTGTTTTAGGTAGTTTCTATCTGTGTGACCCTGATTACTTACTCTAGCCTTAATTTCCTTTTCTGTAAAATGAAGACCTGATAGATTTGTTGAGAGGATTTAACGTATTAAGTACTTTGCACACCTTTAATCACTATGTAAAGACTAGATATTCTCATATATTTATATAAAGACAAGTTAAATAATGACAATGATTTCTAAAAGGGGAGAAATAAAGGAATTACTCTATACAATAATCACAAAAGCAGCTCATAAAATAAACAAGAAGTGGTTTTTCTATGTTGAAAAATTATGGAAAGGTGAAATAGTCTGTATCCTTTGCTGACTCCCATCTTGCTTTAGAAAAGCAGGTGCAAGGCCAGCTGGCACTTGCCAACACTTGTTAACACAGAATCATGAGAATGATAAAGTGCCTTTCTTAATAATTCTCAGATAGTGATAGTAAGAGAAATGGATGATAAAAGTTCTGAAAACAGTTGTGTCCTTTCTTACTTTGTCATTGAAATTTAGATGATGGACTAGGACTCACTCAGGTTTTTTGAATCCTAACATTTCTCAGCTTTTTATATTTCCATTTTACAGATGAAAAAATCTGAAACTGAGAGGAGTTGAACAATTTGCCCCAATGTATATAACTAATAAGAAAGATGGAAGAAAGGGAGAGACAGGCAGACAGACAGACAGAGAAACAGATTGAGCTAGATAAAATATTTTAAATGCTTTCTCTGTGCTAGCAGTGTGCTAAGTATTGGGGATACCAAAAAGAAATTAGCAAACAAGACAGCCCTGACCTAAAATAGTTAATATTTTATTGTAGGAAAACAACACCTCTGTAGCTGGAAAGGGTCATTGGGAGGGGAAGGAGTGTGCCTGTAGAGAAAAAAGGTCCAGGAAGTGCCAGGAAGGCCTGGAATATAGCAAACTAAGGCCAAAAAATGGCCCCTCAAAATCTCGCATGGTGATAGGGAAGAGGCACAGAAACAATGGCCCAAGTTGGAGACAAATGGAGACCAAATAGCTGAAATGTCATCAAGACCTAGAGCCAAATAATAAAATGCAAAAACTGGAGTATGAAATTCAACATGTTTCCCAGGGCAGAGTCCATTTCCCCAGTGAGGAGGGAGAGAAGATGATAGTCAACGTAGATTGTAGTTGAAATGTCTTTGCTGGAGAAGTCTAGGAAGAGGCTGAGCAAGTGTGAGAGACAGGATTCATCTCTGTTCTTACCTGTCTCCAGTTTCTTTCTTTTTTCCCATATACTACATGGTTGTCCCTGTGAGGGTGACTCCAGCTTGCCACTGCTCATCACTGTCCATGGTCATATTCTCTGTCTTAGGTCTTAAACAGTTCACACAATGGCAGTGCACTCAAAACTTCCCCAGGTAATCAAATGAATAAAAAGAAACAATGCTACCAAAAACTGTAGTTTTCAGAGTTAAGCTGTTCTTCCAAATAATTCTCACTTGGGCATGTTTCTAAAAGAACTAAGACCTTTGGGGCAATCGAATGGGTCATCCTAAGAAACATCAGCCCAGAAGCTCTGGCCACCTGACCTTTAGTGGCCCCTAGAGAGGCTCATGCTGTCTCATCCATTTACTTAAGGTAACTGATGACAGTTGCTAATGGCTGACCCCATAGTTTATTCATTCTTCCTTCCTTACTCAGGTAACACAGAGTATAATAATTTAATAATAAAACTACTGAAAGATATCATTAAAGGAGTTTAATTATATTAACTATCTTCTCTTTAAGAAGTCATAGAAATAAAATATTTATGTATTTTGCCAAAAATGACTAAAATATCAAATGTTTAGAAGTAAAAATAGTTGAAGAAGGAAATACTTCCAACTTTCTAGAAATTTCACAAGTTTGGAACACTCTATGGTAAACAATTCAAATTGAATAGATCCAAAACAGAATGTACAATCTAGTGCCTCTACTCCACTCCTATTTCTAACTTCCCTGTTTTTCTTGAGAATTACAGTCTTGTTGTGCTATGGTCTAGCATTCACAAACAGTTGAACCCTGTCTTAACAACAAATGAGTAAAATGTTCATTTAACTGGTCCTCAGATATAGTGAAATGTTTGCAGTCTCAACGTCATCCTCGACTCTTCCTTATCTCCCAATCTGTGTTTCCAATTAGTGGGCCAGTTCTGAGATTTCTGCTCCCACAGCATCCCTCCCAAGCATTCCCCTCTCCCATGATCTTTCAAATAGACTCTTAGAATAGCTTTCCAATCAGTTTTTCTTTTTCAAGTCTCTCTTCTCCAACCTCTCCTTCATCCTGCTGGTTAAGTTATTTTCTTAAAGTATATAGTTCTGATCATGCCACTCCTCTGCTCTGGAAATTTCAGCAGCTTCCTCTTGCTGTAGCATCAAAGAACATTTCTGTTTGACTCTTGAAGTTTGTAATAATCTTTCTCTAGGCTTTCTTTCCAGGTTCATTATTAATATTCCTCTTTGTGCATGTGGCCACTTGGCCAGATTGCCTACTCTCTTTGCCTCCTGTGTGACAGCCCATCTCTCACATATGTGACTTTGCATTAACTCTCCTCAATGCTTGAACTTGAATTTTTCCCATTTGTATTTTTTATGTTTCCTTGGGTTTTTTATCATATTTTTCATAATTGCAAACAAAAAGTAAATATTAACTTTAATTTTTTGGCATTTTGTGATCAAAATTCTCTCCTCCTTTCCTCCTTTTTGTTTCAGATAGAGAAGTGTCAGGGTAAATGATTGGCATTTCTTTTCTGGGAATAGTAATATGGATTTAATAGTGTTTACATATATGATACACGTATAGGTATATGTATAAAAGACAGTAAACACTTTATTGATCAAAATGAATTATTATTGAAATATGTTTACTTCTATCCTAAAAAGAAACTTTTCCTGGACCTATATTTTTAAAGCATCACACCTTCATATTGATCTTAATATGTTAGACTTATTTTCACCCAACATGTTCTCCTGTATTAACTGTGCTTTCAGAACCAATATTTTTGATATATTCTTTATCTTTAGCCTGAGTTAGCATCCTAACTGGCCATCTAACTCCTAGTGAAAAGTCTGCCTAACAGAAGGACGTATTCAGTAAATGTTAAATTATAATGACAAAAACACAAGTTATTTTGGAAAATAAAATAGCTAATCTAATTTCCCATCTGGTGTCCGGAACATTAACCAGAAGAATTCCCCTTTGAAATGCTAAGTATCTTCAAGGGTGACCAGAATTATTTTCAGCTTGATCATAATAGTTTCATTTTTTCTGTTACCGTTCTTTTCCTTCTAGTTCTTTCCATTTCTAATTAAGCTAAGATTTATGGTTTGCTGAAATATACTTGTTCAGCAGCTTTGCTTCTCTCTTGTCTAAGAGGCTACATCTCGCTTCGTTTAGTGCCATTCACCGTGGAAACTCAAGGTACTATACAAACATGAGTACCAGGTTTTGTGTAATGTTGGGTTTAAGTAGGGAATAATGAATGTATGTTCAGGCATCTGCATATAGAAATTGGTGCACTGGCAATATGCTTCTCCTGCATTCAGAAACTCAACATTAAATTAACAAAAGTAGAGAACAAAATAAAAAAATGGGCAAGTTAAAACCCAGCTGACTTTCCATTACTACAAATACGCAGCAAATGAGAGGATGGACAGAAATCATCTGTGGATGATTAAAGGATCTCAGAACTGGTGCTAAAAGAGATATTAGAAATCATCTGAGTTTAACTCCTCATTTTACAGATAAGAAAACTGAGTCTTTGGAAGGTAAGTTCTTTGTCCAGAGGAAATGGCAAAGACAAAATTCCAACTGAGATCCTCTGACTTATTTTCTTTCCACACATCTCTCTAATGTGATAATATGCAGGAGTTGGAGGAGAGGAAGGAAAAAGAGAAAACATGATAATATAAAAGAGTAAATGTTTAGAGGGAGAGACATGGAAGAGGAATATGAAAAATAGAAGTGGATTATTGAGAAATAGAGCTGAAAAGTCCAAGGTAGAAAAATAGGAAAGAGACAGAAAAACAGAATAAAACAATAATTACAACAAGTCATACCTCACATACTTGATGAGAAAAAGTAAGCTTCTATTCATCAGCAATACGATTATGTGTATCACTGCCTAAATCTTTATTTGCTTCTACATAAATAAAAGGATCTCTTCCTGACCACGAGTCTGGATAGATCATGCCAGTTTTAGTAGTAATAGGTATTTTATTGGGTAAAAAATTCTGCTTTCAACTAGCAAACAGAAAGAATAGTGTGATGATGTTAACTTTTTATAAAAACTAGAGATGACCCACTGAAAACACTCTGTGTTTATTAGAAGTAGATTTTAAAATTAATTTGCTAGACACTTTAATGAAATATTTGACACTAGGGAAAAGAACAGATGGAAACTGTAATTTCTGAAGGTCATTATCATCATCTGCTTGGTAACTGTGGCTGTTTTGGGTCACTGCTGCACTATGATATTTCTCTAGAGATTTAGTCACCAAAGACAGAGCTCACTTCTATTTATGATACTAATACAACATCTTCAATTCACAAAAACAAGGTAAGGGTATTCGTTGTTTATAAAAGACACTGAATTAGGAAGATATGGTGCAATGAAACACAGTTTATTAACTCTGATTATTTAATCCAATTCAACTCAACAATTTCCATCTACTCTTTGTTCATTTTGTATGTAGCTATTTCTTCCTAGGTTATCTCTCCCATTAGAATAGAAACTCCTTGATGGCAAGAACTTTCATTATCTTTCTTGATATGCTTAGCACCTGGTGACTGGTAAAATGTGAAGAGTTTAATCTATGCTTTTTCACTATCTAATAAACTTTTGAGAAATACTTCTTATGTTCAAATCATTGTCTTGGGCCCTAGGGAGTCAAAGATAAAATGGAAGTACTTACCTTACAGGGATTTTCCCCTCTACTACTCATTAGCCTCTTGAAGTAGTTTGTTTGTTTGTTTTTGTCTTTTTTTAAAGTCCCTGAATGTGGTAAAGCTAGATCTAAATGATAAGTTGAGGATACTGTCAATATTATTCACCCTCTGCAGGTGAGTTAGGCTGAACTAGACTGAGTAATCTCTAAGGTCCCTTGTGACTTTAAGGAATTCTTTGATTCTACAGAATATTGACATCTTTAACTTCAGAGATTATACTAATACATAATTTAAAACGTATCTTGGGTAGGACCTAAAATATATCCTTAATAAGCCAGACATGAGAAGAATCCAGTAAGGGCAAGACAAAAAATGATTCACCATTCAGAGCTTCTGGGGCAGCTATTTATCGTAATTTGGTAAAAAAAAAAAATAGATAGCTTCAAGACATGACAGAGAATCTTCCAGAACTTCTGAAAACTGATGACTACTATTCACTTTTCGTGAATCATGTAGGCACAAAAAAGAGAGCATTCCAGAAAGTATTGCCTAAGGTTATAAAATCATGAAGAAAAAATCTTGGAATGGAGTTGGAGTAAGAGGAACACCTGGAGAACATAGGAGCACAGAGTGTGTTGCCCTCACCACGATTCATTAAAAGCTCTAATAGATCCTAATTGTGCCCAGCAATGCCCAGCAAGTGATTCTCTTGTCCTCAAGGGCCTGGGTGTGAAAATTAAGGCTACTTTTGCAAAAAATGTGAAACTAGAAATGAACTGTTAGGCCACTGATGTCCAACTCGTCCCATGTTTAAAAGTTATTGATATCTTAAAACCCTTGTTTTTCAAATTTTCCCAATCTGCCAATCACACTCTGATCTCTTCTTTCAACCAAAGCTGCTCTCTATGACATTGCCAATGATCTCTTAGTTGCCAAATCTCATGACCTTTTCTCTCTTTTAAAAATTAAGTTTTATTTTCAGTCAACAAAAATTAGTTTTTTTTCCCTCTCTCACCTCCCACCACAATGGAAAATAAAGATAAGAAAACTAAATCCTTTTAGTAAATATATATAGTTGAAAAAAACAAATTCTCATATTGGCTGCGTTTAAAAAAACATATCCCTCAAACTGAGTAATCATCTCCCTCTTAGGGAATGAGCAGCATATTCCCTCAAAATTTTTTCAAAGAATGATTGGCCATTTCATTTTACAGAAACTTTTCCATTTTATTTTTCTACATTGTTTTTGGTTATTGTATAAATTGTTCTCCTGATTTTACTTCCTTTTCTCTTCATTAGTTTACACATGTCTTCTCAGGTTTCCCTGAAACCATTTTCCAAATTATAGTTACCACTTTAGTATCTTAACTCCCAGGTCTTTGATACTATATACACGAATCTTCTACAGATACACCCATGCACAGGCATACACACATATGTATAAAGATACATATATATATGGAGGAAACATGATTGAGTAGAAGTTTATCTGAAAACAGATTTAGAAATTGTATTTGCCTTCAAACTCGATAACTCAGTAAGTCAAAAACAACTTAATAAGTCAGTCTTGTGGTATTTTAAGAAAGTCATAGCTTCAAGGATTAAGGTGAAATCTCTCTGAACTGCATCCTGTTCAGAAGACATCTGGGTTATTGTATTACATTTTGGGCACCATATTTTGAGAAAGACATTGGTAACATGGAAAGTGTCCAGAGGACAACAACTAACCTCAAGGCCATGTCATATAGGATCATTTGAAGGAAATGAACATATTTAGCCTGAAGAAGTCAAAGGGGGATGAGGAAGAAGAAGGCTCAATGATGGCTGTGATCAAGTGGCTGAAGAGCAGCTATGTGAAAAAGGGATTGGTTTTATTCTTTTTCATCCCAGAGGGAAGTTTCAGGAAAAACAGGTAGAAGTTGCAAAGGCAAATTTAAGCTCAATAAAAAAAAGAAATCCTGAACAGAGCTTTCCCACCATAGAGGGAACTACTATGAGAAGTGGTGAGAAGTCTGTCTTTCTCCTTGCCTTGAAGTCTTCAAGAAAAGCTAGGATGACACTTTTTATATATGCAATATATAGGATTCCTTTTGAGTTAGCATTCAACGTGGTGGTCACTAAGGGCTCTTTCACTTCTAAATTGTATGATTTGCTGAAAGTCACTATACCATCTGGTAGTTCTTATCTTTGATATAGATGTCACACAATATACCCTGACCTCTTAGAAAAGGGGTTCTTAATCTTTTTTTGTGTCGTGGGCCTTCTGACAGTCTATTGAAAATTCTGAACCTCTTCTCAAATGTTTTTTAAACACACAAAATTAAGTATATTAAATTACCAACTAAATCAGTTCTACTAAAATACAGTTATCAAAATATTAAAAGTACCATGTTTGTGAACCCCCTAAAATATAATCCACAGATTCCATAGAAAACCCAAATAAAAACTTCTGCCTTAGAAAATTAGTAAGAATCAAAGTGGGGGCAGCTGGATGGCTCAGTGGATTGCGAGTCATGTCTAGAGATGAGAGGTCCTAGGTTCAAATCTGACCCCAGACACTTCCCAGTTGTGTGACCCTGGGCAAGTCACTTAACCCCCCTTGCCTAGCATTTACCTTTCTTCTGCCTTGGAACCAATGCAGAGTACTGATTCTAAGATAGGAGGGGTTTTAAAGAAAGAATCAAAGGGAACCTACTAGCTTGCTTAAAATATCATAGTGTTTTTTGACAAAGGGATGATGGACTCAAAGTACAAAAATGAGATATAAGTTGTTGGATATGGTAACTAAATGTGTTTATCTTGTTTGACTATGATTGCTTCTTATAAAAGTTTTAGGTTTCTTTCTCAGAGGTTTTTAATAGTGAGGGATTAGAGAAGAGGGGTCTTAATTTATGAAAATAATGAAACCTTTGAAGTTTTCACATATCTTTAAATTGATACTATTCAAAGTTATGTAAAATATGGTTCTTAGTTCTAGAAACAATGAAAATTATGTACTGCAAAGTCAAATAACGGGAACACTTCAGGGGAATTCATTATTGACACTAATCCGGATTTTAGCAATATAACAATGATCATAAAAACAGAATAGATATAAAATCAGAAAAATAAAGAGATCAAAATAAAGTATAGAAAAACAAGATAGATTCAAAAGTAACAAATATATATATACAGTATTAAAAAGACTTATAGTATAGTATAGATTATATGTTTTATGTGTAATTCTTACTTGTGGAATGCCATGTGTATAATGTGTACAGGTAAATGTCTGTCAGAGAGAGGGAGAGGAGTGGGAGATATAGATAGAGGGAGAGAAAGAGATGGGGAGAAAGAGAGAGAGAGAGAGAGAGAGAGAGAGAGAGAGAGAGAGAGAGAGAGAGAGAGAGAGAGAGAGAGAGAGAGAGAGAGAATTTATTTAAAAAAATACATTGGAGTTTGATGGAATTGACCTGTCTTGAATATGACACATCAACACTGAGTAGCAGAGTTAATAACAAATACCTCAAAGTGGGCATGAATGGTAATAATTTTCAAAAGACCAGGGGTTCCAATTTCAGATCTATTTAGTGCCTGTTCCTAATATTTGTATTTTTAAAAATTTTCTTTCCTCAGCATCCTGGTGGTCTGAAAGGTTCTCCAGGTGGCTCACAAGCTGGTGCCTTACAGTATTAATGTTTCTAATATGACATCTTTACTTTTGTTTCTGGCATGAATTAATCATTTCCTTATGGTTGTTAATAAAAACCAGACACCATCTCATTAGTTTCTCATCAAAAGGAGCATCATTTTCATGAATTCAGATGGAGATTTGTGTTTATTAATTTAGAGAGAGAGAGGGAAAGAGACAGGGAGAGAGAGAGAATGGAATATAAATAGTGGATGGGATCTTTTGACCCTATTGAAATGGCATTCTAGTGAGTGCTTTTAGAACCTCTGGTCTAAGCCCAATGAATGGTGACCAGAATGAGGCCAGGAAAAAGCTGCTGTAAGAAGATTAGAAGCATAAGCTTTCCACTGGAGATCTTATTACAAAAGGCTTAGAAGTCTTTTCTGATATTGTTTTACTAGGAGACCCAGAATCTAAACTTATATCTTCCAATTTAATTACCATTCATTAAGCTAAGGGCTAGGAAATGAGTGAACATCCACAAAAGGAGACTGAAAAGAAATAATAAGAGAAGTAGAAGAATAAGGGAAACAACAGTGTCCAAAAAGCCAAGTGAATTGCTCAAAAGTTGCCAAGAGATCAATTGAGTGGAAGATTGAGATGAAGATGTAGCTACCAAGACTATTGGTAACCTTAAATAGAGCCATTTCTGTTGAGTGGCGGGGCTAAAAGCCAGTTTGTAAGAGGTTAAGAAGCAGAGAGATGGTGAGGAATAGAATCAAGAACACAAGGGAGGGGGTTGGTCTTGGTAAGAAGATATACCTCATGCTTCAAAACTGCAACAAAAGAGAATAGAACAGAGAATGATGCTAAATAATCTTCACTTGGCCTCACTACATTCAGAAAACTCCTGCCCAAGGAAAGGAAATGGTGGACACTATTAAATGTTGAGGAATAAGTGAGAAATGTGTTTTATCTTTATTGTATTTATTCTTTTTAAAATTTTTTCTTATTTGTCATATTTGTTCAAAAATTCAGTTCAAATTCTATCATCTACAAGAGTCCTTTCTTGATTTCCTCTACTGCTACTGCCTTCCCTCAGAGATGATCATCAATTTCCCAAGAAGAAGATATTGACTATGTATACAATCGTTTCCATGTTGTCTTCTCACTAGAACAGTGATGGCAACCCTTTTAGTGATGGAGTTCTGGGCCCTGCCCCTACAACACTGCCAGACCAAGTATAGTGCCACCCCTCCAGACCACATGCTATGTCCATCCCCAGGGTTCCCATTGGGTTTCTGAGTAGAGGGGTGAGTGAAGTGAGGAATGTGCTCAGTGAGTATAGAGAGGGGGAGGTATGTGGCCCAAGTGCTCTGCTCCCTTTCAGGTCTTTTGCTTGTGGCCTCTCCCCCATATCCACTGTGAGCTTCCATTGGGATGCAGGGCAGAGGGGTGGAGAATGTGAAAAAATGTCATCAGGCACAGTGGAGAGTGGAAGGGGAGCAACTCCACCACAGTCCCTCTGGCTTTCTAGCAATGAAATGGGGGTTGTGGGGGTGGCCACATACCCACAGAAAGCATTCTCTGTACCATCTTTGGCACCTATGCCACAGGTTCACCATCACTGTACTAGAATGTGAGCTTCTTGAGAAGTACTGGCATATAATAAGCCTTTGATAAATGTGAGCTGATGGATATTTGATTGACCCATTATGCTCTCTTCTTCCTTTACATTGTTTTTTTTTTACATTTCCTAGGCTTTCATATAGGAGAACAAGTAGGTAACAAAAATGTAAGAATTTCACTGAAGTCCAAAATTTGAGTACTAATTCAGAAAGAGCTAGTTGTGCAGTTTTGAACAAGACATCCACCTTCCCTGAACCTCAGTTTCTATATCTGCAAAATGGGAATAATACTTTCACTGAATATCTTCCAGTGTGGTTGTGAAGGAAGGAAGACCTTTATGAATATTTGAAGTTAAAGATTTTGGCTTCCTCTTGATCTGGGCTCCTAATTTAAGGTCCACAAACCCTCTACCCTACCCCAGAAATGTGTAGAAAGATTTCAGGGAGTCCATGACCTTTGAAATTTTGTTATTTTAATAACTTTCACTATAATTCATTTCCTTAGTAATCCTACATATTTTATTTCATATATAAAACCTTTATTCTATGGAAGAGATCCATATGGTTTCACCAGACTTCCAAAGGGGTCCATGAAAAACAAAAAGATTAAGAACTCCATCTCTAGAGAATCATTTTGGATGTTTTCAGATCTCCACATTGGCAGAGGAAAGCTGGCATAGTGGATATAGGGCTGTCCTCAAAGTCAGGAAACCTGGCTTCAAGTTCCATCTGTGACACATATGGACTGTGTGACCTTAAAGAGTCACTTAACCTTTCAGAGGACTAAGCAGGTCTCTTAGACTATAGATTGTATGAAAATTAGCAGCTGTTTTGGTAGAGGGAGTTTCCCAAACTAATGAAATCAAAGGTCCAGTTTCTATCTCTGAGTTTATAATAATGAAAGTTATTATTTTCTTTACTTCCTTCAGTGCCTTTCATACTAGTTTCCTTATTCTCTATCATTATTCCCATTATTCATACCATTAAAACCCCTCCCATTTTGTGTAAATTCTGGTCCCACTATCAACAACAAATCCAATACCATAATCCCTTGAACTGCCCACAAAATTGCTACCACAAACAATGAATTAAAGGGCTGCTAAGTATTTGCAAAGCTCCATTAAATTTAATTGTCTGAGATTCTTTGAATTCCAATGACCCTGGGCTGATTAACTTTGTAGAGTTGGTATACAATTCTTAAAAAGGCTCCCCATTTACTTGGTTCTGATATAAGATTGAACTGCACAGACAGACAGACACACACACACACACACACACACACACAGAATAAAACCCCATTCTGCCAAGCCACAAGAATAACTTTTCCTGAAATTATTAGCTGCTCTTTTTTCCTTTTCCTAAGATTTCTCCACTGTGGAAGAACTATAAAAAGTTTAGGTAATTCCATAGTACCCTGCTCAGATCTTTGTTTGCCATCTGATAGACTAGAGAAAGTTAGGTACTACTAGTGAAATACATGGAGTTAATAGTTTTCAATAATACTCTTGAGTTCTTTTAGGTGTAAAAAGATAAGAACTCCCTTTCTCAGCCATACTTCTGGACTGTAATAAATTGCCTTCGCTGGCTACTTCCGCTTCCTCACTTCCCACATCCTAATCCCTAAATTACAAAATACAAACTTCTTTCCTCAAACCTATTTCTCCCAAGCTCATTTTCACTTACTCTATTGTATAGCTTCTCCATTCTACCCAAATTTGCCAATTATCCACTCCCTTCACTCAGTATAACATCCTCCATCTCTATGATATGATATTCAATATTCTAAATATTGAGTGTCTTTTTTTTTAAAGAATCTATTATTTCATTCCCAGATTAGGTGATGTTACAGGAAGCCTTAGCTGATACTCTAGTTACCTTAAGTTGTCTTCCTGAGCTCAAATTATTTTTTCTTTACTTATTTGCATGTCTTTTATACATTCCTAGTGTAATGTAAGGTTCTTCATGTAAGAGTCCAGTCTTCTTATACCTTACTCCCTGGCATATAGTCTTCTTTCTAGTGACACTGCCCTCCTTGAAATAAGATACTCTCCATCTCTCACTTTCAGGAATTTTTTCTGGCTATTCACTATTACTCTAATCCTTTTTGTTCTCATCACTGGCTTCCTTCAAATCTGAACTCAAATCTCACCATCTAAATCTCTACTTTCTATTTATCTTCTATATAGCCTGTTTGTCTATATTTGTTTGCTTGTTGTCTTCCCTATTAATTGTGAGCTCCTTGAGGGAAGGGATTGTCTTCTGCCTCTTTTGTAATCCTAGTGCTTAGCACAGTTCCTGGAACATAATAGAGACTTAGCACATGTTTACTGATTGATTGATTGATTATTGAACACTTGCATTTTTGTATTGATATCCCAAATGCTTACGGTACTACCATATTCTTAATAAAAATTTATTGAATGTCACATTCCTATATAGTAGAAATGGTACTTGGTTTAATTATTAAGAATCTTGAATTCAAAGTCCAGCTCTAAAATCTAGCAACGTCTGCCAGTCAACATGCAATTATTAAGTCTGTATGATGTGTCAAGAACTGCTAAGTGCTAGAGATGCAAAGAAAGGCAAAAAGAGTCATTGTCTTCAAGGAACTCACTGTCTGATGGGGAGACAAGATACAAGAAATAGATTAGTGGAGCGAAGGTGCTAGAGTGTTAGAAAATGATCAGAAAAGGCATAATGTAGAAGGTAGAATTTTAGCTTTTTGTAGCTTCCAGGTAATCCAGGAAATGAAGAAGAATATTGCAGGAATTCCAGCGCAGCCAGTGAAAGTTAAAGTAGCTGGGAGATGGAATGTCTTAGGCAAGAAAAAGCAAGGAGGCCAATGTCACTGCATCAGAGAATACACAAAGGGAATAAATATAAGAAGACTGTTAAGGTAGGAAGGGATTATGTCATAAGTAACTTTGAATTCCATGTATAGGATATTATATTTAATCATGGAGGTGATGGAGTTTATTAAACAGGAAAGTAATATTGTCAGATTCAATCTTTAGGACAATTATGGTCATGTCATTTAACTTTGGCTGAGCCTCCATTTCCTGATCTCTACAACGGTGTAAGATGATGGGGACCTCAGAGACCATTAGTCTAACCCATTCATTTATCTTTGGTTATATAGTAAGATAATGAATAAAATGGTATCCAGTCACTTGAAGTTTCTGGACTTTGATTTCTTAATCTGTAAAATATTGTTAATATAGCCTTCCCTCCCAGTAAATGATGAATGCTCTCAGTCCTATTTACCTTTGAGTTTCCCCCTATTAACTTTCATGAAGAATGGCAAGGGCATTGGGTCTAATTTTGTAATTTTTGGTCCCTGGACACTGGACACTTAAGTATAGTAGGAAAAGCAGCTGATCAGGGATCTAAGAGCCTCAATTTAACTCCTTGATCCCATGATTACAATGTATGTAACCTTGGCAAGTCATTACATATCTCTGGGACTAAATTTCTTCATCTGTGAAAAGGGAAGTTTAGACCAGATGATGTTTATATGCTATATTTTATTTTTCCTTTTTCCTTTTTGAGGTTTAATGCAAAATTTAGATTTACTCAACACTAGTGGGCAGGATTTCTGGGCAACAAGTGGTCGTGGTTTCTGCTACATGACTTCTAATGGTTCTGCATTTCCGTAGTTGCAATGTGAGCAGATTTTTTTAATGGTCCATTTTCATACAAATGCCATAATCTAATTTGGTAGCACACATGTTATAAAAAAGGCAACCTAGAAAACCACATGTTCCTGCTGCATGAGGCATAGAAAGTTAGTTCCTTCTCAGGGGTGGAAAAAAAAAAACACCTAACATTCCCAGGAATATTTCACTCATTGCAAGACTGATTTGAAGACTGTGCCTCATTAATCTCCCCCAAGCACTTTATGGACACATTTAAAAGCACATTATTAATACTCACAACGTCCCTTGAAAGGGATGAATCTATACATTTTACAGATGATGAAACTGAGGCCCTTAAAAGCTAAGCAACTTGCCAAAGTTTACACCAAAAATAAATGGCAGAACTGGGACAAGAACAGTGGCCTCCCGACTCAAAGTCCAGGCACTGCTAAGTAGACCATGCTTCCTCTCCAATTAAAGCATATTATTCCAGCAGAAATGGTCAGATCATGAGGGAAAAAAATGAATCAAATGTAAGTTAATCCCTACCTGAGTTTGCATAGCTTGCTCTCTTCCGCATTCACACATGTGGAGTCACTAGGGAGTTGTCTGGCTGTGTGTATTATTCCACAGCTGTCAGATAAATCAAAGATCCCAATGCAAAATGCAGCACTAGGAAACCTTATGTGATGTGGTTTTGTAATACTCGCTGGAGGACTTTCTTTGGGTCTATAAAATAATGAATGGATTGCACTGGAGACTAAGAATAGTATTTTCATGTGTGACAAATATAATCCTGCAGGAAATTTTTTTTCATGTCATTTAAAAGAAAATGTTACCCCCTTGCTTCAGACTAGACCTCTAGCAAATGAGAATTGGGTGCCATCTTTGAAAACCTTATGTTTTTGTAATGGAGAAAGCAGGGTCTGTTTCATTTTACTGTTTTATAGGAACATGTGTTAGGGAACACACCAGACTGGGAAGGGAAAAGTCGGAGCAAGGCTCCTAGATCTGCAGGGTAGAGGTGCCACTGGTGTGGGGAAAGGCTCCAGTTTCCTATCAGCCCTTCTTGGAGGTGAGATGACAAAGAAGCTGAGCCATGTCATAAATTAGCAGTCCCATAGCACCACCTCAATGGTTTACTCCAGCCAAAAAGCACAGTCCATTTGCGAGCGGCCTCTGATTTCCCTGGCAGCGCTTCAGTCCCCGCTGCACAATGTCAGATTGCAGGGTAGTCAGAGATGTGATGGCGAGGCTATAAAATGCAGAGTTTGGAAGTGGCCTAATTATCCGACGTTAAAAAACAAAAATTATGGGGCTCAAGATTGCTATTGTGGTGATGTCTTTGCAAACCCTTTAAGCAGTCCTACAAAGGAAGCGAAATCAGTGCCGCGGCTATGGTGCCGCCATTGGCAGGCTTCCCGCTATGTACTGATAGCTCGTCATTGTAATAGGCAACATTTTCCATAGCGATGTCAGGCTCCATTCAGCCAGGCCAAGTGTTTCAGATTAGCTATTGCAACTGTTATTTTAAGCACACGGAGAAACGTATCTCGAAATGCTCTAAAGAAACCGGTCAGAGTATCTTCAGCGAGAAGTCACTGCCCTTGTCTTATTGTAGGCGAAACACCAGAGCGCCGTATCAGAATAATATATATAAGCCGTAAACATGGAACTACAAGTCAAATTACCACATCAGAATGATTAAGACTGGCTCCATGGTTTGCCTCTGAAAAAGTCTAATTACAAATCCACAGTTTTTCTTCAAATATTTCTTTTGCTTTCTTATTCTATTACATAGTAAAATAGAGGGAGCTGGGTGCCACGGCGGAATGAGTCCCAGGCAGGAGTCAAGGAGATCTAGGTTCAAATCCAGCCTAGGACATTTCCTAGCCATATGACTCTGGCAAAGCACTTAACTTTTTTTTTTTTTGCCTCAATTTCCTCATCTATAAAATGGGCAGCATCACAGCATCTACCTCCAAAGGTTGTCACGAGAATAAAATGCAATCATATTTGTGAAGCATTTTGTAAAACTTAAAGGTCCATGCAAATGCCAGCTGTTATTATAAGAGATTATTCACTTTTCTTATGCAGTTTTAAATGACAATTAAAATCCATATCCATTTCACATCATGGAAAGAACGTTGAATTTCACATTATAGGATTTAGAACTTAGTTCTCCTATTTATTCTCTCTGTGACAATGAACAAGTCACTTCATCACTCTGAAGCAAAGTTTCCTTAGTTTCTAAAATGAAGGAATTTTATTTCATGACAAATAAGTCCCCACCCAGCTCTCAGCCCTGGGATCTCTATGGTCTAGATTTCTTCCCAATATGCCAGAAGAAAGCAGCCTGTAAGAAATCTATAAATACTGAATAATGATACTTCATTGGGGTTCCTTTTAAAAAGAAAAAAATAAAAATTCATCTTATCCTGAAGGTACTGAGACTCTGGAAAGTAGGTTTGACATTTGGTCTGACACTGTAAAAGTAGGGAGGAGTAGTAAAGGCCTGAGCAGGTGTAAGGGTGAGTCCTGGGCAGTAAGCTTTCTCTTTCTTTCAGCCCTGGCTCTCTCTCAATCTCCACTTTTCTGCTTGTTCCAGTTTCTCCCAAAAAACATTACAGAATACAGAGCAGGTGTCACAGTGAGCCTGGATCCTATTTGGCTATAAGTCATGGCTAATGAGGGCACATGTGTCCTTCACGTGTGTGCCTTTGTTCACAGGTGGCTTTTGCCTTGTCTTCCTTTTGAAGTCCCAGGCCCACCTGGGGCTGCTGGGAGTCGGGCACTGTGACACAAGCAGCAGATACAACACAACGGGGGGCTTTCTTAATCGCCACAACAGAACTTTTTGGTAAATGGATAGAAAATTGCCTGAGAAAATAGATAGAACACACAGTCTATCTGATTAATTATTGTTGCCAAATATACCTGGAATATTAAAGGATCTAATATATGTAAAGTGCTTAAGAAAACTAAAAGTGATTTATAAATGTAAACTATTATTATCATTATTAATAATATTAATGTGATTAGCATTTCTGTATCCCACTACATAACCCTATTAACCCTATAGAATGCTCTTGAAAAACTTTTATTCAAACAAGAGAGATGCAAACAATCTCTACAAAAGATAATTTTGGAAAACTAGAAATTGATAAATAATTCTAGATAGTTAAATACTGAATGAGAGGCAAGATATCCCCAAAGAGAATGGACTAACTTTGGAGTGGGGAAGACTTGCATTCATGACTTGCCTCTGGGATCACAGGATATTCACAATCTCTCTATGTTAAAGGCATTATCCATAGGTATCCCTGGAAAGAGTTTCTCTATCCAGAGTTTTCTATACTAATGAAACAATAGATTTGTTTAAAAAAAAAAAGACAAACCTTAAAAATGTGTATCACTGTGTAAAATGTATAGTTAGGATGGTGATATGTGCTAGTTATTTCTCAGATCCAGGTTTCAGTTCATACTCTATTCAGTCCATTTATGATCTGGCCAACCCAATTGGTTATTCTACGGAGAAAAACCTTGATTCCTGGGTTAGACAGGTCCGGAAGCATGGAGCAGGTGGTTGATGGTGGTCTGGCTGGAATTCAAGTTAGTCAAGCTGTTGGTAGACAGCCTTTTAATCAGGTGGTGTTTCTCACTGCTTTTTTGAGGGAAAGGGGTGCTTTCAACTAAATAATCTTCAATGTTTTAGTGTTTTCTAATGTGCTTCAATGCGTCTTCAATGCAAACAGTAGCTTGCTATAGAAAAGGGAACTCTAGTACCTATCAATCAATAAGTGTTTATTAGTCACCTACTACATGTAGTAGTAGGCTTTTTGCTAATCATTGGGGAAACACATACAGAAAATTAAATAATTCTTCTTCGGAGCTTTCATTTGACTTGAGAGAAAAAAAAATTAAGATATTGTATGTGTGTGTGTGAGTGTGAGTGTGAGTGTGTGTGTGTGTGTGCATGTGCATGCAGCTAAGTAGTAGAAGAGAATGGCAAGAAAATTCCAAATTGGGTCACAAAGAATTGAAAATGCCTGAAAATACTGAACAATGAGAGAGAGGGAGAGACAGGTAGGCAAACAGACAGACAGACCGACAGACAGAGACAAAGAGAAACAGAGAAAAAGAGAGAGAAATACTTAAATATAAGCTAGTTTGGAAAGAAGGGTGTTAGTAATGGGAGGGCTCAGAAAAATCTTCATGTAGATGATATACTTAAGCTTTAGATCACAGTTATATAAGAAATATTTTACATATAGAAACCCATAGAAAGAGGTTGCAAAACATTGCAAAATGTACTTCACCTCTTTTGTTCCCTAACTTTCGGTATTCTTGGATATAGAACTTTAGAGAGAAGATATAATTCTACGCTATATTTATTGACACCTTAATGACTGTACAAAGTCAAATTTCAAAACTACTGAGGTTATTTTCTGCCTGAAACAATTAAGACGGGGCTAATGAAAGCCTCTCCAATTTCTTAACTAATACTCGAAGTAAACTGAACTCATTGAAAAAGTTTAGGTTATTCAATTTTCTTGTTTTCAATAAGTTTTCAAATCTTTAAAATTGGAACTAAATCAGAAAACAAAACTACTTGAATAACAAGAATACATATATGTGTATATGAATTAAAAAGTCATTCCTACTAGTAAATCTAGGATATATTACATATAGGATAGTCTTACTATTAAATGTGTTTCTACTTATAGATACATATATGAAATATATTCAACTCATATATATGCATATATGTTCCTGCTATTATTTGTCTGATGAAAACAAAAGCTGAAAATACCAACCTAAGAACATTTGACCAAATACTCTTTATACTTAAAATTATTCTAATTAATCTACACACTAATTACCAATCAGAAATGACAAAATAAAATTTTCCTTATTAAAAGGCAATATCAGTGTTTGACTGGTTTATATTGACAGACATTGCACCATTTTATTTTGTTATCTAGTAACAGTCATAGTAGAAGGGACTGAAATTCTAGAATATAGTAAGAATTCTGGGTGGAAAACCAATTTCTCCTCATAAAAAAGGACTGGCCCAAGATTTAAAAGAAACTGGCACATTCCTAATTCACCCATTCATTCATTCATTCAATCTTGATACTAAGCAAGAAGCAAAAGGAATAAATTTTGAAATCAGGAATTAGATGAGAGAATATGAAATCATTTATGTTTTCATTTTTCTAATCTCTTTTTGTTTGATAGAGAATAAGGATAAATTCATACAACTATGCCATAATCCTACATAGCCAAAATTCTCTGTGGGTCCAATTCACCACGGCTCATTAAGATGGCCTAATTGGAAACAGAAATCACTTGTGGAGATGGGTATGATGGCTGCAGTAAAAACCAGTGTCCAAATTCTACTGCAATTGTTTAGACTCAGCTCATGTTTCTGGGGATATGCTTCCCAGGCTTACTGATAATGAGGAAATAACTAGAAATGAGTAAGAAGCAGATAGGGTGGGCAGTGGTTAACGTGGCAGGGGGCAATGAAGATTGGATTGGCTAAGTAGAATGTGAATGTGTCTCATAAAAATTTTTGAAACCTTTTGGCCAAAAAGGTTTGCTTTGATGAAAAAGCCTTGCCAGTGTGAGCTTTAGCTATTGATTTTTCCCTCAATTCGTGTCAATTAAAGTCAGCACGCCTTTGAGTTTTGGCCATGTAGAAGGCTCTGAGTTGGGGACTGAGAGGAATGTAAAGATGAAGATACAATCCTGTGCCCTAAAGAAGTTTAGACTCTAGAAGAAAATCTGACATTTTTTTTTCCTATCTAGTTCTAACACTTTCAGAAGCTTGGTGAAATGGGTGCCAACTTGTAAAATGCTTTCATTTCAAAGGCAAATCCTACAGGGGCTACAGGCTAAAGTGATGGAATGACTCAAGATATAAAAGTGTCACAGCTCAAACCACCATTCTCTAGGGAGTAAGGATTGTAATTCTTAAATATTTTATTTTAGCCGCATTGATACTTAATATTTGACTATTTTTAAATCCATGCATTGGAGCATATTTACATCAATTCTCTATGAGGATGCCAATGCCAATGGGAAGCTATGGAGAGTTGTGTAAATATGTGTGTATTTGTTTTAAATCATGACTTCAACTTTATTTAAAAGGCACACAACACATCTGCCCAAAAATGTTAGCAAGACCTGGCAGGTTGAATTAATTGAGCTAGAAACATCAGCAAAACTTACTTCATTTGTTGAGTTAATGAAATTTCACATCCAGCAGGCTTCACTGGAATAGTATATCTAGACAAATAAAATTATTGTTTGAAAATAATGGTAAGTATCTCTTTACTGGATAGTAAAATGAGTTACACTGAATCAGTTTCTGGCTTAGGCTGCACATTTTCAGAACAGTAAACGTTTTCCATTTCTGTTAATCTGGGGCGACAGCAAAATGCTTTCAAATGTTACGTGTTTAAGAAATAGATTATAATCTTGAAGGAGTTTTGGGTGGTTCTGAATTACTTTGTAAAATATGGAGTGCCTGAGCCAGGCTAATGTGGTTACTGTGGTCATAGACTTGTGCAGGGATGAAAACCACAAGCAATAAGAACAAGTAGTCTTCCAAACATCACATCACTACAATAAATATAATTAACTGCTGTAATAGGGCCAAAGTAGGAATCTGGGAGTCTAAAGATACTGGAGCATATTTTTAAATCATTTTCAGAGAACAGAAATTACATGGTTCTTGAAAGTAATACTCATATTCAATCAGATTCCATCCAGTGAGAAAATTTATAGTGGATATCCAGTGTCTCAAATGAGAGCGTGTAGCATCCAATCTGGAAGAATTTGTTTGTTTGTTTTGGGTTTGCATTTAACACTGGTTTCTGTTTCATCATTAGAGTCAGCTATTATAACCATTTGGCATAAGACAGAACCTGATTGGCTTGGTCTGGTTTAGCTTAATAAATGGATTTGGTTTCAGTTTGGACCAAGGGCTGGCAAAATTGGAGAGAAAAGAAAAAAAAGAATTTGATAGTATCAAATTTTGCCCCAAAGGTGAGTAAAATTCAGTAGGCTGAAGTAGCTTCTAAAATTTTATGATTTTTATTTTAATCACAAAGTCTCTTAATTGAATAAACTGATTATACTGAAGGAGCAATTGAGAAACAAAGCTACAGCAATTCAACAATAATGTAGCCTAAATACTACTTTGGAAATTAAATTTATACAAACCAAATTTGGCTAAATAACCACAAAACCTAATTTCAAAAGGAAATGTTGAAGATGATTTATCCATTTTCCATTCCAACAAAAATTTAGAGGTTTATGTACACACATATAGAAAGATGATAACAATATACATTCACATACATATGTATTTACTATAGTAGATTTTACAATTTAAAATAGGAAGCAGAGTTTAAAAAGCAAAAAATTGAAAAAAGAAATGTGATCAGTGAGATATCTAATGGAACATCATATAATATTTCTATAAGTGATGAGAAAAAGAGAGTTCATAGGGAAATCTATAACTTTCCAAAAGACACTAATTCTTCCCAAGTAGTGATATGATGAACTCATGAGACTCAAACACCAAATTTCAATAAATTATATGAGTAAACAAAAAAATCTGGCAAATGAGTTTCTATGTGGGCAAACATAAGCCCTGGAATTTCAGGAGAAATGATCCAAACTATATAAGAAAATGTAGTTTAAGTTTCAGTAAAAAATAAGGAGAGGAACATTATGGTCAGGAGGCATTGGCCCATTGTGGTGCTTCTATAAAAAAGGCACAAGGAAATCTGGCAATCATAGAAAAGATTACCCAGGACTTGTACAACTATATAATGAATCTTTAAGCACTAGAAATATCCAACGTGTATCAAAAGTTTTACTACCTAGACTACTGCCACCCATTTATGCTTTTATTCTCCCTCCTTTCTCCACTTTTAATTGTCCTTCACAGAGTTTCCAAATTGATATTCCTAAAGCAAAAATCTGGTCATGTCATTCCTCTACTCAGGTAGCTCTAGTGGCTCCCTCTTGTCTCTAGGAAAAAACAGAAATTTCTCTGTTTGGCACTGAAAGTCATTCTATTTTACTCCCCTTGTATAGTCTCCATTTTTGACAATCTGATCTATCTGCTTCTTTTGACAATAGATCTCAGTACCTTTGCAGGTGAATCCTCATACTTAGAATGCATTCCATCCTAACCCTCTGCCTTTTCAAACACATAATTGTTTTAAGATTTATTTTGAGTATAACTTCTACCAAGGCTTATCTTGATTGCTCCTAGATTTTCCCCATCTTCACTACCACTCCCTCAAATTACTTTGTATTTACTTTATGTGTGTGTGTGTCTTATATTTGCTTACCTGTGTATATAAGTATCTTTTCCCAGTAGAACTTAAATACTCTGAGAGCAGGTATACTTTCATTTTTGCTGTTGTTCAATTCTTAGCAAATAGGGACTTAGTAAATAGTCATTTAATGAAACATTACCTGAAAAACAACCTGTGATTAATAAATACAATGAACAGCTTAGTATCTGAGTATCATCAATTTTGCCATAAAATAATATAATACACATTTGAAGCTATTCAAAATCACATATTTGCCCTTTGATATTATTGGTAAGGGAAGGACCTGTGATTAATTGATAGAGAAAACTGCTAAAAGAGAAAATTGCCAATGAAGATTGACACATTCTCTGAAACTTAGTCTTAGAGATTTCTTTGGAGCACTAAGAGGTTAAGTGAATTTGCCCA
Organism: Monodelphis domestica; assembly: GCF_027887165.1. Lineage (NCBI taxonomy): Eukaryota > Metazoa > Chordata > Mammalia > Didelphimorphia > Didelphidae > Monodelphis > Monodelphis domestica. Next base: position 174,364,687 of record NC_077234.1, read on the forward strand.
GGGTCATATAGCTAGCTAGTCTATGTCAGAGGCAGGATTTGAATCCACGTTTATCTTTTCCCTAAGGCCAGACACTCTATCCACTCCCTCTCACAGGAAACTTTACCCTCCTTCCAATTCTACCCAGTACTACTCCTGCTGATGACACAAGCTAGGTTAAAATGAACCCTAGGGAACCCCTTCTTAGCCCAACAGAAATGTCACCAGACCTGGCGTTTTGTTGAAGAAGGAAGACTGATTAAGCTGGGAATGAAAACAGTTTTCTTATATTTGGATCTGACTCTCATCTTTAGCAATAGTCTGGAAAATCAGAAGCCAGGTTCCATGATTATCCAGAGCGTTAACACTAAAAGAAAAATAAAGTAAGGAAGAGTGTAGGACTTGGAAAGCAGAATAGAATATAAAAACCTGATAGGAAAAGCATTTAGGGAGTCAGATGGGGAGAAGGAGTGATAAATAACAAGGTGATGCATTAATATGTTCTGAGACTTTTCTGATGCCCTCTGGTTCAAGATATGGGGACTATAAATGATAGGACGTGATTAATGCCCTAAAATGGTAGGTGCTAATAACATAGACATTCTGAATGCCTTGGTTAACAAGTATGGCAAGATACAGGAACTTGAAGGCAGAATAATCATAACTTTCAAGATTTTATGTAGGTAGGTTATGCACAATGGTTAGAGCACTGGACCTGGATTCAAGAAGGCTCATTTTCCTGAGTTCAAATCTGACCTCAGATACTTGCTGGGTGACCCTGGCCAACTTACTTAAACCTGTTTGCTTCAGTTTCCTCATCTATGAAATGAGCCTAGAGAAGGAAATGGCCAAGAACTCCAATAGCTTTGCTAAGAAAAACCCCAAATAGGGTCATGAGTCAGACACAAATGAACAATAAGTTCTTGAATAGAGGCAAACGTTTAAGACAGCATGAGGATACTTATACTGTTTCTGTAGAGGCAAAATACAATTTCAATATGCCCAGCTCTTATCAGGTTGGCCACTGAATAATCAAAAGAAACTCTCAACTTTTGGCAAACAGCTCTTACAAGTATTTATACTTATAAAGCAAGTCAGCTTAATGCCTAGTATAAGCAAGGGCTTTTTAAAGACAAAGTTATCGACATAATATGAAAGTAGAAAATGATTTTTTTAATTTAAATAATTTGAAAATGATAAATTATAAGTTCCATGAAAGAAAAAATTCCTAAGTCTCATTTCTTATGAGGATTAAATGAGAAAATATTTGGATGGTGGTTTAAAAATATTAAAGTATGATATAAATGTTAGCTATTAATGGAAATAATTTAATGAAGAAAACGATTATGAAACAACTATAAATCAACAAGTATTTTTAAAAACCCGAAGAAAGGAAAAGAGCTCAGCTGTGTTTGAAGCGGTAAAGAAATGGGAGAATGATGATGACAGACAGTGAAAATGCCTAGCCATGAGATGGTGTCTTTCTTTGAAGAACACCAAGGAGAAGAAGAACACAGGATCACAAACTACCTGGAGGAGATTACAGTAGAAGACTAAAAAGGGTGAGAGGTCAAGTGAAAAAGAACTTTGAAGACTAAACAGGGGATTTTATATTTCATCCTGGTGATAACAGGGAGCCATTGGAATTTATTGAATGGGGTCTGGGGGCAGGTGACATGGTCAGATCTGTGCTTTAGGAATATTATTTTAATCGTAAAGTGGAAGATGACCTTGAGTGGGGAGAACACTGAGGCAGGGAGACCAAGCAGAAGGCTACTGAATAATCTAGGAGAAATATAAGGAGGACTTGATCGAGGTTAGAGGAAATGCTATAGGACAAAAGGAGGAATATGGATATTAGCAAAGTAGAATTGACAGATTGGCAATATATTAGATGGGGATGAGGGGCAAGAGAGGCTGGGGAGGCAAATATGACAACAAAGATGTGCTTCTGAGCAGGTGGGAGGATGACAGTAATGGGGAAATTGGGGAAAAGCAAGGGTTTGGAGGAAAAGGTAATCAGTTCAACTTTGGATGTGTCACATTTAAGATACCTGTGGAACACCCAGTTCTGGATTTCAGACAGCTAGATGAAGATGCAAGTCTGAGAAGTGAAGAGAAGAATTAGGACGTGTGTTTCTAAGCTTATAGGTTACTAAGCCAGAGAAATCATAGTTCTGACTCAGTCTGTCATATCTTGCTTATGGAATGCCTGTGTTCCAACAAAATTTTCTTTGAAGTGAATTTCTATAAAGCAAACATAGTTTACCAATTGATTTTTATTATAAAACTCCCAGAGGGGAAAATGTAATGGAATTTCCTGGCTTTGCCTCTCAGTTCTCCTAATGTCTATATCCCTGAGACCTGCTATCAGTTTTTCATAATGTTACAACTTTCGATCTGGAAGGATGCTTATAAGACATTGAATCCAATTTCCTCATGCTAAGAAACCTATAGAGATCTATCATACTTCATTAGTGACTGTTCATTTGGCCTCTGCCAATTGCCTGCCTATGATTTGCTTAGATTGACACTGTAAATCTTATACTCTACTTTGACTTAAGTTTATATAATAATTATTAACTTCTAGTACTATGATTTAATTTCTTTACTTTTTAAAAAATATTATTTTTTATCATAGAATCATTATCATGCGGTAGTGGGGGTGGCACAGCTGAGTACTCAGTGGATTGAGAGTCAAGCCTAGAGACAGGAAGTCCTAGATTCAAATCTGACCTCAGATACTTCCCAGCTGTGTAACCCTGGGAAAGTCACTTAGCCCCCATTGCCTAGCCTCCCCTACCACTCTTCTGCCTTGAAACCAAGACGGTATTGATTCTAAGACAGAAGGTAAGGGTTTTAAAGAAGAATCAATATCCTATACTGGTTCCAAAGCAAAACAGTAGTAAGGACTAGACAATAGGGGTTAAAAATGGCTTGCTGGTCTTACCTAGGAAGTATCTGTGACCAGATTTAAACCCAAGACCTCTTTTCTTTAGACCTGGCTCTCAATCCACTGAGCCATCTAACTGCCCCCTCTGACTCATTTTCTCTATTTGTGCCCTCTTGGTTGGAATCACAGTACCTTAGACTTGTGTCTATATTTATATTTCATGCCCCTCCTCAACTCTACAGATATGCCTAGACTCATAGCCATGACCTTTCCTAACCATGACTATTCTGTTACCCTTTTCCCAGAATCCTAGTTATGACAAGACCAGACCAAGAGATATGAAAAAGACTAGAAAATGGGTTTCTGGGTTAGGGAGGGGACATATACGAGGAGAAGGATGCAACATCAATAATAAAATTAACTATTATTGAATAGCATATTAATATTTATAAAATATATATAAATATATGTATATCAATATATCATCTGGTTCTCACAAAAAATAGGTCCTATTTACTACTGTCCAGTAGGTACTATTATTATCCCTAACATAAAGGAAGAGTTTGAGAAAAGATGAGTGAATTGCCCAGAAATCCCACAGCCATTAAGTATCATAGACAGGATTTAAAACAGGGTTAGAATTGTTCTGTTTGGTCCGAACAGGACCAAGGGAACAACTAGAACTAGGAAGAGGAAAATAGATTATATTTTTACTACATGGTAAGAACAGCTTCCTCACACAGCTATTCAAAAGAAGAATGGGTCAACTCAGACTGTAGCAAGTGATTCTTCAATAAAGGTCTCTCAGCAAAGGCTAAATGGCCCCTCGTTGATGTGGTTGTGGTTGTAGCTGTGGTCCTTGCTTTCCTACAGGAGATTTTTGTAAAGGTAGAGGTGAGATTAGATAGTCTCTGAAATGCTTTAACTATAAATGACAGGGTATAAAAATAAATGTCAATGACTTCAAATTTTGATTTCAGGTTATAACTGCAAACAGTCGTTCATGTTCTCCCCCAGCATTCCCTAAATGGTCTTGCTATATTTTTAGATCACAATAAGGAACTTTTGAAAGCTTCTTGAACTCTTCCAAGATCAGTATGCCAAACATGTGGGGTATATGGGATATTCTGGGAGATCTAGCCCCTACAGTGTGACCTCTAATTCAGGGTTTCTCATTCATCTTAGATGTCTACCTTTCACCCAAATCTCAGCAGGGGCTCCCAAAAGCTGTAGCATGTATAAGGGTCACACCTCTGTAAAATCATCTCACCAGACTGGCTAAACCGGGTTGAGAGTAAATGCCAGGCTTTAGACCTGTCAGTGAGTTAAGAGAATGTGTGCCCCAAGCAGAAAGGATGAATGTGAACAATTTGTTCCAATGGTCATCAAGGCAGATGAAGCAAGCATTGGGGAGCTCTTGCAACTTGGTCAGACATTGAAGAGACCAAGGTCATCCAATGCATTCTGAACCAATGGCAGTAATCCTGACCTTTGTCTTGCCTCCAGACTTAGACAAATCTGGGAGAGAGAGTGAAGCTGAGGACTTTGTGCAAGTCTTCCTCATTTAAATCCAATTTATAACCAAGTTAAGACACCACCCCATGATTTATTTAGTCCTCTTCGAAAGTGGACAAACAACAATAACTAAAAAAATACTCAAGACCTACTTAATAACCTAGGGATCTGGAAGGCTCTGTTACTTTTGTCTTAGGCAGCCAGATGATACATTGACTACATCACTGGCTGTGCTCTAGGAAGAACAGAGTTAAAATCATGCCTCAGATATTTACTAGCTATGGGACAGGATAAATTATTTAACCTCTCCTTGCCTCAGCATCCTCATATGTAAAATGGGAATAATAATTACAATACTCATCCCAGAAGAGATGAGTGAATGTTATGAATATCAAATCAGATAACACATGTAAAGTGCTTTGCAAATGATAAAGTACTATATAAATGCTAGATAATAATTAATATTAATAAAATAAATGTGGCAACTTATTCCTGGAGAAAGTAGCTCATGGCAGGAGGAATTTGTATATATATATATCTCTAAGGCATTATGAATGAATGGTTTAATTGTTACTCTATGCCAAGAACTATGCTAAGTTCTGGGGATACAAATACAAAAGTGAGACAGAAACTGCCCTCAAAGAGTTTGTTTTCTTATAAAGGGACAGAAAACACTTAGCAGAATAGGAGCCATTCTTCTAAGCAGGGAGGGATGTTTTGGCTTGGAAATTCACAGATATGTGAGTAGAGTCATACAGGACTTGATTCACATGATCTTTCCAAAATCAATAATATTATAATCCCTAGAGCAAAAGAGAGAAAGTTAGAGGACGTAGGAGATGGGGGTGGAACAATTTGTAGTGGAAATTCTCCAATAGAAAAGATGACCAAGATAGAACTGAATGTATGCCTGAGACCAGCTGGATAAAGTGGGTCATCTGAGTTTTCACTCATCAAACAGAAAAACAATGACCCCAACTAGACCTGGATTTTCAAAGCTAACTGCATTAATTCCACCAGTTAGTCAACAAGCATTTAAGGGCATGGTCTTTACAGGTCTGGTGGTCCTGAGGGTGGTTCAGCAAGAGAGATAGCAAAAAAGATAGCCATCAGTAATGATGTACAATAATCAACTATGAAATGACTTTATCAGCCATTCGAGGACCCAGGACAACTCCAAGAGGCTTATGATGGAAAAGGCTGTCTACTGTCTAGTTGGAATGCAAATTGATGCTTAGCATTCTTTACTTAATTTCCTCTATGAATTTTTCTCTGGTGTAAGCAATATCTGTCTCTTTCCACAATATGACAAACATGGAAATGTGTATTGAATGATAGCATGTATGATCTATATCATATTACATGCCATATTATGGAGGAGGGAGAAATGGAAGGAAGGAAGGGAGAGAACATGATTTGCAAAATGTCAGAAAATGATTATTAAAAATTATGTCAACATGTAATCTGGAAAAAAATGAAAAGATAGTCATGTTGAGATGGCATACATAGGATCTAAAATAAACTGTGGATGGTTAAAAAACACAGGAGACCTGGATTCGAATACTGAACTGAATATGATCAAGTCACTTAAAATTCCTGAGACTCATTTTATTAGCATCATTGTGGTATAATAGAAACACTGAGGATGTGGAACTAGATGCTTTAGAATCACAGGACTGTGTGTTTTGTATCGGACAAGTGCCTTGACCTATCTGAGGCTCAGTTTCCTCATCTTTATAATGGGAGCTTGGCTATGCTCTCATTTTCAAGAAGGAAATGAATTCCTATTAAAATTAAGTGGCTCGATCAAGGACATACACATATGCTAAATGTCAGAGTTACGAACTTAGCTCTTTGGACTCCAGATATAGCATTTTTCTACCATACTAGACTGGAGGAGAGATGAAGCATGGGGGACCAAAGGTGGAGTTGGGAAGAAGTCAAAGGAAGTTTATATATGTGTGTGTACATACAGTAGAGGAGGGAAGGAAAGGAAAGCAAAAGCAGAAGTAAAAAAACTGTCAGCAGTAGCATAATAAGTCAATTCTAAGCCACCAGGCAAGTTGAGTCTGCAGCAGACATCTGTACACAAATACTATGGAAAGCAGTCACAGCTCTTGAACTTACTAAGAAAAGTAAACAATAAAGCCACAAAGTTGATAAAAAAATTTGTAAAAATGAAAGCACTGTTCTTTCCCAACTAGAAACATACATTCTTCACAGCTACTATTTTTCAGTAATTAAAAAGAAAATCTGAGGGTTCAAAGCCAATCTAAACTGGAATTCAAACTATGCAAACGATTGTTAACCATTCTTTACCTCAGTTTATCATTGACTTTCCAAATATTGTCTATAAATGGTTTCAAGATTGGTGCTTCATATATATGTTTGCATACATATTTTTTGATATTGCAATATAAATTTATATATGTGTATATATTTATAAATATAACATTTTTCCTCTTCAAAAGCTCTCATATCAACTCCACTGGTATGTCATGTTATATGCAACATTTTCTCCAGTAATCCAAAGTCAAGTCAACAGAGCAAGCAAAATATTCTGGACTAGGCTTGGTTTAAAACCCACGTTACATGTAGACAATGATTAAACAATATTTCTTGACTAGAAAGGTAACATGAAATAATAGAAAGAATATTATATTGGGTGGCAGGACAACATGAATTCTACTCCTTTCTCTGATACCTACCATCATTTTGACCCTGGGTAAGTCATTATCATCAGTTTATTTTATCATTATCATCATTATCATCATAAAAACAAGACTAATAAAATCTCTATTGCTTACTTGAATGGATTCCTCTGAAGTTCCAATAAGATCAAGCACATTTAGCACTATATAGATATCAGTTATTATTACTGAATAAAAAAGTGAGTAAATAGATGGATGCTATCTCTCAATCATAGCAACAAGATTCGCATTTCTGAAGACTGGTGACTATTCGTGTGTACTTTGTTAAGTCACTGAACTACTTAAATATTGTATTCTGATCTTAAGTGATCTCAAGAGATGTTAGGTAGGTAATTTTTTAAAGAAAATGAATGGCATAAACAGCCCACTGAAAGGGCCAAATCTAATCCTGTCATTTTTCATATGCTTATATTTTTAGAACAGGATATAGTGAAACAGAAGGAAAGGGATCTAGATAAATGCATGAGACAACATTTGTGACAAGCAGAAAGCATTTTTTTTTACCTATTTAACAAACATGAAGACTCCAATAGACTTTGGCAGGAACTTCACAAGACAAAGCCAAGACCAAGAGACGTGTTATTTATGTTATGATCCAATCCTTTTTCCTGAATGTCTTTACATATAAAAGGCAAAAACGTTAACAATGGAATATTATCCAATTTAAATGTAATCGCTTGCACATGTGGTGAAGCTACAGCTGAAATGTATCCCAATAATTATTTATGGGATCTCGATAGCTTTATATCAAAAAGAGGAAAGTAGTAGCTGAAACTACTGAGATTTTTTTTTTATCTCTGATCCATGATGAATGCAAATGAGAGAATGTTTAGCTCATTTTAACAGCATTATGAACCAACCTCAGATTTGTGTTTTTCTGTGTGTGTGTGTGTGTGTGTGTGTGTGTTTGGAGCTAAAATCTTGAGTCTGGGAAGATGCTCAAGCTTGACACATTAGGAAGCCATTGCATTCTGAAAGGTTTATCATAGAATCATAGAGAATTATAGTATGTGAGTGCTGGAAGGGACCTTTAGAGCCTTCTTTTTCCTATTTGCTTTTCCAGAAAGCCAGGTTCAATCTTGGCTTTCAGCCCATAATAACCTTCCAAACAGCTATCAAGAACAAAACAGGTTTTCAAAGTCTGCATAATAGGATAAATAAAAGGTTCTATTATTTATTTTTAATATGTAAATAACAGCTGTAGAAGTTTTGTGACGGTGGCTTTAAAAGAAAAATAAAAAGACAAAAAATCATTATTTGTAGCTAATTCGTGAATAAATAGGTAAATTATAGCAGTGTATCTGATTCTTTTGCGTGTAAACCATCACATGTATCTTTTCATTTTCTTAAACACTATCTCCTATTCGAGTCTGAGCATAAACCCTGAAGGAAAGGATGTTTTTGTCTGTGTCTATGCAGAGCAGCCAAATTGAATTGGAACCATAAGTTATAGCACAAGTCAGCCAGCCACTGCTGTCTGCACAGGTGCCAAACAGCACAAATTGGAACTTGCACTCGGCCACATTGATCACAGACCAAGACATGCTCAAGCACAGGTTCAACCAATTTGGCATAGTCACCAGCTACTAGGAAACAACAGTAACAAATAGACCATTCTGGCATAGACAACTCCCCCACGGAATGGTTCCCTTTGAGCAAAATCATCAGGCAGCCCCAGAAAGGGAAGGCACAGAGTCAAAAGCTTTCCCGTACCTTTCCAATAAGGTTCCAGCTATTAGTCTCAGCTCAGACAGGACCTGAACTCAGACACCGGTATTTCCAGTCTCATTCATTCATTCATTTGTTCATTCTTGGACGAGAGCTTAAAGAATTATCATGAAGGAGCAGAGAAAGACCCAGATCAGGCATGGTCACCAGAGGCTTGACACCTGATTTAGATAGTGGAGAGGAGTAAGCATTCTCTCAATTCCCTGAGAAAGACTAGTCTTCGTTTGCTGTGACCCTGGGCAAGTAATTAAACTTTTTCTCTCTGCCCCAGTTTCAATTATAAAATGGTGATGATAGTAGCACTTACCTCTCACGATTATAGTGAGAATCAAATATAGTGAGGAATATTTGTAAAGCATTTAGCACGTGGTGCATGTTATATAAATTATTTGTTAATACTATTGTTATTATTATTATATAATACATTCCAATCTCTCAGCTGGAGAAATGCCTTTAGTTGTGCCTAGATGAAAAAGCAAAAGAGTACATTTTCTTTCAGAGCTGGGATGAAATGCGTATCCTTTTCTGCTACAAATCCCAAAATGCAAGTCAGGTCTCAAACCACTGTATTCACTGAATTGAAATTGGCTGGAAGTCAGTTTCTAGTCCCAAGGATGTGGATCTTGGGAAGTCACTGAAAGTCCTTAAGCCTCAGTTATTCATTTTAAAGTAGAGGCAATCAGAACTCCTAGATTCCTTCACAAGAATGGTTCAGAAGAGCAAATAAGTGCATAGATTTTGAATTACTGGGAAAAGAATACAGCACAGTGTGAGTGTAACATTTTCTTCTTCTTCTCTAGGTAAGTATGGGAAACCCCAGCATTCTGAATGTGCAGAACAATTATATGTATGTTGAGTGCCTATTTATATTGAATGGTAGGGGGATGACACATTCTGATTATTTATGCTCTGGTTAAGTGAGTTAGGTGTTGGAAGGCATACATAAGATTTATAAGAGCAATTCAAGGAAATGGGGACATTTAGCCTGGAGTAAAGAAAAATTAGAGGGATATGGTTTTGACATTCAACAATTCAAAGACATTTTCCTTGGATCCAGATGGCAGAATGGAGACCAATTAGTATAAATTATAGAGAAGCAGATTCCATAGGGTCTTAGATTCAGATTAGAAGCCATCTAGTCTAATTCTCTCATTTGATAGATGAAAACTCAGAGGGCTCAAAGTGGTTAAGTCAATTATTCAGGGTCAGACAGGTAGTAAGTACCAAAGCCAAGATTTGAACCCAAATTTCCCACTCCAGATCTCTAACTCTTGCCAGCTTAGTATACGCAGAACTTGCTAACAATTAGACTTATCTGAAAAGGAAGTGGGCTGGGTTGGGAGATTCCTTTTCTTGTCAGAAATATTTATAAGTTAGATGACTACTTATTGGAGATATTATAGAAAGAATTCAAGCTTTAACTAATATCTGGCTTATATGACTTTAAGATGTGCTTTCTGTCCTCAAGAATTTTAGTTTTCTTAGAGAAATGAGACCTATACATAAGAACTAACTGAAAACATTTGGAGATAACATATAATTACATCATAAATGTTGGACTGAGGACAAGTAGCATAGTAGACAGTTTCAATGTCCATTTTCAATAATAAATTAAATGTATTTAGTGCTTATCCTTGGTATCAAGAATATAGTAAGTTGTTTGTAGATAGCTATCCTACTTATAAAGAAACTGATACCAAATGTTTTAAAAACTTTGTTATGATAAAAAAAATTACAAGAACTTAGAAAAATAAATTGGTTCTTTCTAAAAAAATTCTATGTATCATTTAGTCAAAAATTAATAAACTATATTTTAGTCAGTTAATTTTACAATTCTAACCTAAAATCAATCCTGTTTGTAATACGCATCATCTACCCTGGAGATGTTCGAATTTTTGAAACCAGGGATCATGGTACTTCTTTCTGTATTCCCTCCCCTCCAAGTTTCCAAAGCCCTGGAACTTTTTATTGACCCTTCCCCTCATTCCATCCTTAACAGATCGGTATCATCCTCTACTATTGTACTATTTCATACTGGTTTTGTGCATATATTTTCTCTTATTCCTTAAGTGTATAAATGAAAATAACTAAATAAAACCAGTAAAGAGAAGATAGAAAAAGGTACAGAAAGACTAAAAGATTATAAAGAATGACAATTTAAGATTTGCATTACATAACAGCCTCAATTTCATGGTGAACCTAATGTTCTTTTATTCTTTCTATTCTCTTTTTTTGGCTCAACTGTTAGGGTTTTGGTAAACAGTTTCAGTATCTAGAACAGTGCCTATTACATAGCTGGTACTTAAATGTTATTGAATAAAGGAATGTATGAAATTGGGACTTTTTTGCAAGAGTAATCATCTTATATCCCATAAAAAGAAAGTTTTCTATAGTAGACACTGTGGACCTTCAAAAGTGGTGTACTATAAGTAGAGTATGTATAGGTATTCAAGGAGGACTACCATTTCTGGTGTGAGGGTTTGCATCCACCTTTGATGTCCATCTGGCATCAACTCTCACCTGTGTCTCCAAGAAGTTGTAGCACATGCAGGGGCCACAACCCTCCCAACAATCTGGGATCACTGAAAGTCCTCAAACCCATCAGTGAGTTAGGGAGATAGATGTCTACCAGAAGCACGTGAAGACTTCTCCCAGTGGAATGAGTGGATCAGAACAATTTGTTCCAAATGCAACGAAAGCAGCTAAAACAGGCATTGTAAAGCAATTAGATGCCAAGGTGCCACTGCACTCTGGACCTTCACCAGTTGTATTGCCTTTGGTTTTGTCACTGGACTTCAATATTGAGACTGGAAGAGAGAGTAAGGCTGAAGGCTTTGTGCAACTCTGCCTCACTTAAATCCAATTCATACACAAGTCAGTTCATAACCCCATGATGTTTTTGGTCTTCTTCAAAAATGAAGGACAAACAACAACAATAAGTGTAAGCATAATTTAAGGAATGGATTGTTCCTATTATATTACAGAGTATGTGATATAATGCAAAGATTTCATGACTCAGAAAACCTACTACATTCAAACTGTGTCACTCATTTTTCTTATATAAGAAACATTTGCAATCAAGATGAAGGACTTAATATTTGTCATTCTAAAGTTGCGTTGCTTTTATGGTTAATGGCAGTTGAAAGCTTTGGAATTGAATCATGTGTGGAAAAGTTAACTGTAATAATGTTATAATCTCTTGCCAACGTGTCATTAGTAAAGGGGTTAGTAGAAATACTTTTCATCCAATTATCATTCCAGCTGCATGTCAATGTCAGTTGTATTAGTACAGCTGAGTCTTAGGCTAAAGCCTCTGCTATAATCAAATGATTACTCTGGTTCTCTTTATAATCATACAATGGCTCACCCACATATAATACAAATAATACATGAATTAGGTATATTCATTTATCACTAAAATGGTAACTGAACCATACAGGAATGGTAGTATGGTTACTGGACGGAATACAATAAGGAGATCTGAATTCTGGTCATGACTAATATTGGTGTTATGGGACCTAAGACAATTCTCTAAACTTCAGTTTTCTCATCTGAAATATGAGGTGGTTGGACTAGCTTACTTCTGAGATCTCTTCCAACTCTTGAATATGGGATCATTTGTTGTAAATATGTCATCTACTTCTTTGATCCCTTCTAGCTCTGAATATCAGTAGTTGTATGTATTATGTCTAACTGATGAGATCAGAAATATCACATAATCCAAAAATAATTCATGTCTGCTTAAAAGTAGAATTTGGAATTTCTCTTTGAATATGGGCATGTCAAAATCCTGGGAATTATCTTCAAACAAACAAACAAAATAGATGAAGACATTGTATGAAGATGGCTCAGAGAGCTAGGAGATTTCCATTCAATCTCCAGATTGTCCCTGTGTTCAACTCTTACATTGTGGGAAGATGTAGCTCTCCTTTAAACTCATTCAAATATTTCCCTCTATCCTCTTTCCCTGGAGATAGTATAATATTGAAATATTTGGTTCCCCTAAAGTTTCTATGCATAAAAAATAAATAGAGCTAGTGCATCAAATTCACAATGAAGCTGAACAATCTTAATTGTTTAAGATATCAAGGATTGAGTACAGTACAGTATTCAATTTTTAATATGTAGGAAAGAAAGGGATAAAGGAGAACAAATTTGAAAACAAAATTTTCTATGGGTATTATTATTAAAGATATAACTATGCTTAGCAAGAGTTTAATGTACATTAAAATTCTTATACTTAGATCAAGCATTTGCACATGGACTGTCTGCCTCAGTTTTCTCATCAGCAAAATGGGATAATAATAGCACCTACCTCACAGAGTTGTTGTGAGGACAAAATGAGAACATATTTCAAAGTATTTAGCATATACTAGGTTCTTAATAAATGCTTACATCCTTACATACATTAATATTGTACATTATGAATATATTAGTGTATAGTCACACATACTACCTTTGCTGGTTATACCTGAGGAAAAAATCTCTAGAATATGACTAGAATAGTTTGAAAACATATGAAATTTATTTTCCAATATGAAAAAATAAAGATATATTATTTTAAAAGAAAATTTAAATCTCTGTAATTATTTGTTGTTAGAATATCCCTATCCCAAACTACAGATTATTAAACCAATGAATGCACTTTCAATTTCCACCATCAGAAAAATACTGAATATACTATTATTCACAAATTAATTTTATTGCATTAAAACAAACTCCAATTACTTTTCAATGAAAAGTGTGCACTGTAATTTGAATGCTAATAATGCAGCAATATAAGATGCTACATAAAACAACAAGGCCTTTGTTTCTAATAATATTAATTGATTAAAATGCACAGAACCAATTTACAAAAAAATTAAGATTTTGAAGATAGGAACATTATCTAAGCTCATAAAATGAATACAAATTCCATGTACTATAATTTATAAAGCAGACAATTGCTTAATCCTAAAAAAAGAGAAATTGTTATACTAATTTTCCACTTAAATATACCCAGCAAAAATAAAAATAATAATAATATCAGAACATGAAGAATTTATTTTAATAAACATTTATTTCAATAAATAAATTCCTCTGGATCTGTTTTTCAAAATGGTTTAGAATGTTGTTCAAATGTGAGTTAGGTAACTGTCCTATAAATGATTTCTTCATTTCTTTAAATGAATACTTTGTGATTTATTCTGTTTCAGGAATATCTCACTAATCCCCAGGGAAAATTTCTCTGTAATATTATAAGCTATTTTATTTATTCTTCTCTAGTTTCATCATCCCTCTAATTAGGAGAACTGACTTGAACCAGCTGAGTGAGCTGATTCTTAAATTTTCAGTTCTAAAAATTTCAGATTCTTAAATTTTCATTTACACCTTTGAAGTAGACAACCACTCTCTGAGCTTCATTTGTTGTTATGTTTATATATAAACTTAAGAAAGTAATGGAGAAAATGTTAATAATGTAAATGAAACTTAAAAGCCTGTCATATGCATATTTTCCCCCAGGGGTCTGATTACTAAATATTTGCCATCCTAATAGTACCCATAATCACCAAGTATTGGGAAAAAAATAAAACATTGAGCATACATGAAAAAAAAAACACTTTTTTTTTATAAACCAGACAACATAGATTTGAATACCAGCTTTGCCACTTCTGATCTGTTTTACCTTGTTCAAGTCACTTCACTAATCAAGTCTATAATATTTCTGGTTCTTCATTTGTGAAATAATTGGGTGAGATATCTTCCAATTCTAAATAAAAATATTGTTTGAAGAATGACTTGTGTATGTTCACTTCCACATAATGAACTGATAAGTAGAAATAAAACAGTTTTGTATACACATCTATATTTTTGTCAAATTGTACTTTCTTGAATTGAGGGAAGAGGTGGAGGGAGTTCTTTAACTGGCTATTTTAATGTACCAACCTATCAAACAAATTTAAATTTAAAATAATCCATTGATGACATACATACACAAATTGCCCATTTTTATGGTTCTTGATGTCTTAATAATTAGATGGGGGGTATAGTTATTATTCTTTTGTCTCAGTAATATCTAAGTCTTTGAGACCCCATTCGGGGTTTTCTTGGCAAAGATACTGAAGTGGTTTGCCATGTTCTTTTTTAGCTCATTTTAGAGATGGGGAAACTTGGGCAAATAAGGTTAAGTAACTTACCCAGGATCATATAAAAATAAGTGTCTGAGGCCAGATTTGAACTCAGGAAGATGAGTCTTCCTGATCATAAGCTTAGCACTGTACCACCTAGCTGCCCTTGAAGCTAGTTTTAATGTGATCCATTAATAGCAGGAAAATGTAGAATCTTCTTTCTTCAGAAAAATCCTTTGGGGACACTATGCTCTAATAATGGCTAAAAACCAGGTAGTGACCCAGGGAGGTAACCCATGAGAGAAGCAGTAGTAAAATGATTGGTTCTAAAAGACTCAACGTTCAAATCCTCACATAACCCACCCAAAATTCCCCCATAATAATCAAAGGAAAACAAGCATGACACTCCCTCTTCTTCAAACTTTCTAACATCCTTGTATAAAATTTTTCCCTCTTCTAAATCACCATAATTATTCATTTAAGAGGAAATAACAGAACGAAAGCTCATTCAAGTAAAGAATTGTTTCATTTTCTCTTTGTACCCCTACCTTAGTCCATGGGATACAGTAAATGCTAAGAAATCTTCAATAAATGACTAATTTTACCCTAATTTTACCAGTGGAAAATATGTAGGAGAGGGGACAAAATGGCATTCACCTTCATCTCTTTTTCAAGTGAGGAAAGAATGATCAGCAAGAAAGTCCAACTCTATGACCAATTCCCATCCTGGGCATAGGGGCGGAGGCACTAATAGCATTAGAAAGGGGGAGAAAGTTGCTCCTTATAGAAGAAATAGCACCTCAAAAGGTGCATTAAGGAATCACCATTTCCGGAGAGGTAGGTGTACCTCTGACTGTTCAGGCATACCTTGGAGATATTGAAGTTTCAATTCTACACCACCACAATAAAGCGAATCATACAATAAAGGGAGTTAAAAGAATTTTTTGGTTTACCAGAGTATATAAAATTTGTGTTTATCCTATACCATAATCTATTAATCATACAATAGTTTTGCCTATAAAACAATGCACATACCTGCATTAAAGAATTATTGCTAAAAAATATTAACCATCATCTAAGCCTTAAGCAAGTTGCCGTTTTTTTTGTCTCTTTTTGTATCCTCATCAGTGTCTGACACATAGTAGTCACTTAATAAATATTTATTGATTATTTGTTGTGTGACCATGGACAAGTCACTTAATTTCTGTATGCCCCTGTTTCCTTTTCTATAAAATGGAAATAATCGTAGCATAGATTTCCCAGGGTTTTTGTGAAGATAAAAGGAGACAATATTTGTAGAGTGCTTTGCAAACCTTAACTTGCACTATAAATACTAATGAATACAAAAGCTATTTACCATGCTAGCTCCCCTAACATTTTAGAGGCCCCGTCACATCGCTATTCGGTGGTAGTGCCGGGACTAAAAGCCATGTGTAGAAATCTTGGGGTTTTGCCCCTACCAGGATACCACATACCTCTTATCTAAGAAGGGGTGTTATTTTGAGCTTAAGACTTGAATAATAGAAATTGTAATGACTGGCAGGATAATCAGTTCACCTATCTAAACACTGCCTCTAATATAATAAGAATATTTCTTAATTGTGAGAAATTGGATTTCCATGAAAAGAGCCCCAATGCTAACATTTCTCTATAATTACCGCATGGAAAAATTCCGCTTCCGCCTCCTTGCAGACAATAGAAACTTTTTACCCTCCTCACAATGAGCTTGCAGAGAGGAGTCGCTGGAGTTACAGTTGGAGCAAAATCCATTAGAGCAGAGATATCAGTGAACGTGAGTGTTGACAGGAATCACAGGTTGCTTGGAATACCAGCTTAAAGGAAGCGCACGTCTCATGAATGCTTATACTGTTTTCTAAGGTTGATTCCATCGGCTGAAGTTTGTGCCTTCGGAGGAGGAAGAGAAGAAATGAAGAAATAGAAGAGTGCTGCTTCAGAGATAAAGTCTGAAAAACATCCAAAGAGTAAATGAAAATCCAGGAGATTGTGCCCTCTTTAGCCAACTTTCATCCATTGACTTGTAGTCTGAAATACTAGGCTTGAAATCTGTCAGGAACTGGGCCCTCCATCATGTTGCCAATAGTTTCTATTGGCACGAGGGTCTGAAACTTAAATAGACCCCTTTGTTAATTTGGTGCTTCTATGAAAAATGAAAGACGGTGAAACTAAGCTTCAAAAAATCCTCAGTAATTCTGTCTATTCAAAGCTGTTCCTTTGGAAGGCTGAGATAACACAAAGCATTATGTTAGAGCCTTTTGACTGTGCCGAGCACCCAAATAAATCTCAGGAGATCTGAACAGGAAACATACTTACTGATTTAATGATCTCAGGAAAGCACCGACTGGATATGTGCTGCCTCACTAAAAGCCAAATGACGTGGGCATGATTACTGACCAAGACTCTAAAAAGGCAAGTGACAGGAAGAGCCAGAGTGGAACAGGTCAACTCAGACTGGACCATTTTATATAAAGACATTTGGGAAATTCTAGTTCGAAATAAGATTTATCATAGTGTTAAACACATAACTAGTTGTTTTGAATGAATATTGAGTTCATATAAAGATTTTTAGTATTATTTCAAACCTCACCTTTCCCCACCTTCCATCACAAAAAAATAAATAAATAAATAAACATCCAAACAAACAAACAAATAAAATATGTAACAAGAGGATTGATGACTGAAGTCTTCTATTTCAAACTCTCCTCCCTTCCTCTTCAATTTAGATTTAAAATAAATTCTTTACAAATGTAGAAATTTGCTTCAGGTTAGCCATACAAATGGATGCCAATTATATCTTCTATCTAGCTCTTTTCTTCCTTGTGTAGAATGAAATATGAATCATGGATATTCATCGTATTACACTCTGGAAGGTAAAAAGCTAAGGCTAGATTGACGAAATAATTATGTAAATAATAGCAGGCTTCGAAGGAAGAGTAATGGTTGAAAATACTGCATAACATTAAAAAGTTAATATATTTAATGCTAACCTTTGCAGCCTTCAGTAATATTTCAAACATAAGAAAATTGTTGTGGAAAGCTTAATAATATTAAAGCAAAGCGATAGATGTCCTCTTAAAAAATGAACCACCTTGTTTTTCTGGGAAACTGATAGTACACCATTTTATTCTGATGGTAAAAGCCAATGATGAACTTTGATAAATATCAGATTGTAAGCTTTTCTCCTGTACTGGATTTAACTGTGAATAGAGGTCCATTTTTTTTCCTTTAAATAGATAGATAGATAGAGATACAGATTTAGATATAGACTCCATGTGTATTTCAAAAGCCAAGGTACCTAAATCCAGAGGAGTTTCTATATCAGGATATGATACCCTGAAGTTAGAAATACATTCAAACTAAGGCAATATTTGTGATTTAGCTATGACATAATAATTATTTTTTATAAAAAATTCTGTGTTCTTGAATATTTTGTACATATTTGGTACTCAAAAGACATATTTTCTCTGAAAATAAATTATTAGGAATCACCAGAACTGGGTAAAGTCAGAAGATAAGAGGTTTTGACTGCTCAAGGGAAGATTCATTTATGATTTAATGGGTGAGCAATGGATTTGAAACTGTACAAAAATGTTCTCAGGAATGTTGATTACTGAAAAATAGTGATCTTTTAGAAGGCTGAGGGAGGTGCATAGAAGGGTAAAAGAAGAAGGAATATATTGAAAATTTAGATAGAATTTGACATATAACAAGTCTATGTTCATATCATGTCCTTTATGGAAAACAAAGACTAAAAGCTAATTGCTAAAAATAAAAGTTGGCAATGAAAAACTTATCTAGTTTCTTTTTGACAAGATACAAAACTAAACAGTTTGAGTTTAATCTACTGTACCTCTCTCTCCTAATTTATTTTTCTACTATTTTTTCTATTTCCTACTTAGTACATAATCTTGAACATTGTAGCTTTGAGCTTTGTAAGTAGCAAGAGATCATAGAACCTCTCACTGAGGAAACCCCTCTCTTCTGGAATTGAAATTATTTTTTTAAACCCTTAACTTTCATCTTAGAATCAATCCTGGGTATTGGTTCCAAGGCAGAAGAGTGATAAGGGCTAGGCAATGGGGGTTAAGTGACTTGTCCAGGTTCACACAGCTAAGAAGTGTCTAAGGCCAGATTTGAACCCAGGACCTTCCCTTTCTGGGCCTGGCTATCAATCCACTGAGCTACCTAGCTGCCCCCTGGAATTGGAATTCTGATAACTAAATCAATAAGTATTTAAGGGTCATTCACAAACTACATAACAAGTATAATAAGTAAGCTACAAATCATTAGAATAAAAAAAAAAGAATCAAATCATTTCTCTGTTGTGATCATCAGAAAGAGCTTTTTTTTTTTTAATATTGGTCAAAATTGGGAAGAATTATCTATCCTTTCCCTACTACCCTGCTATGGTCTCTTTATACTCTGGGCAGACCAGTCATAAATATTTAGACTTAGAAGTTTATCAAATCTAAGTGCTTCATTTTACAGATGAGGAAACTGAAAACTAGAGAAGTCAAGTTAAAAATCAAGTAACTAAGATATTCTAATCTGAGTTCTTTGACTTCAAATGCACTCTTATTCCCACTGTATTAAATTCCTCTTTTAGATGTATCCAATACTACAGAAGTGAAATGAGGGGAAACACACTGATGGAATTCTGTTTAGTTCAGAGCAGATTTATTCATTCATTCAGAACAATTGGAATCCAGGTAAAAAACAGTGTATCACTTATTATGATTGACAAATGTGATAATAATAATTTTATATACTTTATATGATCAAATGAAATATTTGTGAAGTGCCTTACAAAGCTTAAAGTGATATATAATAGCCAGCTACCTATCATTAATAAAGAAAAAAGCAAAGCAAATACATTTCTTGTTGAAAAAAAAAAGGAAATCTTAAGTGAAAAAAATATGTATTAATGTTGTACCTTTCTAACAGGGCTAGAAACTAAGGGAGAATGGGATGATTCACCCATTGTGACAACCCACAGAACAAGTAACAATATCTTAAAGATTCAAGTTCTGTGAAGAATATAATATCAGTTAATATTCTTCAAACCTATTACATTGTGCTGTGGTTGTTCTGTGCCCGTGTAAATGCATATTGCTCCCTAGAAAGAACTAGCAATTCCCTTTACAATGCATTTATACTTGATTAAAGAATGGATTTGCAATTCAGAGACTGTAATTAGAGCAAAGGGTCTCTATAATTTTAGCTGGCCTCATCCACTAATGATGATGTTATGGAGATTAGCCACTATTATAAGGACTCATGGCCACTAAAATGATTACTGGAAACACATGTATTGACGGTTAGTAGCCCATTCTTTTCTTTCTTTCTTTTTTCTTTACCACAGGAAGCCTATTATAAACAGAATGTTGTACATGACTGCTAGACAGGAAAAGTGAGATTAACAATTAACACCTCACTCAAAGGATTAGTATAACTTCTATGCTGCAATGACTTTGATTCTAATTAAACCTCTCTGAGAGGCATGTGTGTCCTCTTCCAGGTAAATCTTGATGTTTAGATGAATTTTTGAAACCCAAAGAGTTGGTCTATGAAGCGGTACCACTAACATTTTTGGAATCAGAATTTTATCCTCTCATTGATCTTTAACTAGAAAATAGGGTACACTGAAGAAAGCCCAAGTGAGGTTTTCAAGGAAATTCCTCAATTAACAAATACCAAGTATGTTATTTTCCAATGGGGCCATGTAGCTTAAATTTTTATAGATACAGGCAAATCTTAATACACATAATGATTTTATAAACATAAATTTTACATATGGTATATAATGTATGCTCACAACTCACCAAATTCCATCAGTTTTGTACTTTGCAACTCATCTCAATTCTACAGAATTGGGTACTGACTAAGGCAAAGTGGGAATAAGAATGGATTTGAAATCAAAAGACATGTTGAATTCCCTTTCCAGCCCCTTTCTACCTATTTGACTGACTCTCTCTCCTCTCTTTCTCTCTCTCTCTCTCAAATTTTGCGGTCAGGAGTTTGATAAAAAGCCAGTATGCATGTTTATTAAACACAAAACACTTAGTTTATTATTAGAAAATATGGATAGGAAATAGGAAGGAGGAAAGTGAAAATAATCTTATAATAGATTATAACTATACCCAAGATCCCAATCCTAACTAAATTCTTCTATAAAACCCTACATCTATCTGCCTCAGAGGACAGTAACTCTTACTTTTACTAGACCAAAGCCCTTGATTACTCTCACTACTCTCTTTATCTGATAATATAACCACTATCTATCTACCCAAATTATCAATGATCCATAAAGTTATTAAGGCCTTAAATCTGTTTCTCAGTCTCTTCACAGTCCTAGAGACAGGGAGTCACACACACCTCTCCCCAGGGGACCCAGAGACAAAAAGCCCTTTCCAAAGATCTGTAACTTACAAACCACACTCAGCCACACCCTTCTAACTGTCACCAACTGGGAAGCCGCATAGCAGGTGGTCTCTAACTGCCAAACTGCACAGCAGGGGATCTCTTACTGAAAATATTATTACTCCTTTTCCTCTTAAATATAAAAATAGGAGAAATTAATAAAAACTCTCTTAACAAAAGATATATATCTATACATACTATTTTAGTGAATTCACTGCATTATGTGTTTATACATGTGATGAAAAGTCATCAAATTGAACTATCTTCTCAAGTAAGCCATCATTCTCTTTTTTGTAACCAACAGGGGTAACTGAATGTAAGACATCATATGTCAAGCAGGCAAAAAAGAATGTCCAAATTTTACATATATAAAAGTCACATAAGAGGAAAATAAAACCAATCTAAAAACATATGACAGTGTAATGGAAAGAGAATGGGATTTGTCTAAAAAACTGGGTATGAATGACAACGAATCTGGTTATGAATCACCAGGAATCTGTCTATAAGTCATGACTTTATTTTGTTTTTAAAATCTCTATGATGGGGATAGAATACTAATAGTCTCATTTCACATAGTTGTCAGGAAGAAAATGCTTTACAAACCTCACAGTACTATAGAAATATGTCAATATAATTTAAGAAAATCCACACTTCAGATAATGTTTGTGCATGATAACTTTTGTTATTCCTTCTAAGTCTAAGATTCAATGGTCATAGAATTCTTTCTCCTCCTGTAATCTTCCTTATGATTTTTTCTATTTTTCTTCTTTTAGTACAAATTAGTGGCAAAATCCAAAAATTCTAATTCATCTGCTCTTTAGTTCCCCAATTATTCTTAGGGTAACAGAATAAGCATTACTTAGAAAGAAAAGAAAGAAAGAAAGAAAGGAAGGAAGGAAGGAAGGAAGGAAGGAAGGAAGGAAGGAAGGAAGGAAGGAAGGAAGAAAGAAGGGAGGGAGGGAGGGAGGGAGGAAGGGAGGAAGAAAGAAGGGAGGGAGGGAGGGAAGGAGGAAGGGAGGGAGGAAGGAAGGGAGGAAGGAAGGAAGGAAGGAAGGGAGGAAGGGAGGAAGGGAGGGAGGGAGAAAAAAAAGAAATTGCAGTGTATACTGCAAAGCATAAAAAAGTGGTAAAATGTAGATAAAGAATTAACTGCATACAAATGAGTGTAACTTCCATAATTTGGCCCGTCTGTGAATAGATTTTAATGTATTTTTTTTCTTTACTTGTTTTTGTTTCTTTTACATTAAAAGGAGTTGGAGATATGAATCCAAAAAGGATAGGAAAAGCTGGCATAAACAGAAGAATTTCTTCCTATATTTTGAGAGACTTCTGAGGAGCATTGGAGCTAATGCTGTTTGAGTAAGTAGAGATTTAACTGGAGCAGTGGTTTTATGAAGCAGAGATAGTAGGGAGAGCATGGTAGCAATAATCAATGAAGTTTAGAGTATCCACACTTTAGACTTGCTAAATAAAATTGCACCAGATTTAACAGGTTCTCATTATGGCAATTTCCTACCATTTTACAGCTGAGAAAATGGGACATTAAGACTTAGATCTTAGCCATTCCCTTTCACAGAGGTCTCCGTTCCTAGCTCCTCCAATGACATAGCATCCACCAACTCACAGACCCCCTTCACATTCCTAAAAATCACTCTCATGCTGAAATCATTTTCCCTGAGGTAAGGGGTGGAGGACAGAAGAGATTTAAATATGTGTATTCCTTAAATAGTCAGAATTCTTCCAGTTGTCCAGATATTGCTGTCATCTCTGGCTCATTCCTTTCCCTCAATTCTCCACATCGAATATATTGCTAAGTCCTGTAGATTCAATCTGTATATTTTTCATTTCTTTCTCTTCTCTTTTCCCATCCTAGCAACACTCTGCTTCTTGTCTCTTTAACATCTATACATATATTTACATATAGGTATATATATGTATAATATATATTTATATATTATATAGAGAGAGTATTATGTGTTGGAAAGGAAAGAACTAGAGATTCCCCATTTTCTCTCCTTTCCAACACATAATAGCCAACATTTATACACATATGTGTGTATACATAAATACATTTGTATACATCTATATAATGGTTCACAATAAATTTATCAATGTTACCTAGTTTTATCTTTACAACAACTCTCAGAGGTGGTGCCATTATTCCCATTTTTCAAATAAGGAAGCTGAGGCAGCACCATTTAAGTAACTTATAAAGAGCAATAGCAAGTAAATGGCTGAGGTCATATTTCAGCTTATGCGTTACTGACTTCTGGTATACTGGTCTGTTACACCAGTTTTCTATGAACCAACATCTTTCATACCATATCTATAATATTTCTAAAGCACAATTCTGTCACATTGTTGCTTCAAAAGCTCTCTATAGGAAATGGCATAAACTAATCTGGCACCCTCCAAGATACCCAGAATTTGGCAATAGAAAGAGTATTGGACCTGAAGACCCAGGATTTGAATTCAAATGCCATTTCTGTCACATTACCAAATATCACCTTAAACCACTTAAAGATTAATTTCAAATCACTTAACCTCTCTGATCTTCAGTTTCTCCTATCAAATGAGAGAAATATAGGAGAGAACATCTAAGAAACTCTTGGGTTATAATTCTATGATCTGACCGCCATTTCAAGCCTTAATTCACATTACCCTCACTTTATGCAAGGTATGTTTTAGACAAAACACATTGACATTCCACCTCCTATTTATCATTCATGATGGAAATCTTTTCCCTCTTCTCTGCCTTTCAGATTCTTTTGACCAAAATTAGTATAGAAAACTGGATCTCCTGAGAGGAAAATTCCCTCTATCTATGTAGGTCAGTAGTGATTCTGCAACTTATAGCTTAATAAGGAAGCTAAATTTTCCATGCATTTCTGCAATGCTCATCTCATATGCTTCCCTCTCCAACTCACCTCCCAGGATTCCCAGTAAAATGTAACCAGCTTTTACTAAAGAACTAAAGAAGGGATTTTGATGAATTGAATCACTGTGAAGCATACCAACTTTTCAGGGAAAGAGATAAACAACCTATTCAAATAGGTTTTTATGAGAATTGAGAGTTACATACTAAAATAATTCCTTTTAAAATATAATTTAATATATGATTTATGAAATGAATTATTAATATATATTATATAATTTTAATAATATTTTATAATGACTCAAAATGAAGGGAAGACAATCTTAAATCAATTTATAATCATTGTCAAGGTATACAGTGATTGGGGCAGCAAAGTGGCTTAGTAAATAGGGTTCCAGGCTTGAAATAGAGAAGACCTGATTTTAAATATGCTCAGACACTTCCTAATTGTGTGACCTTGGGCGTATCACGTAAACCTGTTTGCCTATCCCTTGTCCTCCTGTCTTAGAGTTGTTACTAGGAGAGAAAGTAATGTATATGTATGTTTCAAATTTATGTTAATATGAGTCACTCCCCAAATGACAAATAGTGAAAGGATATGAGTAGTCAGTTTTCAAAGGAATAAAAGTAAGCTATCAATAGCCATATGGGAGAAAAATATTGTTCTAAATCACTTTTAGACAAGTATGAATTGAAAACAACTTTGAAGTTCTACCACATACTCATCAGATAAGCAAAGTTAGCCAAAAAGAAAGAAAAAAGGAAAATGATAAATGTTATTGAAGGTTTTTCTTTTTCAAGGCACAGTAATGCACTTTCAGTGGGACAGTAAATTAGTATAGTTATTCTGGAAAGCATTATGGAACTGTACCCAAAAAAATTATTAGACCCTTTGACCAAGCAATTTAACTATTGTGCCTATAGCCTGGATATAGCAAAGAAAGGGGAAAGGAACCCATATAAAAATATCTATACTAGGTCTTGTTACAATGGCAAAGAATGAGAAGGAAAAGAATTGGGGAATGACTGGACAAAATGTAGTATGTGAGTTTAATGGAATACTACTGAATTATATGAAAGAGATGGTTACAGAGAAAACAAGAAAGATTTTTTTAGTGAATGATGTGGAATGAAATGTTCAGAAATAGGAAAAGAATTATACACCATCAGCAACATTGTAAATATAAGCAGATTTTAAAAACTTAAAAACACTAATAAAAGCTAAGGCCAATCATCAATGATGATCCCTGCTATTGACTTTCTGATAGGTAAGAGTCTCAAGTTTCAGAATGAAACATACATTTTTTGTAAACAACCAGTGGATTTCATGTTTTTATTATAGCCATAAATTTTAAGATTAAAATATATGTATATATAAAGTATCTTATTTATTCTTTTTTCAGTATTTTCTCAGTTTGTGGACATATAGAAGTCATTCTTCAAACAATATTTCTGTTCTCTTAGTTCTTCTCATTTCATTCTTTATAATTTCATTTAGGGTTGTCAATGTTTTTCCAAAATTAACCAGTTTATCATTTTTTTAAAAATTTCCAGTGAAGAATTGGAATAAACTGTGAACAAATAAGTGTTTATTAACTTTTTTATAGAAGAAATATTAAAAAAATATTTATGATGGATATGAAGGTCAGAAGGATTATAAAATTACCTAGTAAGAAGTACAACCAAATGACCTTGAGAAATTAGAAAAATAGAAAAATAACAAGCATCAAAATAAATATCAATTATTCTGATGAGAAACATAATCAAATACACAATTGCTAACGTAAGGAATTCAAAAGGTGGATCAATAAAGAAGTATTAGGATTAGATAGGATGACAAACTGAATGAACATAAAACCCAATTTGCAATATAAAAACAATTGCTACTTTTGATTGTACTCATGAGTATATTATGTCTTAGAAAAGACAAAATTCTATACTGTTTCTAACCAATTTTAAATAAAAACTCAGTTTTCCATAAAATTTCACTAAAAGTAAGAGAAAATAGAAATGAGTTAATAAAAAAACATAAACTCGTAGAAAAAATTCCCAGAATAATGAGACATTAAAAAAGGTTAGAAAATTAGGCAAGTTCAGTCTGGAAAACAGCTTAAGAAAAGACAATAACTGTCTAGAAATGCATTAAGAACTATGATGATATAAATAAGGCAAACTAATTATTCTTGTTAGTCATTGAGGACAAGTCATATATTAAATTCTAGGTGAGATCACATAAATTAAGCAGATCAAATACTTATTATATGTATATTTGGGTGGGAAAATAAGAAATAAAAATATATTATAAACACTTTAAAATATTAGAATACAGTATGAAGCTCATATAAACACATCAAAAAGAGATATCTAATTTTTGTCCCAGGATTTTAATTGATACTGCATCAGTAAATTCAATAGAGTAAAAATCAAAATTAATTAGAATGAGTTAGAATTTTTGTTGTAAAAACAACTTTTTTTTGCTAAACTTTTCACTATTTAGATGGTCTGTATTGACATCAGGTATATGCCTTTGAATGATTCTTATAGTTTTTCATGTTAAATCTAAATATAAAAAATAATTTTAATAAAAGTTGATAAAAAGTGTCAGTGAAGATCCACTTCTGAACTGAATCCTTGTCCTCATTCAAATCCAACAGATTCCTTCATATTCAGTCATCATTATAAAGCAATACTTATTTACTCCAAATAGAAGCCCAGAATATTTTAAGTCATTCTACATTAACCACTAAAACATTCATTTAAATTTAGTACTTAGCATTCACATAGCCCTGCTGCTAACAAAAATAAAAAATTATTTAAAAGAGTGCCCTTTAATATTACATTCTCATTAAATGAGAGCTGCAGCATCTACTCCACAAGTAAGCAAAAACTCAACCCATTTAATCAGTTTTAAACTTAGTACTTCTTCATGCCCGTTTCCTCTTTTAAATAATATTACCATATATATGTGTATAAATCAGAGTAAAATAGCTATCTCACTTAAATAAAATGAAGCAAACAGAAGATAAAAACTGAAATTTATCCTATATATGTTTCTTGTCAATATGAAAAATGGCCAGTTCTCATATGCCCACAATTTCCACCAAATGAATAATTGCAATCATACAACTATTACTTGAGGTTTTAAAGTCATTTAATCCTTAAAAATATCCCTAATAGCTAAATGACAAAAGAGAAAAGGATCTTTCAAAGGAGCACCCCGTAGTTTTCTTTGGGAGGTTCATGTTTCATTTCATGGTCTTATTGACACATATTTGTAATTCCCAATTTCACAACCTCAAAACTACTTTATTCTCTGAACTTCCTGCTTCCCTTTTCTCCCAGTGACTGGCATGAGTCTTGTAAAGCAAAAAGTCACTTCTCTAGTTCTCATTATACCTACTTCTAGTCCCAATACATGGCCAGGTTCAAACTTAGATCAAGAGATGACTTCACAAGCATCTCAAAAGCATCTCTGCTCATCTAAATCAATTTTGTTTCCCTCTTACAAGCACAAGCTCATATCCATCTTGGTTGTCCCTACCAATTCAATTCAACAGCTTCTATGTGCCTAAACTGTGCTAGGCATACATTCTGGGACCATAGCTTCTATAGTACAAAAGTCCTGGACACTAGTTCCATACTTACCTTTTCCAGTTTGAAATATCTTGCTGATTTACATATTTAATTTACATATTGCATTAACATGTAAATAAATTTACATATTTAGCATATACATATACACAGTGGATTTGATAAATGGGAGTCCAATCATCAGAGTAGATATATCACACTCTGTCTATTATTAAACTATTGGGGAAAGGCTGGGAAGCCTGCTTCCCGAAAGACATGATGATATCTAATAGAAACTCCCCAATTCAGAACATGAACAAGTACTGTGACTGTTTCCAGTACCCTACCTATGTGAAGAGGAGAAGTCTTCTAATTGGTTACTGAGTCAGAACTCACAAGTCACTCTAAAGATTCCATCCAGCCAAACGATGGCCTCTTTCAAGCCTGCCTCTGAGCTCTCCTTGTTCTTTCTTTGCTTAAGTTCTAAACTGGTCTTCTTTATCGCTGACCCACAGAGGATTACTGAATTTCCACCTTTCCTTCCAGTTCATCCATGGATATTTTACCCTTAATTTAAAATCTAAAACTTGATTGCCTGATTGAGGACCTCTTTAAGCATGTTATCATTTACTTAAGTAGGATGGGGTGGCTTGGTTAATTTACTCCATCAATCGTGTGTGTATATGTGTGTGTGTGTGTGTGTGTGTGTGTGTGTGTGTATCTACCATCATCCTGGTAAGATTTGGAATAGCTGTGTGGAAAAGGAAGACTAAGTTGCTGATGCCCCTGGAAGTTGCATGTCTTCTCACCTGGAGATGAAGGAAAGATAGGGGTTTTCCCCCATTATAATGGTGGTTTTTCAATCTTTCTGGAAAAGGAAATAGCAAAAATATGAGAGGGAGAAGGGAGAGCTAAGAAAAAATGGCTGAAAAAAGAAGAGAAAAGAGAAGGAAAAGGTAGGACTAAAATGAAGGAGAGAAGAGAAAGACTGAGGAGTACCATGACACTTACCTGTAATAAAATCAAGTGGAATCCACTGGTTATACCCACTTCTTCAAGGACAAAGGGAAATTTAAAAAAAAAAAAAGAAGAAGGTCAAACCTTTCCCATGACTTTCTTTCCTGTTTTATCTCTATTAATAAGTAGTATACTTACAAGTAACCTGAATTTTGTCTGAACCATAAAAAGACCAGAGGTTAGTTATAGATAAATTTAAATTAAGAAAAACAAACAAACAAACAAAGGGGCAGCTGGGTGACTCAGTGGATTGAGAGCCAGGTCTTGAGATGGGAGGTCCTGGGTTAAAATCTGAATTTAGCACAATACCTCCCAGCTGTGTGACCTGGGACAAGTCACTTAACCCCCATAGCCATGCCTTTATTTCTCTTATGCCTTGAAACCAATGCACAAAATTGATTTGAAGATCAAAGGTGAGGGTTTCAAAAAAGAAAGAAAGAAAGAAAGAAAGAAAGAAAGAAAGAAAGAAAGAAAGAAAGAAAGAGAGAGAGAGAGAGAGAAAGAGAGAGAGAAAGAAAGAAAGAGAGAAAGAAAGAAAGAAAGAAAGAAAGAAAGAAAGAAAGAAAGAAAGAAAGAAAGAAAGAAAGAAAGAGAGAAAGAGAGAAAGAAAGAGAGAAAGAGAGAAAGAGAGAGAGAGAGAAAGAAAGAAAGAGAGAAAGAAAGAAAGAAAGAAAGAAAGAAAGAAAGAAAGAAAGAAAGAAAGAAAGAAAGAAAGAAAGAAAGAAAGAAAGAAAGAAAGAAAGAAAGAAAGAAAGAAAGAAAGAAAGAAAGAAAGAAAGAAAGAAAGAAAGAAAGAAAGAAAGAAAGAAAGAAAAGAGACAAATCTCTCACTCAATTTTAGGAACTTTATGTGCAGGGGGTTCTGAACTATTTAGACTTTTCACTTGATATAAACTCCATAAAGTATTAAAATATTTCTCATATGCTGTAAATGAGCAAATTGCAATTATCAGATTTGATTGATTAAATATCCAAAATGAAATGAGTAGGAAAAAAGGGTAGTGATGACTATCGTTGGCCAAATGCACTTTCTATAGACACTCACCTACACACATATACTCTGACTTCCTCCCATAGCTCCTGCTCTATGTAAGGAAAAGATTATTTCTTTATAGACTTTCAGCAAACAGCATGTTGTAGTCAGCATATGATGCTGAGAACTGTACTTGAGCAGGTAAAAAAGACAAGATAATTTATCCAGGGAGAGCTTAAAGTCTATTATAACTAATGGAAGAATGTTTGAAACTACATTGTTTCAGTTCAGTGCAAAACTATATTAAGTACTCATTATGAAGGATAAACCAAGTTTAATTCTTTAAGAGTGAGAGAACAAGATTAAGATTATATGGGCTAATTTCTATCCGATTTAGCAAGGTCTGTAAGGGCAGGGGCTATGTGAATTTTAATACATGTTTATACAACCTCCCTCAAATACCTTGTATGAAGCCATGAACCAGAGCCCCTTTCAACTCATGTGAATTACGAATATTCTCTTTTTTCCATATGTCTAGGCATCTTCACATATAACTGCTGAGACTAATACGGGACCAGCAACTTTTGTTATGCTGAGTTTAAGGAAATAAGCTGCCCTTTTGCTCATGTTTCCTTACCTCAGAGACTTCTTGATGTCACTGCTTGAGAAGTTATATCATTTGTGATTGCAGAAAGCTGGATAAATTCCCATTGTCATCCACTCACTGCATACATTCAGCCCAGAAGAGTTATGTTGCAATAAGTACTCTCCATCAGAATAGAAGGTTATGTTCCAGGTCCTCACTAATGTAACTGCTCAATGAGCCACATGAGGCCGTTCTAACAGGTCAGAGATCCAGAGGGATAGGAAATATTAGTGCCTGACTCCTCTGACCTTCATTTGTTCAGAGCCAAGACTGTTTCAATAGCAGACAATCCCTCTATACTCCCAATAATATGATGTCCTTCATTATTTCTTTCTTTGTCCTTGTCTGTCAGTGTTTTGTTGTTGTTGCGGTTGTTGTCATGGCTGTTTTTCATTAGTCAGCTCCTTTGTAATCCTGAGATTAAACTTCAACACTTTTCATTGTTCCTATGTCCCAGATTCTGATCACCCCAGATACCCAGTTCTTACTCATTTTAAGTCCTAAATTTATCTTTGCATTGTTCTTTCTCTTCCCAACTTTCCCATGCTTAAGGCAGATTTACAGACCTGTAGTTATATAGGAATAGGACATTTTCTAAAGACAGTCAGCTTCCTCTATTATTTAGATTGTCTATCAGTTCATAAATATTTCTGCTCATTCCAGTAGCATTTTAGCAGAACAATTTGTTTCTTTCATCAGGCAATGTGTCTTACATAGAGCAAATGTTTTGTAAATGTTTATTGAATCGTTTCTTTCTGTGATCAATTATTCCCTAACATCTTCCACACAACCACTTCTCAAAATCTTTTGTTAACTTCAAAACTCTGGCCAAATGCTATCTTCTAAATAAAGCATTTGTTCATAGCCCACAGCTACCTGTGCCCTATCTCTAAATTCCACCTTGTATTTATATGCACCTATATATTTGTGTATATAATATGTGTTTATATGCAGAAACACATATGGGGACAGACAGAAAGAAAGATACATAAGTAGATCAACACAAAGAGAGAATTATAATGGATAAAGAGCAAACCTCATAAGTAAGACTTGAGTTCAAGTTTTGTTTCTATCGCATATTCCCTATATGGTTCTTGACAAGCCACTTAAACCCTTAATGTTCCAGGCAGTTAGTTATATAGGAATATAAGTTTGTAGGAATCTTAAAAGTGAGGGAAAGAATTCTATTTGGGCATACTAGCTCATAAAGAAAGTCTCTTTAGAAAGCAGTAATTAAACTTCCTTGACTGGAGTGGAGAATTATGAGGAGGAAGGTGAGTAGCAGTGATGAAAAGAAAACTAACGTTACAGATAAAATGATATTTGGTGAATTGATTCAAGCATTCTGGAGGGCAATTTGGAATTATGCCCAAAGGGCTATAAAAGAATGCATACTCTTTGATCCAGTAATACCTCTACTAGGTCTGTATCCCAAAGAGATAAAAAAAATGGAAAAGGATCTGTTTGAACAAAAATATTTATAGCTGTACTTTTTGTGGTGGCAAAGAATTGGAACCTAAAGGGATGCCCCTCAATTGGGAAATGGCTGAACAAAATGTGGCATATGAAGGTGCTAGAATACTATTGTGCTATAAGGAACAATGAACAAATTGATTTTGGAAAGAACTGGAAAGATCTACATTATCTAACCCATAGTGAAATGAGCAGAACCCAAAGAACATTATACAGAGTAACTGAAATACTGTGGAACAATCAAATGTGATAGACTTTGCTATTAACAGTAATACAATGGCCCAGAACATTCTGAGAGATTTATTTAAAAAGAATTCTATCCATCTCCAGAAGAAGAACTGTCAAGGTATAAATGGAAATAATAACATATGATCAATCTCTTGTTTACTCAGGTATATGATTTGAATTTTATGCACTTATAAAAATGAATAATATGGAAATATGTTTTGCTTGATAATAATGGGGGAGAGAAGAAAGGAGGGAGACAGCATTAATCATATAATTAGAAAACTTAAGTGGAAATTTATTATTGAATAAAAAAGATAAAATGTTTTTAAATAGTTGCACAAAAAGACAATACAATTTTGGGGAGATGATAAAAAATATGATGACAAAGATATCAGAATAGAAAAGTAAAGCAAATAATTTAAAATTTAGATTTGAGCTCTACAGAAGGATCAGGGTCAGAAGGCTATCCATTGTATTTAGGGGCTATTGTCATAAAAGTGATACTTGAAACTGAAATTGAGTGAGATTTCCAAAATATACTGAAAAACATAGAGTATAAGACTGATCTTTTGGGAATGTCCAGATTTACAAAATAGAAAGAAGAATAGTAAAGGGCAAAGGAAAAAGAGGAGGAAGTCAAAAAAATTAAGAGATGAACCTTGTGAATTTAATCTCATGGAAGAAAAGAGAAGATAAAGTTTCAAGGTGTAGCTCTGCTGAATGCAGCAGAGAAGTCAAAGAAATTAAGACTTGGGAAAAGATCACTGAATTTGCCCATATAATGATTATTTGTGTCTATTGGGATTGAATATTTGAAGAATAAAAGAGCAAGAGTCAAATTGTATATGATTAAAAAGAGTGGGACGTGAGAAGAATGAAGCAGCGATTATAGATGTTTTTATTTAGAAACAACACTGAGAATGAAAAGAAAAAAAACTTTGTTATGAGGAAAAGTATAATCAAGGGAAGTTCCTGTGTGTATTTAAAACAATGTGTTTTTATTAAGTGCATGTTTGTAGGCAGAGGGCCAAATCCATTTCAGAGGAAGCTATAAAAAATCCTTCTGAAAGAATTAAATAAGGAAATAGAATGATAAAGAATGGAAGGGACATGTAGAGGAATAGCATTAGAAAAGAGAAGGGACACCTAATCTTCAGATGTTGAAGGTAAGAGAGAATAGACCTTGTAAGCTAAATAAATATTTAGATTCAGAGTAGCAAGATTTAAATACTTAGAGGATGAAAGCAAGGAAGATGTATCTAGGTGTTCACAGGGTCATCTTCTAAGTGATGGCATATCAGGTAAGAAATGAGGAATGTGGCAGTGAGCTTCCAAAATGAAAATATAAACAAAGTCAATTTCCTGGACCATATGTCTACTTTGGCATGTCTGAGAAAAGGAACTTTTGACCAAGAGTATGTCTCTCTTCAAAGAGATTTAAAAGCTTCTGTAAGCAAAAGGAGCAGAACCAGGAAAACATTGTACACAGAGACCGATACACTGTGGCACAATAGAATGCAATGGACTTCTCTACAAGCAGCAATGCAATGACACAGGACAATTCTGAGGGACTTATGAGAAAGAACACTATCTACATTCAGAGAAAGAACTGTGGGAGTAGAAACCCAGAAGAAAAACAACCACTTGATCACATGATTCAATGGGGATATAACTGGGGGTGTTGACTCTAAATAATCACTCTATTGCAAATAGTAATAATATGGAAATAGGTTTTGAACAATGATTTATGTAAAACCCAGTGAAATTACCCATTGATTCCAGGAGTGGGGAGGGAAGATGAGAGGGAAAGAACATGAATCATGGAACTGTGGGAAAATATGATTAAATTTCTAAAAAGCTTCTGCAGTGGATAAATTCTACTCACCAGTCTAGTCCCTTAATATTTTCCTATCTTTCTGAGAGGAGCTGAGAAGAACTATATCTCCCAAGGTTTATTTTTTCAATTTAGCATGCCTTGAGATGAGCATGCTTCAAGCCTTGCCTGAATGATTACTGTAATAGAAATTGGAAACAAGGAAAAAAAATTACCTTTAGTTCTTCATTCCATGCACTCATGTACCCCAACCCCAACAGCTAATTTCTGCTTCAGTTAACAAGTATGTCAAATAAAATTTTATTTCCAATATCACCTACCTCAAGTATCTGTGTCCCATTTTTGTCTGTATAGCACCTACATCTCACCCTTTGTCAAAATCTGTGATCTTTTTACAGCAGTTTACATCTCAGTGTAAATTTAGGTCAATACGTTACCAAGGCCATACAAAAATGACATTTTTAAGTGTTTTCTCTAATTGTAAAATCAAAACCATCTGTTTCCATTAAGAAAAAAAAAGTCAGGTATTAGAAGCATGTTCCTGCTATCTTTGAAATCACCTCACAAGAGGCACTCACCTGTGGTACACTTTTCATCTTTCAAGTGCTCTGTAGGAGAAAAAAGTGATTACAAGAAGGGAATTTATTTCCTTTTTATTTCTGTTTCTCTAGTTATTGCTGCCAACCTTTTCCTTCTTATTCTCACTGAAGAAAAGGTTCTTTGTCACTATCAAGATCCAACCCCTTAACTTCTGCTTAGATCTCTAAACCCCTTGATATATGCTAGTTTTCCTTCTTAAAATATGGTGAAAACTGAGCAAGAGATTTCAGATTTGGTTTAACAAATACACAATGTAGTGAAACCATCACCTCCTTTGTTGTAGACTGGATACTTCTTTTAAAATGATTGAGGATTTTGAAGCTAAGTCCAAACCAGAGCTTGCAATCCGTATAAACCCCTGGTTCTTTTTCAGATGAAATCCTTTCTAGTGTTACATCCCCTACCTATTAATCTGGCAGATGATTTCAGCTACTTAAGTTTAGGACTTTTGATTTAAATGATAAACTAGCTAATAAAAGAGAATAGAAAGGAAAAATTATTCAAAAAAGTCTTAAGGGTAAAACACTGACATTTATGAGGGACAAATCTGAAAAATAAATAAATCATTTTCAGGTAGAAAAACAGTTTAATTTTAAAAGAAGAATTTTTTAAGGTTCTACCTAAGTTGTCTTCTTAACACTTGTTTCAAATAACTCACAAAAAAATCCATGTCTGTCTCAAATGGATTTTACTGTACGTGAATTTTTTAGTGCAATAAGTAATGTGCACATTTTTGAGAATTATTTTTGGAGTTCATCTACTTAGGAACTACCTTGAAGCCAATACAAACATTCACCATCATATGCATCCTACAATAATACGGGACACACATGAAAAACATGTGCACTGAAGTTTTAATTATCATCACTATCTTATTTTCAAAATATTGATTGTTTCCCCAAATATTACATATAAATATGTATGTAGACATGAAAAGTGTTCCTCTGCAGTTCAGAAAGAATAATGCTCTGCCCCAGCATGTTACCTTTCCTCCACAGAAAGTATAGCAATTGAAAAGTCTACTGCCAGGTACTGTGTATAAAAAGCAAACAGATTTAGGACTGGTAAGAAGCATGTCTACATCCTGGCATGCCATTAGGCTAAGAATGTTGTGACTTTTGGACTACTTTTTTTCACCTGTAGAGCTAGGAAATCTCAATATTAAATGTAAGTTTAAACAAAACTTTCTCTATAACAGTCCATAAGCATGTATATTCAAGGTGTAATTCAAGGTGTTGACATCATCCTTTACACCACTCCATGCAGTCTGGATCCTGGTTTCCTCAGGGATTAGTTCAGTAATTACCAGTAAGAATCGGTGCAGGGACTCGAGTCTAAGCAATTATCTGGGTAGTTTGGACTCATGTACTCTAAACTTGGCTCCATTCTAAGGATTTCCAAACTCTGGGCAAATTATGAGTCTTTTTTAAAGGCAATTTCTAAATGGCATAAATGTAATAAAGGGTCAGTTAATGTCCAGTCTCAGTCAATGTCAAAATCAGGATCAATGTGCATTTTATATAGGAAATTATCTTTTTTATCTTTTGAAAAGGACAACATGAATGCCATGCCCCAGAAGTTTCCTAAAACTTTCAGGATTTTTTAAATTTACATTTCAGTAGGCATATATGCAAAATGAAATCTACCCTGTTGGTTAAATGACCCCTAAAACGATGGAAAAGGCAAAGCCATATTGCCTCAACTAGTAATTTTTTTCCACTTGTGATCCAGAGATAAAGCTCAACTGGGCAGTTAGATGTTAGAAACTTCTCTGACCAATCTCTTTGAATCATGCCTTCACCAAGTTTTCTGTTCAGAGAACTCATATGTTGATGTTTAGAGAGCATAAACCTTCAGCCTAATGAAGTCAATAGAATAAGACCACTTTTATTCACCCAACAAAAATGCAATGAATGAACACCCAAACTCACAAACTATCAAGTCATCCCTTTGTCCTTCTCTGGTGGACTTCCACCTTCCCCAAAGACTTAGTCACTTTTCAAGTCTTACTATACCATGCAATGCTTAAAGTCTTTGAACAAAAGGAAACATTCAAGAATTAGAGAAAGAGAATCAATTTCTCTTTCTATAGTGAATTCTAGCTTCCAATGGGCTTATACAGCAGCCCTTCAAACTTAGAGCTTTCTAAAGCCATGACCCTTCAAAAAAAGAAAAGTAAAAAGTTGGAGTTCACAAAGAACATATCCATACACTAACCCAGAACACCACAACTAGGTAACTTCCACAGTACCAAAAAACAACAGGAATAGAACTTATTCTTCTAATTGTGTTTCTACTTTTCACTCATAATTATTAAAATGGGTGATCATCCAAAAGTTAATTAACCCTTAAGTCACAATAATGTCAATAGCTAGATTTATTAATAAGAAAAAGAAAATAAGAGAGAACTATAGAAAGGAGATGAAGAATTTCCGCATCTAATAATCCAGAGCTTAACAACTCAGTGTCTGTCTCCAAATCTCAGCCTCAGAAAATAACCCCCCTTCCAACTCCCTGCTGGGTCTCATCTTATACTTCTTTACTATATCCATTAGCTCTCTTACATCACTCCCCAGGAACCAATCACAATTCTTCAATTATCCTGGCACTACTCAGGGGAGCAGTGCTTATGGAATCAATTCCCTGGTTGCTGATTGACCCAAATTCAAAACAAATGGAAGGGAAGTCTAATTCTTTGATTGATAAAATCAAAATACAAATTCTCTTCTCACACACTTCTCCTTTGACATCTGCCAAATTCCATACAAATAGATTGTTTTGTGATCTGAGATGATCAAGTGTCATATTATTAAGGCCTTGGGCTACTAGTAAGTTTTATCAGTGCAGGCACAGCTTGACTCTTGGCCCCATGGGTCAAAGAAGTTGTGATAGTTTGTCACCTTTCTGAGATAAACTAAACGAACTCAAATGGTATGGAGAGGAAGAGGCAAAAACCACCAGATCCGGCTATGATTGCATCATCAATCCCACTTCTTTGTTTTCCATATAAGAAAACTGAAGATCAAAGAATTCAAATGACTTATCCATGATTATAGAGCTAATAAGTGATTTGTGAGGAGGAAGTAGGATCATCATTAATGTTTTCTTTTTCTTTTGGTATTTTCTTTTTCCCAATCTTTAAAAATACAAATTTAACATTCATTTTTTTTTTAATTTTGAAGTCAAAATTTCTCTCCCTCCTTCCAGACCATTGCTGAGGTAACAAACAATTTTCTATTGGTCAAACATGCGTAGTCATCCAAGACATATTTCCACATTAGTCATATTGTAAAAGAAAACACAGATCAAAAAACAAAGAAGAAAAGTAAAGTTTTAAAAAGTATGTTTTGATCTGCATGTAGACTCCATCAGTTCTTTCTCAGCAGATGGATAACATTTTTCATTGTGAAGGTCTTCTTGAATTTAGGGGCATCTGACCTAAGCCTTTAAGAGAAACTAAGTTTCCAGCAGGTGGAGGTAAAGAGGAAGAACATTTTAGACATGAGGTATTGCCTATTCAAGCATGTAGAATTAAAGATGGACTAAGTAAGCTAATTTCACCTAGAGCAACAGCAACAGGTAATGAAAGCCAAAGGTGAGTGTGGCATGTGTATCCACACCAGATTGAACAAGATATACTGAAATACAGTAAAATTAAATGAAGTAGCCTGTATAAATGGAGATTTTGAACCCTAGACTTCAATCCTCAGAAATCCTTGGTATTTCCCAGAATTCCCTATAATCTCTCCTGAGTCTCCACGTTGGTGAGATCACAATTATTGGTATTTAACTGGCAGTAAAGCCTCCCACACTGTCTTCCTTTGCAATGATGCAGCAAGTATGGTGGTAAGGTGGGGATAGTACGTTTTTTTTGTTTTTTTTATCCTCCTTATTCCTTGATTTCTAATGATCCTTAATAAACCTCATAAAATATAATATTTTTATTATTAGAGATATAATTTATCTTTTACAAGCTAAAGGGCTTAGTGGATTAAGAAGAGCCAGGCCTGAAGACAAGAGATCTTCAGTTCAAATCTGGCCTCAGACACTTCTTAGACTATGTGTGACTTGCCTAGCCCTTACTGTTCTTCTGCATAGGAACCAATATAAAATATTGATTTTAAAGTGGGAGGTAAGGGGTTTTTTTAATATTAAGTAAAATAAAGTTTTGATTGTGAAAAATTAAAGACATTTGGGAGACTTTTTTAATATCAAGTGATTTTAAAATGTTCAGCTCTTCATGAATTTTGGACTGACACATTCTTCTAGAATGCTTAAGAAAGAGGATTATTGAGTATGTACTGAAAAGTGTGATCTTTGGGATTTACATAGACAATGACTGAGAACTTGGCTATATTCAGCCATTAAAGAAACCAATTAGATTTCCCCCTCCCCAACTCAATTTTACTTGTGGTCAATAACCACATAATTGATTGGATGCCTCATGAGGCCATCTGAAACAACAAGAATAAACTGTCTAGTCATGTGAATACATTGTGTTTTAATGAGAATTAAATCCTCCTTAAGCTAATAATCCCAATAATTGTCTAAAAGTTGCCTTTTCACCAAAGAATTGATTATAGGAGCTTTAGTGACACCTGCAACAGGAAAGTCCAATGTCATCAATATGTCAATTAAAAGAAACAGTAGATTTTTCTTCTAATCAAAAAGCAATTTACTTGAAAGAGTTCTTTAAAGAACTTAAAGTTCTTTAAAGAAAAGACATTCTTTAGCCATTAAGTAAGAACTAAAAATGACTGAAAACAGATCCATAATCTTAGCAAAAAGACTCCCTGCTGGCAAGTGATGCCACATTTCAACCGGCAAAAAAAAAAAAAAAAGCATATACCATCAAGCCATATGACATAATGCTTCCTCTTTCATTCACTTGTGGTGCATTTATAGGATATGGGAATCAGTCTTTGTATTTCCTTTCATTATTCTTTTTTACACACTACAAATTTCCTCTTTATTACTATGCGACTAAGAGCAAATAAAGCAAATTATATCATATTCTGCTGTTTTTAGTTGCTGATAACTTTTCATAAAAATAATTCTTCTGAGATCTAGGCTTGATTTCAATCCAAATGTAAATCATCTTGGAGAATTTGGGGGAAACACAAGCAGCTGTATCTGATTTGTATGATGAATTCTTTTTAATGCACTTTTATATTAGCTCACTAATAAATATATGAATTTTTATCAGACTATTAAAGAAATTAAAATTTTGTACAGAATTTTAAAAAGGAAAAATTTAACCATAGGTTATGATTAAAGGGAATTGATAAACATAACAGAAGAAAAATGGTAATGGAAAAATCAGTTATCATTAGATTTATTGTAATTCCTATGAAGGAAAAGGAAATCATGTAAGAGAAAGTAACACAAGGAAATGTAGGAAATAGATGTCTCATTCATAAAAAGAACATATATAAATATTTGAAAGGAAAAACATTTTTCTTTTTTTCATGGATTGCCATGGTCAGAGAATACCCCAATTCATGACCAGCCACTTGTAATGAACCACTCTGTACTTAGCTGGACTGGTATGTAAAAAAGCAGGTATAATCAATTCATCAGACCTCACTCAAGGATTTTCCAACTTTGGAAGAAATTTCCAAAGCCTGTATTGTGCTAAATATCTCTCCTCCACAATGACTCATAAGAGTAGGACTTTTGTGGAAGATTTGGGGGAAGGCATAAACAGGTTGCAATCTGCATCATTAGAAATCACAGTGAAATCACAGATCAATCAAAGTGCCAAAATATTTAAAGTGAAAGCCAGAATAAAAAAGTGTATGTGTATATGCACGCACACAAACATATATACACACATACAAAGCCATGTTTACATATATATGTATATGTATTTTTTGTGAGAGAGAGAGAGAAAATAAAATGATTTGAGTAAAGAAAATTAGACATGAATTACCCATATTGACCACATCTAATAGCTAAAGTTACAGGATAATTACTCAAATCCCCACTTCACTTAAAATCTTAGACAGTCATTAAGATGCTTAATCAAACCATATAATATAATAATGAATATGTACCTTGGGTACCAGAAATATTTCTCCGCATTTTACAATAATATTG
This sequence comes from Monodelphis domestica, assembly GCF_027887165.1. Classification (NCBI taxonomy): domain Eukaryota; kingdom Metazoa; phylum Chordata; class Mammalia; order Didelphimorphia; family Didelphidae; genus Monodelphis; species Monodelphis domestica. The sequence continues at coordinate 174,405,373 of NC_077234.1, forward strand.
TAGACTAATAATTAAGGTATATTTCTTTGGTATCACAATTTATATTTACTTCTTAATATCTAGCATTTATATAGCTCTTTAAGGTTTGCAAAGCATTTTACAAATATCTAATTTTATCATCAACCTTTATAAATTAAGTGTTGTTATAATTTCCAATTTTTCAGATAATGAAACAAAGTCAGAGAAAGGCTAAACGATTTGCCAGGGTTGTATAGCTACTAAGTGTCTACGGCTAGATAAAAAAAAATATTTACAAGCAAATATTCAAATATTATCTGCTTATAGAAAATAAACTGAAAAATTAAATTAAAATTGAATTAATAGAAAGTACTTTAAAAAACTTTATTTCAGGGAAAATTCATAAACATGAGATACAAGAGATCGCAAAAGACAAAATAGACTATTTTAATGATATCAGATTTTAAATTTTGTCACTAAAAATTAATGCTAACTAGAAAGAGAAGAAAAACTATGAGTTTGTGAAAATCTTCATGTCAATTATAACTCATAAAAAATTTAATACTCTAGAGAAGTGATCATCAAAAATTGCATTTTTCAGTAGAACTATAAACAATTTTAATAGCATTCAAACCATCAACATATCTTCGTAAGATGCTTCAGATCACTAATGATGAGAAGGAAAACCAAATTAAAACAATTCCGAAATATCAATTTTATACCCCTCAATTTGTCAAAGATAACAAAAGCCAGAAATAGTCAATGTCAGGCATGAGTTGTTGGCAATGTAGTTGGAGAGCTAGACTTAAACAGGAAGGCCTAAGTAATAAGTGCCGCCTAAAGCACTTATTAGCTGTGAATTTTGGAGAAGTCATTCAGCCTTTATTTGCTACAGTTTCCACATCTATAAAATGGGTATGATAATAGCCCTTACCTCTCAGGATTTTTATAAAGATAAAATTACATAACATTTGTAAAAAATATTTGTAAACCTTAAGGCATTATATAAAATTCTAGCTTTTATTATGAATAGTCTGTTAATAGGACTAAGACTTTACCTTAACATTTTAGAAAATGATTCAGAGCTATGCCAAATAAGTAACTAAATTAACCCAAACTTTGACCCAACAACATCACTACTGGAAAAAAGAAGTTAAAGAGAGAAAAGGAAAGTTATGCCTTTGTGTGTATATCACACAAACTATGGAATATGAGTATATGAATATGATGGGAAGTTATTTTGTCATAAAAATTATAAATATGGAGAATTCAAAGAATCCAAAGGAGATTTGCTTGATCTGCTGCAAATTAAAATATACAGGATAGAATACAAAGAATTAATACATTAACATAAAGAAAATCAATACTAAAATAATATCAGAAATCAAAATAATATAATAATCAACCTTGACTACAAAAGAATGAAAATAAACCATACTTGCTTCTTCTATATAGGAAAGTGACAGAACATGGATATGAGATGAAGCATGAGGAAGTGAGGTCTCACAGTGGTTAGAGTTCTTCACCTGCTGTCAAGAAGACCTGAATTCATTGTGTCCTCAGACACTTCCTAGCTATGTGATTGGGGGCAAGTTACAGCCTCAGCTTCCTCGTGTGTAAAATGGGAGCAATTACCTCCTAGGGCTATTGTGAGAACAAAAAGAAATATTTATCAAGCACTTTGCAAACCTTAAGCAGTTAAAACAAATTATTATGAAGCTTATGTTATCAGGTAATGCCATGATGTCTATTTATTTTACTAAATCTATTTTAAGTGCTTTGTAGGATTTGAAATATATGTTTAGACACATATATGTATATATATTTAATTCATGTTATTATTAAAGCTCATACTAAAGGTTAGATCTTTAATAGATCCTGTGATTACCCATTGGTTCCTAGAGTAAAATAGTTCCTTATTAAAGTGAATAGCCTATGAGATATGCTTCCTTACAATACTTGGAAATAAGACCCACTTGACTGAATATGTTCAAATATGTGTTCACCTGCTCTCAAAAGGAATCACACAGGTAATTATCCTCTGATGGCCATTAAAATAAATTAAATCCAAATTGTCCAAAAAGGTTTAATGCTTTTTAAACTTTAAGGAATTTAGAAGTGTACAATTAGAAACTTTCAAAAAATAACATTTCAAAAGTTAGTTAATTGTTTTTTTTTTAATTGCCAGTTTGGGGCAGAGTCAAAGTGATGGAGAGGAAGCATTTTAGCTAAGTTCTCCTAACACACCTCCTTAATAAAAAACCTAGAAAACATGCCAGACCAAAATCTGATCTGAAAAGCCAAGGAAAAAAAAATAATGTGATTTTTTTTCAGGTCAAATAATCTTAGGACGACAGACACTGGGATGAGGACTGGCCAGAATTACAGCTCAATAGAAGCAAGGGCAATACCAAGAGCATTTTAATTCCCAGAGATGAAAAGGGAACAAATAGCACAAGGGCAGGAAGCACTAGGTCTTAAATAGATCCCAAGGGACCTCTGAACTACCTTTGGGAGCAGGAATAGGCATCATCTATCAATTCTGTCACCCATAAAGCAATTCTGGGTTACAGATCCAGGATGTAGAGAAGCAGCTGCAACCAAATGCAGGGCCCTAGATGAATAATGAGCAGAAAACAAATTCCAAAAACTTAACTGTGTGGCTCTGGGCCCAGGAGCAGAGAGGTGGTTCAGTTCTAACCTTTAGCCCAAAATAGAAGTCTGCAGGGCCGGAGATCAGGACCAAAAGAGTGCCAGCAATTCAGTCACTCTGAACCTTCCCAATCTCCCAGCAGGCTAACAGTGGATGAGTCCAACAATGTTCTACTAAAATTTAACCACACACAAACCAATACACCCAAATCTGGGTCAGGAATTTACAGAATTCTGACTAGGAAGATAGTGAACAGACACCTCTCCAGATCACACCTGGAAGAACTGAAAATGTGCAGGGCACCATACTGAGCTGTGAAAGCTTTGGATAAATCCAAATATCCCCTGTAAAAATGAACAGAACCCAAAACTAACATAAAATCCAAAGCCAACACAACAAAAGCATGACTGGGGTTATATCCCAAAAAAATCAAACATAGGAGAAAAGTACCTATTGTAAAGGATAATTTAGCATTGTGACCTAAACTATGTTAATTATTTGGTCACCATGGATATCCCAAATATAAAAGAAATATAACCAAGTCAGCTGGAAATTTATGGTGATTTAATTTATATAGTGGAAAGAAATTAAGAAGAAGGAAGAAGTAAAAGGGTGTAGGATTCCTCTAGCCTGCCTAGTGCCAAGAGGAAGATCAGAGGCTCTAGGAAGATAAGGGTTTGAAGAGTAAAGAGGAAAGAATAAGCCTGAACTCCAAAGGGCTTAGCCAAGATGCCTGTTCAAGATGAATCAGTTCAAGGGCAAACACCACCAAACACAGACAATAGCTGCCCCCATGTTAAGATGTTGGTACGCTTAGCATGCTGCCAGCCAGAGTCACCTCTCCGGGAAAAAAAGGAGAGAAAGCAAGTGATGTGCCTTATATAGACAGTTTTACGTCACTTTCCTGCATCTCATCTGTACCAATGATAGCTTAGCTTGACTTAGGACAGTCCAGGGGTCTGTCCACTTTTTCTGCACATATCTGTTGAAAGCCATTTCCTCAGATAATTAAATCTTTGAGTATGGTGCAGGCATCCTGACCTTGTTAAACTAAGTAGGGTGGAGCAATGTATAGTTCCCAAGACTTAATTCTGTTAAAACAAGTATCTCCATTCTTACTAATCAGGAAATAGCTAAATCAGATCTTCTAAAGTACAGCCTGAGTAGGGTAGAGTAGTTTTAAAATTCACACTATGTTTACCAAAACATTTATGGAAGCTCTTTTTGTGGTGGCAAAGAATTGGAAACAAAAGGGACATCCATGATTTGGGGAATGGCTGAACAAGTTGTGGTATATGATTGTAATGGAATACTATCATACCATGAGAAATGAGGAACAAGATGATAATACCAAAAACAAACAAACAAACAAAACTAGAAAGACATAAAATGATACAAAGTGAAGTGAGCAGAACCAGGAGAATGTTGTACACAATGTCAGCAATAATATATAATTATCAATTGTGAATGACAACTATTATCAGTGATACAAGGATCTAGGACACTCCAAAGAACTCAGAATGAAAAAGACTATCCACTTCCATAGAAGGAACTGATGGCATCTGAATACAGATTGAAGCATATCATTCCTCACTTTATATCCTGTGTGGATTTTTCTTTAGTGTATGTGATATGTCATCTTTCACAACATGACAAACATATGTATTACAGGAGAGCACATGTATAATCTATATCATATTACCTGCCTTGTGAAGGAGGGAGATAATGCAAATAATAAAATGTCAGAAAATGGTTATTAAAATTGTATTCATATGTTATCTGTAAAAATATGAAATTTTAAAAGAAACAATAAATAGGCTAAAACAATGAACAAAAAATAAATTAATCTATCATAAAGATAATTGACTTTGAAAGCTTAGTAACTGATGAACACAGTAACCAATCACAATTTCAAAAAACTTATAATGAAATGTGCTATTTTACTCCAGAAAATTGATGGACTTAAAGTACAGATTAAAGCATATTTCATTGTTTCTTTCTTTTCCTTGCCTTCTTTTTTTTTTGGTATGTGAGTAATATAGACATTTGTTTTGTTATGATGAAATATGATGAATTTAATTTTTCTTTTCTTCTTAATTGGTGTAGGAAGAGAAAGAGAGAACATGGAAATGAAAATAAAATAAAATTCATTTTAAAAAGAAATTGAGAGTGATATGAAAACAAAAGATATCCCCAAATTGTCCATGCTATTGGAATCATTTATAGGGAAGAAACTTCATGTATCATTTGTCTGAAAATTGTCTTTCCTTAAATTGACTTTTGTATTCCTATTATTTTGCTACAGACAAAACTATTTCTAACAATAGGAACATATAACGAATAAAGATAGATAGATACTGTAGGCAGTATAAATATACTAAAATTTTTAAAAATTGCTGTTTCTTATTAGAATTAACACAACCACTATCTTATCCTATGCATTACTTTAGTCAAATTTTCTACTTCGTAAAAACAAAACAAAATTTAATTAAAAAAAATCTTGTCATCAGTTTTTGCTGAAAGAATTCTAGTTATAACCCTAACCTTAAGATGATTCAAAACTGATATTTCATGTATTACAGTTTTTACCTGACCCTCCCACAAAAAAAAAATGTCTAATGGCACTAAATCAAATGACCAAAGTGTCCATGCAAGAGGACCTCCCCTACCAATTCACCTCCTAGAAAGTGTCATTTAAATTTCTAGCTATTAAAGCTGAAATCTATGCTAACATTTCTGAGACACTGTGTGTTATACATCAAAATATGGAAAACACTACAACGTAAAGTTGTCTACCTTTTGAATTAAATATAAGAAATTTATGAATGAGTAATATTAAGTCCTTAGTACATGTCATGTAGTTGACTTACCAAAATTAAAAAAAAAATGAAATCCAGGTAAACTCTGAAGTCGTAAGACCTTTGAAATGTGATTTAGCCAATAAACAAATTTTATTAACTATTCAATTCATGGTACTATATAATCAAATGATAAAATGTATTGTAAAATCTCTGCTCTCTAAGAACTTGTAGCCTCATTAGGTAGAAGAAACAAAAACAGGAAAAGACAAAAATAAGTATAAGTAAATAATCTCTCTAAATGAGTATTACAGCAAATAATCCTAGGAAACAAAGACTAGACTTCAATTCCAACTGAGATGAAAATAACTTTCCTTAAAAGGTGGGATTTGAGCAATACCTTAAGTGATTGCTGGAATTGGATAGATTTAGAAGAATGAGGAAGTTATTCTGAGAACTCAGAATCTGTAAAGAAAGAGTACCCAAATCAAATGAATTTCTTCCATGAGCAAAAGATCATTTGTTTTATTTTACTCATTTAGTACTAATGGGTTTGAATGAATTTAGACTCCTTTTTTATCCAAATTTTTTTCTAGAACTGCCAATCAAAAACAAACTGAACTGAGTTTACCTCTTCCTTCTTCTCTTGCTTATTTACTTATTAAATAATAAGTTAACCATATATTTAAAGTGGAAGGACAGGAAGAAACAAGAAGTTCAGATAATTAATATACTGGAAGTCATTCTGAAATATTCAAGAAGTACCAGAAATTAAACTGAATCCAAAATTACTAAGATTTTTAAAAATACATTTTAAAAAATAATGGTTATAAAGACTATTTGAAGTGCACAGTTGTTGTTTTTTTAATAGTAAAATATAAGTTTCCTGGCCTGGAAATAAGAAATATCTTAGACAGGAGTCTTTTCTTGAAGTAAACAGATCATTATTTAATCATCATTCCATCACCCATTATTTATTTTATATATAATATGTAGATTATATAATATATATTAAATACATATGTGCATATATATTTACAAAGAAGCCTCCAGAGCCTGACTGTATTCTTTGTTCTACCTCTCTTCTCAGTGTAGTTAACAAATCTTGTTCAGATAAGGATAACTTTTCCATGTTCACTTCCCTAAAAATCAAGACAAGTAACTTTTGATGAGTAGCAAAGAAAACAGATTTCTATTTTTTCCTACTTGTCAAGTTCATGGGGGAGGAAGCAATGGTTAAAATAAAATTCAGGAGAAATCATATAGAAACACTTCTTCTAGTGGTCCCCACAGATCCTTATTTAAGTCTTACCTCTGGTGCCTGAGTGAGAAGTAAATCCAAGAACTCACTGTGTTTGCTTGGATTTAAAACATCTGAATACAGGCTGGCTGTTATCATAGATATTTGTTATTCACACTGGTCCTGACACATAATAGATTTCCAAGCATAAAATAGCATCTTGCAACCATGCAGAATAAAAATGGTTTCTGTGCATTACTGAGAAATTGAACACTGTGACAGAGAGCAGAGAATGGACTTGAGATGGAGGATATTGCAAATTGCCTGTAGTTGTCCATAAAACTGAGACAGAGGAAAAAGCTGTTTAATGCCTTCTAACTATGGCAAAGGTCACTGCTTCTGTAAAGTGGGAGAAAGTGTAGTTCAAACATTTTATTACTAAGAGTTGGATCTATTATTAAATAAGCTTTTGAAGCTTATGGTAGGTATTCTTAAAATTGAATTTTCTGGTGCGAATAACATCTATAACCGTCAATACTGACATCAGAGGCTACAGTATATTAATTTTAAGGGGGTCTAATTTAGTGTCAGATATGCCCTTTTTAATTTTGTTTCTTATATCTCATTATTATTGCTTAGCCACTTTCAGTAAGATTTTCTCATTGTTGTAATCTATTCATGAATTATAACAGACTTTTTCCTTGGAAATCAACTATTACTTCTAAAGTGCAAGTGTTTGGCTTTGTAGAAATTTTAGAAATCAGTACTAAAAGCTAGCATCCAACATGGTACATTGGGAAAAGAACAAGATTTTAACATAGGACTTTAATCCAAATCTCAGCTTTTTAGATTATTATCTGAGCAAATTGTTACATTTGAGTTTCCTCATTAATAAAATAATGAGAATTAACTAAATGACTTCAAAGGTCTTTAAATCTCCATGATTCCCCAAGTTAGAAGTTGGACTGTCATAAATATTCATACATATAAAGAAATGTTGCAAAATTGTTTAAGATAACGGAAATAGTGATGAGAGGGAGTTATACAAGCCAAGTTAACATTTATTAAGTGCCTACTATGAGCCAGGAATTGAGATAACAAAGTAAGACAAAGCACAAATTAAACAAAAATAAAATATTGACACAAGGAACTCACAGTCTAATTTGGATTCAAACAGGTAAACAACTAAGAGCATACATATGTGGAGGAGGCATGCATTCAAGACAGAAAGCTGAGGATGGATCATCTGTCAGTCAAATGACAATTCCATGTTGGAATGTTACCAGGAAAAGCAGTTGAAACCAAGTCAATGGCTGGACTGGGCTTCTGGGCTTTTGGCTTCTGACAGAGTTGGAGAAGAAACTATTTGTATCTTTGGGACTGATCTGGCTGTTTGGAAGCAGCAGAAGAAGAAAGACAGTTGTCCTCATATCTCTCTGAATGACTCTGTTTCACAAGAGTGACTGGATTGCTACTCCTCCCAATATTCCCTAAGCTAAGGCTACTTGTAGATAGTAGGGAAATCCTACTCCTCTTACCTTATCCTCCATCCTTATCCTGTCTTCCCCAAATAAACCCTTACTTGAGAAAAGAAGAGAAAAGAATATTTCCTCTGAAATCTCATAACTCACAGAAGAAAGGGGGGAGGGGGAAGCTGATAGCTTCTTCTGAAGAGGGAGGAAAAGGGAGGAGGTATAGGAAAAAGGGTAGTCAAACCTTGGTCCATTAGGTATCTAATAGTAGTAGTCTCTTGGTAACCGAGGATGACTATTGTCCTTGTGTGTTTTTGTGCACAAAGACACTTGTGCATGAAGGAGATTTAAGTGGAAAAGTTGATGCACAGAGATGGTCCCACTCTCTTGGTGTGGGAAGCCTGGGTCCAGTGGCATGAAAAGTCGTTACACCTGGAGACTTCCTCACCTGCATTGGATGGCCATGTTGTCTTTTGTGTTCCAACACGCCCTAAGCACTCCTCAGTGCTTTGCTGCATCGCCATCTCAGCCATTGAACCTTCTTGTTGGTTTCTTCTGCCTGTTCGGCCGAAGCAGTCTTCACATGCTGGGTGAGCAAAGCCCTGGTTCACCAGGGGTCAATGACCCAATGGCTACCCTTACAAGGTTTAGCCGGCCTGTGGAAGCCATTGCCCAGAGTGTGGACGCTGCCACATGCTAGTAGCTACTGGGAGCCACAAGTGAGAGCTGGGGGTCAGGTGAGAGTCAGAGGCTAGAGAGCTGCCCTAGGAGGGCATGACAAGCCCTCCATACCAGAGATACTATCCCTCCCTGAACACCCCATACACCCCAAGTATCTAATATAACACCCTCAAATAATATAAAACAAATAATATACACCCTCAAACAGTATCTATTATACATATACAGGATATATTGGAGATAATAAACAGTGGAAGACTCTAGCATTAAGTGGTTTGTTATCCTCTGTTCTTTAAGGGGACCATCTTTTGTGACATCTTTTGAGGAGCATAAACTGGACTAAAGGGAGGCAGATTTGTACAAAGTTGTTGCTTCACTCTCTTTTTTTTAACCCTTACCTTACATCTTGGAATCAATACTATGTATTGGTTCCAAAGCAGAAGAATGGTAAGGGCTAGGCAATGGAAGTGAAGTGACTTGCCCAGGGATACACAGCTAGGAAGTATCTGAGGCCAGATTTGAACCCAGGATCTCCTGTCTACGGCCCTTACTCTCAATTTACTGAACCACCTAGCTGTCTCCACTTCATTCTTTTTTTCCAGAGACATCTATATTCAGTGGCAAAACAAAAACCAAAATGACTAGTGATGGCCTGGGATGCAGTGGCTTCTTTAATGTCCAGTCACTTCTAAATACTCCACATCACCTGCTTACACTGACTTCATGGTCATTAGAATAAATTGGTCTCATCCTGCCCTTCCCTGAGAGAAGCTTTATATGCCTGGGTAGACATCTCTCTAATTTACCAACATGTTTGAGGTCTGTCAGTTAACCTTGACCTAATGTTTTAACCCATCTATCAAGGCATATTTACCAGGGTATGGCTGCTGCCCATGCCGCAGCTTCTTGGAGCCACAGGTGAGAGTTAGATGAGAAGTAGACCCCAAAGTTGGATGAGCAGTCCTGAAAATGGCTCAGTACCAGAGGTGGTAGTCCTCCCTGAACACCTCATACATCCCAAAAGTATGAAGAGAATCCAGAAATACTTTTTACAGAAGATGGGTTTCTAGATGACTGGTATAAAGTCACAGAAACTGGGAGAAGAGGTGAAGAGAAACAATTCTATAAATATTCACTGGGGATATTTATTGAAAAATGTCATCTGGAGATGATGTCTTGTGGTAGAGAGGATTACAGAGTACTTGGAAGCAAGTAAAGTATGATAAATTTGGAAAGGTAGGAAAGAACACCTTGGAAAGGACTTTTAAATCAGGGGAATCTGGGTAGTACAGTGGAAAGTGCCAGCATCTGGGTTCAAACCTAGTCTAAAATATTTCCCATCTCTGTGACCCAGGACAGTTCACTTTACACCAGTTGCCTGGACCTTACTGCTCTTCTGACTTGGAATCAATTCTAAGACAGAAAGTAAGGGTTAAAAAATCCAGGGGGTGGAATGTTTTTAAAGCCAGAAGATTTTATGTTTAAGACTAAAGAAAGAAGGAAAGAAACAAAGAAAGAAAAAAGGCAGAAAGTAAAAAAAATAAAAGCATAAATAAAACTTCTTTTTTCTTCAAATAGATCCATTTCTTAGGTATCAAGTGGTAACATTTGTACAACCCAGTACATTTGTACAATCCCAGATTGTCAGTTCTGGGAGAGGGGAGGGAAGAGGAGAGGGAAAGAAAATGAATTATTTAAACATGGAAAATATTTTTAAAATAATTTTAAAAGATCCATTTCTATTCCCACTAATTGCTTCAGTACCTGAGATTCCTCCTTTTTTCCCATTAAGTCCTGAATCTCTCCCCGACACTAGCAGAAGTTTTTATTTTCAGGTTAAAAGGCATTGACCTAAAGGTGGCTATTGTCAAAATGCCCCTGTTAAAGAGCCCAGTCCTAAGCATTCAGTTGTTAAAACAAGTCTACTAGTGCATAACCATATGCTTGTACTTTTCATTAGTGGACTATTACATGTGTATGTACAATTTATTTGACACTTAATCATACACTGACTTTTGACCTCTCCTTCATTGTCTTAGCAAGTGCACTACTTCATCAAGCAGACCAAACTTCTTTCATCAACTCCATGTCCCTCTTTCTCTGTACATTCTCTCAGGAATAGCATCCACTCCTATTGCTTCATCTATCACATCTCCACAGATGGAAAATAATACGAGCATCTCTGTCCCTCACACAATCAGGATCAAGGTTCACTCCTGACACAATCCTCTTGGATATTTCAAACACCTGTGGGACCAAAGGCTGCCAACACTCAAAATGAGCTACAAAACCAGAGGACAGAATTTGTCTGAGAGAGACTACTGTAGTGTCCCCAGCTTCTTAGAACACATATTACTGCCTCTTCAAGCTCTTGGTTGCTGGGCCATGACCACAGTTTTAAATAAAATAATAATAGGTATTTTTCAATAGATTTCTAATTACCATGAATGAGACACATTTTTCCCACTAAAACTATCATTTCTGCACCTCACCTTAGAATTCTTCAAAAGTTCCAGCAAGTGAGGCAACTTCTCCAAAATTGGATCCAATCACTGGGTCCCTAGGTTTCACTCTTGGTTTCCCCAGCAGTATAAGGATAAAGATTTGACTCTTCATGGGATGAATCTTGCCTTCCAGCATAAGAACATTAGTAGTCACACTAATCTCTGTGTTGTCTCCCCATTTTCAACTAAAATTGTCCTAGGTATGATTTATTTCTAGTATTTTCCTCCACTTTCAATCAATAAAACTGGTGTTACACTGAACAAGTTACTTAACCCTTGTATGCCTCACTTCCTCAACTGTAAAATAGAGATAATAATAACAAATACCTTCCAGCATTGTTGTAAAGAGCAGTTGAGATCATTGTAAAAAGGTTTAGCACACAGTACATGTGACATTAATGTTAGTAATTATTAGTCATTATTACGGTCTCCCCATACATCTGGCTCCTCTTTGATGTTTAGAGAATTATCTAATTCTACAAACTTCTTGAAGACTCCCCTGATCATAGTATTTATAAGTTAATGATAAAAAAGCATTTATGTTCCTTCTCACTAGACAAGAAATAGATACACAGAGAGAATGGAGGAGATTCAGAGGCAGGTGAATCAAACTAGAGTGGATAGGAGCTAAATTGGTGGCATAGTAGTAGGAACCTTCTGAATCTCCTTCCAAGCAATCATTACAAAGCATCTCAAAAGAACAGAAATCAAAATCTGTTGAGTAAAGAGCCTCTCCCACTGGATGCAGTCTTAAAGGTAGTCAGTGTTTGGGGATCAGGGGCAAAACTGCACTTATCAAAATTCAAGCTGATCACCCCCACACCACCTACCACACCAGAGGCAGAGCAAGGACTGAGAAATCTCTAAATTCTTGGGGGCTGGCTGAAAGCACCACAGACTTACCACAGAGGGCAGTGCAAGGCCTTGGCAGTAAAAGTTGAGACTGAAGAGCTTGGAGCCTGGACAGCAGAGCATGGAGCTTGAGCAAAAACAAGGTTGGGTACAACTAAGGTAGCAGGGGCTGGAAATGTAGCATTAGGGCAAACTACTTTAAAGCATGCCAAAAAACATCACATTACCTCCCTCACTTGGGCTTCTGACTTGGAAGGGAAGATACTACCATGGCAAAGCCCTGTGAGACAGAAGCTAAGAAAACAATCCACCTGCAGGAACTACAATCCACTAATGGCAAAAGGAATAAGCATCACCAAAAAAAAAATAAAAATAAAATTCCTGGCCCTGAAGAAACAGCAGAGAGTGATGACGAACAAGCAGATATATCCAAACTTCACCCCCAAAAAAGGGAAATTGGTCACAAGCTCTTAAGGATATCAAAAAGGAGTTCAAAAACCAAGTAATAAAGATAGAAGAAAAATGGGAAGAACAGTTGGAAAAATAAGTGAAATTAATATAAAAAGAAACTAACAGTTTAAAAGACAAAAATGCCCATATGGGAAAAGGGGCGCAGAAATCAAATTAAGTAATGAGCAAATTGAAGACCAGAATGGACCTGCTGGAAGCCATGAAAAGCAAGATAGACCAAATCAAAAAGGAAAATAAAAAGATCATAGTTAAAAACTAGTCTTTAATGACTAAAATTGGGCAATTAGAATCTAATGCTCTCACAAGATAACAAGAACTAATAAAGCAAAATCAAAAGAATGAACAAATAAAACAAAACATGAAATATCTCATTGAAAAGATAACCAACTTGGCAAAAGATCCAGGAAAGACAATTTGATATTTATTGGTCTACCAGAAATCCTGGAACAAAATAAAAGTCTTGACATAATATTACAAGAAATTATCACAGAAAATTGCCCTGATATTCTTGAACAACAGCGCAAAATAGACATTGAAAGAATCCTCAGATAGTCCCCTACGTTAAATCCTGAAAAGGCAACCCCCAAGAATTTTCAAGAGCTTCCAGAACAAGGGGAAAATATTGCAAGCAGCCAGAAAGAGACAATTCAGATATCAAGGAGTCCCAGTCAGGATTACACAGGATCTGGCAGCCTCCACACATAAAGGACCACAAGTCTTGGAATATGATGTTCAGGAAGGCAAGAGAATTGGGTCTAGAATCAAGAATCACCTACTCATCAAAACTGACTTTATAGCACTTAACAAAGTAGAAGATTCCAAAGAATTTCTAAAGAAAAGACCAGTACTAAATGGAAAATGTATTGTCCAAATACTAAATTCAAGAGAAACATAAAAAGATAAACAAGAAAGAGTAGGAAAAAATCTTAAGGGCTTCATCTAGGTCAAATTGATTATATTTCTATATGGAAAATGATATCTATAACTCTTAAAAATTATTTTCGTTATAATAGTAGGTAGAATTATTCAGAGGCAGAGGTTGTGGTATTAAGTTGCTCAAGATGATATGTAAAAAAAATTGGGGGACAAAAAAAGAGGATGGTACTAAGAGAAACTTGAAGGAAGAAGAAAAATAGGATAAATTATACCACATGAAGAGGTACAAGGTGGGGAGAGAATACTATTATAAGAAGGGGAGGAAGAGAGTGGTAACAGTTAATACTTAAACCTTACTCTCAGTGTAATCAATTCTGAGAGCGAAGAAATAGCAGTTTTCAACTTGTATGCACCAAATGGTATAGCATGCAGATTTTTAAAGGAAAAAACTATTGGAGCTTTAGGAAGAAATAGATAAAAAAAACTATACTAGTGGGAGATATCAAACTTCCTCTATCAGATCTAAATAAATCAAACCAAACTAAAGGTGACACAGTTCTGTGAGCATTGATGCACCAAAAAAGAAAATATGTGAAGGGTAGAATATACAAGAGATGTGGACCAAAATCTTAGATATTATTAGTACCAAGAAAGTTAACTGATACAACATTAGTAATTGCTATTCTATATGCCTTTACTCTTTCAAATGAAGTATCTTCCCTAAGGGTCTTATGAGGAAACAAACAGGTTTTTAATAGCAATATTCACAATAGATCTCTATCATCTCACAACTATCTAAAAGAAATAGAAAATAAAAGATCCTATTGTATTTGCCTATTGAGTATTTAAAAAAGCATTTGATTTAATAAGATAAAACTCAGGTTCAGAAGCTTTTTTATAATATAGTGTCTTGACCTACACAACAAAATAATTTAAGATTTCTTGGAAGATATAACTACAGAAATAATATCATTTAATGATCCTATTATTATAAACATTAGAAAAGACATAAAATAGGCAGCTACATATTCATCAAAGGGACTCACTACACTTATGGATATCTAGTGGAATTTTGATCAAAAAGGAATTTGCTATTGTTGGTGACATCTTTTATATATCCTTATTTGCATGTGATTTTCTATTTACATCATTTTCCAATGCATTAAAGGGCTTCTTGGTACAAATCTGTATTCAGTCTAAGGAGTGTGACCTGCCCATCAACAGCAACAACAACAAAAAAGACCAAATGGATGAAGAATATTTATTGCCCATATTTATACATACATTTTGATGAACATGCTTTAGAGCTTGGTCATAATTTCTGGAGTACAGATAAACAACAAAATATACACAGAGTTGAATAATAGAAGGATATTTGGCTGAATTGTAAGAAATTCTGTACTTACCCCAAGATTCCCATTAAAGCAAAGGCCCAACAAAAAAATCCAATGCAACCAAGATCAGAAGAGAAACAACAAACTGAGGGTTGAGGGGAAAGATTTATACCAAATATCTCTGACAAAGTCCTCTTTTCATTAATATATAGAGAAGAGAGTCAAATTTTAAGATTACAAAGTATTCTCCAGTTGATAAATGGTCAAAGGTGATTCTCAGATTTAAAAAAAATGATTAAAATTGTCTTTAGTTATGTGAAAAAAGGTTCCAAATCACTATTAATTAGAGAAATGCAAACTAAAGCAATTCTGAGGTACTACCTTATGACTATCAGACTTGGTAATAAGACAAAAAGGGAAAAAGATAAATGTTGGAAGAGATGTGGAAAAATCGGGATGCTAATATGCTATTGGTGGAACTGTAAACTGATATAACCATTGTGGAGAGCAATTTGGATTTATTCCCATCACACTGTGCATACCCTTTGACCCAGCTACAGCACTACTGGATCTGGATCCCAAAGTAATCAAAGGTAGAAGAAAAGTTCCTATTGTACACAAATTATTTATAGCAGTTCTTTTCATGGTCTCAAAGAACTGGAAACTGAAGGAATGCCCATCAACTGAAGAATGGCTGAACAGGTTGTAATATATAATTATAATGAAACACTACTGTGACATAAGAATGACCAACAAAATGGTCACAAAAATATGGGGAAAAAACTTATTTGAAGTGATGCTAAGTGAAGTGAAAAGAATCAGGAGAACCTAATATACTGTAATAGTAATAATGAATGATGATTAACCTAGAATGACTAAACTATTATCAGTAGTACAAGGATCCAGGACAACTCAAAGGCACTCATGTTGAAAAAGACTTTATAGTCACAAAAGGAACTGATGAAATCTGAATACAGTTTGAAGCAAAACAGTCTTTACTTGCTTCATTAATTTTTCTCTAGCCTAAGCAATATGTATCTTCCTTTACAACATGATGAACATGAACATTTATATTGTATGATGGCACATATACAACCTATATCATCTAGGGGAGGGTTGAGAGATGGGAGGGAAAGAGAAAACATGGATTACAAAATGTTGGAAAGCAACTATTAAAATGGTATCTATAATTTGGAAAAATGTTTTTTTAAAAAAAGGAAATTTAAGGTCCACATTTTCAATACTAGTAGACAATCAATGTTATATAGCATTGAGACATAAAATGCAACTGCACCCAAAGAATTAAAAATGAATCTCAGCAAGAGGTTTTTGAGAGGTATATAGTATCTATGAACAGACTCAATATATAACCCAAGAAAAATTACAAAGATGAAGAGAAAAAGACTTCAAGAACAAATTTTAAGACAGAAAGAGTTTGTCATATGGAAAGAATGATGGATAACAGCCATAATGAAGTATGTCTTTAGAAGACCAAATGAGATCTAGGTGGGAAGACATGAACCTAGTAGAGCTGGTATCATTTGGCATTGCTGGAACTGCCTGCAGTTCCTATTTAATTTCCTAGTGGGTGGTCACCTGAGAAGGAGAATGGAGACTGAGGGAAAATGGATGAAGAGGTAAGACAGACAGACAGACAGATAGACAGACAGACAGACAGACAAACAGACAGACAGAGACAGAGACAGAGACAGAGACAGAGACAGAGACAGAGACAGAGACAGAGACAGAGACAGAGAGAAAAGGAATAAAGACTCAGAGACAAAAAGTTAAAACATGAGGGATTGTAGCAAGCTCTGGTGATGCTTCTCAAGAGAAAAAGAAATTGGCTTGCACATGTCCCTGAACTTTTATTGGAGAGTTTAGGAATGTGGTGTGGTGGGAGGTAAACTAATGAACATGTGACATGGCATAGGTTTTAACATTGATTGAATTGACAATCATGTAATCAAAGAGGAGGAGACTAGTCAAACATGTGACTAGGAAAGGAATGTGGTCTAACAAGGTATGAGCTAGCACCCTGTGGCAAATAATGTCCTGCTCATGAATTCTTTTGTCCCTTGGACTAAAGATTTGGAAATGAAATAATCAATAAGTAACATGATCATGATTCTTGTATATGAACACATAAGATACAATATCAGTCCATCAATAATACTTCCCAGATGCTAATATACCTGGTTTGCTACAGGCATGACCTTAGAAAACTTGGGTTATAAGATCTCAAGATCATAAAATAGGAAGGGAAATTAGAAGTTATATATTTTAGCTATTTCATTTTAGAAAAAAAGAAATAAGGCATGTCCAGAGAAGTTAAACAATTGCTCAGGATTTCATAACCAGGAAATTCCAGAGGCAAAATTTGAACCCAGAATTATCCTGATTCAATTCCAGTACTCCAACTACCAGGAAACATAGCCATACAACAATATTGCTTTAACATATTCATCGATCTCTAAAACATTTGTAGTCCACATATGGTTCCAATGCCACCCTTTCCTGACTATCATACTAGACCTGCAATCCTGTCTACCTGGAATTTAGTATCATGCTTTACTTCTTTCAAAAAATCAAGAGAAAATGAATTTTTTCTCTTTTTAGTTACATATTATATCGATTGAAAATACATGAATTATTTAAACCATTGGCTTATATTTATTATTAAAGAACTTAGAGTATAGTAATTTTAAAAAGTTATAAACTATTTTATTTACCTGATGTTCAAAGTCATAGGGGATATGAATTTTCAGTCTTAAAGAACATGTTTCAATTGTTAATAAATTGAGGTGCTTAATAACTAAACTAAAATGATATTCAAAAATAATTTGAAAGCCATATTAGTTTTCCTGTTTATGTTATATAACATCGTTACAATGATTTTATATTCAAATTACATTTAGTGAGAACATGCACACCCCACAAACACATGTATGTGTGTATATATACATATATATAAATTTATATATAGACATACAATATAGTTAGTCAATCTTTCACATACTTACATTTTATCATGTGGTTTTATTAGTAAACCCATTTCCACTTTCATGCTTGTAACCATTCACATTCATAGAGAAAGCAACAAAAGGTAACAGGCATGCAATTTGCTCTCATCCTACAAGGTACTTTACTGGTCTTGTTCATTGTAAATGCATCTGAATGCTTTTGTTGCATATTTTCATTCTTTGCCTTTAAAATTCAGGTTTTTGTATTGCAATTATGCCTCGAAAACATAGTGTAAGTCCTTTGAGCTCTAATCACAAGCATGCAAAGTCAGTGATGCAGCTTAGTGAGAAAATAAAGGTATTAGAGAAACTTTGTGCCAGAAGGTCTACAGCTGCTGTCAGCCTGAGTTTGGAGTTTAGTGTTAACAAAAAGACTCTTTATTATGATACAACACCCTCACACTGCCATCTGACAAAATGGAAGATAAGATTCAGGTTAAAAATGTTTTAGTTTTAAGAATTTTATTTGCAGTACAGTGTTTGTGATATTATATATTTCATGTGTTATGAAAAGTGAATATTGTCTGAAATCAGTGTTGTTTTTTCATTGAGATGTTAGCACAAAAGATCATAAAATTCTAGGGAATCATAAGTGAGAAAAAATGTTTTTCATGTTACCAGTTTTGTTTTGTGTCCATTTCATGGGTTATTTCATGGTAACTACATCAGGGAAAATATATTTTATCAGATTTATTATTTTGTTATAAAGAATTGTATGCAGAAAAGCTTACTTTCAACAATCTCATAGTTGTTGGTGGTCACAGGAACTTAACCCTCCATTTTCCAATGGTTCAGTGATCATGTTCATGCCTTTATGCCATCTTCTAGGAATGTTACTGCAACTCAAGTTGAAGATTCAGTGTGTGTGTGTATGTGTGTGTGTGTGTGTTAAGGCACCTAGAAGGCTTAATGGATAAATGCTGAGCCCTAAGTCAAGAAAACCTAAGTTCAAATCTGACCTTATACACTTACTACCTTTGTGACTCTCAGCTAATCACTTAAACTCTCTTGGTCTTAATACACTGCAAAAATTTCACAACATGTCATACATTGAAATATGGATTATGTATAGTATGTTTACAACCTATATCAAATTACCTGCCTTCTTGAGGAGTTGAGAGAGATGAGAGGGAAAGAGAGAGAGAACATGAATTTATCAGAAAATATCAGAAAACAAATATGGAAAAGTGTATTTACATGTAATCTGGAAAAATGAAAATTTATTACTATAAACAATACACTGGAGAAAAAAATTAACAAATAGTTTAGTTTCTTTGCAAAGAAAACCCCATGGTCAGTAAGATCCATAGAGTCATGAAAAGTCGGACATAACTAAAGGAATGAACAACATAGAAGACATATTCAGAAGAACCTTAGTTAAGAATTTTTGACTTTTCCTTGGGTCTCATTGAAAAGTTATTATTAATCTGTCTATAATATCAGGGTCATGATGTAAATATGAATTAACTTGCCTCTAGGTACTACTCCAAATTGTATAATAACACATTAAGGATGTGCTGAAGTATATTCTTGGACTTACAGGGAAATCCAAATATAGAAAAGAAGGAAATGAAGGAGTTAAACTATATGTACCCAAAGAATAGAATTAGTTCCTTTGAGAAAAGTTCATAAAACCTTTTCACTCTAATTTCAATTATATATAGTGGAACAATTTTTTTAGGGAACAATTTTGTCTCAGAAATGACATCTGGTACAGACACTGCTAGAGCAATAAGTAAGTTGTATATCATACCAGGAGCTTCAGGGATGTGTGAAGATAA
Organism: Monodelphis domestica; assembly: GCF_027887165.1. NCBI lineage: Eukaryota > Metazoa > Chordata > Mammalia > Didelphimorphia > Didelphidae > Monodelphis > Monodelphis domestica. The sequence goes on from NC_077234.1 coordinate 174,425,016, forward strand.
AATTATCTCTGTCTTTTACAATAAAATCAATCAGCAACCTTTAACTCAATCAATCAAGAACTCAAGCACCCCTACTTAACACTTAAGTAAGAGGATTCACAAGTCAAAAACTTTCACCTCTAAAGGGACTGAACACCCATGGGTAGGACTAAGCAAATTGAAAGACTGCAATTGGTTTCTGTACAGAAGGGGGTGTAGGATTTTAATAATAATAAAAAGAGAAGGAAAAGAAAGAGTTCTTTCAGTCAAGTGAGCAGAGCAAAGAGAGCCAGAGACTCACACCTGCAGCACTTTACCAAAAGCACAAGTTCCAAAAAAAAAAAAAAAAGAGCCCCTCAGTGTGGGCCTTAGCCAAATTTATCTCCTAATAATTCTTACATAAAATGGGGGTGTAACTTAAAATGATACTGGGAATGTAGCTCAGGTGTGGCAAATTTTCCATCTACATAGAAAAGAGACAGGAAATGAGTGGAAAATGGGTATAAAAGAGAACAACATGGGCTGGAGACCATGACCTTCTATCATTCCTTTCCTGGCATTTGGAGAGATTCATTCTGGAGATTCCTGTCTTGGTTTTGGAGGAGACTATTTCCCTGGATCCTGCATAGGCTTGTTGGGTGAGTAGCTCAGGCTGTAGAGGAGGCTGTGCTGGTGGACTTCTGGAGAAGACTTCATGTGGAGATCTAGACCTGAGAAAGCCTCCTGCTGGGGTGCTGAACTGGACTTCACTTTACCAGAGAAGTTCTTAAGGCTGGTAGGCTTCTTAAGAATCTGTCCCTTTATCTACCTTTCCCACATTTACTCTTTCCACCTTTTTGTAAATAAAAGCTGCTAAAAGTCATTTTGACTTAAGCTATAATATTTTAAAATAAGTGATCACAATATTACTTCATAACTCTTATTGAGTAAAAAACTCCAATTTTAATCCTTACAGATGCAAACTAATGTAGTAAAAAAGATGTTACTAGATTTCAGTGAAGAAACTCCTGAACCAATCTTCAAGGAGCTAGAGAAGAAGTTCCAAAGCAATAAAAGTTCTTCAACCAAAAAGATAAATTTCTGAACCAAATAAAAACTATAGAGGAGAAGTCAGAGACAAAGTCACAATATGGATGAATAAACCCAGATATTGCCATCTATTAATACTGTAAGTTATATGCATTTGGCTGGTCAAAGTAGATGCATCATTTTTCTATAAACTGGTGCTAATTTGTCTCAAGAATTTCAACAGTATTCTACACTAAAATACTGTAAAGGTCCTTGGATATCCAGGTGACTACGTGGACAGGGTGCTAGGCTTAAAGTCAGAAAGATTTGAGTTTGAATCCACCTTCACTTACTAGCTATATCCTAACCCTGGGCCAAATCGATTAGCCTCAATCTGTCTCAATTTCCTTATCTGTATAATTAGAAAAATAATATTTATTTGCCATATCTTTGAAGATAAAATGAGGCAATATTTGTAAAGCATTTTAGTTAAAGCACTATGTAAAAGCTAGTTATTGTTAATAAATATGGTCCTCCTTGGAAAAGTGAGTTGCTTAACTTTTGCGACAAGTTAAATGTTTTCTTCTTGTAAAGTGAAAGCCACATGGTAATACTATATATAAGTACGGATGCCTGAATTATATCCTGGGGGAGAAAGGATTTACCAGCAAAGAAAAGATTATTTTATTGAGTGTTTATAGGTTGGGATATGTTTTTTTTTCTTTTCCAGATTTTGTCAGAGTAAAGAAAAATATACAATATTTCTTGTACTGTTTGCCTTACATGTTTCCATGAAAACACTTTACCACTTTTGTGAAATTCTAACATTAAACATATTCTAATATTCCTAAGGGAGAATCTAGGAAGAAGGGGAGGATAAGTCAAATCCTGGCATCCACGGGGAAAAACCTAGGTAGAATCACGAACCAAAAAGGATGATTATTGCAAAGTGCCAGTGTGGGAAGTTGTCTATTTTAATCTGGACTTTCCGCTTAGGTCACAATGTTAGTAAAGGTTTACTGTCCTTAAAGTAGCATTTTCTGCAGTCTTACATGATAACATTAAGGCAGAGAGAACTAGTTTTTGTGTTTTGTTTTTAATCAAACTCTTCTTTCAGTGACCCTCAGCTCTTCTGTGGGTTAAGATAGTTCATATATGTTTAGATTCATTTCAATCTATGTCGCTTATGTCAAGCTTACCAACTTCTAACCGCCAAATCTCAGTGAACTATGAATTAAACAACAAAAGTTACCAGCTAAAACCAACTAACTTCTCAAGTATTTAATTACTTTGATTCGAATCATTGTCATCATCCAAGATACTGTTTCATGATTCTAAAGATCTGAATTTACCTACTACAATGTAATCTCCCATCTGAGAAGTTCCATTAAGGAAATTATCTTTTCAGAAGTTTTTTCTACTTTCATTCACACAGAAGATTTGGTCAGTGAAACAGGAACACTTTTGCCACTGTGAAAACAAACAGTTGTCACACAAGTAATGAACTACTGAATAAACTAAACTTCATCTTTAAAATATGGTTTTTACCTTTTTTTTTTTTTAGTTACATCCCACATTCTTAATTATCGGTGCATGTGTGTCCTTGACAGGAGAGATGGCTTTATTATCACTTCATCTTACTCTCTTCCTTAGGTGGCCTCCAGGGGATTACAGTATACCTTGCTGAGATTTATTATTACAAGCTTGTAAGGTTGTTTTTGTGTGTGTGTGTGTGTGTGTGTGTGTGCTGGGATTTTTGTTGTTGTTGTTGTTTCAAGTTTCAGCAGCCACATTGCACTGCCTGAAGCTCAGCACACTGGAGATTTTGGCAGGTCTTTTAATGATGTCAGTTTAAAATAAGTAAACATTCATTGGAACAGACCACTACTGGTATACTCGATTTTTACTGTTGAGGAGAAAAAAAATAATGGCTCTTTCTGATGTTTTGATGACCATTTTTTAAAAATCTGTTTTTCCCACTTGTCTTTTTTCCCCTTCCTATTTTAAGTTTCTAGTCCTTTCTCTGCCTTTCCTTATAAGGAAATTCCCCATTTATTTAAGCATGAGACTTCTAATAAATTCAACTATTTGGAATGCAAAAATCAAAAGATCATAGGCAGCCCCCTCCGCAGGGAGGAGTGGAGTCAACCTCCAACCTTCAGACCATAGGTTACTGCCTTCATATTCTGTGTATAGTTAGGCTTTCTGATTTAATAGGCTTGAGTGTCTGGTTTCCACAAGCCAGCTTCAGTGTGCCCTAAATTACATTGGGCAGTATATTAGAAGCAGCAGCGGGGCTCCTTAAGGCCGACCGAGGCACTGCCATGAGATATGATAGTTTATATCAAAGGAGGGGAGAGAAGAAAAATCAATACAAAATCATAGAAATCTCTAAACAGTTCTTGCAGGAGAAAACAGTCTTCAGTCAACTCAGGCGCTCCTGAGGACTTTATTTTATTATACCAGAGTTCATTATTGTGTTCAGTATACTCTCTTCACTAAGGCAAAGATATATAGAGATATAGATATATAGTACATTCTAGAGTATTCCTATTGAACATATACATTGAGAAATAAATACATTTACTGTGCTGCTCAAAGTTCTTCATTTGTGTGTATACATATATGTTGCACACACATATATGTGTTCTTCGTTTTTGCATGTGTGTATAGATTTGAATATATTATTCTATATATACAATTAAGACTGGTATTCACAGTCCCCCACAATCTGAAACACAAATGATTTTTCTAGCCTCATTTGTCTCTGATTCCTTCCATGATTCCTCTCTTCCAGCTACTATTCAGTTTCCAAATAATTTGCACAATTAGGATGATTGCTACTTTATTAATTTTCCTATTGCTACCCTCTCTCTATTCCCCTTCTATTCTTTTTCTACCTTCCTCCTTTCCTCCCTCCCTCTCTCTCCCTCTCCCCTCTATACCCTTATCCCCCCTTTCTCTCTCTCTCTGTCTCTGTCTCTCTCTGTCTCTCTGTCTCTCTCTCTGTCTGTCTCTCTCTCCCCCCCCAATGCCTCCCCCCCCACCCCACTGTTTCCTTCCTTGTTAGGTATAAAAATTCTCAGTTCTCCCCTTTCTAAACAAACTTTCTCTTGATTCTGGCATTCCCTCAACCTAACTATTTCTTCTCTTTATAGCCAATGTTTTTAAAGAGTAGTATGCAGTAAATGTTTCCACTTCCTCATTCCTCTATCCTTTACTATGTGTCTTTTCTTCTCAGCTCCCTATAAAAATTATTTTCTCAGAATTTACTAATGTCATATATGTATGTTTGCCTGATGTAGGCATATATTCTTTCTTCTTTCTAATACCCAAATTCAAGCTGAATGCTTGAAAATATGTATTTTTTCAATTATTAAGTAAGTATTTTCAACATTAAAATATATATTTTTTAGAAATTTAAAGCATTCATTTAAAAATTTTCAATTATATGTATTTATTTTCCAATGAAAGAAAGGAAAAGAGAGTAAAGGAAGGAAGGAAGGAAGGAAGGAAGGAAGGGAAAGAGAGTGAGAGAGAGGAGAGAAGGAAGAAGGGAGGAAGAACATAGGCCTGTCAAACAAAATATATTAAAATATTATATTAATCATGTCCAAAATGAAATGCTTATATTCCTTGTCAGTTCATTATACTTACATCTTTATCCATCTTAGATAGTATTATCATCATCATTCCTCTGGAGTCACTATTGATCAATTAGTTGATTAGAGTTCCAAATTTTTTTCAAGCTGTTTATTTTTATTCTATAGTATAAATTATTCTTCTCAATCAGCTTTCTTTAATTATTAACCAGATTCCCTTTGCTACCTTTGCAACCTTTGCTACACTTCATTCTGTTGTTGTCCTGCCAAGTCTTTTGTTAGGTTTTCTCTTTGTAATCTCACACACTAAAGGCTTCAGGTATGACATAAGTAAAGATACCCTTTAAAGTTATCAAGACAGAAGTGATTATTCATTTAAATTTATTCCTGATTTCTGGACCTCTGTGACTAAATGACCCATTAGAACTTCAAATTTAATTTGAATTCATCATTTTATCCTTCCTATCATCTCAGAGCTGAAGTTCTTATTTCCTCATCAGACTTTGTTAGAGCATTTCCTCTTCATCTCTTATTTGCCTTTATCAAATTCTATCTTATATCAGATTAACTTGTAAACATTCCATTAGATTGTAAGCTTTCTGTAGTCAAGGACCAAGGACAGCATCTTTTATTTCACAGGGGAAAAAAATCTCTTAGGCAGAGCCTTCAGCATAGTAGGAATAGTAGGAACTTATCTATTTGTTAAGTAGCATTGAAACAATTAAAGTGGTAAATTTCATTTATATGCTTTAAAAATCATTCATGTAAAATGTCATATGGAGATGTTAGATCAGTAAAATGGCATGGTGTTTTATTCTGCTCTGCTTAATTTCCCTTTCTTTAGAACAATTCCAGAAATGGTTTCTTACAACAAATACATTTCTTCACAATTTGCATTTTAGCGATCCTATTATATGGCTAATAAATAGAGATGTAGCAAATTCACATTTCACTACTCATTATCTTCCCAACTAGAGTGGTTTATATTACCACTGAAAACCTTGAAACTTCAAAGCAAAAGTTTAATTAGCATACACAGTACTTATCACTGGTAATCAAACCTTTACCATAAAGAGTTATTATTGTTACCTAATCATAAGCCTTCTTGTAAAGTTATGAATTTTTTTCTCTTTTTTTTTGGTTTCTAAATGCATTCATAAATGTCAGCCTACTTTAGGTAGCATTTCTGAGTGAAAGAGATGAAAGAGAAATGGATTCAGACAATAATGGCTATAGGAGGGCAGGAAGGAAGGAAGGAAGGAAGGAAGGAAGGAAGGAAGGAAGGAAGGAAGGAAGGAAGGAAGGAAGGAAGGAAGGAAGGAAGGAAGGAAGGAAGGAAGGAAGGAAGGAAGGAAGGAAGGAAGGAAGGAAGGAAATAAAAATCATCTGATTGGCAACTCTTCTCTGAAGATTCTATCTGAAGTTATCTAACATGGCCCTAAAATGATAACTCTACTAGTCATTCCCAGGTCCTTACTCATAGACTGGTATTTTGGTACATTGGTAGGGATTGATTCAATATTGTTTAAACAGTATTTGGGAACTCAAGATCATGTAAGATCTATAAGGTCAAGAAACATGGTTAAATTTCTAAACTTTATGTCTCTGCATTTCCAAAGACAGCATTTTGCTTATAGTGGCTGGGCACTCAACAAAGATTTATTGAGTGGAATTGAACTGTATTATGAAAGAAGCAAGCATGTTCAAATGATCTGAAGATCATACACATACATACACAGAGTATATTAAGTCTTAAGTTAGAAGTGATTAGAAGTTGCTGAGAGTTCAAATTTTAAAAAGGTTTTGTACATTCTTCTGTGATTTTATTACTTCAGGGACATTTTTTTTTCTAAACACATTTCCCATAAAATAATGGAAGTCAATGGGAAAATGGGATTCACTTAACAGAAGTTTACTTTACAGAATTATTCTATAAAGTGACAAACACCAGTAAAATGAAACTTGTATATAAAACCTGGATTAGAGAATTAGACTCACAAATTTATAACTTTAGTGCCTGCTGTCATTTCTTAGGATAACACAGTAATAGTAGAAAAAGAAAATATTGACTTTTATTCCTAATTTTAAAAGTAGCCTTTCCTCCTTCCTCCTCTTCCCCCCTCCAAAAATGAATTTTTTTTCATATATACTAAAATAAAGGGATACATTATTAATTAAATTATGAATTTAGGCTAATCCTGAAAACTACGGTCAGGATAATGGGGGGGATTAAATTAAACAAAAGGGCACCTAAAATCTTTATAAAATGGGTATGGGTTTAAAAAATTAACTTCATAAACCTGAGATAAGGAGTTATGATTACACAGTAGTTCCTTTAAAAATAAACATAAAAAATATCTGGGTAGTTTAGTGGACAATTTCAATATGAGTCAATACTGAGATATAGCTGTCAAGGAAATGAATATTTTGGAGTCCTTATTTTCAGCAATAATAAAAGGGTAGTCACGCTCTATTCCTTTCTTCTTAGAACATGTAGCATGATCAATCATTAGCAGCACATTTTAAGAAAGATACATATGTACTGAAGAGTGTCCAAAGAAAAGCAACATAAAGAATCAACATAATCAACATAAAGAAATGAGTTCATATGAGGACTAGTTGAAGACATTTTGGGCTTTACATAGAAGAGATGATTTGAATGTGACAACAGGCTTCAAGTATTTAAAAGGCTAGTACTACATGAAGGAGAGATCAGCTTTGTCATTATTGTTCACAGAAGACAGAACTAGGAACTGATAGATTAAAGTAAAGTATGGCTTCATGCAAGGCACATTCTGATGATTAGAACTATATGGGTTTCCCCTTGCTTTAAGGTCCTTTAGCAAATATAGATAATGGTTTTAGATGTTGTAAATGCTATAACTTTTTTATAGATGAGTTTACAATTAATATATATATATATATATATATATATATTACCATTGATCTTGTCCAATACCATCATTTTGTGGATGATAAGGCTCAAAGAGATTAGATATAAAATTGGTCTAAATTATTTCTGATGCCCCTTCTATGGCAAATGAAAGATGAAATGTCTGAGGAAACAAACGTTAGAGCTTTTGAGTATTTTGATTTATTAAACAATGTTTGCCAATTGCTTAACAAATTGAGACTAGAACTTTTCCTCAGGTTAGGGCTGAGCTCTGAATACAGGAAGAAAAAGACTTTAATTTGTTAAAAACAATTAATCAAATGCCAATTAATTAAAAGGAAACAATAGAACATTAGTGATTTCATTTCTAATTGGATAAAGGATTAGGGATTTTCCAAGTTGGGAAGGGGAGAGTAAACAGAGGAAGTTCCTGAATTCATAAAAAGAGCTATCTTATTCTTGCCAAGTGTCTGTAAACAACTAAAGGAACATGGAAACAATAACTGTTGATCAATATGGGGCCAGTTTTCAAACAAGACACATGAATTGCTTGCGATGTATACTTGAGGAAAAAAAAAATCCTTGCATCAATCTTTGAGTCTAACTAGGTATCTGCTCCTCATAACAAAGGTCCTTATTAAGGGTCTCTAAAAAGCAAGTACAGGTGGTCCAGTTTCCCAGTCACAAAGGGCATGGCTCAAACAATACAATAAGCTGTTAGCTCAGTTCCTATAATTGAAGAAAATTTTCTCACAAGGAAGAAGTTGTACCAGACACAAAATTGAATGAAAAAGGAAATGAGCTAGTTACAGAATTGAGTCATAAGACAGAGTCAATTCCCACAATTCCCATTATCACTTGCTGCTCCAATCCTCCTAATTCTCTCACTTCCAAATAGGAAATTCTATAAATCTGTGAATTCTCCTTCTCCCTTCATTGATTTAAACGCCTCAGTTGCATCCCATATTGTGAAATATTACTCCATATTTTTCATACATTTTTATCAGAGGATCCTCTAAAGTTTCAGAAACCTTTCTAATTCTTTTTCATAAAATATGGTAGCATTAATATAGGATTTGAACAACTTATTTACATATTTTTTCATCCTTGAGATATAATTGGACAATCTTTTGCGAGTTTTTATACCATTGTCAACATTCCAGGTCATCATTGCAAATATGATACAGCCAATACCCATTATTTCTTTATTAGTTTTTGTGTGAAGGGCATTATTGATTCTTCCAGAAAAAGGATATTGCATTATTTGTTTCTACTAGCCATTTAGTAAATATAGAAGATAAAGTGCTAGACCTGGAATCAGAAGAACCTGACTCAAAGCTAGTCTTAGTGACCTATTAGTACTAGATCTTAAGCTGCACTATAAAGCAGTGGTCATCAAAACAATACGGTACTGGTTAAGAGACAGAAGGGAGGATCAGTTGAATAGACTTTGGGTAAGTGACCTCAGCAAGACAGTCTATGATAAGCCCAAAGATCCCAGCTTTGGGGACCAAAATCCACTATTTGATAAAAACTGCTGGGAAAATTGGAAGACAGTATGGGAGAAATTAGGTTTGGATCAACATCTCACACCCTACACCAAGATAACCTCAGAATGGGTCAATGACTTGAATATAAAGAGGAAACTATAAGTAAATTAGGTGAATATAGAAAAGTATACCTGTCAAATCTTTGGGAAAGGAAAGATTTTAAGACCAAGGAAGAATTAGAAAAATTACAAAATATAAAATAAATAATTTTGATTACATTAAATTAAAAAGGTTTTTTACAAATAAAATCAATAGAACCAAAATTAGAAGGGAAGCAACAAAATGGGAAAAAATCTTTAGAACTAAAACCTCGGACAAAGGTCTAGTCACTCAAATTTATAAGGAGCTAAATCAATTGTACAAAAAATCAAGCCATTCTTCAACTGATAACTGGGCAAAGGACATGAATAGGAAATTTTCAGACAAAGAAATCAACACTATTAATAAGTGCATGAAAAAGTGTTCTAAATCTCTTATAATCAGAGAAATGAAAATCAAAACAACTCTGAGGTATCACCTCACACCTAGCATATTGGCTAACATGACAGCAAAGGAAAGTAATACATGTTCAAGGGGATGTGGCAAAGTTGGGACATTAATGCATTCCTGGTGGAGTTGTGAATTGATCCAACCATTCTGGAAGGCAATTTGGATTTATGCCCAAAGTGCTCTAAAAGACTGCCTACCCTTTGATCCAGCCATAACACTACTGGATTTGTACCCCAAAGAGATAATAAGGAAAGACTTGTGCAAGAATATTCAAAGCTGTGCTGTTTGTGATGGCAAAGAATTGGAAAATGAGGGGGATGTCCTTCAATTGGGGAATGGCTGAACACATTGTGGTATATGTTGGTGATGGAATACTATTGTGCTCAAAGGAATAATGAACTAGAGGAATTCCATGGGAACTGGAACAACCTCCAGGAAGTGATGCAGAGCGAGAGGAGCAGAACCAGGAGAACATTGTGCACAGAGACTGATACACTGTGGTACAATTGAACATAATAAATAACTTTACTAGCAGCAATGCAAGGATCCAGGACAGTTCTGAAGGACTTATGAAAAAGAATCCTATCCACATTCAGAGGAAGATCTTTGGGAGTAGAAACACAGAAGAAAAACAACTGCTTGATCACAAGGGTCAATGGGGATATGATTGGGGTTATAAACCCTAAATGACCACACTAGTACAAATATCAGTAATATGGAAATAAGTCTTGACCAATGACACATGTTAAACCCAGTGGAAAGTGTGTTGCCTATGGGAGAGGACTGGAGGGAGAGGAGGGAAAAAACATGATTTTTGTAATCCTGGGAAAATACTCTAATTAATCAATTAAATAAAATTTTAAAAATAATTAAAAGAAAACAAAGCAAAGGACTCATCACCCAAAGACAGACATAGAAAAACGAACATTTCTTCACTCAAAAGGAAGAGGAAAGTTGATGGACATTATCAGAGCATATGATAAATAAGGCTATACACTTAGAGAAAAATATTTTTGAAATATATAGGTTACTTCACAAAACACTAGTAAAAGTTGACTTATATCACTGTTTGCTTAATGTAACTAAATTTCTTCCTCAGTGGATAAAGCCAATAAAATTGTTAACATTCAAGAACAGAATCAGAAGGAATTCTATAGACAAAATCCATATGTGGTGTTAGGGGAGAAAAAGAACAAGAATGTTATAACCATGGAAAAAAATATTCTAAATTAATTAATTAAATAAATTTTTCCTAAACTTAAAAAAAGGACTTGCCAAGACCCCATCCATAAAAAGGAAGAAAGAAAGAAAGAAAGAAAGAAAGAAAGAAAGAAAGAAAGAAAGAAAGAAAGAAAGAAAGAAAGAAAGAAAGAAAGAAAGAAAGAAAGAAAGAAAGAAAGAAAGAAAGAAAGAAAGAAAGAAAGAAAGAAAGAAAGAAAGAAAGAAAGAAAGAAAGAAAGAAAGAAAGAAAGAAAGAAAGAAAGAGAGAAAGAAAGAGAGAAAGAAAGAAAGAAAGAAAGAGAGAGAGAAAGAAAGAAAGAAAGAAAGAAAGAGAGAGAGAGAGAAAGAAAGAAAGAAAGAGAGAGAGAGAGAGAAAGAAAGAAAGAAAGAGAGAGAGAGAGAGAAAGAAAGAGAGAGAGAAAGAAAGAGAGAAAGAAAGAAAGAAAGAGAGAGAGAGAGAGAGAGAGAGAGAGAGAGAGAGAGAGAGAGAGAAAGAAAAAAGAAAGAAAGCTAACCTTAGGCATTTACTGTCTAAGTGTCACCTTGAGCAAGTTACTTAACTGCTGTTTGCCTCAGTTTACTCATCTGTAAAATTAGAATAAGAAAACTACCTAACTACAAAACACTTTTCACACAAATAAAGTCAGATTTTAAAAAGTGTAAAAATATTAATTGTTCATGGATAGACTGAGCCAATATAGCAAAAATGACAATTCTTCCTAGATTAATTTATTCAGTACCATACCAATCAAAGTAATCTGAAATTATTTAATAGATCTAGAAAAATAATAAGAAAATTCATCTGGAAAAACAGAAGTAGAATATCAAGGGAGCTAATGAAAAAATATGAAGGAAAGTGGCTTAGTACCAGTGATTTCAAACTATATTATAAAATGGCAACTATGAAAACAATCTGGTACTTCCTAAGAATTAGAGTGGGGGACCAATGGAATAGACTAGGCATACAATACACAGTGACACATGACCATAGTAAACTAGTCTTTAAGAAACCCAAAGTTTCTTTCTTCCTCAAGAACTCACTATTTGACAAAAACTGCTGGGAAAACTAGAAAACAATATGGAAGAAATTAAGTATAGATCAACATTTCATACCATATACTGCCAAGTGATGAACAGGCAATTCTCAGATAAAGAAACAAGAACTATCGTTAGTCAGATGAAAAAACACTACAAATCATTATTAATTAAAAATGCAAATCAAACAACTCTGAAGTACCACCTATCAGGTGGGCTAATGTGACAAAAAATGGAAAAGATAAATATTAGTAGGCATGTGAAATATAGGGACACTAATACATTTTTGGTGGAGCTATACTAATGAAATCATAGATCTGATGCTTCCCCCTTCAATTACAATGCATAAGCATTCAGGAGAGCAATCTGGAACCAAAGAACCATCAAATTGTGCCTACCCATTGACCCTGCAATGTCACTATTAGGTCTGTATCCAAGAGAATAAAGATAGGGGAAAGGAACCTCTCTGTACAAAAATATTTATCTCAGCTTTTTGTGATGGTAAAGAATTGAAAATGGAAGGGACATCTCTCAGTTGGGGAATGGCTGAACAAATTGTGGTATATAGTTATAATATAATACTATTATGTCCAAGAAATGGCAAACAAGATGGTCACAAAAACTCTGGAAAAACTTACATGGAGTGATACAAAGTTAAGTGACTTATATGAAGTGCAGAACCAGGATAATATTGTATACAATAACAACAATAGTCAATGATGATAAAATGTGAATGACTTAATTATTACACATAAGGCAAAAATCCAGGACAACTGCAAAACATTTTACAAAAAAAAAAAAAATAGGATTTCCACTACCATAAAAAAAAAAATAGATGGAGTCTGAATGCAAACTGAATATACCATGTGATTTATCACTCGTCTGAATAAGTATGTGATTTGAGGTTTTGTTTTTAAAAGATTATTACAAAAATGAACAATGTAGAAATAGGATTTGAGTAATATATATGCATATGTATATATGCACATATATGTACATATATATATGTAATATAACCCAGAGAAATTGCTTGTCAACTCTGGGATGGGGAGTGGAGAGGGGAGAGAGGAGAGAGACAACAAAAGTCATGTATCCATGGAAAAAAATAAAATTAAAAATATCTATGAACAAAAAATTGAATATGCCATTCTTTATTTCCTCCTTAAATTCTTCTCGAGTAAAGGCAGTATGAAATATATGTTATATTATAATATATGTAAAATTTATATCATATTACCTTCCTGTGGAGGTTAGAGGGATGAGAGGGAGAGATGGAAGATAGATTACAAAATATCAAAAAATGAATATTAAGAAATTGTTTTGAAATGTAATATGGAAAGAAATAAATTTTATTTTAAAAAAAAGTCTCTAACTCCAAGAACTATTATAAGAATAAAATTCATTAGCATTTGCAAATCATTTTACAAATCTTAAAGTGCTATATAAAGCTAGCTATTATTAATTATTAATATTATTACTTTTCTTTTTTACACCTGATCTTAACCAAAAGGCCAGGAAGTGATTTTTTCTCATTTAATGGTGAACGGAGATAAGAATTGAAGGGGAAGCTTCAGATCTATGATTTCATTAGTACAAGAAGTCCTATGTAAGTTCCCTTTATCAATTAAAATCAACAAGCCTTCCATAACTTATATGTTCAATTTTATGTGTCCCAGTTGGAACTTTATTCTATGTCTTCCTATTAATGAGGCCAACTCTCAATTCACTACAAAATGCTCACTCACACAGAGTTGCACCCACATACACAAACAAACACACTTTTATTTTACACACTGAAAAATACTAGTCTTATAGAAACAGGCTGTTGAAGAAGAAAGGAGTTTATGATCACTGAAAGCACTTTATAATATCCCAAATATGATTGAGCCCAATGCCCTACTCCTCCACTCTGGGACCACCTCATCATTTTTTTCTGCTTTGTTTTTCTAGTGTTTCTAGCTTATCTGTGATTTTTAAAATTTTCCTAGACTTTTAGCAAAGTTTTAAAATATCCATGGATTTCTGGAAGAGACTTTGTTATGTATAAAGGCTCAGTTAAATTAGCATTGACCTTGAACAAATCATGAAATCACTCTGGGACTTATTTCCTCACCTATAAAATAAAGAGAACTGTATAAAATTATTTCTAGTGTTCTTTCTAACTCTATGCTATGATCCATATATGATATGATATGAATGATCCTATATCATGTCTGAATAGAAGCATTTAAATACACTTGTCATAATGGGGAATTTGCTTTCTCTTAAGAGTGTTCTCAGCTTATAATCCATGACACAGACAAACAAACTCCTTTTCTCTGATTCTTTATTTAGAGAGGACATTTAACTCTAGATCTTATTAAGAGGAGTAATAGGATCTTAGGATTATAGATTTATTGCTATAAGTCAAATGCTTTTAAAAAATGTCAACAAACCAGACACAATGAAAATTTTATATTCATTACTGTAAAGAAGGGGGACTAATGTTAAAATGTCCTTTGCAAATTCCTACCTCTGCCATTATTATATTTTTACCAAGCATATCAGTCATACATAAATAGAATATTATCATATAAGAAATTTAGAAATTATTAACTAGATTTTAGTTGATCATTTTTATATGTTCTCACATGCCTTTATGATTTAAAAAGTCCATTATGTTTTGCATTCATTTTGACTTTTGACAATATACACACTCTGAAATACCTAATCCATATATAATCAGTAATATTCTGCCTTTTATGTTTTATTTTTAAGACTGGGTCTTTCTATTTCACCCAAGATTGAAGTGCAATGTCCATACAAGCTTCATTCTACAACTGATTAACCCAAAAGCTTAGACCTGTTCCATTTTCTACTTAAGATTTGTTCTTCATTATATTTGTGGCTCCCCATTCAAGTAGTATCACCATATTTGTACCACTCTTACTATGGATACATTATCAAATTTAGCTCTAAAGCTCAAGTAATCCTCCAATTGGAGTCTCTTGACTCCTTTGCAATAGGCATTACAGATATGCATCAACATACCCAGTATGTCTATTAAGTCATAGAAAATTAGATTCTTTTGTAATTTTGTTATGTTTTTGCCATACTTTGAGCATTGTTTTTCTTTTAAAAAATATCCATGATATGCAGGCATTTAATTTCTTGATCCTGGATGATATTTTCCAATGTGGTTTTCACTATTCTTTGCTGTGTCCAAGTTTACATTGAAGTCACTGAGTTTCAAAATACTTATTTACTTGATTTGGACCATCTAGTCAGATGATTCATGGAATTTCATTACCTCTTTATCCTCTGCAAAAACTATTTGTGCATAAATTATGATTATATCCATGGTGATCTATTTGTTTATGCTCATTCCAAACACTGCAAAGTGATATAACCAAGTGCTCTCTGCATTAATGCTTCTTGTTATCTTTGGACACACAGCAAAACCAATCATTGAATTCAACTTTGTTATTTGTTTCTCACACTAAAACCTTTGAGCTGTCCTTCCACTTAACTGCAACTTCTTTATTTCATCTGGCTTCATTTATAATAAGTATGTCAATTTGATTATTGACCATTCAACCCCAGGGTAATGTCAAATAATTGGTCATTGGACAAAGATACTGTATGGAATGCTTAACATTAATTAATGCTTATAGATGACCTAAAACAGAGTTATTCTATCAACTCTCTTGCTATTTCTACCATTCTGCCATCATCATTGGAGAAGTACAAGGAAGATGCATGACTGCTCTTATATTGTTGTCCACATTAGGGAGTTGCAATGAGGAAACAAATCATTTCCTGATGGCCAGGCCTCTGGTGATGAGCCTTTTGACACTTAACTAACCTAGTCCTTGGCCAACACTCTCATTCTGCCACTGAATCATTATGTTTAAATGTTTTGAGTCATACCTGCTTCTCCTTGATCCAATAGACCATACTGTATCTGAGATTTTCTTTGAAAAAATAGCCAAGTGTTTAGCCATTTCCATCTCCAGCATATTAAGGCAAACATAGGTTAAGGTATTTATTCAGGGTCCCACAGGTAGTGTTTGTTCAAGTCAACTGATTTGATTTGAACTCAGGTCTTTCTGATTTCAGGAACAGCCCTCTATACACTAAACCACTTAGCTGCCTCATACCAAGTCTTACTAGAAATATATAGCTAGATAAATCTTTCCAGAATTTTTGTTTCATAGGCATAAACTTCAAGATCCCAGGGTCAGTTCTATACTCCTGAGAATACTGGAGTAAAACTTTTATGAAGATGGTGAAAGCTTTGGGAATAAAGGTTGGGAAGATCATAAGTTAAGTCTTGTGGCAGGAATGTCTTCACGGATGGAGAATAGTATGCCAATTTGATTGTCTTATGAAGACTGGTTGAAAAAACTAGTCATGTTTAGGATAGAAAATAGAGGACTCTGGGAGAACATGATAGATATCTTCAAAAATTTGAATTACTATAATGTGTTGGAATGGATTTAGATTTGTTCTATTTAGTCCAAGAGGGCAGAGCCAGGTACAATGAGTAAAAAATATAAAGACACCAATTTAAAACTGATGTTTAGGGAAACTTCCTAACAACTATAGATTCCAAGAGTGTAATTGACTTCCTTGACAGTTAATGGGTTATGTCTTCAAAGGTCTTCAAGCTCAGGATGGATGAGTATTTGTTGGATATGATACCATAGGATTTCCTTTCATGTACAAGTTTTTTTGGTTGACTGTTGAGGTCTTTTTCAATTTTAAAACTTACAATTTTGTGAACTCTAATGCCCATTGACTGTGTGGCTATTCTCAATGGATTTTTGCTTATAGTCACAAGCACTAATTGAAGTTTATGGACACCAGACCAAAAGAGGGGGTATAAATGCTAGGTCTTCAGAAGCATAGAAGGATCTCAAATAACAGCTTTCTTTCCTCTCTCTGCAATGAGCATTATAAGTAGATTTCCTTTATTTATGTAGAAATAACTGTGGTGTAGTTGAAACTGGTGACAACAAATTGAATACTTTAATGGAGACTTTTTTGTTCCTATTGTTTTGAATGTCATAAAGGTAATTAGATTTTGAGTTTTCTCCTAGAGGAATTACTAACATGCTCTGTCCAGAAATATGATAGCCAGATATGGGACCCAGAAATAAAGGGATCCTCAAATTGTTTTTAGGTAGCTCTTTGTCTGACAACTCCATTCATACATCATAAGTTGAATGAAAGTATCCAGGAATTATTTTGTGGTCGTATAGTTTATCTTTCTCCATTGAACTGATGTAGTGAAAATTAAGAAATTAGATATGACAATAGAATTCTTATCTAAAATTTATAATAGAAGTAATTGGAAAACAAAATTATAAAATTTCCTTTCCTAGCCATATCTAGAAATAATTGTCAACAACATACATACTTGCTTCTTTTTTTCCATCTCACTCATTGGTCTCCTTTCTTCTTTCCCTCCACTCCTTTCTTTGATTTTGAATTTATTGACTTTCATCTCTAGGAAGGGACATTAATTGGAAAAAATCTTCAGCTTGGTATTTAATACCTTTTGTAACCTAATTTATTTCTAAGGCATTGAGCATTGGTCATAATCATGAACTTTACATTCTAACAAAACCAATTAAGCATTACTTCATTTGACTTTATGTATTTGCATTGTTTATCTCCCATTCTTAAAATTCTCTCTCACCTTACTTCTACCATTTAAAATTGATGGCTTTGGCTCATTTGCCCACTCCTTCAGATGCTTTTTCCTCCTCAAGACCAGGTCTAATTATCATGAATACAACAATAGATTTATATATTGTATCTTCATAGAAGAAAGTGAAATCCTTGAGGTCAAGCATTATTTTATCCTTTGTTTTTATATCTTAAGGATCTAGGAGAGTGCCTTTTATCATAATAGATTCTCAAGAACTGCTTATTTTATTTGGACTACATTATGTGGAATTAATTGTGAATTTAAGTAAGTTGTTTCATCTCTAGAGACTTTCATTTTCTTCATGTTTAATATGAAAGAGTCAGTTGGACTGAATAATTTTATAGGCTCCTTCTCTAAGGTATGATGATAAATACAATCATGTGTTTCTTTTTATTTTCTTATAATTGATGCAATAAATAGAGGAGAGAGACATTTTGGTGTGAATAATATAGCACATTTAGATATATTTAGTCTAATTTGACTCATCTAGTTCACTGAATTCTGAGCAGAATAATTCATTGAAAAGCAAAGAGATGAATTGACAGATTCCATTCAACCTAGTGACTGAAAAATGAAGTTTTCTGAATTATTCTAAATAAGTGTGGAATACTATAGTAGGGCAATACCTATAAACAGGTCACCTCTAATTACTCTCATTTCTCACTGATTTTTAAATTAAAATGAAGAAAAACATGTATAAATTGAATTTTAAATCAGGGCCTGCATCATGAGTGAGGAGCCTAAATCAAACTAAAATTTTAGTTTGTTATATTAACAATTGGCATGAAGAAATCATTCATCGTTCCATACACTTATTCATTCAGAACTTACATATGGAATGTTCATGTGAAAAAGCACTCTTTTTAGCACTATGAGTAATATGAAGAATAATAATAAAAATAGTCCTGATTTCAGAGTCACACTACTATATTAGATGAAATATACAAATAGATTTAATATATATTTACATATTATATTTACATAATACATTATGTATTTTTATATTTATATAACATTATATTTACATAATATATATATACATATATATATATATATATATAGCAAAAGGTGGTGAAAGCTGTAGCTATCTCTGTTCTTGTCTAAGACAGGTTTCACCTGATTCACATGAAATCTACTATTTCTGTGCATAGTTTATAATCTGTGCCTGGAATAATCCCACACCTTTTATCTCTATTTTTTGAATCCCTGAGTTGTTTCAAGACTCTACTAATTATTGTGTATTTCATTTTCTAGGAGGACTAATGACATTACTTTCTATCTCTTATGTGAAACTTTTGATGATCCCCCCCCCAGTTTCCAGTCTCCCCCCCAAAAAAAACTTTTAATACTTAATTTGAATATTGTTTATATTCAGTCATGTATGTATATGTTCTTTCTCCAAGCCTCCAAGATTAAGTGAGTAGGATATAAATACTGTTCTGCCTCAGACACTTGATAATAAAAAACTTTGTTCAGGAGGCGGTGTCAAGATAGCGGCTTAGAGACAGCAACAGTTTAGACCTCCACAAACCCTTCCTCACCAATCAAAAACACAATGCATTGAGGTGACTGAAAACCAAATCTAACAATAGGACAGAACTAGGGAACCTTCCTCCTGGACCAAACTTAAAAGGTACACCACACACACACACACACACCAAAATCCTGAATTCTAGAGCACATGGTTTAAGGGGAAGGAAGAAGGAAGATCCTAGGATCCCTCCCCCACCTACAGAGCAGAGATTCCAAAAGTGGCTAAAATCTCTGGGTAGGCAAGGGTGCTAGTCTGGAGGGAGTACCTTGCTGTCATACCTGTACCAGGCTCAGGGTATTAAACACAGGTAGTGTAGAGGCAGCTGTAAAAGAAATTCAGAGCAGGCAGCCTAGTCTCAGTCAAGATGTCACATCTTGCCCCCTCCACTCAAGGTTTTTGCCTCAGGGTACAGCCAGTTTTCAGATCAACTCTCGCCTTGACACAATCTCATCAATAGGGCAGATAAAAAGTGTTCAGAGGGAATGGAAGCTTCAGCTCGAACATCCCTCCCCCACAGACTGATCTGAGAGCCCTGCTGACTAAGCTCCAAGGGGAAAAGGCTGCAACAAACTACAGGAAAAAAAACTTTGATAATAGGACAGGAAGCCCAGCTCCTTTTCAGCTTCTTTTGTCATCTGCAGAAGATCTGACTAACCTGATCAATCAGTAGAACAGAGAAAAAGCCCCTTCAGGACAGAAAAGGCCAAACCCAAAGATCCAGCATATAATGAGAGGAACAAAACTACAGGAAACTACAGGGAGGAAAGAAAGGGAAAATATGAGTAAACAACAGAAAAAGAAAAAAAGAAATTAGACAACTTTTAGCTAGGCAACTAACAAAAAGAAACTGTACTAGAGGGATCAGGAACCAAAGTTAGAAAGGTGTGAGAGAGGGGACAGATAAAAGAAAACACTACTTCCTCTCTTAGGTAAGACTACACAAGGGAAGGGGAGAGGTTTTGTACAAGGTCCAGAGCTGAAAAGTAAGAAGGAAAAATTCACCTTCAATCTCTGGTTTCTGGTTTCCTTCCCTAATAGATGATTATCCTGATCTCCCCTAGAACATTAGATGGAAAAGATGATCAGTCTCTTCTGGGTTAATAAAATCTCTTTATTTTTTGGAATATTTAGGAATGGTAGGGTTTAGGATAGAGGGAAAATTAGGGAATCCCTAATTAACCATTTTATCCAAAATTGCCCCTCAAGAGCTGATGGCTTAGGTCTGGGGACCTGAGTCTCTGGAGATAGGGAGAGTCAGACTGTTGAACTCCTGTTTTAGAGGGATGTACAGTTATATAAGGGGTCAGTTAAAGATCTTGGGTGGATAGTCTCTTCTGTTCCCCACAGGTAAAAAGTCTCTATCCACTAATGAAAAGATGTTGGCTATGTTCTGATTCACATCAGCTACTTGAAGGACCTTAACTCAGGTTGAACTCAGAGTGATACTCTTCTTTCCTTATTGACAGAAGAGAAAGAACCCTCTCTCCAACTGCTGATCTGCTTTTCTTAGGCAGAGGTTTTCAAAAAGTCCTTGAAATGCAGTCCATAATCCTATCACCCACCCAAATGGCTGAAGTCATCTGAAAACAGAGGCACTTGAATTAAAATGAGAAAACAGTGTCTTGAAAGCCAAATTTAACAAGATTGAAAATGAGGCAAAGAAGATGAAAGATAAGAAGGAGAAGGGTGACCAAAAAGTCAGGAATGAAATTCAGTCTTTAAAAACAGAATCCAACAACTAGAAGCAAATGACTTCACAAGGCAGTATGAAACTATAAAACAAAATCAAAAAAATGAAAAAATTGAGGAAAATATGAAACACCTCACCCACAAAATAGAAGATCTAGAAAACAGGTCCAGGAGAGAGAACTTAATAATCATTGGACTTCCAGAAGATCGTGACAAAAGAAAAAGTCTGGACATCATTCTATAGGAAATTATCTAAGAAAACTTCCCCAACATTCTAGATCAAGAGGGAAAAGTGGAGATTGAAATAATCCACAGATCACCTCATATACTTAATCCTCAACTGACAAAATCCAGGAATGTTATAGCCAAATTCAAGAACTACCAGACCAAGGAAAAAATATTACAAATTAAGAAGAAATCATTCAGATACAATGTAGCCACAGTTAGGATAACACAGGATCTGGCTGTATCTACACTGAAAGACCAAAAGGCATGGAATATGATATTCCAGAAAGCAAGGGAACTAGGTCTACAACAAAGAATGAACTACCCAGCAAAACTGACAATATTCTTGCAGGGGAAAGCAAGGCAATTTAATAAAATAGACGTCCAAGCATTCATAAAAACAAAAAGACCAATTTTGAACAGAAAATTTGATGCCCAAAACAGAACTCAAAAGATTCACCAAAAGGTAATCAAGAAAGGGGAAAAACAAAAACAAAAACAAAAACAAAATTTTAAGGGACCCAATAATTTAAAATTATTTGTATCCCTAAAAGAAAAGAGGATATCAGTAACTCTTAAAAATTGTTATTATCACCTGGGTAGCTAGAAGAATTATACATAGAGGTAACAGTGATAAGTAGAGGTAAAAAGAAAAGAGATTGATACTAATGGATATGGGGAAAGAGACAAAATGGTGTCAATGTATATGTCATAAAGAAGTGCATGGTGGAAGTGGGGGAGAACACCAATACACTGGAAGGGTAAAGAGATCAGAGACAGGAAATACTTAATTCTTACATGCATTAACATTGACCCAAAGAGAGAAGAACAGTCAGATCCATTGTGGCAGAGAATTGATTCTTGCCCTATAGAGAAGTAGAAGGGTAAAAAATGGACTGGTTGAGAGGGAAGCAATACAAGGGAGGTAGAGTGTGTGAAAGATTAAAAAAGACCCTAAAGAAAAATAAGAGGGGAATAAGAAGGGAGTGGGGGGAAGGTAGGCAAAATAAGGATGGGAAACAGGGGGAATGATTAAAAACAAAACACTGGTGTAGAAGGAAATAGTGAAAGAAGAAAGGGCAGGACTCGGAGTAGAAAACAAAATGCTGGGAAATACACAGCTGGTAATAATAACTCTGAATGTGAATGGAATGAACTCACCCATATAACTCAAGAAAATAGCAGAGTGAATTAAAAACCAAAATCCTACCATATGTTGCCTACAAGAAACAAACATGAGGAAGATAGACACACACAAAATAAAGGTAGGCAGACAAAGCAAAATCTATTAGACATCAACTGAGAAAATGAAGGCAGGAATCACAATCATGATATCTGATAAAGCCAAAGTAAAAATAAATCTAGTTAAAAGAGGTAGGCAAGGAAATTACATCTGGATAAAAGGCAGTATAGACAATGAGGAAACATCAGTACTCAACATGTATGCACCAAATGGTATAGCATCCAGATTTCTAAAGGAAGAACTACTAGAGCACAAGGATGAAATAGATAGTAAAACTATACCAGTGGGAGACCTGAACTTCCTCTATAAGATGTAGATAAATCAATCCAAAAAAAAATGAGAAAGATGTAAAAGATATGAATGAAATATTAGTAAAATTAGAGTTAGTAGATATGTGGAGAAAAATAAATAGGGTCAAAAAGGAATACACCTTGTTTTCAGCAGCACATGGTACATTCACAAAGATTGACCATGTACTAGGGCACAAAAATATTGCAAACAAGTGCAAAAGGGCAGAAATAATAAATGCAAACTTTTCAGATTATAATGAAATAAAATATAATAATTAGTGAGGGTACATGGAGAGGCAAATCAAAAATTAATTGGAAATTAAATAATACAATTCTCCAAAATGGGTTAGTTAAAGACCAATTCATAGAAACAATGAATAATTTCCTTGAAGAAAATGACAATGAGAGGGCAGCTGGGTAGCTCAGTGGATTGAGAGCCAGGCCTAGAGATGGGAGGTTCTAGGTTCAAACCTGGCCTCAGACACTTCCCAGCTGTGTGACCCTGGGCAAGTCACTTGACCCCCATTGCCTAGCACTTACCACACTTCTGCCTTGAAGCCAATACACAGTATTGACTCCAAGACAGAAGGTAAGGGTTTAAAAAAAAGAAAGAAAATGACAATCATGAGGCATTCTTTCAAAATCTATGGGATGCAGTCAAAGCAGTACTCAGGGAGAAATTTATATCCTTGAGTTCAGGTATTAAAAATTTAAGGAGGGCAGAGGTCAATAAATTGGGCATGCAAAATAAAAAACTTGAAAGTGAACAAATCAAAAATCCTCAGATGAAAACTGAATTAGAGATCTTAAAAATTAAGGGAGAAATTAATAAAATAAAAAAAGAACTAATGATTTAATAAATAAGACTAGAAGCTGGTACTTTGAATAAAAACAAAATAAAATAGACAAAGTACTGTTCAATCTAATTTAAAAAAGGAAAGAAGAAAACCAAATTGACAGTATTCAAGATGAAAAGGGAGACCTCACCTCTAATGACGAAAAAATTAATGCAATTATTAAAAACTATTATGCCCAAATGTATGGAAATAAATATGGCAGTCTAGGTGATATTGATGAATATTTACAAAAATATAAATTCCCTAGATGATGTGAATTTTAAATTTACTCCACCCTGCTTAGTCTTTAGAATTTTAGCAACCAGGAATATATATACCCCCACTTAAGGATTAAATGTGGGGATGGAAGGTCTCTGACCTTCATGTGCGAGCAATTGACAAATCAGAAACAAATGACTGACCCCCTGGGCCATCCAAAGCCAGGTTTAAGCCACCATTGGTATTTGTAAGACATAGTATATGATGTTAAGAATAGCCTTTATATCTCGAGTTACTTCCTGTGAGAGGGAGTGGGCCATGAAACTTGACCATGGAGGAGCTCTAGTATGAGACCTCAGACTGCTTCCCTTAGACTGTCATGTGGTGAGTGAAAAGGCTAACTCCCCTTTCCATAGCTTTTCTGGAGGCACAGCCTCTGGAGAAGCCCATCTCTTGGGACTCCCTTTCTCTTGGCTTTCTGGAGTCACTAGCCTCTGGAGAGACCCCTCATCTCGGAGGAGGCATTGTGGCTGGAAGCCATGTTAAAAATTCTGACCCTACTTTGGCCAAGGCCTCTGAATCCTTGTCTGCTTCAGACCAGACCACAAGATCCATTTCTCTCCTTCTCTCTCTCTCTCTGTGTCTCTCTCATTCCCTTAATTTCTTCCCTCTATTGAAAATAAACAACCATAAATTCCATTCTGACTTAGGTATTTTCATTGGTATTTAGAATTTAAATTCCTTGTGACCAACTATATCCAGTCCAACCCTAAATTGTACCCCTTAAAATTAACAGAAGAAATAGAAAACATTAATAATCCCATATCCGAAAAAGAAATTGAACAATCCATCAAATAACTCCCTAAGAAAATATTACCAGGGCCTGATGAATTGACAAATGAATTCTATTAAACATTCAAAATACAACTAATCCCAATATTATACAAACTATTTGACATAATAAGCAAAGAAGGAGTTCTACCAAATTCCTTTTATGACACAAATATGGTACTGATTCCAAAGTCAGGCAGGTTAAAAAACAGAAAGAAAACTATTGACCAATCCTTAATGAACATAGATGCAAAAATCTTAAATAGAATATTAGCCAAAAGACTCCAGGAAGTGATCACAAAGGTTATTCATTATGATCACGTAGGATTTATACCAGGAATGCAAGGTTCAATATTAGGAAAACCATCCACATAATTGACCATATAAACAAGCAAACCGACAAAAGTCACATGATTATCTCAATAGATGCAGAAAAAGCCTTTGACAAAATATAACACTCATTCCTATTGAAAAAATAGAAAGAATAGGAATAGAAGGTCTTTTCCTAAAAATAATAAACAGTGTATATCTAAAACCATCATCCAACATCATCTGCAATGGGTATAAATTAGAAGCTTTCTCAATAAGTTCAGAAGTGAAACAGGGACTTAACTTTGTACTAGAAACACTAGCAGTAGCAATTAGAGAAGAAAAAGAAATTGAAGGTAATAAAATAGGCAATGAGGAGACCAAATTATCACTCTTTGCAGATGATATGATGGTCTACTTAAAGAATCCTACAGAATGAACTAAAAAGCTAGTAGAAATAATCAACAACTTTATCAAAGTTGCAGGATACAAAATAAATCCACATAAGTAATCAGCATTTCTATATATTTCCAACACATCTCAGCAGCAAGAATTAGAATGAGAAATTTCATTTAAAAAACTTTGTTCATTTTAGTTTTGTATGGATCTATATAGATGACTAATCAATACAATATTAATTCCATATCTCCAACTATCTCTACTTCAAGAGTAGAACACAAGCTTCTTAAGGTAGGGGCTGTTCAGTTATTGTATTTGAAGCAATAGCACAAAACAGTACATCACATATAAGCTTGATGAAACTGAGTATAATAGACTACAAAAGATGACATGGAATGGTGGAGGTGGAGAGATCACTTTCCTATATTCAGATTATCAAAGGCATCATGGGTGGGATTTAAATATGTCAAAACATATAATTCTTTTTTAAATTGTTTTATTTAGACATGTCTTAAGGGTTTGGGTGAATACATGTAAGTTCAAGATATTTTCACTCCTCACTTAAGTTATTGCAATAACCTCTTAATTGGTGTTCTTGTCCTGACTACCAATTCAAATCAATTCACCACATTCTCATTAAAGTAATTTTCATTAAGAGTAGAATGTGCTGGTTATGACATTAAAATCATGGAAGTTTAAAACTGGAAGAAACCTTAGAGAGTGTCAAGCTTTCTTATCTTAGAGATGAGGAAACAAGTTTCAAAAGATAATGTGATGTGCCTTGGGTTACACACCTGATAGACTGGAGGAACTAAAACTAGAGCCCATCTCCTAAGTACTAGTCCAATATTCCACTGCATCATTTGCTTTGTTTTTTAAAAAGAAAAACCTAGGATTTCCGGATAAACAGGGCGGCAGTCTAGACGCAGAACTCTTCTTCTCCTCACCAACTATCAGTACTGACTACCTCAAAAAGCAAAAAAGACACAAATTCATATGAATAAAAGTACTCTAAAATAGGGCTCAGCATTGAAAGTACATGGGATTTGGGCACGTCCACACCATAAGGTGGTGAAAAAGCTTCCACCAAAATACAAGCTGATCCACCCTCTCCCACCACATCTATGGAGCCAGAGTAAGAGCCAGCGAGTGCTAGAATCAATGAGTGAGTGAAGGGCACCTCTGGAGTGAGTGTGGGGCACATCTGGGTCCTTGGCAGCTGATTTAGACCACAGAGGACCTACCTCTGAGAGCAGCGAGACCTGAGATCCCAGCAGGCTGAGGAGTGAAGACCACGGTCACGAGCAGGGAGATAGCACAGAGAGGGGGAAGCAAATAGTAGAAGCTACAGACTCGAGAGCTGGTCTCAGCCAAAAGCCTTGCTCCTTAGCTCCATACATAGAGAGTCTGTCCATCTCACTCAGATTTCTAACTGGAAAGGGAAGGAAAAACCACCACAGTAATGGCAAACAGAGCCCAGGAACAACAATTTCCCAACACCAAGAAAAACAAGAAGGGGTTGACCCTGGATAATGTTTATGGAGAAAAAAAGCCAGGCTACCAAGGAAATAGAAGAGGAAATACAAATAAATGCACCAAAATATTCCCAAAAAATGGAAATTGTCCACAAGCTCTTGAAGAATTTAAATTAGAGCTTATCAAAAAGATGTAAGTCTTCTGGCAAGAAACATGGGAAATAGTTTAAAAAAGAAAATAACAGTTTAAAAGAGAAGAACTCCCAATTGGAGAAAAAACTGGAAGCCAGAAAAAGCAGGATAGACCAATCCAAAAAGGAAAACCCATCCTTAAAGAACAGAATTAGGCAATTGGAAGCCAATGATCTTGCAAAACATCAAGAATTAATAAAGGAAATTCAAAAGACTGACAAAATAGAAGAAAACATAAAATATCTCACTAAAAAGGTGATTGATCAGGAAAACATTGCACAAATAGACAATTTGAGAATCATTTGTCTGAAAACCCAGAAATAAACAGAAATCTTGACATCATACTACAAGAAATTATCCAAGAAAACTGCCTTGATGTTCTTTAACAAGGGCGGGGGAGGTGGGGAATAAACAATGAAAGAGTTCATAGAACACCCTCTACACTAAATCCTCAAAAAACAACTCCAAGGAATATAATTACCAAATTCAAGAGAATCCAAGCTAAGGAGAAAATTTTACAAGAAGCAAAAAAGAGAATTCAGATATCAAGGAGTATCAATAAGGATTACACAAGATCTGGCAGGGTCCACACTAAAGGACCACAAGGATTGGAATATGATATTCAGAAAGGCAAGAGAATTGGGTCTTCAACCAAGGATCACCTATCCATCAAAACTGAATATATACTTCCAGGGGAAAGTATGGGCATTCAACAAAATAGAAGATTTCCAAATATTTGTAAAGAAAAGACCAGAACTAAGAGGAAAGTTTGATATTCAAACACAAAGATCAAGAGAAACATGAGAAGGTAAATAAGAAAGAGAGGGAAAGGGGGAAAACATGGTTTTTTTATTCAAACTTTCCTCTTTAAGGACTTCAATACGATCAAATTATATTAGTACATGGGGAAATGTTATTTGTAAGTCTCAAAAATTAGATTCACAATGATAGTAATTAGAGGTATCATTCACAGGAAGAGATTGGGGTAATAAGTGCTATAAGATAATATGCAAAAAAAAAAAAACAAGAAAAAGAGAGGGGGAAATTGAAGAAGGCGACCAAGAGATACTTGAAGAAATAAAATAAATAGGATAATCTTTATCACACAAAGATACACATAGGAAGGGGAGGGGAAGAATACTCTTATAAGAAGGAGAGGAAGAGAGTGCTAATAGGCAATACTTAAACCTTACTCTCAGTGAAATCAGTTCTGAGAGGGAAGAGCATCTAAATCAATGAGGGTATTGGATTATATCTTACCCTACAGGGAAAGTAAGAAGTGGAAACTAAGAGGGGTATGGGGACAGGTAGTACAAAAAGGGATGGAAAGAGAGGGGGAGGAAGGAACTTAACAGAACCTGAAAAAATAAGAAGGGAACAAAAAGGGAGGGGGCTTATTAAGGGAATGGAAGCTTATTAAGGGCGGTGATTAGAGGGACTGATTGAAAGCAAACCACTAGTTTAAAAGGCTATAGCAAAAGAAGGAAGGACAGAACTAGGAGAAGATATCAAAATACTGGGGAATACACAAGTGTCAATCATAACTTTGAATATGAATGGGATGAACTCACCCGTAAAATGAAAAAAATAGGAGAATGGATTAGAAATCAAAATCCTACCATGTGTTGTCGGCAAGAAACACACTTGAGACTGGTAGACACTCACAAGGTAGAATTAAAGCTTGCAGCAAAACCTATTGGGCTTCAACTGATAGAAAGATGGCAGGAGTTGCACTCATGATATCTGACAAAGCCAAAGTCAAAATAGATGTAATTAAAAGGGTTAGAGAAGGTAACTATATCCTAATAAAAGGCAGTATAGACAATGAGGAAATATCAGTAATCAACATGTATGCACCAAATGGTATAGCATCCAAATTTCTGAAGGAGAAACTAGTGGAGTTGAAGGAGGAAATAGAGAGTAAAACTATACTAGTGGGAACCCTGAACTTAACACTATCAAATTTAGATAAATCAAATAAATAAGAAAGAGGTAAGAGAGGTGGATGAAATATTAGAAAAATTAGAGTTAATAGACATATGGAAAAAAATAAATAGGGACAAAACATAATACACCTTCTTTTCATCAGCATATGGTACATTCACAAAGATTGAACATGTACTAGGGCATAAAAACATTGCAATCAAGTGCAAAAGAGCAGAAATAATAAATGCAAACTTTTCAGATTATAATGCAATAAAAATAATAATTAGGGAGGGTACATGGAAAGGCAAATCAAAAATCAATTGGAAATGAAATAACATTTTTCTTCAAAATCAGTTAGAGAACAATTCATAGAAACAATTAATAATTTCCTTGAAGAAAATGACAATGATGAGACATCCTTTCAAAACCTATGGGAAGCAGCCAAAGCAATACTCAGGGAGAAATTTATATCCTTGAGTTCAGATATTAAAAAATTAAGGAGGGCAGAGGTCATGTGAATCCATAATTGGACATGTGAATAAAAAAAACTTGAAAGCAAACCAATCAAAAATCCCCAGATGAAAACTGAATTAGAGGTCTTAAAAATTAAATGAGAAATTAATAAAATCAAAAGTGAAAGAACTATTGAATTAATAAATAAGACAAGAAGCTGGTATTGTGTAAAAACAAACAAAATAGACAAAATATTGGTCAATCTAATAAAAATAAAAAGGAAAGAAAAAACCAAAATAACAGTATCATAGATGAAAATGAAGACCTCACCTCCAATGAAGAGGAAATTAAGGTAATAAATAAAACTATTTTGCCCAATTATATAGCAACAAATATGGCAATCTAGGTAATATGAATGAATATTTACAAAAATATAAATTGCCTAGATTAACAGAAAAAGAAATAGAATTCTTAAATAATCCCATATCAGAAAAGGAAATTGAACAAGCCTTCAAAGAACTCCCTAAGAAAAAATCACAAGGGCCTGATGGATTCACAAGTGAATTCTATCAAACATTCAAAGAACAACTAATCCCAATATTATACAAACTATTTGACATAATAAGCAAAGAGGGAGTTCTACCAAATTCCTTTTATGGCACAAATATGATACTGATTCCAAAGCCAGGCAGGTCAAAAACAGAGAAAGAAAACTATAGACCAATCTCCTTAATGAAAATAGATGCAAAAATCTTAAATACAATACTAGCCAAAAGACCCCAGGAAGTGATCTCAAGGGTTATTCATTATGATCAGGTAGGATTTATACCAGGAATGCATGGATGGTTCAATATTAGGAAAACTATCTCCATAACTGACCATATCAACAAGTAAATAAACAAAAACCACATGATTATCTCAATAGATGCAGAAAAAGCCTCTGACAAAATGCAATACTCATTCTGGTTGAAAACACCAGAAAGAATAGGAATAGAAGGTCCTTTCCTAAAAATAATAAACAGTATATATCTAAAACCATCATCCAACATCATCTGCAATGGGGATAAACTAGATGCATTCCCAATAAGATCAGGTGTCAAACAAGGGTTCTCATTATCACCTCTAGTATTTTACATTGTACTAGACACACTAGCAATAGCTATTAGCGAATAAAAATTAAGTGAAGGTATTAAAATTGGCAATGAGAAGACCAATCTATCACTCTTTGTGGATGATATGATGGTCTACTTAACGAATCCTAGAGAATCAACTAAAAAACTAGTAGATATAATGAACAACTTTAGCAAAGCTGCAGAATACAAAATAAACCCACATAGGTCATCAGCATTTCTATATATCTCCAACACATCTCACCAGCAAGAATTAGAACGAGAAATTCCATTTAAAATCACCCTAGACAATATAAAACATTTAGGAATCTATCTGCCGAGACAAACACAGGAATTATATGAACACAACTACAAAACACTTTACACACAGCTAAAACTAGATCTAAACAATTGGAAAAACATTGATTGCTCATGGATGGGAAGAGCTAACATAATAAAAATGACAATCCTACCCAAATTAATTTACTTATTTAGTGCCATACCCATTGAATTACCAAAAAACCTCTTTACTGAATTAAAAAAAAAAACATAACTAAGTTCTTTTGGAAGAACAAAAGATCAAGGATATCCAGGGAAATCATGAAAAAAAATGCAAAGGAAGGAGGACTTGCAGTCCCAGATCTCAAACTATACTATAAAGCAGTGGTTATCAAAATAATTTGGTACTGGCTAAGAAACAGAAAGGAAGGTCAGTGGAATAGACTGGGGGAAAGCGACCTCAGCAAGACAGTCTATGACAAACCCAAATACCCCAGCTTTTGGGGCAAAAATCCATTATTTGATAAAAACTGCTGGGAAAATTGGAAGGCAGTGTGGGAGAGATTAGGTTTGGATCAACACCTCACACCCTACACCAAGATAAATTCAGAATGGGTGAATGACTTGAACATAAAGAAGGAATCTATAAGTAAATTAGGTGAACACCGGATAGTATACATGTCAGACCTTTGGGAAGGGAAAGATTTTAAAACCAAGCAAGACTTAAAAAGAGTCACAAAATGTAAAATAAATTATTTTGACTACATCAAATTAAAAAGGTTTTGTACAAACAAAACCAATGTAACTAAAATCAGAAGGGTAGCAACACATTGGGAAACAATCTTCATAGAAACCTCTGACAAAGGTTTAATTACTCAAATTTACAAAGAGTTAAATCAATTGTACAAAAAATCAAGCCATTCTCCAATTGATAAATGGGTAAGGGACATGAACAGGCAGTTCTCAGCCAAAGAAATCAAAACTATTAATAAGCACATGAAAAAGTGTTCTAATTCTCTTATAATCAGAGAGATGCAAATCAAAACAACTCTGAGGTATCACCTCACACCTAGCAGATTGGCTAACATAACAGCTATGGAAAGTAATGAATGTTGGAGGGGATGTAGCAAAGTAGGGACACTAATTCATTGCTGGTGGAGTTGTGAATTGATCCAACCATTCTGGAGGGCAATTTGGAACTATGCCCAAAGGGCGATAAAAGACTTTCTGCCCTTTGATCCAGCCATAGCACTGCTGGGCTTGTACCCAAAGAGATAATAAGGAAAAAGACTTGTACAAGAATATTCATAGCTGCAGTCTTGGTGGTGGCCAAAAATTGGAAAATGAGGTGATGCCCTTCAATTGTGGAATGGTTGAACAAATTGTGGTATATGTTGGTGATGGAATACTATTGTGCTAAAAGGAATAATAAAGTGGAGGGATTCCATTGAGACTGGAACAACCTCCAAGAAGTGATGCAGAGCAAAGGAAGCAGAACCAGGAAAACATTGTACACAGAGACTGATACACTGTGGTACAATCGAAGGTGATGGACTTCTCCATTAGTGCCAATGCAATGTCCCTGAACAATCTGTAGGGATCTAAAAAACACTATCCACAAGCAGAAGATAAACTGTGGGAGTAAAAACACCGATGAAAAGCAACTGCTTGACTACAGGGATGGAGGGGATATGACTGAGGAGAGACTCTGAATGAACACTCTAATGCAAATACCAAAAACATGGAAATGGGTTTGAATCAAGAACACATGTGATACCCAGTGGAATCGCGTGTGGCCTATGGGAGAGGTGGTGGGAGGGTGGGGAGGGAAGAAAAGAAAATTATCTTTGTTTCCAATAAATAATGTTTGGAAATGACCAAATAAAAATTTAAAAAAAAAGAACACTATCCACATTCAGAGGAAAAACTGTGGAATAGAAACAATGAAGAAAAACAACTGCTTGACTACATAGGGGATATTATTGGGGATTTATACTCTAAATAAACATCATAGTGCAAACATCAACAACATGGAAATAGGTTCTGTTCAAGGACACATGTAATACCCAGTGGAATTGTGCGTGGTCTATGGTAAGGGTAAGGGTAGGGGAGGGAGGGATAGAATTTGATTCTTGTACCCAAGGAATAATGTTCAAAATAGACTAAATAAAATTTAAAAATAAATAAATGGAAAAACCTAAAGCAACATATCATATGCAATAATCAATTATCCATAACTGGGGAACCCCTGTCTGATTAACCTATACAGCCAATCCAACCAATATAAAGATTCCACCATTCATTCAGTGGCAGCTGTTCAAGTTGCAGAAAGTGATGGACAGGAAATAATCAGTTCCTGTAGTAGATTTAGCTCAGCAAACTCACATCTATAAAAATAAATAAAACATTTATAATAATTAGTATTTCCATTTTTCCTGAATAAATTACAGCTTATCTCTATGGTGTGCCAACAGATCTACAACTCAAATTTCATAATTTTAGGAAAACCATTTCTTTTCCCAAATTCCCTGGCCAATTTGAAAGACTAGATTGAGGAAAGGAATGTTTTACTCCCAGATTTGAAGAATACAAAAAGAGTTGTGTTGTATACTTGCTTAATTTACTCCCAGAATTAGAATAATTATGTATATATATACATATATATGTATATATAATATATATGTACATATAAATATGTATATGTATGAATAATTATGTATATTCTAATTCTGGGAGTAAATTAGGGTTATATATATGTATATATATATATATATATATATATATCAGTGGCCCAACTCAAATTATTAAGTTCATAAAACTTACATTTTTAATAGGCATTTCAAACTCTCATACTATAAATTGAACAAAAAAATATGTATTAAAAGCCAACTATATTCCAGGACCTTTGCTAAGAACCAGAGATTCAAAGACAGACAAAATCAGTTTTACTCTTGGACTCACCACTTAATGAGATATATTACATCCAAACTTTCAATACATAAAGAAGATATAAACAGAATAAATTGAATATAATGAAAAGAGAACATCAACAGAATAAAAGAGTATTACGTTGGACTGATTATAGAAGATAGAAGGAATTTTAGATGAGATTTTAAGGAATTTAAAGAAATCAGGGAGTAGAGATTAGGAGGAAGGAGATTCCAGGAATGAAGAACAGATAGTGAAAAATTTCCAAAGTTGATATATGAAATTTCTCATGCAAGGAACAAGAATGAGGCCATTGTCATTGGATCATGTAACATATGGGGAGAGAAGTATAAGAAAACTTGAAAGGTGTGAGAGAAGTTAGATTATGAAGTACTTTAAAAACCTACCAGAGGGACTTACATGTGATCCTGGAAATGATAGACATCAACTGATGGAATGAGGAGGAAGGATTTACATGATCAGACCTTAGGTCCAGTTAAAAAAAGGTATTAATTTTGTACATTGCTAAAAGCCAGATATCTCAGAAGAGGGTGAGAGGAAACACCCTACATACTATGAGTATAATAAAAATAAACTTTATTTGTTCAAATTTTTGCTATCAAAATCCTGACAGTTCCTCCTCAAATTTTAATGAAATCTTTGACAGTTGAGTGGAAGATGTCTATAGTGTAGAGTAACTTGTGATAAGAAGACCATCCAAAAAACTATGAAAATAGTCCAGGCATGATGTAATAATGTTTTGTTTATTATTTTCAAATTCCTCTGGCATAATTGTGTTTGTTTTTCTGGCATCCATTTACCCTGTCATATAGTTGGAAAGAAGATCAGAATATAGGACTTCTTAAGAACTACCCCCTAAAAAAGTCACATTAAGAGTGTTCAATTATTTCTATTTTTGTAAAAAATGTCACAATAGTTATTTACCTTCCTGTAAAAGATATTCTCTATCTTTTCCTCAGATCAACAAAAACTGGAAGTTCTAAGGGGATTACATTACTCTCTAATGCAGAAAATCTTCTGAAGTGAAATCTTTGTGCACTGGCTAGCAGATGCTAGGAGCACAACCTATTTTTAGAATAATTTTAGACTCACAACAGTAAACAGTTGGGTGCATTTTCATAAAGTCCTCCAGTTTCCATGGCAAATGGAACTATTATTTCTGCTGAAGCTGATGGCTTTTACTTACACTTTCCAAATGCTTTTCATATTGTGCCAAAAACTCAAGAAAATCCCCAAACAAGTACACCAGTGGCCTATTGTTAAAAGCAGTTCTTAAGTAGAAATGTACAGCAGGTCAGATTGACCTACCATTCAGTCCTGTGGTGAGCACTACATAACACAACATAGTGACACACATACATCTTCCATTCAAACAATAAGGACTTCTAATAATCACAAGTCACTTCAAAAAGGTGAAGTAGTAAAGAAAGTATTTTAAATATTCTCCATGGGGGGAAAAACCTCATGTAAAGAATAAATGTTCAGAATCTCTGGAAATGAGTTGCTCTCTAGTTCATTCTTTTATAACACAACATGTATTATACATATTAATATGTTTAAAGAATCTTTGCAATTTCGCAAGTCCCATTTTGTTCTATGATGAGTTGATGATATTTTTTTCCTTTGGAGGCTTGTAGAATTTTTAATATTGAGCATTAGATATAAGTTTCTGAAATGCAACTAATTAGACTAATAAAATATCTGCTTTAGATTCCAGCTGTATTTCTTCACTTTAAAAACCCCTACAGACATATGCAGATTGGAATAGGCTAGAAACTAAATCTTATAGATAAATGGAGTTTTCAAATCCTTCTGATTTCTATTTGGCATCATTTGCTCTGGAACATAGAATTAAAAACTATATTCAATGTATAATCATTTCAATAATAAATTATTCCTGAAAATTAAGGTAAGTCAGTTTAGTAAGGGCAGCTGGGTAATTCTAGAACTGGACCTGAAATCAAGAAAACTTATCTTTAGGAGTTCAAATCTAGCCTCATATACTAGCTGTGTGACCCAAGACACTTAACCAAGTTACCTCAGTTTCCTCTTCTGTAAAATGAGCTGGAGAAGGAAATTACAAATCCCAAAATGAGGTATGAAGAGTCAGAACACAGTTGAAATGACTGAACAACAATTCAGTAATACATGCATTATAATTAAACATAATCTATCTAAATCTATGAGATTCCTGCTTAATAAGTATGTGTGTGTATATAGAGAGAATAAGGAAGAAAAGAAAGAAAGAAAGAAAGAAAGAAAGAAAGAAAGAAAGAAAGAAAGAAAGAAAGAAAGAAAGAAAGAAAGAAAGAAAGAAAGAAAGAAAGAAAGAAAGAAGGAAAGAAAGAAGGAAAGAAAGAAAGAAAGAAAGAAAGAAAGAAAGAAAGAAAGAAAGAAAGAAAGAAAGAAAGAAAGAAAGAAAGAAAGAAAGAAAGAAAGAAAGAAAGAAAGAAAGAAAGAAAGAAAGAAAGAAAGAAAGAAGAAGAAAGAAAGAAAGAAAGAAAGAAAGAAAGAAAGAAAGAAAAGGAAAGGAAAGAAAGAAAGAAAGAAGGAAGGAAGGAAGGAAGGAAGGAAGGAAAGAAGGAAGGAAGGAAGGAAGGAAGGAAGGAAGGAAGGAAGGAAGGAAGGAAGGAAGGAAGGAAGGAAGGAAGGAAGGAAGGAAGGAAGGAAGGAAGGAAGGAAGGAAGGAAGGAAGAAAAAAGAAAAAAAGAAAAGAAATGAAAGGAAATTAATATCCTATTAAAGTCAATAAATATAAAGTAGTTTACCCAAATCATTGAGCTTGGATGTTGATTCTCAATAGGCTGTTATTAGCTAGCTAACAGGATTAAAGGATCAGTTCCCTGTTTTGCCTTTGAAGCTATCTTCTTATAGAAGGTGTGGACATCTTCCATGTCACTGTATTTGGAACTTTGATCAAGTCTCCTCAATTGAGTATAAAAGTCCCTTGCCCTAGGTGTTTGTTGGCTCATTGACATAGCATTGAATATTGTTTGAGTCATTTGGAAATGATTCTTTGAGTTGAGGTTAATATGAGCTACACCCTTGGGTTTGGTCTTTAAATAGGAGCAGAAAGGAAAGAGAATAGCTGAGTGGCAGAAACTAGAGCTGAGAAAGAAATTACATTGAGGGTCCCAGGTAGGGGAAACCTGCTTGCCTATCTATGTAATCATTCCCTCCTACCACCCCCAGAACCTTTTAGCCCCAGAGACGGAAGATAAAAGAAAGTAATGATAGAATAGTAAAAGAAATTTGAAAGTAGGAATCAAAGATTCCAGGAGAGAATTTCTTAAATCAGGGAGGAGGAGAGTCAGGATGAACAAAACTCTGAGGCTCTATATAGTTAGGAGCAAAAGATGCAAAGTGAAAAGTTCCCCAGACTGTACCCACTCCATCTTAAACTTGAGTTTGGGTCCTGAGCCTCAGGTTATACAGGCTCTTCCCTCTAGGACATGGGTTCTTAGACATTCTATGTCATGGGACTTTGTCAATTGGTAAATGCTTTGGAACCCTTCTCAGAATGTTTTTAAATGGACAAAATAAAATACACAAAATTATAATAAATGCAAAACAACTAAATTGAAAACTAGTTAACAATATATATATATATAAATTTAAAGTCCATACATCCCAGGTTAAGAAACCTTGCTCCAGGAAGTTGAAGTCTATTAAAGATGCAATATCTCCAGTGATTGACATGGATTATTGCAATACAAGTTTAATAAGATTAAGTATATGGTGGAGAGGGAATCAAAGAGAAGCATGAGAGATTCTGTTTGTATCCCTAGAAGTTATAGAAAGAAATGCTCATTTTTAGATGGGGAAATCAAGGAAGGTTTCATGGATTCATACCTCGATCAGATCTGGAAATACAAGAAGGATTTCAAGACCAAAAGCAAATATGGGAGAAGGATTTAAACCCTATTCCCAGCATTAGCAGGCAAACACACTGTCTTGAACAAAGTAGGCATAAAAAGAATATGTAAAAAAATTAACCATGATGATAATCACATCTTAAGTGTAAAAAAAGAAGTTATATAGTAAACAAAAAGACACAAATTTTAGCCAACTTTTATTCTTGGTGATTTGAAGGTGAAAGTGCAAAAAAGAGTAAAAGTACTAAGTCAAGCATTTATTAATCACCTACTGTTTTCTAGGCACTGTGCTCAACACTGGGAAAACAAAGAAAGGAAAAAAAACTGCTCTTCTTGGATCAAAGACTAAAGGGGGACAGAAAATGCAAATATCTATCTATAAACAAAATAATATGCACTTGTAAACTGCTGGGACATTTCAAACTGCATATCACAAATCTTATCTTCCAGAAAAGGGTCAGAAGATGCTAAAGATGGCAGACACTAAAAAAAAATCATAAAAATAAAGATGACATTAGCTACATGTTGTTATTATTGTCTATCAGTTGTTTTAGTCCAACATTTCATGAGCCCATTTGGGGTTTTCTTGGCAAAGACAATGGAATCGTTTGTCATTTTCTTATCCAGATGACTACATATTAATGGATAGAAATGACTGGTCATTGATATGGGATGTAATCTGGCAGTTAATAGACATTTAAGCATAAGGAATCTCTCTCTGTCTCTGTCTCTCTCTCTTCCTCCCCCCATGTATGTCTTTCTGTTTGTCTGTCTGTCTCATATACAGAAACACACACACACACACACATACAAACACAGTCCCTGACTTCAAGAAACATATATGTTAACAATGGAGATATCATGTAAATAACTAGGAACATAATACGAAGGAGAAGAAGATTGTGTGAAAGGGATGAGCAGCTGGGGGCTCCAAGAAAGGCTTCCTGGAGAAGGTGGGATTTGAGGTGAATCTTCAAAGGAGCCAAGGAAATTAAAGGCAGAAATGAAGGGGGAAACGCATTCCTTTCAGAGAAAACTATCACTGTGAAGGATGGAGATTATAGATAGGCTGTTGGTTGAGGAACTTCAATCTGTATCTTGAGAAGGGGCAACTAGGCATGAAAAGTAGGAAAGGACCACGGAGACCAGGCAGAATAAGCTATCTGTGTCCTGTGAGCATGGACCAGTTAGAGCAAAAGTCAGTCAAATTAGAAGAAAAACTAAAAACATTATAATTGCAGCAATTCAATGTGATCAAATCAAAATAGGCATTGACACTAAAAAGTAAAGAATAGAAATAGACAAAGATACTGATTTTGATTATTATAATTTCCTGTCAGACTTTAAAAAGGAGGGGGAAGTTAGGTAGTGCTGTGGACAGAGCACTGGGCTTGTAATCAGGAAGGTTTATCTTCATGAGTTCAAATCCAGCCTCACACACTTGCCAGCTGAGTGACCCTGAGCAAGTCATTTTGCTTCAGTTTCTCATCTGTAAAATGAACTGGAAAAGGAAATGGCAAACCACTCCAGTATCTTTGCCAAGAAAACCCAAAAATGAGATCACAAGGCATTGGACAGGACTGAACAACAACAACAACAATAACAACCCCTCTAAGAAGAAATTAAAATAAGCTAGATGTTTCCTTAACCAGAAAAAAAAAACTTGATCTGTTTTCCAAATAGAAATAGATGGCAATAAAGACAAGAGTCTAGAATATAAATTTATTTGTAGAATTCGAAAAGGATGGTTGAAGATCATCAGCATTATTTCCTTGAAAATAGCAAAAGGCAATGGAAGCAAAAATAATTTTAAAAAAAATCTTGGCTGGAGACCCAAATGATCCTCTTCACACCAAGAGCATTTAAAGATGAAACTGGCAGAACAAAGAGACACAAAATGAAATTAATTTATTAATATTTCTAAAACAATCCATTTTTATTATCAGTCACAGAAGAGCTATGGTACTGACCTTCAAAACTTAAATATAAATAGCACCCCTTAAGTGCTATATGAAAGACTTAAGACAATGCAGGGAAAGTATTTTAGCCTTTGTTAATCCTTAGAAATCTGTAAAGGAGTTAACATTCTGAAAACACTGAAGTGTCACATTACTTTATATCTTGAGGAAGCAAAGAAGCAAAATAAGTCATCAAAATCATAGATGATCTTAATACACCAGACAGGAAATTGAAAGAATTTCAACAGCTGTGCCTACATTTTAATATTTTAATATCTTTATGAATCACAGTATTTTGGTGTTGGAAAGGATACATCAGTGACCCAGGCCAATAATAGATCAGAAAAGGAATCTCCACACAATAATCTCTGATGAAAATATGGGAGAACAGGAAATCTTTCCTGAACAATTTTCTCTGGCAGATCACTTCTTTATAAGTCACACATAAAAAAGCTATTATTTATGATGTACTGATTATCTACATAATTATGTATATAATTAATATATTATATATTATAATATGTATAATATAAATATATAATATATAATGCTTGACATATATGACATGTGCTTGTTTTATATATATATATATCATATTATATATAATATATATTATGTCATAATATATATGACTGTAGAGAAAAACATAGCCTTGAAACCTCTCCTCCAAAAAGAAGTAATTGAATCTGCTGGCATCACATGAAATTCTGACAAATAAATCACTGACTCACTAATAGTGTCAAGCACGGCATAAAAATAAAGCAAGTCAGGGTCCCCAAAGGTGTTCAATTCTAAAAACAGAACCTGTCTTGCAAAAAGTCCAAATGAAAGTGGTTATCTCTAAAGATTCTGAGATCCCCCAATGGTTCTTGTTTGCAGAAATGTGGTTCAAACTGCATTAACCCCCTAAATATTAAATGGTCTCCTAAGTAAAACCTATTTTTATGACCAAAAGGTCTAATAACTAATAAAGAAAAAATTATATGTTTGAAAAATGTTAATTTTCTAGAAAATGTCATGAAGTCGTGTGACCTGACTATTGATTTATTGTATTGGTTTGTACTCTATATATGAAAGAGCTACTACAGATGGAAAATGCTAGTTCTAATTACTGTCACTAACAAGAAAAATATTTATAATTTATTTTAATATGTTTTATTAGATTCTGAGCTACTTAATCAGAGAGATTGCCTTTTGCCACTTTGTTTAATTTTTTTTCCAGATTACATGCCAATAAAAATCTGCAATAACTGTTTTTTGCCATTTTTTGATCCATGTTCTTTCCCCTCTCTCACACCCCTCCTTATTCCCCAAGATGTCAGGTAAGATGATATAGGTTGTTCAGGTGTTATTATAAAATACATATTTCCATGTTCATCATGTTGTGAAATGACACATGTCATTTACCGTAGAGAAAAATTAATGAAGGAAATAAAGTGAAGAATGGCATGCTTCAATCTGCATTCAGACTTTCTCAATTCATTCTATGGCAGTGAATTGCCTTTTTCTTCATGGATCCCTTGGAGTTGTCTTGGATCCTTGCATTGCTGATAATAATGAAATCATTTTTGTCACTTTTTGTATTCCTATTACTTCACACAGTACTTGGAACATAATAGACACTTAACAAATGCTATTGAATAACTAACTGACACATCTCCTCAAACTTACTCCCAAAGTACCTAATTTCATAAATACATAAACTTAAAAGGGAAAAAAGCACTCTTTCCCCTTTCCTTTCTCCCTGGTCTTCTTCTTCCTTCCCTTTCTCCCTTCCTTCCTCTCATTCCCCTTGGCTCTGGTCTTTATCTGCTCAGCTTCCAATAACCAATACAATGAGACAGGAGAGGACGGATGGGTCCGAGGCAGAAAATAATATGCTTTTCTCATTGATGGTATAATTTGTCTTTGGAAACACTACTCAAGTCCATTCCTCTACCCAAAGATAAGACCGCAATTGGGCTCTCTACCCTAGGATATATGTTAGGAATCCATCTCAGTGATCAATAAGCTTGTAAGAATATTTTTTTTCTTTATACTCGACCTAAATGCCTGAGAGTTCCAGCAGGCAGTTTTTAGATATAAGACAGAAAGCTGACATCTGGACATGTAGATTGGGAATCAACCAGAGCTAGGTTATATCTAGAGTGGATGGAGTACTGGACGTGGGTTAAGGAAGACCCGATTTCAGCTTGGATCTCAGATATTCATTAGGTATGTGAACTGAGTTAATTTATTTAGCCTCTGTCTCAGTTTCCTCATCTGTAAAACTGATATAAAATAGCACATGATTAATAGGATAAAATGAGATATTTGTGAATGGCTTCATGAACTTTAAAAAGCTTATATAAATACTCATTATTGAGAATCCACAAGAATGGATGAATTCACTAAGCAAGAGTACAGGCAAATGAGAAGGACCAGGAAAGCCCTCATTTAGGGGAAGGGACATGTACGATGATCCTGCAAAAGAA
Organism: Monodelphis domestica; assembly: GCF_027887165.1. Classification (NCBI taxonomy): domain Eukaryota; kingdom Metazoa; phylum Chordata; class Mammalia; order Didelphimorphia; family Didelphidae; genus Monodelphis; species Monodelphis domestica. The sequence continues at coordinate 174,466,753 of NC_077234.1, forward strand.
ATTGAGAAGGAACATCCAGACACAGAGGAAAAGAATTAAGAGAGAGAAGTTATATGAAAATCCAGAGCAAAGAAAATGCTGATAAGTAGGTCGTAATCAAACCCTACATAGAAGGTAATGACTATAAACCAATCTACTCTATTCTTTGACAATTTCTACAGGTCCCTTTAGAAAGATTAAGATTGAGAGATTATATGTTGTATAAAGACATGAGTCATGTCTGCTAAGAGTGCATTCAATTTAATAAATATTAAACTTAAATATACTCATATTTAAAGTAGATACCTTGATTTAATTATTACAAACAAGGTAAGGATCCAAGACATCTCCGAGAGACTTATGACAAAAAAGGATATCCATCTTCTTTGAAAGAACAGATGAAGGGGACAGCTGGGTCGCTCAGTGAATTGAGAGCCAGGTCTATCTAGAGAAGGGAGGTCCTAAGTTCAAATCTGGCTTCAGACACTTCCTAGTTGTGTGACCCTGGACAAGTCACTTAACCCCCATTGCCTAGCCCTTACCATTCTTCTGCCTTGGATCTAACACACAATATTGATTCTAAGATGAAAGATAAGGGGAAAGAGAAAGAAAGAAAGAAAGAAAGAAAGAAAGAAAGAAAGAAAGAAAGAAAGAAAGAAAGAAAGAAAGAAAGAAAGAAAGAAAGAAAGAAAGAAAGAAAGAAAGAAAGAAAGAAAGAAAGAAAGAAAGAAAGAAAGAAAGAAAGAAAGAAAGAAAGAAAGAAAGAAAGAAAGAAAGAGAGAGAGAAAGAGAGAAAGAGAGAAAGAGAGAAAGAAAGAAAGAGATGAAGTCTAAATGAAACATATTCTTATTTCCTCCATGAATTTTTTCAAGTGAAAACAATGTGTTTTCTTTCACAACATGATGAACATGAGAATATGTATTATATGATAATAAATGTAAAATGTATATCATATTAACCCCTTTCTTGGGGAAGGGGGAAGTGTGGAGGAGAGAGAACATGAATTACAAAATATTATAAAATAAATATTGAAAAATTATAATGGCATATAATCTGGAAAAAAATAAAAATTGACCATATCAAAAAATAAAAATAAAATACAATAGATATCTTGTGAGGAACAAAATAAGTGGGTGCCAATGTAATTCTTTCAGACAGATAATATTTCAAATTAGTTTTCTCCAATTACAAATTACTTTATTTATAAAATGTACAAAATGGCCCCTGGATTTCTCAACTTCATAGGAATATTTTAAAAATCAATAAGACAGAAATGTCTACATTGCATAAGAAATGACCTAATAGATGAGTGGAAATAATTTTCAAAAAGTTCCTATTTTTACCATCAGGGAGTAGGTTGGGTACTAGGAAAATTGGGCAGAACATATGAAGTGCTTTGAGTTCCAAAAAGGAAGATGTCATTACAGAAAGATGTCTTGAGAAAATTGATTGACAGGCTAGTACTATGCAGTCTATGCATTACCCAATACATCAGGATTTTTAAGCATATTTAATGATTCTACTCTATTTGAAGAGCTGCATTAAAATCAACGGAGCAATTTGTAATAGTTTCGAGGAGATGCTGCTAAAAGAGATGACAAGCAAATTACAAACTTACACAGGTTCCCTAAGTAAAAACTGCTTGCTAATTTGGTCACGTATCTGGTCTGAGTTCCTAATCTAAGAAGCTAGTTAATTCAGATGCCATGTAAAAAAAAAAATGTTCAAGATGTACATATAGTTACTTCAGTTTCTGATAGTTCATCAATATTTCCACCCGATTGACCCAGTAGTGGTGAATCTTACCTTAAGGTCATTTGATTTCTCTGTTATCAGTCAAAGCAGCCTTGCTCCAAGTTTCCGCTCTCCAGTTTTCCTAACGGTGGGAGGGAATTTCCTCTAAAAGCCTTATCTGCTTGAACCATAACCTCTGCACCAATTTCTGGTTCACTGAAAAATCACACTCCTGTAATCTCTAACCATAAAGGTTTTAATAGACATTCATTTTTAACCCTCAAAACCAAATGGTTCTAGATTTCCTTTTTTTTTAGTTTATTCAAAACATGAGACAAAAATCTTCCCTGAAGTCTAAACTTTAATTCTCAAGGGCCATTTGAAGCTGTGTACTATAATCACCATAAAAACCTCTGGCATATATAAGGGATAGTCAGTCTGTTATGTTATATTTGGCTACCTCTGAATATTTTTAATGGAACTGTATACACTAATGACAAAGACCCCTGAAACAACTGTAGGAGAGATGCATGATTTTATCTTTAAAAAGATTTTTCTTAACTATATTAAACATGTCATGTAATTCTTTACAATTTTCTTTTTAAAGCAATTCCGTGATGCTGGAAAAGTTCTTATGAAAGAAGCATATGTGTTTTTGTAAAGTTATGCTTGATATTTATATTCTCTTCAACTTTTCTAAACTAAGGTATATATACAAAGTCATAAATGTTTAATTTTTAAAGGCAAAATGGAATTCGGATTTTAAAATGCATACATACACCCAGATAAATGTTTTCTATTTTTCAAGGACCACACAGAGCTCAGATATTAAAACTATATTTTGATCATAATAGAATGACAATTCAAGATGTGAAAGAAGACTCCAAAAATGAATGTTAATGTTAAAGAATCTTGGCGATAACAGAAAGCAATGAGTTCTTTATCTTGTAGCTACAATAAAGCTATAAAAAAGTACTTTAAAGACTACAAGCAAAATATAAGGAACAAAATGTATAGTGAAAGTAAAAGATAACAAGTCAAACAACTCTCTGGTTAAATAGTTGTTGAATATAAAAACAGTTTATGTTGATATGTGTAACCAACAACAACAACCAAAAAAAAAAAATCCTAAAGCAATGCAAAGAAAAGCCATCATTATCTGGGTCAAGTTTTCTTTGAAAGAGAAATAAACAATATTAAGAGTCCAATTTTCACAATTCAGTGGATAACTAGGGCTGAAGTATGATGCAGTCAATTAAAATAACTAGAATAAAATAGCAATGTGACACAATGGATAAAAGAACAACCTTAGAATGGGGAATACCTAAGTTACAGTACTGCCTCTGACAATTACTAGTGATATGACCATGGACAAGTCATTTAACCCTTTAGTAGCCTCAGTTAATTCTCTGATACTTTGAATTATAAGGGCATTTTCCAATCTTCATTCACTAATGGAGAAAATTCTCACACTGTACATGCCCTTTACCAATGAAATCTCAGGACAGGCACAAAAATAAGATTTCAATATACCTCATTATAAAGTTTAATGATATTTATTTCCATTTAATACTTCAGTCTATATAATAAATCAAGTCAAAATACCAACTCAATGTTTTTTAAGAAAAAGCTATCTAGACCTATGACTTAATTGGTACAGGGAATACCCAGAGGGAAAATCCTAACCCTCCAATGCAGATTAGTAACTACTTTGTAATTTATAGTCTTGGAGAGTTGCTTAGATATAGAAAGGTTGTGACTTGTCTAGCCTAACCCAGACAGTATGTCAGAAATTAGACTTAAAACCAGGTCTTGGGATCTAGAAGGAATGTAAGAGGCCCTCTAACCACATTCTTTCCTTTTATGAGTATAAAGAGATGGAATCTTTACAAATGGGTAAACTGAGAGTAAAATGAGAGATGAAGCACCTTGCCTGATCCAGAAGCCACTTCTCCTCCATCCACTATACTACATTGTTTCTCACTGACCCCTACTAGGGGGGAAGGAATTTTTACACTCTTTATTGGATTGTTATTGTACTTTAAAAAAAATCACATTTGTGAAAATTATTTTTTCAATAATGATTTCTAAATTACATGGAATTTATTGGAGAAATAAAAATGATGGAACTATCATGATTTTACCGCCTTTATTAAGCTTTTTTTTAATTTTAATGAACAAATGTAATCAAGTTCACTGATGACTCAGAGTTTTCCTTTCTCTCTCTCACACACAATAATCTTACATCCCTAAAATTAGAGAAAGCCCAAGTAAATTCAGAACAGCTACTTTACATCCACACTAGCTAACCACAATTGGCTAATAAAGGGAGGAGGGGAGGAAGGCAAGGGCACCACTGGAGCTGACTACAGAACAGAGCCAGAATAGTCTCCGTCAGAGCCCTCCCAGCATGGAGAGCCTTAGCATAATCTGTATGCCTGTCACCAGCCACTGATACCCTTTCAGTTTCATTAAGCAATGCCCCAGGAACACACAGGAACCACCTGGCTTATGCCCTCCCAGTCTGCTACTTTGTCATTCTCTGGACCAAAACAAAGACCACAGACACATTCTTTTAAGGGGATATTTTCCCCATTATTTTAAGGTAGGCTTTCCCCCCATCTGTGTCGAGATATTGAGAGGCCCGTATTGTTGAACACAGCTTGTCTCCTGCAGTGCTGATGGCCAAATTTACATCCTGTGTGAATGAGCTCTCTCCCAGGGTTCCATGGGATGGGAATCTGGCCCTGAGGACAGAAGCCAAGTGCATCTATTGTCCCAAATGTCTAAACAGGGGCAGGTTCTGGGTGGTTTTCATGCCTGGCACCTATTTTGAGGGATTCAGAAAAAAAAAAAAACTTTCCAAATATCACTTTCCAGAAAATTAGGTTGTGGCTCTAAATGCCTCGTGGCTATCGAGTCTTCTTTTTGGAAGCTCCAGGAGTATAAACAGAGGCTACATTTCATAGGCAAGAAGAATCTCACCGCTGACCCTTTTCCAGCATAGTTGTCACAGACTAAGCAAAGGGTGTTAATGGAGATAATAAGATGCATATGTCTCAGAATCCATCCAGCACGGTTGGAAGGCAGGGAGATTGCCGTCCAATCTCTGGCCCCAATGGAGAATGGTGGTGATTCTAGGCAGCCAAAATATAAGGATTCGTGGTTCGGACGATCAGCATCTTGCCATGTTTCTGGGTTAACATGGAGGACAAATAGTACATAAAGTAGCATAAAGGTCTAGAGAGTAGAAGGCTGGTGCAGTGGGTAAATGAGGAGGGGAAGGTGCAGATGGGTCTAGGATGCCTGTTTCAGTCTCAGCTCCATCAAGGACTAACTGTATGATCTTGTATAAATTAATTGCTCTGTAGCTCTTTTTCACTAGATTTTCCTACTCCTGATACCCCTACCACTACTTTTGACTTTCTCCCACAGTGTATACATGCCAAAAACTGCACAGACCTCCCCTTCTGAAGCTCCTGAAGAACTTGGTTCATTTTAGAGAGACGTTGCTCAGATGCAAAAAATAAAAGCATGTGAATTAGCAGAATTCCACCCAGTCAAGATTGAAGTGAGTCATTGAAATCCGTAAAGGGTGTTCAGTGGGGATTCGTAATAAATGGACAGGAACCCTATTTTAGATCGTATCTATATAAACTCGAGGAAATAGCTTAGCTTTCCTCAGTTCCCTCCCCAGTAAAATGAAGTGTTTGAATTAAATCATCTCTAAGGTACCATCCACTTTTAAATTCTAAAAATGAATGCTTCAACGAAGGATCATTGAATGAAAGATATGTCAACTCTGATACTAGCAGTGGCAAGACAGCTTGGGACAATTTTGAAAGGTAGGATGAGGCAAGGAGGAATAATATGAAGAGTGGCCACTCTAGTCATAAGGGAGTGCCTTATTTCCAAGGAAGTCTCAGCACACTCGCTTCTCCCCTTACCTCTTACCAGAGGCAAAAGCAACCTGGAATAGACACCAAAGCAACCAGATAATGGGTTAGCACCTGGAAATGGTTGTGTCCTAAGCCTCCAAAGCCTGGAAGGGGAGAGAAAAGGACAGAAATAAACATGGGAAGAGAGTTTTCATCCTAAGAAAGAAATTTCCCACTTTCTTCCCCAAAGGAGTCATTGCTCTAGGGAAAAAAAAAATCATCGTATACTAGTTACATCTCTGATTTTGTATTAAAAGCTGGGTTAGGAAAATAAAAATAGATGTATCACATGATGAAAAGAATATAAAATATATTTAATAATTAAACACGGGCTAAGTTTTAAAAGAAAAACAGGTCCTCACACTGCTACTTGTATTAACATACCATTTCTCTGAATTTCAAAGCACTTCACTACTAAACAAAGTTCTATAATAAATAGAATGGAAAAAATGGAACTCCAAATCACATTTCTCAAACTCTGTCCATTTTCTCTAAGATAATCCATTGCAAAATTATGTCAGAGACCTGTTTTCCATAACCTTCCATATCCAATATGCAACATAGTTGCATATAGAATAAGCCAGTGGAAATATTAAAAATTCCACATATAGTTATTCTCTTCTACTAGTTAACCATTACATTAACCAGACTCAATGACTCCTTCGCACAGCATGATTCATTTCTGACTCAGCTCCACTTCTATTTATACAGGGTGGAGTAAAGAAAAGGGAGTTATAGATTGTCTGCCCAACATCCTGAGAAGCAATTTTAATAAATTCCTTAACAAAAGCAAGAAAAAAATAGCAGACATAAAGAAAGGAAAGAAGAAAGAAAAGAAAAAAGGGAGGAAGGGAGGAAGGAAAGAAGGAAGGAAGGAAGGAAGGAAGGAAGGAAGGAAGGAAGGAAGGAAGGAAGGAAGGAAGGAAGGAAGGAAGGAAGGAAGGAAGGAAGGAAGGAAGGAGGGAGGGAGGGAGGGAGGGAGGGAGGGAGGGAGGGAGGGAAGGAAGGAAGGAAGGAAAGAAGGAAGGAAGGAAGGAAGGAAGGAAGGAAGGAAGGAAGGAAGGAAGGAAGGAAGGAAGGAAGGAAGGAAGGAAGGAAGGAAGGAAGGAAGGAAGGAAGGAAGGAAGGAAGGAAGGAAGGAAGGAAGGAAGGAAGGAAAAGGAGGGAGGAAGACAGGGAAAGCTGTAACAGAAGGCAATTGCCCTTAATCAGTGGAATGCTCTTAAATTTAGAATCCTTCCACCATTATACTCTTGCCACCAACAGATACTTACCTACTCTGCCTGGAATTATGTTGGGCTAGTTCTGGATATCCAAGTTCATCCAGGAACCTTTGATTGCTATTCAAACATATCTTATTAACCATTGAAGACCAAAATTCATAGACATTCAGGAAATGTCTTATTTGACTTACAGATTCCCCACATGACCTATATGAGCACACAGATAGAGTCCAATACATAGAGCAACTGGTCTTGAATATCATCCGCTATCTATGCTAAACTTTGTTGAAGAAGGTACAAAAATTCCAAAACCTGCCAAGGAATTGTTCTTGATTGCAGAGGCATAACTAAGGATAGCAAGCCACAGAATTAATATTTTTTAAAAGGGGGTGGGTAGCCCGTATGTGTCCTATTTATTGCTGGAGAAGGTACAAGGAAGTGTGGGGCAGGGACTTTCAGGTCAGCAGAGTATTCATTCGTACCTGGGCCACTAGCAGTAATGGAAGTCTAGAGTTGTTTTAGTGATGCGTGGCAAAGTGCATGCAGCCTGTGGGGTAGCAGCAAGTTTGGGGGTCAGGAAGGTTTCATGGCCAGTCCCTTATAAGGACATACATTTGGTCACCAATCCTCAGTGGTCCAATGGAAACGGTTTTTCCTTCCCAGCTCCTTAGCCATTAGCTAAATGCCAAAGCCATCAAGTTCCTGTTACAATCCAAAAGGTAAGTTCAAACTCCCTGAACTCCAAGTCAACAAGGTTCAGCCCAAGGGCTTAGCAAGAAGGAAGGAGCCAGGAATGAGGTAGAGGAGGAGGGATGGGGTGAGAAGGTAGAATCTTTGCCATAGAAGCTAGAAGGGATAAAGCGGGAGGATGGGGACAGGAGAAAATGGGTAAGGCTTTTAGAATAATATAATAGCATATAATATATAGTAATAATATAATAATCAAAAGACAACTCTAACTCACATAGTGGAACTCTAAGACCACAGGTTCTATATACTCCATATGACTGAATCCACTCAAAATTATAGCTCTTAACCTACCAATGTTTACTTTTTTATTTTACTTTTCCTCAGTTATATGTGAAAACAATTTTTAACATTAATTTATTTTGAAAATTTTGAATCCCAAATTCTCTCCCTCCCTCACTCCCTTTCCATCTGACTAAGCTGGTAAGTAATATGATCTAGATTTTATATTTGCATTCATAAAAAATATTTTTCCACATTACTCCTTTTGTGTAATAAAATTGGGGGAAAATGAATAAAGAAAGTAAAATACAGTACATTTTGTCTGGATTCTGTTCTTTCTGTGGAGGCAGATGGCATTTTTTCCATCATGAATCTTTGGGATTGTCTTGGATCATTGTTTCACTGAAAATAGCTAAGTCATTCACAGTTATTCTCATTCAATATTGCTCTTACTATATACAATATTCTCCCAGTTCTGCTCACTTCACTCTGTTCATGTAAGTCTTTCTTGGGTTTTTTTTTTCATAATCATTCTGCTCATAATTTCCTATAGTATGATAGAATAGCACATTTTATTAGACCTCCCACATTCCGTTAAAATAAGATACCACAACGTAGCCATTCACCAGTTGAATATCTCCTCCCTTTCCATTCTGTGCCACCACAAAAAGAACTTCCATACATGTCTAAATCCTTTTCATTTTTGTTTTTTATCTCTCTATGATATAGAGCTAGTAATGATATTGCTGGGTCAAAGGGTATGTGCCCTTTTGTAGCCCTTTGAACATAGGTCCAAATTGCTCTCCAGAGTAGTTGAATCAGTGAACAACTTCCTCAATAGTAAATTAGGGTCTCAATTTTCCCCTGTCCCCTTCAACTTTTGTTATTTTTTTCATAATGCCAATCTAATAGGTGTGAAGTGGTACTTCAGAGCTATTTTAATTTTAATTTGCATTTCTCTTATTAATAGTGATTTAGGGCATTTTTTTTACATAAATATAGTTTTGATTACTTCATCTGAAAAATTTCTCTTCATATCCTTTCACCATTTATCAGTTGGGTAATAACTTGTATTACTATATATTAATATATATATATAAATATATATGCCATATATATATTTGACTGATTTCTCTAGGTATTTAACAAATGGGGACTTTCTTAGAGAAATTTGTGAGTATTTTTTCACCATTTTGATTACTGTCTATTAACCTCCCTCCTATTTTCCCCCTGTTTATCCTGCTCTCTTTCTTGCTTCACCCAGTCCATGCTCAAAAATGTTTTGCTTCTGACCACTGCCTTCCCCAACTTGTCCTCCTTTCTATTATCCCCTCCTTTCTCTTACCCCTCTCCACTCCTACTTTCCAATAGAGTAAGATAGATTTCTATACCCAACTGAATATGTATTTCTTCCTTCTTTGAGCCAATTCCAATGAGATTAAGGTTCAATCACTCCCTTCTCCACTTCCCCCATCTCTCCCTCCACTGTAAAATGGATTTTTTGTGCCTCATTTATATGTGATAATTTATCCAATTCAACCTCTCACTTTACCTTTTTTCTAGTGCATTGCCCTTTCTCACTCCATGATTTTATTTTTCTAGATAGTATCCCATTATATTCAACCCACACCCTTGTCCTCCATCTACATATACTTGTTTACTTTTTTATTGTTTACTTTTTCTAATCATTTGGCTTATACTTAGCACAAAATGAAGGCTTTTCAATGAAAGAGTGAGAAAGTTAGCAATATAAATGTCTTCTCATAAATATGCAAACTGTTTGTAAGAAGGGTGAACACACAGAGAATGTTTTTGGAGGAGCAATTTATACCTCTGTGATGTGTAGGGCCATTGAAGTAACTTGGTGTTACGTGTGCTCATCATACTCTGGCTGTCTGCTACCCAATGTTCTCAGGTAACATGCATTTTCTTCTAACTATGTATTCTTTGCTAGGCACGGCTTCCTCTTCATCTCCCCTGCACACTACTTGGATGTTGCTCTACTCATTATTTCTAGGTCTGGCTCCGCGGGGCTCAATATTATGGAGTTACTCTCTGCTTGAAGCTTCTAGCTTTATTTGGAGCCCTGGACTAAGGGATATTGACCCTGCTCCATTGTAGCCCCTGACATTCAAAGATCCCAAAGACTTTTTCCCCTAGAGTTCTTTTAGAAAAGGGAGAACGCTTCTATAGCCACCAAGAAGGATCTGCCTGTTTTCCCAGACTTTTCTCTTGAATGGACATTTTTCTCCCCAGAAAGAGTTTCCTTGCTTCAGGAGTCAAACTCTAGAAAGCAGATAGCTCCATATTCAAATTTAAATCCTGTTTTTTGGACTGTATTTCCTGGTGACCAGGAGAAGCATTTCTGTGATGGAACTCATTTCAAGCTATGTTTGGAAAGTGCATTTAACTACCTGTTTTATTTCCAATGACTAAACCGCTCCAAGTTAGCAACTTTATAGAGGCCTCTAGTCTAGTAAAATTTCTGTGTCAAAGGCCCTCCAAAAGGCTCCAAATGTCTTATGCTCTTTGGTATAAGTGAGTGGGAGGAGGAAAGATGTAGGCACAAATTCTAAGTCCACAGACCATGGTCATCGCCTTCCCCTTCCCTAGAAATTAATATATTCTCATAGAATTATATTTTCTCAAAAATATTTTCTATTTATTTTCTAATTTATTTCTTCAATTCTTTTTTTCCTCATTCATTTTTGCTACTTTAAGCCTCAGTTTCCACTTCTGTACAATGGGGAGGGTAGACTAAATCAGTTCTAATAGTCTTTCTAATTCTAAATCTAAGATTCTTTGATCCTCTTCACTCCATGCAATATAGAAGGAATAGCAAAAGAAGAAAAGTTTCCTTTTTGCTCCTTTCCCATACCTTTCTCTGTCTTCCCTTCCCCTCCCTCACCAATTCAAATCCTACCATGGCCAGCTATGTCCTTAGAAGGAGGTGAGAATAGGTGATAAGTCTAGTGGCCAGTAGGGTAAGGGTCTAGCTATCAATAGGGTCTGAAGAGGAGAGGAAAATGCAAGAGAGCAGTGTAAGAAAATAACCTCAGAGGACACCTGTAATACCCAGTGGAACTGTGAGTCAGCTACGGGAAGGGCAGGGGGATGGGAGGGAGGAATAGAATATGATTTTTATAACCAAGAAATAATGTTTGAAATTGACCAAATAAAATTAAAAAAAAAAAGAAAATAGCATCCGTAGAGAAAAGAGGAAATTTCTGAGCATGTCAGACTGGAGCAATAAAGATATAGTAAGTATATCAATTGAGTTATATAAATTACAGACTGTATTGCCTTCTAAGGACCAAAGCCACTTGATCTTCTCAGGGCAAACATGCAAAATGCTAAAAATGATACTCTAGAAGATTTTCTAGTCTATCTTAAATGTGTTTTATTTATTGATTAAACCTCTGGGAAAATTGGAGAAGAAGGGAACACTCCCTGGAATGATATTTCAATGCTTTGCAGGGAAGCATGGAATGGTCATTGCAGTATGAACCAACAACTCCCTTGGGAATCACCTAGAGATTACACTGAATCAACCACCACTTATTTAATCTCTCACAATATATTCACTTTCAAAACAGTGCTCTTCCAATCAATTTTATAAATACCAAACCAAAATACCTTAAAATCAAATTTCCATTTGAAAAAAAATCCTCAAATTTGAAATTATGAAGAATATTTTTATTTGCCAATTTCTCATCGCTTATTTCTTATAAAGGTCCTTATCCATCACTGACCACCTTCCCGTTTTAAAGATGAAGAAAATATGACAAAGAAATATTTCCCCCCAAGGTCATAGAGCCTTTATTAGGGCATAAATTTATGACTTCTATTAATTTCTGAATCCTCTAGACCTTGCTGATGAAAAAAAAAAACAGATTTCAGGTCAATGAAAGTGAAATGTGAATCAGACAAAAAATTAAAAAAATAAAGCATTTTTAAAACATGCTCATACATGCACACACACACACACACACACACACACACACACACACACACACACACTTTTCCCTCTAAAATACAAATGCTATATCCCGAACTGAAATAATAGAAATAGCCATAGGTGCAACTCTATCCCAGCTTTATTTGAGCTTGGGAAAACCTGCAGGACTCATTCTTCAGTCTAATGGAGGCTGTAGCTCATGTTATATTCAGTATTATGTCTGGAAGGGAAAGAATTGTCTGGATGGCTTGGAATTCCCTCCCTCTGGCTTTTTTTCAACACTGTATTTGTATAGCTAGAGGTAGGGTAATTATTTCTCCTGGCAAACAAAACTAGTCTACAGTTATTTTATTCTTTCCATCTCATTTAGATCGAAAACTACAATGACTACAGCCTAGGGAAATTAGCACCCTCTCTCTCCTCCTTTCTTGTTCCAAATGTTCAGTCTTTTCATACTTTATTGGACCCACCTAGAACTTAACGCTAGAGATTCAATCTCCTCTCTTATGTTGCCTCTGTACAGGAATAGATCACTTTGGCTGGTATAATGTTGTTTTCAGTCTTTCTGAGGTCTCTGCCAAGCATGATTCAAGAGTCATTGTGAGGAATCACATTGTCTTTACTAGGTGGTTGTAGATGTACTTGCATAGTTTGTCTCTACTTTTGGCATTGTAAAAGGAGGTGTAATCTCATTTTCTACTTCTGGGTGCTTTTGCAGTGAAATGCATATTACACAGTTAAGAGGATTGATATGACATGTACCATGGCTGAGTGATTAGTGTTTGGAAGGATAAGATTCTTTTTTTTTTTTTAACATAGTTTTCCTGTTCTATCATGCAGTGCAGAACTCTGCAATACCTTTTTCAAACAACACTGACAGATCATTTGGGATCTTCCACAGCTATTCTCCATGCTCCTTTAGCCCCCCTATTAATCTCTTTACATAGACAGTCTTGTTCCTTGCAGATCATTTTTCATCAGGGAAATGTTCTTTATTTCCCAGTCTCAATGGTCCTCTCATGTAGCAAACACTCTTGTTCCTACACTTTTCTTTTCTTCCTTTTAATTTAAAAAGGCACCTGAGTTTCTTTGTTGGGCATAAGTCATATTCTAAGAAACTTTGTCAAGCATCATTCTTCGAAAGGCTCAGGGGAGTATATGATAACTTACTTTCTTGTATACTGTTCACCTGCACTTGTGAGGTGAATAGCGTTTTCACATGAAGAGATGATTGTATTATCTCAGTGTTTTTTTAATGGGATATCCCTGGACTGATATTTTCTTTCTTACTCTGCCAGGTTTATTGGATGGCATTCTTGCTTCTGAATAATCTAGGGCATTGTTTTCTCATCAGTAGATAAAGCTAGACCAAATAAATAGTTTCTAACAGTAGAAGGATTGGAAAAGAGGGAAAGGGAAAGGAGAGAGACAGAGACAAAGAGACAGATGGGGGAACAGAAAAAGGAGGGACAGATGGAATCAAAGAGACAGAAACAGAGAAATAAAGAACTTATTGTTTGTATGAAATATACTTTCCTCTTAGAAAAAGAGTAAAAATCTCTGAAATGCAAATCACTGTATGAGGATGCAAACTGCAAATATTCTTCTGAACACCATGATAGCTTTACTGGGAAACAAAGAGATTACACACAAAGACCCCCTGAAGGGATCAAGATGTCAAGATGTCAACTCTTAATTTATGATGATCTTGTTTACATTTCGATATTTGTTTGCTCCAAAAAAACCCTTTGGTTGATAACTTTTGGCAGAAAATTGACCTGATAATTTGTTGCAAATTATATTTCGGATAGCACACACACACACACACACACACACACACACACACACACACACACACACTACAAACAAGTGTCTGAAGCCTATGTGATGAGAATAAATTAGAACAGAGGAACTTTTTAAAACCAAAGAGTAAAATGTCACCTTGAAGTGTAAGAAAACATTCAAAGAGGATATATAGAGTTAGAGTGAATTTTGTGTCTGAAAACAGCTTTTAAATTTAAATAGCTCAGGGACTAATAAGGTCCAGGACAACAAGTTGTGACAATATCCATCTAGTGAATGGCCTGACAGTTCTTTAAAGCTTTGGACTAGAATGGAGAACGTTCAACAGATACAACTAAATCAGATATGGTCAATGAACTTATAAATTGCTAAGCTTTTGGCCAATTGGATTAAAAGTTTCATGTATGCTATATCTTTTCTCCCCCCCTTTGGGGTGGATATTGAGGGCAGGAAGAATAGTTATTTCAAATGAGGGAACTCTGATACTTATCAACACTAACATCAGAAATGAACATATACCTTTTTGTCTTAAGAGTTTAAAACATCAATGAATAATTAAAAACATTCGAGGTGATTATGATTTGGATTCTGTCATAGACATCTATCATACTTTGGGTTCACATGACTTGTTTAGTCAATCAGAGGGGGGAGATATGGATTTTGTTTGATGGAGTGAGTGGAGTGAGTAATGGCTATATACAGGCAATATTTTCATCAACTGGATTAAAAAGAAGACTAATAGGGATCTGCTACTTTTTTGATTTTTAAATAACTTCAGTGCTAATGACTATCAAAATATAATACCATGAATAATTGGTGGTTTTTTCTTTCTCTCAAACAAACTGACAAATCAATTATTCATTCTGGAACAATAAGAGATAATGCACCAAATGAGAAAAAGCACCTAATATTCCAAATTTGTATTTCTGTATTCATTTTCTGAAAAGACTGTGAAAGATTGAATATAGAAGCCTGATGTATTCCTCATGGAAATCTTGAAAATATGGCTTGAGGCAATGAAAGAGCTTTGAATTCTAAGTTACATAAAGTTTTCATATTTAAGAGTATATTCTTATCTCAGTAATCAGGGACTAACATAAATCTTTACATGGTGATGAAAATGTATATGCCCGTTTTAATTACTGAAAACCTCTAAATTAGCTTGGTGCCGGCTATGGTTTTCATGTCCTTAGCTATTCAATGTGTATAAACAATGGTGGGCATTGAAAGTTCCAAATTATGCTGTATCTAGTTTCAGAGAAAGAAATATTACATGTTAGAAAAACTCATTGTGTTTCTTTTCAAAGCATTTACAAAATAATGCCTTTATACCACAGTACTCTACTCAAAAACATGTGAATTCTTGTGACTGCAATAAAATCTGCATGATATAAAAAGGAAATGGGAGATATCTTTGCATGTATACTTCCTTTCTGCTATTTTGTTTAGTGTTCAGTGTTTTCAAAGCTTTCATATATTTCTAAAAGTTTACTGTAGATTAGAATTTATGAATATCTACTTAATGCGATTTCCTGTCAAAAGTGATTTCATAAACTGACTTCTGCGTTTTTGAGAGTGCCACAGGAAACAATGCTGTAGTGTTCTTTATAACTGGACTCTCTGCGGACTAGGGATCAAGAAAAGCAAACAAGGGTTTCTTAAGCTGATTTCCCTATTTAAAAAAAATAATTGTATATTTTTGTTTTAGAAAAGTGGAATTCTTTACTAGGGAAGGAGAAAAAAAAGTAGCCTTAATCACTCTTTATGAAGAGTAAAGGCTAATGATTAATTTTCTTCTTCTTCTCTTCTTCTTTTAGTCCCTCATTTTGCCTCTTCTACACCAACATTTAAAGATAGCTGACATGAACTCTCTTATGTTTTTTTTTCTTTTCCTGGTTAAATATTCCTACTAGGTTCTTCATACAGTACATTAAAGACCTTTATTGCCCTAATTATCCTTCACTGTATGTTCAGGTTTTCTGCTGTCTTTCTTAAAATGGAGCATCTAGAAGTAAACACAATACTCTAAAAGTTGCTTGATCGCAGAACCTCCAGAACACCAGTATGATTTACCAGCAAGTATTCAAATCCATCATATGAAGAGAAAATTCTTATAGAGAAAGGATTAGCCCATCTATGCAAATTACCAACCAATTGACACTCAAAGGAACACCATGCCAGGCTAGTTGAAGTAGTTCCATAGTATATGGCAGACATATAAAAATACCACCTCCCTTTCGATTACTACTTCCTGTCAGACCCTGATGGAGACAGTCCAGGTCCCCAAACACAAAAGTCTTTGAAACAACAATGCTTCTAGCCCATTGGCTTTCTCCATCCTCTTGGGAAGCAATACCTATGGAGATGTAGCCTTTTATTTATTCCTACAAGTGCTATAGTTTCATCAGTGATAGACTCATACATAGAAAGTTCTTGTCATCAAGGTCCTTCATGCTGTCAAGTGGTTCAATATCAGAAATTGATATGATTTTATCAGTGGAAATGGCATTAAAGCAGTGTTACCTTCTTGCTGCTGCACCCTAAGGACATGGGACCTTTCCATCTGACTTGCAGCTAAAACCATAAATAAGTGCCATCTTCCCCTTGTGATCTCCTTGATAGTAGATCTTGTCTTACTTTTCCCATTTGTATCCCTAGAACAATGATCTACACATGATTAGCTTTTAATACATGTTTTATTTATTCATTCATCTCTTTGTTTTTTCATTTATCTTTTGTCCATTCACCAGCCATATTTGACTTTTTCTGGCCCCATTTGTGATTTTCTTGACAAAGATAATGGAATGGTTTGCCTTTTCCTTCTCAAAATCATTTTAAAGAGGAGGAAACTAAAACAAACAGGGTTAAGTGTCATGCCTAGGGTCACACTGCTAGTAATTTTATACTTCCATATACTTATACACATACATATTTTATACGTGTATAGTTATATAGTTAGCCAAAATCAATTTCAATAAAACTTCCACTCTTTAGTCCTAGCTCTGCCAGCTGAGGCCAAGCCGAAAAAGGCTCTTCTTTTAGGTTCTCAACTTTTCTTTTCTCCACTCTAACCATTTTTTCTGATCCTTCGTACTTTTCATACTGCAGAGTTTACAGTCTCATTATCAGCTTCCTGGTCTCCCTTAGAGGTTACCCAGTTCATCACTGTAACTCTTAAAATTATTATCTTGTCTCAAATCAAACCAAATATTTCTCATTAGTAGAATGAAATTCATTATATTCTTTGTTCAACAGAAAGTTTGAGTTCTTTTTAATAAATACAATTTCATTACAAATCAGGTAAATAAGTTGAAAGATTTACCCAGAAGTATCAGAAATCTATTTAAAGCATTATGTCTATAGCAGTGTATTAATGTAATATATTTTCTGGGAAAGTGCTGTTTTTTTTTCACATGTCCAACTAATCAATTCAATATTAAAATATCCACGGGCTTGTGGAAATTTTTATAGAAATGTGAGTAGAATTTACTGACCAAAAAAAAAAAGATGAAAGCATGGTTTTGGAGGAAGGGATTATCCGCTTTTCATTTCAATTGATAAAAGTGGTATTTTTACTTTTGTAACAGAGAGCAAGACCACTAGCATTCCATTTCCATGTGGCAATATAAAAAGCCTACAGACAAATGAGCTCATGGGATTGTTATAGTAATATCAAACAGGATAAAGATAAAAAAGATGACTTCAAAACAATGAGTATCTTGGCTGGGTGGTAGGGAGGCAAAAGCTAACCAGTCTCATATTCTATGAAATTCCTATTTCAGAATTCATTGCGAGCCCCTAGGCTTTCAAAGAACAAAATGAAAGGCAAAAAATGTCAATAAAATCTCAATCTGTTTATATATTCCAGAACAGTAAAACTTTCATCTCAGCTGGGAAATTAGAAAAGGAATCTTCATTTCTAAAGGTAAAGTTAGGAGAGGCTTCAAGATAGGGGTAAATAGTATGAGCACAGAGAAGGTGACTCAGAAAGAGAATTAAATAAGACACTGTATTAGGAGGCCATAGGGATTATACTTAAATTGGGTAAAAAGAAGGTGGGGTTTTACAGGCTAGGTCAAGTGGAGTCTGTAGCCAGAGCCAAATAAAGCTAATTAGACCACATAATAGGGCTAGTGCCTCCATTTCTGTGAAAAAAGGGGACTGACCTTATGGAAGGAGATTCCAAGAGGTTCTGGGAAAGACTTCTGCCTTTAAAATAGCACCTTCTTCTTCTTCCTTCTGGTTTAAATTCCTTTAATAGGAAACAAAGCCTTTATTTCCACAGCTTCAAATACCACTGGGAAAGGTACAAGGATAGAAGCTGGACAAGTGAGTTCATTGATACAGAGAACTCCTAGTGGGGAAACTGCCACTACATCTATGACAGTCAGCACTTTAACTGAAATTCCGAGTATTAGAGAGTTGCCTGGAAGACTGGCAGAGGTTAAGTGGGGCAGGGGCTCCCCAGAGTCATTTAGCCAAGTATGTTTCAGAGACCAGATTTGAATCCAGGTCTACTGGGATCCAAGGTTGACCCTCTATCCACCATAATACACTAATACTCTGGGAAAGAGATAAAAGGCTAATAAAATATGCTTTTTTTCTCTGGGCAGTTTTAAAGTCCTACTTACCTAAAAGGTATAGTAAACCAGGAAGAAATGGTACAAAATAGGGATTCTAGGATGAGAGATAGAGCAGATTTTCCTGGCTCACAGTTTTTTCAAAGGCCAGTCCAGCTGAGTAGTGGAGTAAATTGCTTTCTCTCTCTTTTTTTTAATGTATTTGATTGTTACATTAAAATTCCCAGGCAACTCCCACTCTTCCCACTTCCTTCCTTGCACTAAAAAAGGTTTCATTTAACAAAAAGATATATTATATATAAAACTATTCCTTGCTTGTTTCTATTTGCCAATTCTATCTCTGGAGTGCATATATATATAAGTTATTCTTCAAACAATAATTCTGTTGCAGTGTATAATGTTCTCTTGGTCTGCTCATTTTCTTCTTCACAATTCCATGTAGATTTCTAAATAGGGAATTATTTTTATGTTTATCTAAACATGTTTTCTATGGATTTTTTTCTAAAATTAATCTCATCCTTTCTTATGGTGCAATAGTATTTCATCACAATCATATGCCACAACTTGCTTAGCCATTTGCCAATTGTTGAACATCCCTTCAGTTTCCAGTTTTTTTGCCACCACAAAGAGAGCTGCTATAAATACTTTTGAACATGTAGGTTCTTTTCCTTTCCTCCTAATTATCTTAGGAAATAAGACTAATAATGGCATTGCTTGGTCAAAAATTATGCACAATAATTGTCTGGGCATAATTACAGAATGCTCTACAAAATGGTTGGATTATTTCACAGTTCCATCAACAGTTTGTTGGGGTCCCCATTTTCCCACATCCCCTGTAACATTTGTCATTTTGCCCTTTAATCGTTTTAGCTAATATGAGAGAGAAGAGAAAATATCTCAGTGTTGTTTGGATTTGCATTTTTCTAATCAATAATGATATAGATCATTTTTCATATAATTATAGTTATATATAGCTATTTTTCTTAAACTATAAAGAATGCCACAAATAGACCATGCTATAATAACTGCCCCATCACTATTAATAAGGAATAAATATAATAGAAACGTGAGTCAAAAATACTTCCTACTACATGATGTAACTCCTCTCTGTCTCTATCTCTGCCTCTCTCTGTCTCTGTCTCTGCCTCTCTCTCTCTCTCTCATAAGCCCCAAACCACACAGGCACTTTGGAAATAGCATACCTCCTCCAGGATAAACTCATCATCTGACATCTAATCATGAAGATTGAGTTGGCTTTGATAATGAACATCTCCTTAGCATCCTCTCTTAGTTGCTTCTCCTCTCTGGTTGGAGGATGATGGAAGAATAAACTCCTCCTAAAGGCTCCCTCAATAGAAGGTTTAACATTTTTTCTACTAATTTCATTTCCCATCAGCTGCTCTGCTTGGTTTTGACTCCACTGACATCATGTCCCTATACTGGGTACCCTGTCACTCTGCCCCTTACAGCTTCATTTTGTGTATCATCTTCCCCAACAAGACTTTTAGCTTCTTAAGAGCCTATCCTTTCTTATTTGTATCCCCAGTGGGTTTAGCACAGTTCTTGGAAGACAGTAGGTGCTTAATAAATGTTCATTGATTATTAACTATTAAAACATGCAAATAATAATAGATAACATTTATATAACTCTTTAAGATTTGCTTTGCAAAACCCTTTAAAATATTATCTCATTTTTGGAAAGAAGGTGCTAAGGGTAGATCCCTATTTTTACATGTTGGAAAAAGTGAGGCAGAGTAAGTTTAAACAACTTATGAAGGGTAACATAGGTAGTAAGTGTCTGAGACTAGATTTGAACTCAGGTCTTCTTGACTCAAGAACCAGAGTTCTATCTACAATATCATCTTGCTGCCTACATATCAGACCCAGGAAAAAGTGGACAAAACTTGTCTGCTATTTTTCTACATTCTTCCCCCCTTCTGTGTTTTGGTCTTCATTTCCAATCCTCTTTTTGCCAAACATAAAAAATCCTCAAAATCCAGAATCCTTTCCTCCTGGTCAATCTTTACAAGACCAGCACTCTATCGCCAAGATGAATGTGTTCTCTTAGGTAATACTTGAATTCTCCAGAATTTATTTTTTTTATAGACTTCCTCTTCAAATAAGGTATTGTATGAGAAATACTACATGCATTATCATTATGATGATGATGATGATGTTCCTTGGGAGAAGAGACTATTTTACTTTTGTGTCCTAAAAAACTTCAAAGTGCCTAAAACATCTTAAATTCTCTATTGATAAGGAATAAATATAATAGAAATATGAGTCCCTTTAAATTCCCTCTAAAGCTCATGAAAGTTAAATGATTTTTCCTAGGTCATATAACTTTTTATAAGTCAAAGGCAGAATTTGAATTCAAGTTTCTTTCTCTATAAGCCAAGCACTAAATCTACAAAGCCAACTGCTTCCTAGATCAGGAATCCTTCAACTGCTTTTGTGTCAAGATCGCCTTTACTGGTCTGCTGAAACCTACAGAAAGATCCCTTTTCAGAATAATGTTTTAAAATACATGTGACAGAGGCTAGACATGAGAAAGTGCCAGGATGAAGAGTGTGTGGATCTGATCACCTGGGCAGTGGCACTTTTCTTATGTCTAGCCTCTGTCACATGCATAAAATAAAAAATAGTATTCCTAAAGGAAACAAATTATAAAGAAATAAAGATCCAATCCAAATTCATGGGCATCCTCAAATCTTAATGTACCTCTTTGAGGGGAGTCTATGGCCCCTAGGTTAAAAACTCTATCTTAAGGGATTTGACTTAATAAATGTGTCAAAATAAATTGAGTCCTTACTGGTCCTTTGCCCTAATTCTTGATTCCTAATTAGAACTGAGGTGTTAATGACAAATAATCATCTAAAAATATCACTTCTTTCATATAATATAAACATGGTGAAAAAAGTCATACAACAATATTATCCTTGTAAGAAATTCTGGAATTAGAATCTGTTAAGATGTTTTCATGTCAATTAAGCAAGTTCTTAGCAAGTTTTCTATCCACAAATTATAAAGGGGAAATAAATGAACTACAATTCAATTCATATTTTTGATCCAATCACCCAAGGATCTAATTTGAAAGATAAAAACAAACTATATCTAAAAGTTCAAATAATTGCAAGAAGGATAAATGAAGATAGGGAGTAGATGTGTTTTTGTTGTTATAGGGAATTCCTAGATGAGGAAATTCTGTCTATCAATATTGATTGGAATGCCATCAATAATTGATAGAGAATTCCCTGGAGTACTGAAATGAGACTAGTCCAGGGTCACGTAGCCAGTGGGTGTCAAGGGTGGGGGAACACCAAAAGGCCAATATTAGTGTTCCTGGGAATTCAGATCCTGAAAGCTCTAAGAATGACTCAGGGATGGGGGTGAGAGGAAACCAACTATAGGGACTCCTCACTCAAATAACAGATAAAGAAGATGATGTCCAGATGCTATTGGTGACAGAGACGGTACATGAACCTGGAACTAGTGAGTTTATCAGTGCACTAGGGATCAAAGGGCAAATCCTGCCCAGCCCTCCCTGCCCCCGTTTTTGTATGGACCATTTGAGCTAATTCAATGAAGTTTTACATGTTAGCCGGTGGCAGTAGTTGCTGACTCCTGCTAATGATGCTTCAAACAGAGAGAATCTAATATGAGTTTGGTTTTTAGGGGGTGAGACCTCAGAAAGTGCAGATAAATTGCAGGTAAAGAACCTAATCTAATCTGTTTACTTTTAAAATTATCATATGAATAAAAACAGGCATTTTCTACCTTATCCTGTATTTCCACTAGAGATTGTCTTGTTTATTGATATTTCCAATGATCAGAAATTCCATGTGGCCAAAGGGGATTCTAATAAAATAGGAACCTGAATGCCTTTGTGATTTTCTCCATTTAAAGAAGCTGCATTCAACAAGTTTAGAGGGGAGGAGCTTTGTTTTGACAATTGAAACCAAGGAGAGAATTGTCATCTGTTAGCATTCTCTGGCCAGGTGAAGTGGTAAATAAAGTCAAGTCCTGGAGAAATTGACTATCAAGGGTTGTAAAATCATAAATAAAATAATGTATTTATATATATATATACATATATATATGATGAAAAATCCTCTTCTAACTGGTCCCATTCCTGATTCTTCTTCATATATTTTCTTCTTAAATATTATTCCCAGAATTCACTCTACCTTTAATAAATTGAATAATTAACTGAATTTAAACGCATTTATTCTACCTTTCTTTGAACAGACTATCCCTCTTCCCCTTTCATTGGGCTAAAAGGCAAAAAGGAGAACAAAAACACTGAGAATTTCATGAAATGATGTTCACACACATAGGCCATACCAATTAGTTATTTCTGAATTTCACTATTTCAGACTGCAGATGTTTTAAGAGTCAAAGTTAAAAGATCTCATGAATTTTTCACATACAGATGTGAAATAATAGCATTAGCATGAATAGAGACATTCAGTACTGTCTTGTCCTGAACACTGTGGGGACTGGGATTTGGGAAGTACAGATAAGAATACTTTAGGAATTCTTAACATGAACAACTTTAACCACATTTATTAAGTAACCAATATGGGAATAGGGCTGTGCTAAATGCTGGAGGAGATAAAAATATTTAAACAGATGAAACTCCTACCTCTTAGATCTCACAGTCTAGGAGCATAATAGAATATAAACATTGACTAATTACAGTGAGAAGCACTGTTGTGTAATGAAGAGAGCATTGGATTTAGAATTTGGATAAAGGGATTCAAATCCCATCTCTAATCCCTGGTTAGGCACTATCAAGTTACTTAACCTCTGGGAGACTTGTTTTCCTCATCCATAATATGGGAATAATAATACCTACCCTTACTTACCCCCTTAGGGTTTTTATGAAGATCAAATGAGAAAATGGATGTAAAATGCTTTCTGTCTTTAAAGAGTTACATAAAAGGCAATTATTTAGACTATAAAATGGTACATAATGAGTGCCAAAAAGAGAGAGAGAGAGAGATGTGAATCAAATGCTATTGAGGGGGTGGGGATCATTTTAGAGGGAAAGAATTAAAAATATTTTATATTGAGAGAGACTCCTACCACCTCCCTCCTCCAAAACTAATGAAGCAGAAGTTCTTTCTACATATATTTAGGCTGTATGTCAATCAAAGAAGTATTTACCCAAAAGTAAAATGTGTTAAATGTTGTCTGCCTGCCTCCACAGAGAGAGAAGTGCTGGGGCTTTTCCTTCTTGACTTAGCAAGCTCTTCACCCTAGAAGATCTCTCAGTCCCTGGAGCCCCAACTTCTTTTGGTGAGTTCCTCCTGGAGCCTTGGTTTTAAAGAAGTACCCAAGAAAGACCCAAATGTTCATTCCTTCAGTCCACTTCTGACTCCTTTCTTGGCTTTTTGAACTTCACCATACCTCCCAGCAGGTACTTCTCCCCCTTCTCTTTTTCACCTCCCTTTTACACATTGTCTTCTTCCATTAGAATGTAAGTTCTTTGAAGATAAGATGTCTTTCTTTTAACTTGTATTTGTATCCCTAGCATTTAACATAGTATTCAGCACATAGTGAGTGTTTAATAAATATTTCTTGCCTTGTCTTGACTTCACTTCTCTGTGTAATTTTAGTATCCTTCCATTCTCTTATGAGACCAAAGAGGTAAGGACTTCATCTGTCTAAATATTTTTAGCTCCTGTAGTATTTAGCACCATCCTGTTCCCATATTGGGTTCTTAATAAATGTGGGTAATGTTCATGTTAAGAATTTCTAAAGTATTTCCAAGCCTCCAAGGAGGAATAGTTGTAGCCATCACTCAAAAATGGTGCAACATCCATAGTAATTTCTTCTCTTTCAATTACTATGTGTGACAAAGTGATAAATACTACACACGAGGTGCTAACTCACGTAGCTATATCTGTTTGGCCTTTAAAAAAGAATTTACAATTAATAATGCTAAATGTTATTGAGCAATGACTGCCCTATATTCTAGTAATAGGATAAATAAGGTGTGATCCTTGTCTAATGAAATGACTCTTTTAATTAAACAAATAAGATGTAAGAAGCTACCATAAATAAATGACTGAATAAGTAAATAAAGCCAAAGCACAAACAAATCTTAAAACACACCAGCAATTCCTTCCAACTTCATTATGTCTATGTATGGCATTTCTGCTCAGTCACTCATTCTCAAAATAGTGGTATTGTGTTTAGTTTTTCCCTCTTCTTCTCTTGTCTTATCCAATTAGTTATTCAATCCTATCGATTATATTTCTGGAGCATTTCTCACATCTGGCCTCTTCTCTCTATTACAAAGAAATGCAAAGGACAAAAAAAGTAAAATAAAAGGGGCACTAGCCCAGTTACCTCATATAATTAGTTTCATTTGGCTCCACTTGACCTAGCCTGTAAAACTCCACCTTCTCTTTCCCTAATTTAAGTATAATCCCTCTGGCCTCCTAATATAGGTGAAAAAAAGGTGACCAACCTTATGAAAATTTAACAGTTGGTCTTCTCAAACAGGTTTGCACTTGCTTCAGCACATCACTGATTATACTTCCAAAATATCTCTCAAATCCACTCTATTTTTCCTATTTTCATAATTCACCATTGTTCTTCAGGCTCTCATTACCTCTTGCTTGGGACTTTCCAGTCTCTCTTTGCTCTTATACCTCCTCCATACAGCTGCCAAATGCATCATCCTAAAATCCAGGCTCTGACTATGCCACTGCCCTACCAGAATTGTGAATTAGGAACGCCGTGGAATGTTCTTGTTCTTTGGTAAATATGGAATTAGATTAATGCAAAGAAACATAGAATGACTTTGGGGAACTTAAGGGGAGCAAAGTGAACAGACCAAATTAAAATTCAATAAACATTTATTAAGCACCTACTATGGGCCAGGCACTCTGCTAACTGCTAGGGATTCAAAGAAGAAAAAGAAAGAGAGTCCTCGACTTTAAAAGGCTTACAGTCTAGTGAGAGAAGACAGCATAACACAAAAGAAGGCTCAGAAAGGGCTGGAGGGGCAGGAGTGAAATCAAGGAATATCTTGTTCCTTTAGAATTGAAACCAGGCAGAGCTGCAGCTCCATTGTGAAGTAAGCTGGAAATCCAATTTCTGCCCTCACTAAGGGAAGGTTTGAGAAGGAGTTTGGTGTTCCACCCTCCTACCCTCCTCTCAGATGGAAGAGGAGTCTGAGGGAGGCGGTATGCAGGCTTGAGTTAGCAGCATGGGTCTAGACGTGATGAGTTTTCATGGGAGGGAGATCTTGTTCTGTGGAATTGAAACCAGGCAGAACTGTGAAGATGCAAGGTGAAGGGAAAGAGAAAAATAATTTGTACTCTACCATATAATATAGAACATATAATACTATAATATTAAAACTAAGATTTTTTCATCATTCCAAATATTTTGTTTTAAATAAAATAGCAACTAACATAAACATGAGCAACTTTGAAGACTTAATAAACCAAAAGGAATGAAATGAGTAGAATAAGAAGATACAATAGCAATACTGTAAACAAAAACATCTTTGAAAGTTGCAAAAACTAGCATCGATGTGATGATCATCAATAATTCCAGAGGACCAGTAATGAAACTGATTATTCTCTTCCTGACAAGAAGTGATGAATTCAGGATAGAGGATGAGTCAGATATGTTTTGGTATATGAGCAAGGAGAGAATTTTGTTTGTTTGATTATAGGTGTTTTTTAAAAGGAATTTGTTTTTATTTTTTTCCTAATAAGGTGAGGATAGGGCAAAAGAGGGAAAATAGATTTCTGGTAGTTTTTATTGTTGTTTTGCATGTTCTATTCCTTTTATTTTTTCAATTACATGTGGAAATATTTTTTTACTTTAGATTTCTGTTTAAAAATGCTTTTTAAAAATGAAGAGTGTGCTATAAATATGGAATACTGTATGCATTTTCAGATGATAAACACCATATTCGTTGTTTTATCTAAATGTCTTTCATTGGTCTTAAAGGTCTTAATCGTCTTAATCTAGAAGTATTTGTAATATAAAAACAAAATATGACAATAAACTCATTTTAAAAAATATTACCTTTAAAAGCAAAATCCTATTACTGACATGAAATATCCTCCTTAATCACAACCCTATCTACATACCTTTCCAGTCATATTTTATTTTATTTTTTTAATCCTTATCTTCCATTTTAGAATCAATACTAAAGATCAACTGAGGCAGAAAAGCATTAAAGGCAATGCAGTTGGGGTTAAGTGATTTGCCCAAGGTCATTCAATTAGGAAGTATCTGAGGCCAAATTTGAACCCAGGACTTCCAATCTCTATGCCTGCCTTTCTATCCCCTGAGCAATCTAGTTTTATCCCCCTGTCATATTTTATCTTGATCCTTCTCAGATAATTTCTTTTGCAGTTAAACTAACCTACTTGCTGCATTCCATGCAAACATTCCATCTACTTTCACTCTTCCTGTGCTCCTCCACATCTGGAATGCATCCCCTCCTTTCTTCCACCTCTTAAAAACCTCAGCATCCGCCAAAGCACAGCTTGAGTTCTATCTTCCACAGGAGGACCTGACTTTCTTCCTCCTGCAGGGAAATCCTATTGTTTTGGATATGGAAGATGTTATTGGGTTGTTCATCGTATAGTCAAACTATGGCCACCATTTGATAGTGTATAAGTCGAAAACTAATAGGTTTTTTCTTTTTACCATTTTAGAGATCTTATTTAAATACTTTAAATAAAACCATAAAAAACATTCTTAACAGATAGCAGACTGTATTTAGCACACACGCCATACTTTGCAGAGCCTGTTTAATGGATAGAAAGATTGAATTGCCATTAGGTAGTCCTGACTCTGACACATACTGATTTTATGGTCCTGAGCACATACCTTAAACGCAGTGTCCTGGGCAACACTAAAATTACAAGTTTTAGAGCAGGTGCTGATCTGCATTATTAGAAAGCATTTTTTAAACCAGGTGTTCCCTATAAAATGAAATAATAGATCCAATTATATATATATATGTGTGTACGTGTGAATATATTATGTATATAGTCTTCATTTACTTACATGTATACATGTTATATACTATACACACTACTAGAATAGAAGTTGTTTGAGGGAAAGGACTTTTTTTTGGTTTTGTTTTGTTTTACCTTCAGTCCCTTGCATCTATCACATTTGTTACACACAAGGGGCATTTCATAGATTTATAGTCAAGATTACTGCCCCAGACACTTATTAGATGGTAACTGTTTTCAAGTATTTAAAGGTTACTATGGGAGAAAAGGATTAAATTTCTTCTGTTTGACTTCAGAAAGATGAGCAACAAGTGATGCGTCAAAGTTGTAAGAAAGACAAATTTGAATTTGATATCAGGAAAAAAACTTTCTAAAAATTAGAACTTTCTAACAATGAATCAAAGAAATGATAAAGCAAGATGATTTCAGACAAAGCAGAAAAGATCTGTGGTAACTGATGCAGAGCGAAATAAGCCGAACAGGGAGAACACTGTGCACAGTAACAGCAACATTGGATGACGATTATCTGTGAAAACTTGGCTACTCTCAGCCATGCCATGATCTGGGACAATCCTGATACACTTATGATGGAGAATGCTATCTACCTCCAGAGAAAGAATTGTTGGAGTCATTTTTCACATCAGTGAATCTTTGGTTTTATTTGGGAGTTTTGGTTATAGATAACCAATATAGAATTGTGTTTTGCATGACAATAAAAATGAAAAAAAAAAAACCCAGACCATACCACCTTAAGAAGGAATGGGTTCTTTTTTCTTAGACAACTTCAAGAAGAGGCTGACTGACCACTTATTTGATATATTAAGGAGAAATTCCTTTACCAAAAGGTTTGGACTAGACAACTAACTCAAATTTTGTGATTCAGTGATAAGTATAGAATTATATGTGTTTAAGTGTCTCTTAGGGTCCTGTCCTGAGCCCTGTTCTCTTAAACTTCTATATTACACCACTATATTACACCCACTCCATCAGCTCTCATCAATTTAATAATCATAACTATGCTGACATTTCTCAAATCTACCTGAGATCTCCAAATTCTTTGCTGAATTCTAGTCTCACATCTACAACTGCCTTTCATATATCTCTAACTGTCCAGTAGATATCTTAAACTCAATATATCCAAAATGGAAATCATTATCTTTCTCTTTAAAACTTCCCATTTTCCTACCTTTCTCTATTACACTAGAGGAAAACATTATCTTTCCAGTCCCTCAGCCTGGAAACCTAGGTATTATCCTTGATTCCTCACTCTCTTTCTACCACTAATCCATATCATCAAGTCCTGTCAATTCTACCTTTGCATTAACTCTCAAATGTGTCCTCTTCTCTCCATTTTGGTCAATGCCATTATTCCTGGACTATCCCAAGACTATTGTTCTTGGATCTGCCTGCCTGGTCAAGTTTCTCCCTCCTCCAATCCTGCTCTATTCAGCCTCTAGAGGAATTTTCCCAAGGAAGATCATGCTCCACCCCAATGTCCATCCCACAAAATAAGCTCTAGTAAAAACCTATTGTCTAGACTCAAACACAAAATCTTCTGTTTGAAGTTCAAAACCTTTCAGAATCTAAACCTTTCTGGAATTCTACTTTTCCCAGAATTTCTACACCTTTCTCTCTGACATGTACTTTTCACTTCAGTGACCTCTTTACTGTTCTCTAGAGGACAGCTCTCTGCTTTGACTATTTTCTATGAATGTCTCTCAGACCTGGAAAGCTCTCCCTCCTCATTTTTATTTATTGGGTTCCCTGACTTCCCTTGACTCCCAGAAAATGTCCTATATTCTACAAGATCTTTTCCCAACCCCCTTTAAATCTAATGCCTTACCTTTCATATTTGCATCTTATTTATTCTGTATACAGCTAGTTTGTACATATTTGCTAATTGCCTTACTCATTAGATTACGAGTTCCTTGAGGGCAGGAACTATCTGGTTATTTTCTTTTTTAATATCTTAGCACACAGAATAGCCACATACATATCACTTAAAAATATCTATTGACTGCCTAAAATAGTGATTATGCCCACATTATAGCTATATGAACAGAGATGACTATTTGTTGCAGATTTTGTAGAGAGGATCATATAGGAAAGCGTATTAGATGTCCTCAAAGCTCTTTCTCAACTTGATAGTTCTGATGGAATTCATTCTATGTTTCTTTTTTTTTTTTAATTGTAGATAAATCAACACTTGATCTACAAGAAAATGTGTTTTTTCAATGATTGTCATTATACCTTTATAATTACTATATCATTTGAAGATGATGGTATTCATTTCTACAATGTAAGAGTTGAAATATGTCAAGAGTTAAAACAAGCTACAAGGAAAATGAAAATTGCTTAGATATAAACATCAAAATATGTCATTTGATAAACAGGAATGTAGTTATGTTCATAAAACAGAAAAATACAATTATGTCTCTGCATAAACGATAGATGGTGATCTTGAAACAAAATATCCTTTGAATATAAATGAACATGGAATCCAATTAACATTATATTTTAATATAACAGCATGCTGCCAAAGAATATGCTTATTGTTGCTGTTGTTGTTGTTTTGAAAAGTCAATAGTATTCTATAGTTTATTAAGCTGACAGAATTCTCTCTGTTGATTTAGAAATGGAGAATCTGACTGAATCATTGTTCTTACTAATTTAGATTCATTCTTAACAATGAAATGCCCATTCATGATGTATAAAGGAATCATACTCCTCAAACTCTTCTGTCTTTCATCATCTTCTTCACTTAGAATAAATTGAGTCACTGATTACTTTGTCATGTCAG
This sequence comes from Monodelphis domestica, assembly GCF_027887165.1. Taxonomy (NCBI): domain Eukaryota; kingdom Metazoa; phylum Chordata; class Mammalia; order Didelphimorphia; family Didelphidae; genus Monodelphis; species Monodelphis domestica. Next base: position 174,496,737 of record NC_077234.1, read on the forward strand.
TGGATGTGTGATTTCATGAGAAGCAAACATTTTCATTATAATATAGAGCTCTCACCTTTTGTGAATCTTGTCAATATTGTACCAAAATTTTCTTGTCTGAATATATACTTGCAACCTTCATCAAGTTTTCACAACATTGCACACATACCAAAAGAATGTATTGACTCTATTAGTTATCTTCTTTCTGTCACCATTCACTGACTAGTTCACCTTCTTTATTTGGCCATACATCTCTCTAGTAACATTCTCTACTCCACTTCTCTTGTGCAATTTTTGTTTCCTGATAATATATTGCCACTGAGGGAAGCTAGGTGGCTCAGAGGAGGGGGTGGGGGGTCAGGTCTAGAGTTGAGAGATCCTGGGAATACATATGGCCTCAAATACTTCCTTGCCATGTAACCCTGTGCAAGACCCCAGTTCCCTAGCCCTTACCATTCTTCTGCCTTGGAACCAATACTTAGTATTGATTTGAAGAAAGAACATAACAGTTAAAATAAATAACTTAACATAATATATAACAATAATAAATAAAATTATATATAATAAATAAAATTATATAACATCTAAAATAATATAATAGTCATATCTATCAAGAGTCTCTCCATATTCTTTAATTATCTGAAGAGGTTAACTATTTGAATATTATTATATTGTTTTTGGATCTGAATAAAATGTCTTTATGAAACAGTGTCATAAAAAATGAATGTTTTCTAGGCCATTGCCCCCAAATATCCCAAAGTCTTATGTTATATAGTTGAACTATTTTTCTAATCTTCCATTAAAGTCCTACTTCACTGTCTCATTATGTCCTAGAGGTAACCCTATGTACGGGGAAGTCAGGTCAATATAAGGCTTCTTCTGACAAATCTTTGAAGAAATAAGCCAATATAGGCACACTATCTTTGTGTATAATAACTTGAGATCAGATTAACTAATTTTAGAGAGGCCTCTCTCCCGAGAAATCTGTCAACTATGGCAAGTCATGAAACTGCCCTTTAAAGTATAAAAAGGTTGGAGGAATCTGTACATGTGGAAGAAATGACTGAACTATGACTCTGATCAAGTATAAGAGTCTAATGCTAATGGTGCCACATAACCTAGGCATTTGTTCATGCACCAATTATGTATCTGCTATATATAAGGCATCAAGCTAAGTAATTAAGAGATATGAAGAAAACAGTGTCTTGGGCAGCTAATGTTTTGTTGTAGCTCAACAAACCAGACATGTCCACTAGGTAGTTGGATATATGAAAATGATCAAACTTGAAGGTATAACCTTAAGGTACATTTTGGAGAAAGGTGGGTAAGTCTTAGAATTGAAAGGAAATACCAATGAAAAAAGAGAAAAGGCGAGTCAGGACTTAACCTTGGCAAATACTAAGGACTGGGACATAGGTGGAAGAACTAAAACCAAGAAAGGAAAGAAAAGACACAGAATTCTTCTATGAGGAAGTTGGTTTGATGGTCCCTCTAAGAAATGCCAAAAATGTATTTCTGTGTCTTTTTTCCCTTTTTATATTCTCTCTCTGTCTCTCTGCCACTATATGTGTATTCTTATAAGGAAAAGTTAACTTAAGGAGGAAAGTGTGTAAGTTTGCAAAGGGGAGTGGCATGAGACCAGCAGAAAAGATTCTGGAACTTTGAAGGAAGGGTTAGACTGGTGCTGAGGCGTTAGCTGTCTCTGGAGATATCTAGAGGAGGTGGCTACATTTCCTTAGTGGCTGATCCTATCCTTGTTCCTGTCTTGGGTGTTGTATTTCATTGAAGCGGAACCTGGCGATGCTGATCAACCATCTGCAGTGATTGTGACACCAGACCTGGGTCCTTTTCAGTTCTAGGACCTTACCTGGGCCTTATCAGTGATCCAAGACAATGCCAGTGTCTCAAGACAAAAAAATGTCATCTGTCTTTAGACAAAAAACTAATGAAGTCAGAATACAGACCAAAAACCTGTTGTATTTCACTTTATTTCTTCTATCTCTTTCACAAACTGACTAATACGCAGACCCTTATCTAGAGATGGAAGGGAACTTAGGATCCATCTCCTCATTTTACACAAGAGGAAACTCATCAGACAACTTTCAAGGCTAGGGAGAGGGAGAAGGTTCCCTTAAGGGTGGGAAAGTGTAGAGTCTTATAGGAGGGAACTCTTGCAATGGCCATTCTTTCTGGGTCTGATAAGGGCTAGATGAAAGCTAGCAACTGTGCTGTGGAAGTCACACTTCCTTGGGGGTAGAATTTCCTAAAGAAAAGAGAGCAGAAGACATCCACTCCCTCTGCTAATGGTAGCAATAGCATTATCATCTAGCATTTGGTCAAAAATGTGTCACTGAATGAGGTGGGAGGTATATAGCCAGCTCATAGTTATTCATTATTCATACGTCCAAGTAAAGGACTGTCTGTAATATTTATTAAGTGCTCAGTGATTCAGGCTCAGAGGGGTAGAATCGAGAATAAAGAGGCTTTTATAATATAAAAGTTGGAGAACTTTTATTCCAATCTGTATTTCAAGAAAAATGATCCTCTCCTTTACCCTCTGAGTAATACTTTTTACAAAAAAATTCTGAATTTCTATCTTCTATGATTAACATCCATACAATAACTACAGTAGAATATTGGTAAATGAGATGTGCAACTTCATAGAAAATCTTTTTTTTTTTGCTCTCTGTATTACACAAATTAATAATAACAATAATAGCAGCAAGCATTTATATAGTGCTTTAAGGTTTTCAAATGGCCTCAAAAATATAGCTGTATGTTCATGATCACAACAACCCTAGGAAGTAGATGTGACTTTAATCCACATTTTCCAGGTGAGAGAACTGAAGCAGACAGAAGATAAGTAAATTTCTTGAAGAAGTACAGCTCGTAATTCACTGAATCTGGATATGAATTCAAGTCGTTCTAACTTGCTCTCTCCACTGAGTCATCTAGCTGTGCTCATCAAATTCACAAGAAAAATTATTTAATAATAAAACATCTTATGTGCAGAGAGAGAAAAAAGGTAAAGGTGAAAGTGGAGATTTTTATTCCTTGGATGGGTGTAGGGTAATTTTTAAAGTGTTCCAGGAGGTTGTCCACTTTTATCGTTTCCTACTTAATTTTGAAACTAATTTGTCTTCCAAGTACAACCCCTATGACCAGACCTTGCACATAAGAAAAAAGGAACTGCATGTAAGAATGAGTGTAAACGATAACATCAAAGTAAATGGTTGCTTCTCCACACCCAGAAAAGATAATCTAGTGACAAGGAGAAAGCCAGAGATAACTAGGGAAAGATGAGGTGTTCCATTAGTATCCTTGCAATGTCAGAGGAAAGACTAGAAAAACAAAAATACTTTAGATGGATTCTCTGTCGTAACTCATGGAAGGGCCCAGACAAGAGTCACACAAAATGAACAGGCATTGATGGATTATGAACTGCACCTTTTCAGGGAAAATCCACATCAACAAGCTCATGGATTAATTTGAGTACTTTTTAAAAGGGGTGGGGGGGAAGACATTCTAAAAATAAACAGTTTAAAACAAATTAGTTTAAATAAAACCCTTAGAAATATGTGAAAATTTAGATCTGGCAGGTCTAAAACTGTTCAGATCCTTTGATTTATCAATGCCAGTAGTAGATTTTTATCTCAAAGAGATAAAAAAAATAAATAAAAATGGAAAGGGCTTATTTATACAAAAATATTTAATGCATCTCTTTTTCTGGTAGCAAATAATTGGAAATTGAGGAGTGTTCCATCAATTGGAGAATGATTGAACAAGCTGTAGTATATGATTGTAATGAGATACTATTGTGCTATAAGAAATGAAGCACAGGATGATTTCAGGAAAACCTAGAAAGACTTATGTGAACTGAGGAAAAGTGAAGTGAGAATAACCAGAGGAACATTGTATGCAGTAACAGCAATATTTTTTAATGAACAACTCTGAATGGCCTAGGTATTCTAAGAAATAAAGTGATCTAAGACAATGCTAGTGTCTCAAGACAAAAAATATTATCTGTCTTCAGACAAAAAACTAATGAAGTCAGAATACAGACCAAAACATATTATATTTCACTTTATTTCTTCTATCTCTTTCACAAACTGACTAATATTGAAAAATGTTTTACAAGATTGCACACACAAAATCTTTATCAGATTGCTTTTCCTTTTACAGAGGAAGGAGAGGAAGCAAGAGATTTAGGGAGGGTAGAAAAGATGAAGAGAATTTAGAACAAAAAAATTTGAATGAATGTTAAAATTGTTTTGCATGTAAATGGGGAAAGATAAAATATTTAAATGGAAATTTAAAAAAATTAATGTTTCATTTTTTGTATTTTTTTTTGGTCATAAAAGGAATAATCAGATTCATGACTAGAATATATAAAGGCTAAAGCATTATTCACGAGCATGGAAATATTTTCCTGGGTGGTGTGCCCTTTAACACATGATTTCAGCTAATCTATAATGTCTTACAACAAGAGACTTGAGGAAAATGGAAAGGATTTTTCATTTTAAATAACCCATTATGGAGCATCAGAGACCTTTTGAAAATGAATTGCCTGCTTACAAATAAGGATATTGGAGAAGAGAGGATTTGATCTCTTACTCACCCCTAGCTCTTCAACACCTACACCATCTAAAGAATTCTATGCTAACAGGATATGATTAAATGTTTTTGAATTTTATAATCATAATTTAACAAAATGACTCATGAAGGGTGAGAGTAAGAGTTCTGAAAGAAGAAAGCACAGTACAGGGAATGAAAGATAATAACAGGATATCCCTGGCTAAAATTCATAAACAAGAGGGTAGATAGAATCCTAGTTCTGAGTCATGTGTTTTCTTACCTGTGATAACTATCGAAAGGGACAATCTTATCAAGAGTACAAAGGTTAAATTAATCAAGAACAATAGTAAAAAAGATGAATTATGTCAGCTTACTAGATTCAAAACACCAAAGAATAAAAGAGAACTTAATAACTAGATACCATTATCTTTTTGAATAATTCCTGTCTATTACTCATACAGATACTACAAAATTATTAAAATTAATATTAGGGAACCTCCAAATCAACAATGGTTCTGAGCACTTATGAACTCTCATCAACATAATTCTATGAACTATACTGCCAGAAAACTTATGATGCTCTCCACATCTTGATAGTCTATGGCCTGAGAATACAGATTGAAACTTTGAAGCCTATTTTTGACATGACTAATGAAGGAATTTATTTTGCTTAACTTATACATACTTCTAACAGATTATGTCTTGCTTCTTTAATAGATTAATAGAATAAGGAGAGAATTTGGAACTGAAAATAAATTAAAAATATGATTTAACAATGTTTCTAAGGTTGGTAGATAGATATATAGATATAAACTCTGTGATTAAAATATTTATGAACTTTGATCCAAAGATATGAATTTCTTATATTACAAAGCAATCAAAGGCTTATAGAAAACTTCAAATATAACAAAATATGGTAGCAAAGAACCAGAAACCAATTAGGTGTTCATTGATTATAAATACACATTATAAGAGACAAATGAAGAGTCCATTGATGGCTGTAAAAAAATTAAAAAATTGAAAGGAATAATTACTATGCCAAAGGAAATAAAAACTTTAAAAATGGAATTATCCTCCTTTTGTTTCCTTTAATGTAATCAATCAGAAACTTAAAGATACTTTAGGATTGATTGCAAGGAAGTTCACATCCCCAGAAAAAGGAAGTTCATACCCTCAGAGACAGGAAGTTGATTCCCCAGGTACTGCTCCCCTGGACAGTGCAGAGGAACTATGATTGGTTCCTGAGGGGTGACATGGCATGTAAGAGAGCTATTGGGTAGAGAAAACTGCATATCATTGGGACCCAGGGACTGCTGAGCCTCTTTGGCTTTGTGACTCCCTTGGGCTATTGACACTCTGGCTGGAGACACTCTCTCTTGGGCTGGTAAGTTGGTCTGAAGGGAGACACTTACTCTGGGCACTCTTACTGAAGAGACTCCCACATTCTTCTTACTGGAGATTGAGCTTTTTTTCTGTGGTGAGATGGATTCCATCAGAATGACAATTAGGGCATTTAGCTAGGCAACTCTCTAGCTCCTTTCTACATTTCACTCATTTTACTATCTCTCCATGGTGATTTAACTAAATGGTTAAAGCTACTGACAGCCTCATAGTTTAATTTGTAATTATTACAATTGGCAACCACACCCTTTTTAACACTTACAAAATGAAAATGAAAATTCAGAGAAACATAGATTTACTTTAACAGAAACAGTATATAGCAAGTCAATCCAGGAAAACAATACATATCGCCATTAGTAGGCAGCTCAGTAGATAGATTGCCAGACCTGAAGACAGGAAGTCTTGGGTTCAAATATGACATCAGACATTTCTTAGTTATGTGACCCTGGCCAATACACTTAACCTTTGGTACTGATATTTACTATCAATTCTCAGAGAAGAGGGAAGGATTGTGTTTTATTGTTCTTTTTTGTTTCTTAGTTTTTGTTGTTGTTGTTGTTTTTATTTTCATTTTTTTAATGTGGATAGCCAAGAAACTTACATAAATTTTAAGAGAACACCTATTTGTCCTTGATGTGTTCAAGTTACTGAACCCAAATGAATTATATCCTAGTAAACTGAAATAACTGATAAATCAGTCAAACAATAGACAATAATTTGGTACCTCACCTCATAGGTGTCACCTCATAGGTGATAGGCACTGTGTTAAGCACTTGGAGATACAAAGAACAGTAAAAAAAGGTTTCCTGTCCTTAAAACACTCACAATCTCCTCCATGTAAATGCTAACTCACTCTAAGTCATCATGGAGAGATCATGAGGAACAAGAGAGGGACCTCTGGTTTGGAGAAGGGAAAATGTTATCCTGAATGTGAAAAAAAAGTGGGGAAAGAATGGTGTCTAACCATTATTTCCAATGTGCTTAATTCAAATCCTTAACAAATTATTGAATGAATTAATACTGAAATGAATAAGAAATGAGAGATATCTGGGAGAAGAAGTAACATGTAATAGAAAGATTCTTTCTCTAATCCAATACTTCCTTTTATTATTTTATTTATACAAATATCTCTGAATAAGGTCAACTTTTCAATATAAACAGAAAACTAAACCAATAAACAAAATACATTTGGTTTTTCCCCAATGTATAAATATTTAAGACTTTGAACAAACCAAAAAAAGATTCTTTCTTCAAAGAATTCCAAACTATTAACAACCATATGAAAAAGGTTCAAAACCCTATATTAGGAAAAATGATAATCAAAGCTCTTATCTCACACCAAGCAAATTGGCAAATATACAAAACTTGTAAATAGTTAATGTGAGAGATATTGTATAAAGCCAGCCCACTATTTTACCATGTTTGGAAGTATGACTTGATCTAACCATTCTGGGAAGTAATTTAGAATTATTCACAAAACTGATTAAATATCTATTTTCTATAACTCAGAGGTTTGACAACAAGGTATATATGCCAAGGAAGTCAAGGAGAAAAAAAAATATTTGATGTCTATCAGTGAGAGAAGTTATAAACAAGTTCACACACATGAACCCAATTGAATAGTCTGTGGTGTCAGAAATGATAACTATAATGAATATAGGAAAACTTATTTGAATTGATGCAAAATAAAGTAAGCAGAACCAGGAAAATAATGCACAGAATAGCTACAACAGTTTAGATGAAGAGACAATCGTAGCACAATCCAAAACTGACAATCACTTTCCTTGAGGATCTCACATTACAGTCAGAAAATGCAGCACATAAAGGGGAGCTGGGAAAGGAGGAGGTGGATTTGTGTCTTTACTAAGGTGATTACATCTCTGAGTGCAATTACTTGTATAAACTCGTGCACTGTGCAATGGCATGGAAATAGTGTGAAGACCTTCTTTGGGACAAGATGAAGTGTGAGCTCAAGTACCAGAACGTAGCATCCCAAGATGCTAATGGAAAAGGAATAAGGCAAATGGCATGAGTTAAAGCAGCATGCGATGGATATAGAAATTAAGTACCTACTACATGTAATTTTCTCCTATATTTGTTCAAAATGTAGAAAAAGTATTTACATGAGTAACTCTTCAGAGAATTAATTACCTCAATAAAGATACCAATTAAACTGACATGCCCAAGGACAGACATTTTAGTAGGATCTGAATTGGTTTTTTCATTCTGAATGGAAGATTTTAACACATTTTCATTCTTATAAAATAAGCATATTCTAGTTGAAGGCAATAGTGCTTTTCTTGTGATATATATGTTCTCATACACAAAGGAGAGATGATATAGACACCTCCTCCTGACCATCACACTTCTTTAACTTAGCAACAGTAATTGTTTTTCCTTTTTTTTATAATTCAGTAAAAAAGGGAAAGCACATTTTCTACAGTAAAGTTCCATCCTCTACAATAAAATTCAGTAAGATTGTTTTATAGCATTTTCATGAGCTCAAGCTTTTGGGACATTACATGTGAGCAAACGCTATATAGGAGGAACATTGCTGACTGAGGCGTTGAGCCAGGTTAGTAAAGTCTGCATGCCAAATGTAGGAAAACTTTACCTGTGGGAACATTTATAAAGAGCTTTCACTCCCTGGGACTTTAATGGTCTAAGTCTGTGATGAATACTTCTTTGACTGTCTCTATAAAGACAGAGTGAAAGGAGAGTTGAGGTAACCATTTGGATAATTTGGGCCTCTAAAGAGCTTTGGAGGGATAAAGAGATGTATTTGCCTAATTACAGCTGGCCTAGAGCAAAATTTGGAAGAAGGAAAAAATGGCACATTTTGTCTTCAGATTTCCTCTCTTCCCCTTTCATTGCCATCTTTCTCCCTGTTGGTGCACCACTTTCTCTAAATAGCCTAATTCTCTCATTCTTCTGATGAAGCAAACCATCAAAACGTGTCCTCCTGGAGGTAGCCCATTTCTGTATCCACCCTGGGTCTGCAATCAGATCTTACCTGTCCTATTCCCACCCTCACCCCATCCTGGAGACTAATTCATCATCCAAAGCATCTATGATGAGCTAACACACATCAAGATGTTAATGATCAGTAATAACAACATGCTTTGCCTCTTCCAGAGATAGAGACAAAAGAAGTCCATTTCTAAAGAATAAAATCTCAGGCAGGGATCAGTGATGGATATTTTTGAGCATTGTACGTAAAGAAAACTCTTGTCTTCTTTGTCAATTTGTTGTTTTTTTTTTCATTTCCCCTTTGACCAGAATCATTTGACAATCGACTGGTCTCCATTTTACTTTCAATATCATTGAGTCAAATTCTCATATGTTATGACAAGAGAGAACGTTGTCAGAGTGTCCTGACCAGGGTCACACAATGAGACTGGATCAGAGCAGAATCTTGATTCAAGCATCCTTTTTCCAAGAACAGTGCTCTTTCCTCTCCACTATGAGCCCTATTTCAGAGTTTATTTCCAGCCTCTGCCACCATCATAAAAATACAATCTCATTTATACACTAAAGTAGTGGTATTAAACTCAAAAAGACACAGACTGCATATAAGGATTCCTTCAGGCTGCACATTGACTTAGAAAACCAATCTGGATCTACTGAGCCACCTACTAGCCCCATCCTTTGATTTTTACAAACTCTCATGAATAGAAAAAGATAAATCTTGCCTCCATTTAACATTTTTTGTTATTTATTTGCAACATTCCTTTTTTTCTAATTTTTGAGTTCCAAATTCTCCCCCCATCCCCAGCCCTTCTTACCTATTGAAAAGGCAAGCAATATTGCTGTTCCACTTCATTTGCACCCGACACTTCATGACCCCATTTCAGGTATTCTTGGAAAAAATATTGGAGTGATTTGCCATTTCCTTCTCTGGCTAATTTAAAGATGAGGAAATTGAAGCAAACAGAGTTAAGTAACTTCTCCAGATAAGTGTCTGAGGTCAGATTTGAACTCCAATCTTCCTGAATCCAGCATCTGTCCTCCATATTCTGTCACCTAGCTACCTAAAGTCAATATATCACCCCATTTTAAAGATGGTGAAATTCAACTGAGTTTGAAAGTTAAATGATTTGGCCAAAGTAATAGTTTCAACACTAAAATCCAGGTCTTCCACCTCCAAGTTCACTCTAATTACACAAAGTTAATTTCTCAGGTTTATTGCTAAAGAAAATATATTCAACTACAGGCAAAGTTTGAGGGGGGAAAAAGATCTAGCTTTTAGAAAGCAATCAAGACCACCCAGGTACCATAACTCCTTAGCAACACAACCTTTTAGCTAAGAGGATAATCTGCTTTGGTAGCCTAACTGCTAATTTTAATCCTTTAGCCAAGGAAGGAAAACAAAGGCAGAAAGCCATGTGCTTAGAGGAGGGAAGATTGGAGTAGCAGAAAAAAAATTGGACTAGAAATCAGACAGCCTGGATTCTAGCCCTAGGTCTTGCCACCAGCTAGCTATGTGGCTTCATCTCCCTGAGCTTCCATTTTCTCCTCTGTAAAATGAAGGAAAATGGATTTGATGGTCTCTTCTAAGATCATTTCCAACTTCAAAATTCAAAGACGTTATGAAGCAATGAGAACCACAGGGTTCGACTGTTCAAGATAAGGAATTAACCTGACAGATTCAGAAGCGGGAAGAAAGAAAGAGAAATGGAAAATTTACATGGGGAATCAGTCTCCCTGGATTACCTAGTCATTCCAAGTTAAGTCCCTCTGCTGAAATAGATGCCTTCACCTACAAATTTCTATCCTTCCAGTGCTTCTCTCAGCTGATTTCTTATACCTCCAGAGCAATTTCTTATTTATTGACAATAAAGGGACTTTGGTCTATAAAATTAAAAGCTGTTGCTGGCACACCCCTAGTCAGGACAAAATCATGGTGTCTAGTATTGGCTAATATTACCTTTTGCATCAAGAGATAAATACAGTCACAAGCAAAGAGAATTTGGGGCAAATGATTATGTTTCATAGGAAATTCATTATAGAAATAGCTGCTAGCAGCTGTGTAAGTACTTTACAGTTGGCAAAGTGTTTGATAAATATCATCTCATGTTTTTCCTTAAAACAATGCTGGAAGGTAGTTACTATTATTCTCTCTCTTTTGCAGATGAGGAAACTGACATAGAAAGAGGTTAAGTGACTTGCTCAGGGTGGGACATCTAATAAATATCAGGCTGCATTTAAACCAGGTCCTCCTGACTCCATGCCCAGAGCACTATCTGGCAAAGAGCATTTATTAAGCAAATCCCTCTTCCCATCATGTACAAGGCATCCAGAAAAAAAAAAAAGTTAGAGATTGTCTAACTCAACCTCCACTCATTTAAAAGAAGAAGAAATTCTGCACCAGAATGGTAAACACTTCATCCAAAGACACAGAAAATAAGTGTCAGTGGCAAGATTCAAACCTAAGTGTTCTGAGTGCAAATCCAATATTTTCTTCCACTAAATTTAGACACAACTATGGATCAGTTTGTGGGATGTTTAGGTGAAATGAGTAGGGCACCTGGTTTGGAACCAGGAAGACTTTTCTTCCTGATTTCAAACCCTGGGCAAATCACCTAACCCTGTTTGCCTCAGTTTCCTCATCTGTAAAATGAACTAGAGAAGGAAATAACAAACTACTCCAGTATCTGAGCCAAGAAAACTCTAAAAGAGGTCATGAAGAGTTGGACCAAACTGAAAAACAGCTGAACCAATGGGTGCATTTACCCTGATAACTCTTAAAAATCTATGGTTTATCTGAAACCTTTATTTCTCTACAGTTATATTTCCTTGCCCATCTGAGAATCTGTCCTTCTACAAAGTTTCTTTGGAGAGAGGTGGCTTCAAAGGATTTCTTTCCTGTCTCCTGCCCTTGACCAGGCCAAACCCCAAAGGCCACCACCTGCACTAAAACACACGGCCACACGGGTCATTTTAGCCTGGTAGCTCTCTTTCCATAGCTCTCAGGTTCTGTCATTTATTCACACCACCTCTGCTGCCTGACATTGCCAATCCCACCTTCTTGGCCCTTTCTCCCATAGCTGCAGGCTCAGGAGAAATGCCAAGCATGCTGTCTGGGCTGCTCTGGCCTCACTGTCTCCTAACAACATTACCTAGTCTCAGATTTCTTCCCCTTCTGCATGAAGTCATTGGCTGCCTCCTGCTCTCCCCCATTGTTTCTCCTGGTTTCCTGCCTGAGGCTGGTTTTCTCTCAAAAGATGGGAGAGGCTGGGAAGGAGGTAGATGGATGAGTCAGGAAGAGGAAGGATCAATAAGAAGAAAAAGAGGATATTAAGAGGGAAGGAGAAAAGCAACCACAAAATGCTTATTAAAATGTATTCAGGGACACCTCTCTGACCAATTATAGCTAAACGTTTAGTTAGTAAGTTGTTGTTTTAAAACTGTTTCTCTGGAAACTTCATCTAATAAATCATCAGTAAAGATATGCTTCCTTAGAAACTTGAATCAGAATTGTCTGGAATAACAGATCTATTCCTTGATGTGAGATACTGATTTATGGAGGGGGGATGAGGAATGGTTTCTAAAAAGCTTGATTTAAAAAAAAATTAACTTTAAGTTAAATTTGGTAAGAACATTCACACAGGTCTTACATTACTAAAAGGTTTGTATTCTTCCTTTCTTCCTTTTTTCCTTCTTTTCTTCCTCTCTTCCCTCTTTCATTTCCTTCCTTTTTCTCCTCTCTCCTTTACTTTTTTCTTTCTTTTTCTTTTTTCTTTCTTCCTTTCTTCTTTTCCTCCCTTCTTTCCTTCCCTTCTTCTCTCCCATCTTCCCTCCTTTCTTTTCTTCCTTCTTTCCTTCTTTCCTTCATCTTTCTTTCTTTCCTCCTTTCTTTTTTCTTCCCTTCCTTCCTTTATTCTTTCTTTACTATGAAAGAAGAACAAAATGCAAAAGAGACTAATAGCTCTTGAAAGATCCTCTTCTTGTTTATTGATGACTACCAGGCTAAGGGTTTTTAGATGTGTGTCCTGGTAGACACTGAGCCTGCTAGAAGCCAGAGTATGCATAATATATGGACCCCCAAAATACTATAAAATTAAAGAGGTAATAAATTTAGAATCAGTAAAATTAAAGTGCTTCTTCTTACAGTACAGTTTGTACCCTCTACTGGGGCAGGGAGGAAGGATTCCATGATGGTAAGGGCAGTTAGACAAATATTGAGGCAGGAGTTATAAAACAACAATAACAACAAAACACTCAAGTCTAATCTAGTAATGAATCAGCTAAAATATGAGCAAGAAAAAAGAACACTTTTTTTTTCTCAGAAAACTCTCTCCATGAAGGTATGACTTAACCAGATGCAAAAAAACAGGAATATATGTCGCCAGTGAAGGTAATATGTTTTCACAGAATGAAGTATGTTCTGTAACTGGAATGCTAAGAGCTTTCCCATGGAGAATAAATACACATTAAATGCAACAGAAATTGATGGGAGTATGAAATTGTCTTCCTTAGTCCTCATCACTTCCCAAAAACAGAGCCAATATTGGGACTCTATCTTCCCTGAAGAGGATGAAGGGATGGGAGACCAGGCAGGAAAAGGGTGTAGGAGACAGGATGCTAAGACAGCTGGGGACCAGCTGAAATCAAAGGCCAGCATAAAAGACCAGTAGGGGGTAGACAAGAAGACCTGGTCATTCTTGAGCAGAGCCATTTCCCAAGTATAGGAAAGCAGCTGTGCTTTGAGACTGGGACCCTGGTAAAATCACAGGATTGGCCATAGCTCATTTGGACCCTAATGAAAGCCAGAGTGGACAATTTTATATTATAAGCTTTTCTCTAACCTCCAGTCCTACAAATATAAGTCCACTTCAACATCTGGCCCTGCAGCGAAGCTCAATACATCATTTGCAAAAAATATATAGAGAGGGATAATGTGAAGATTGATTCAGTTAGTAAGAGCATACTTTAAAATCTCTCTGAGGTTTTAAAGTGCAGCTTTATTTAGAATAATTCTAAGAACTAGAAGAAGAGTCCCTTTGTGACTAATCCAGATTCTGCTTCTCAGACATCTGGCCTCTGCTCTGCAGAAGGGACATAATAACTGACAATTCTTCAATTTGCACAGAAATAGCAGTATTTCTCCAATGTTTTCAATTGTCCACCCTAAAAATAGTTTTTATTGTTCTGGGGTTTTTTTTTTGTTTTTTTTAAGAGCACTCATCTGCCATGCTGGTGAGCACCTTCTGTTTGATCAAAGAGTAATGGATTATGGGCCCTCTTTTGAGGACTAGTGATGAATGAATGAATGAATGAATGGATGGATGGATGAATAGATGGTGGATGGACAGATGGATGAAAGTAAAAAAATGTAAGCACTTCTCAGCTCATGCTATTCTTGTTTGTGTTCTTTGATGGATCTTCCCAAGTCATCTATTCAATATACTAGAGATTTTTCTGCAAGTTAGAGGTTCTTAACCTAGGACCTTGATGTTGTTGTTGTTCTGCTTTGTATTTTTGACAACTATATTTTATTATAATTGGTTTCCTTTGTAAGCATATATATTCTAGACATATAAAAACACTTCTCTGAGGAGTCCATAGAGTTGAGCAGAAGGCCAACAGCATCCAGAACACACAAATATGCAAATAAAAACAGAAGAACATATGCTCTTAACCTTGTTTGATCTCAGTGGGTGCCAGTGGGTGAAACTCTTGGGTTATCAATCTGTAATTCACTCCCATTTTATCATATGATCAGCCCAGTCACCTATTTCCTCAATTTAAACCTTTGGGCTACTTCCTGAAAGTCATAGTCTCCAAGGAATCAAAGTTCATCAGATCATTTATCTAGACAGGAGGGGCCTCACAGGCAATCCTATTCAACTCTCTCTCCTCCATTCTACAGATGAGGCAACTGAGGTCAAGAAATCTTTTATTAATGAACCCTTGTCCATACAGACCTACACTAAAAATTTGGGGGAAATACACTGTACCATTATACTGATTATAAAGTATAAGTAAGAGAGGATGGAAGTAGAGTTGCAATGATAATTTATAATTGCAGACTTTTATGTACTTGGACAATTCCCCCAAATTCATCAGGTAAAACCTGATTAAACAGATAGGCCTGTACCTTTCTCTAAAACCTCAAAAACAACTTACACACACACACACACACACACACACACACACACACACACACACACACACTTTTCTGGGTCCACTGAATCAGGAGTAGAAGTGAATTCCAAGGTGTGGTCACTTCTCAGTAAATTCTCTGCCTGCAATTGTCAGATTCTTGCAATGATAAGGAAAGAAGCTTATCTCAAACTATTGTAGAGGCAGTCTGGGAAGGAGACAGTCTCCTCCACTAGCCCAGCACAAGATGCATAAGCACCTTCCTGGAAGTCTCTTGTAACTTCGATATGCTATCTTGCCTTTTTCACTTTAAAATCTTTATGAGTTAGTTCATTTTTACCTTGGCTTTGCAAGAGGATTTTGTTTTTTTAGAGGGTTAAAGTTACTGGATGCTGAATGCAGTGAGCAATTAGGTGAGAAACATAATGACTATTATTGAATATTGAGTTTATTGCATAGTATTTGATGTTAATAATGCTCAAAGGGTTATAGTGAAAAATCTCTCAGACAGAATTATGGCTTTTGTGATTTCCAGTAAGTATACAGATGAATAAAGTCAACTTAATTTATTTCTATACTCATTAAGCATCTAATGTACTCAAGATGGAGAAGCTAAGTGTAACAGTGAATAGAGTGCCAGGCCTGGAGTCTGGAAGACTCACCTGCCTGAGTTCAAATCTAGCCTCAGACACTTATTAGCTCTGTGCCCCTGGGGCAAATCACTTAACTTTGCATTAATTTCCTCATCTGTAAGATGGACTAGAGAAAGAAATGGCAAGCCACTCCAGCATCTGTGAAAAACAAAACAAAACTCAAAATGGAGTCTGGAAGTATGGGGCACAACTGAAAAAAGACTGAAATGCTCATGGCATTGTACTAGCTATTGGGGCATAAAAAAATAAATAAATAAATAAGGACAAACAAAATGGTTCCCCCTCTCAGGGGTATAAATGCTCCTGGGAAGAAATATTCAGATAAATAGTACAAGGCTTCCCAGACCTGAGACTCATTTTCAGAAAAGTATTGATGAGGAAAGAAAGTGTATTTTAGGCATTTATGGTATGTGAAAAATTGTAAAAGAATGATAGGATTTTGAATATGAAAAATAGCTATTAATCTAGTCTAACAGTATTATTATTCTTTGTCCTTCCTTTTTAAAAAGGATCAGTGATGTCATGAGTATTGTGTGGACTTGTGCATAAATTGGATTTAAGTGAGTCAGAATTTCACAAACTCATTAGCTTCTTTTCAAGTCTTTAAAGTCTAGTGACAAGGCTAACATCAGGAGGGTTTTGGGTGGTGGCTTGGGATGCACTGGGCAACCCCTTGGTGTCTGGGGAACTTTCCAACTAGAGAAGTCTACACATGTGTGGGGTAGATCCTCCCCTAACTCATGGACAGGTTTAAGACTTATTGGTTCCTTATACCCTAGTTTAGTCCCTTTACAAAGGTGGTTTTATTGGGATATGGCTGCTGGGCATGCTACAGCTTCTTTGAGCCCCTGGTGAGAGTTAAGGGACATTTGGACCCTAAAGGTACTTGAATAGCCCTAAAAAGGGTAAGGCAATCTCTTACACCAGAGACACCAGTCCTCCTTGAATGTTCATACTCCCCAGTTAGGCTGAAAATACAGAATTATGAATTGAGTAATGTGAAATAAATTTAGAATGGTGGGTAGGTGCTAGATTGTAGAAGAATTTAAATGACAGGTGAAAAATATGTATTTGTCCTAAAACAAGGATACCTAAATATTTTTTGGATATATAATGGTTTCCTTTTTCAGTCTAACAAAGCCTGTAGAGCCTTCCTTAGAATAATATTTTTTAAATAACTAAAAGAAAGGCTAAATTTCAGTTATAGGTTAATGAGGGTGGGGCAGGTACATTTCTCCCATTCTCTTCCCTGTTTTAAAAGTCTATCAATTTCAAGTTGAAAATCCTGTTATAAAGGAATTTAGGATCCAATGATGGTTTTTAGGTTAAAAGTGGGAGATGGGGAATGGCCTGGAGTGGAACTATAAAGTCAAATCACCAAGTATTTTTTTTTATTTTATTTTATTTTCTAAACCCTGACCTTCCCTCTTGGAGTCAATAGTGCGTATTGGTATTTATTAGACAATCCCTAGGTGTTAAATGTTGTGGTTAGAAACAGAAAACCCAAATAGAAGCAGAAAGAGAGTTTCTGCCCTCAAAAAGCTTCTGTTTTAATATGGGAAATCTAATGCATCAAAAGAAGCTGAGGGGGTTAGCAGAAGCACCAATCCAATGTGGTGGAGAAAGCGGTGGGAAAAGTCTTGAGAATCAGGAGTGGCTTCCTAATCCGTGCGTTACAAAGATTTTTTTGGCAGCTGTGTGTATGACAAATTAGAGAAGAGACAGGCTGGATGTCAGAAGAGCAATTAGAATTCTATTAAAATAATCCCCTAAGTGATGAAGATCTAAACTAGATTAGTTGAGTGGGTATGTAAAAAGGGTAGAGAGAGCTTCAAGGTAGTTATATGGAGTTGGAATTTGCAAAACTTGGAAACAGATTGGATAGGAGAGGTCAGGAGGAAAGAGTCAAGGAGGATTGGGAGGTCACAAATGTGTGTAATGTGATAATGGAGTCCTCAACAGATCTGGAATCCTTGGGAGGAGGGGAGGTCATGGGGCTGGAGGGAATGACAAGTTACATTTTGGACGTGTTAAGTTTGAGTTGCCATCATTCTAAACTAATGAAAATGGTTAACAGACAATTATTAATGATGCAGCACTGGCATTCCACAGAGAGAACAGGACTAGATAGAGAGTTATGGGAATCATCTACATGAAGATGATTAAACCCAAGGGAACAAATTCAATTTTGCAAATATTATTAAGCATCGATGGACAAGGAAGGCACTATACAAAATACTAGAAATATAAATGCGTTACTCTGTCTAGAGTATGCCTTCCATTGACACGTAGAGGCTGAGCCCTCAGATGGCCCCTGTCCCCATCCTCCATGGTTTCATACTTCCATCAATGTTTGCCATAAGGCCTGAAGGATACAGCACTGAGGAAAAATGGTAACAGGACATTCATGCCAAAACCTGGCACCTTCTGTTGCAACTATGTGCAGAATTGGTTGAATGAGTGGATACAGAGGCAGCTAGATGACTCAGTAAATAGAATGCTAGGCCTGGAGATGGGAGGTTCTGGGTTCAAATTTGATCTTACAGATTTCCTAGCTTTATCACTTAACCTTAATTGCATATCCATTACTGCTTTTCTGCCTTGGAACCAATATTTAGTATTATAAGTCAGAAGGGAAGGATTTTATCTTATTTTTAAAATAATGATTATGTACCAATAAAGATGGACATACCTTTTTTTTTTGTAAAGACGTTTTATTTTACCAATTACATGTAACAACAATTTTTCACATAAGTTTTCTAAAGTTATATGATCCAAATTATTTTTCTGTCTGCCTTCCCTCCCTTTCCCAGAACTCATAAGCAATTTGATTTGGGTTATACATGTATTATCACGCAAAACATATTTTCATATTGTTCATTTTGGTAAGAGAATACTCCTAAAAACCAATGCCAAGAGGAACATATTCAGGAAACACATATGGTCAAAGCAATTCATACCTCTGGCTCTTCAGGGATAGCTTTTTCCTAACTTATTGCTGTCCAGTTGCTCCTTGTAGGCATAGATTCTCTGCTCAGCAGGTTGCTCAGATGGATTGTTCTTTAACTCCTAAAGTCAGGACTAGTTATTTTCTCTAATCCCAGAGTTCACACTCCTAAAATATGTCTTTTATTTACTCTCTTCCCACTTCCTTTAAACTATGATGGTGTCTACTGTTCAAATAGCTCTGATACAGGTTAGCGTGGCTAGTAGGAAAGAGAAGACAAAGAAATCTTCCTGCAGATGGAGAGATCCTGACATTTAAGGAACTATTCTAATGAGATCTAGCTTCCTCTTCCTTTTTGGTCTTTCTTCTTTTCTCTCACGCATCATATTCTTTGTTACCTACCTGCCTGGCTAAGGCACATCTAATAATTCCATCAAGCTTGGTTTAGAAACTACTTTAGACTTAATGATGGGGTTTCTATGATCCTTTACAGTTTGTATCAGCAGCAGCAGCAAAGCTTCAGGAAAGTTAATTGATTAGGTGTCTCCTCCTTGCACCACTTCGCTCATTACACAAAAATAAAAACAAATGAGGCTCTACTCTCAAGGAACTTATAGCCTACTACAGGAATACACCATGTAAACAAATCAGTCTAGTAGAAGGAAAACTGGAAGGCAAAGGAACACCAAGAGGACCCAAGAAAGCTGCTTAGAGAAAGTGGCCCCAAAGAAAAAAATTTTCTTTCTTTCTTCCTTTCTTCCTTCCTTCCTTCCTTCCTTCCTTCCTTCCTTCCTTTCTTCCTTTCTTCCTTTCTTCCTTTCTTTCTTTCTTTTCTTTCTTTCTTTCTTTCTTTCTTTCTTTCTTTCTTTCTTTCTTTCTTTCTTTCTTTCTTTCTTTCTTTCTTTCTTTCTTTCTTTCTTTCTTTCTTTCTTTCTTTCTTTCTTTCTTTCTTTCTTTCTTTCTTTCTTTCTTTCTTTCTTTCTTTCTTTCTTTCTTTCTTTCTTTCTTTCTTTCTTTCTTTCATCAATACTTTGTATTGATTCCAAGACCAAAGAGTGGTAAGGACCAGGCAATGAGATTTAAGTGATTTGCCCAGAGTCACACAGCTGGGAAGTATCTGAGGTCAGATTTGAACCCAGGACCTCCCATCTCTAGGCCTGGCATTCAATCCACTGAGCTACCCAACTGCCCCCAAAAAACTGTTTTCTAAGGGACAAAATTGGCAGAATCCATGCCAATCATGAGGATTGATATACAAATGTATAGAGGCAGTAAACAGAAAATCAAGTTAAAAGAATAACTAGTACAGTTTTCTTGAGATGAAGATGAATAAGTAAAATCCTGGAAAAGTAGGTAGGAACAAAACTCTGAAGGGCCTTAAATGCCATGCTAAAGAGCAAGTTCGTATTTTGTCCTAAAAGCAACAGGGAACTAGTTCCCAATCCAATAAACATGAATTAAATGCTTACTATTTTCCAAGCACTGTGGTAAGCTCTAAGGATACAATTGCAAAGCAAGAGACAACACAAAAAGAGGCAGCAAAAAGGGGGGGATGTGAAGGAGAGATAGTGTACCAAGAAATCTTATTCCATGGAGTTGAAACCCTGGCACAGAAATAGGTATAAAGGAGAAGGAATAGAAAGTTCAGTTTCTGCCCTCTTATAAAGGAAAGGTTTAGGAGGATTTTAATACCACACTCTTCAGCCCTCCAGTCAGAGGGGGAAAATTTTAAAAAAAAAAAGTTGAGGTATGTGATGTCAAGCAAGGCTTGAGTTAGCAGAGAATTTAGAGTTGGTGGAGAGTTTAGAAATGATGATCTGATTCTGAGAAGGGCATATGGCTCCACTGAACTGAAATCAAGCAAATAGCCAATACAAAGTGGAGGGAGAAAGATCTCAGAGGGAGGGAGATATATTAATACTACCTACATAATTTTACTGCTGTACTTTGAAGTATTTTATTTTGAAAAATAATAAAATTTCCTCTAATTGCAGTTTCAAACAGAATAAAGCTTCCTATATAAAACCTTCTCCCCTAGTCTTCATATGGGAAGGACAAAGACTAGCTCTGTGACTGACTACAAGTTACTTAAAGTCAATTTGCCTCAGTTTCCTTATCTGTAAAATGGGAAGAATAACACATATCTCCCAAGTTTGGGGGAGAATGAAATGAGATAATAATTATAATAATATTTTATAATAACAAAAAAGTACTTTGGTACTTAACACACTTTGGAATTGATATATTCAGAAGCATCATCTGGATTTTGAAAAAAAATATTGAACACATAAGGATATCAATTTGGTTTTCTTTTAAATTACAATGTAGAGGTTCTAATGTGGATTAGAGCGGCCAGTAGGAAAGGGAGAAGAGAGAGAGAAATCTCCCTGATATTTATGGAACTATTCCTTAGAAAGCAGCTTAAAGGTTATTACTGTATACTGTTAATGCTACCTATATCATTACGCTCCTGTACTAAGTATGCCTAAATATGTAGTACTAAAAGATGGGGGAGCCCAGAAGATCAAGTGAAAGGGTAAGGATCTATATAAAAGAATTAAGAAAGCAGGAAGGTCTCTTTTAGGTAGGTGGACTTAAATCAAAAGGGCATAGGCACTGAAAATAGGGAGAGAAAAGATCCAAAGTCCATGAAAACAAACCAGCAAAATACCAGCAAACATGGGAAAGCCTAAATGTAAAAGCTGGGCATGGTAGACAGCAAAAGGCAACAAGAATCAGGAGCTACAAACAAATGGAGAGCACAGGGGCATAATTAATAGGAGACACACAGCAGCTAAAAAAGGGAAAGGGATCAATCCTCATACCAAGACGACTTCTTGTCCCTATTTATCATTTTCCTGTAACTCTCATTAAATCTAATTCTGAGTGAGCCAGGATTGGCATCTGCAAATTGGCTGCTAACAAGTTATGGGATTAGGCTACGGGCACTGTTCTCCAACAGAGACTACTACTATGACTCTGTGTATGTGAGAGCATCAATGCATTCTGAAGGGACGGATAGAGAAACTATATTGTGCTCCTTGGCATATTCAGTCAATCAGTAAAGATTTAGTGAAGTGCCTCTGTATAGCAACCATAGGACTAAGTGCTGGAGTTATAAAAAGAAGGAAAAGACAGCCCCCCACTCTCAGAAATGTCACACACTAATAGGGGAATTTACATGCAAATAAAGTAGAAAAAGATATGTACGGGATAAATAGGAAATAATAAAAAGAAGAAAGGCACAAGCATTAAGGGAGATCAGAAAAGCTTTTTTGTAGAAGGTGGCTTTTTAGCTGGGATTTGAAGGAAGACCAAGAGACCAGGAGCCATAAATGAGGTGGGAGATTCCAGAGATAGAACAGCCAAAAAATGCTCAAAGTCAAGAGATGGAATTTGTTGTTTGAGGAACAGTGAGAAGGCAAGTGTCACTGGATCATAGAAAATGGTGAAAAGGGCTGAGATATAAAAAACTGAAAAGATGGCAGGGTATGGCAGGGTAGGAGGGCTCTGAATGTCAATAGAAAATATTACATTTGAGCCTGGAGGTGCTACAGAGATAATGGAGTTTATTAAATAATAGGGTAACACAGCCAGACCTATGCTTTAGGAAGACCATTTGACATCTGAATGCAGTATGGACTGGAATGGGTAGAGATTTGACAGAGGGAGACCAAGACACAAGTCCAATAGTCCAGGTGTGAGGTGATGAGAATGATGCATCAGAATGATAGTAGCATTAAGGAAGAGAGAGAGGAATATCAAGTGAGGTTATGGAGTTCTTAGCAATTAATTGGGCAGTGGTGGCAGCAAGGAGAGATAACAGATGAGATTAAAAAGAGTGAAGAATCAAAGGTGATGCCTAAGTTGCAAGACTGCATGACTTGGAGGAAGTCAAAAGAGGAAAGAGAATAATTTCAATTTTGGCAATGTTGAGGATATCCATTGTGAGATGTTTCATGGGTACTTGGAAATGCAAGACTAAACATGGCTAGAGATGGTAGGAGTGGATAATTATATTTTTAAACCATCAACATAGAGATGCTAATTGAAACTATTTTAAATTATCTGTGATGTAATATAGAGGGAGGAGAAAAGAAGGACCAGAACAGAGCCCTGAGCAATAGTCATAGTGACTTGGATGAAGACCTAAAAAAAGGAGATCAAGGAGAAACAGTCAGATAGGAATCGAAACAGGGAATAGGATCACAAAAAAATTTTTTTTAATTAAAAGAAGAGAGTATCAAGAAGAGTATCAAAGACTGCAGAAAGGTCAAGAAGAATGAGGAATGAAACAAGGCCATCAGACTTATCAATTAAAAGATCATTAGTAATTTTGGAGAGAGCTATTCAGGTTAAATGATGTCAGACTCTAGAGTGTTAAGAAGTGAGATGAAATAAAGAAAAGATGCCTAGGATACATAACCTTCTCAAAGAGTTAATCTATAAAAGTTAAGATAAATAAGATGAGAATTCATGAGGATGAATGGGTCAACTGAGGGGTTTTTTTTTAAATGGTAGAGAAATGGTCAAGTTTGTAGATAAGAAAGCAGTCAGTAGACAGTGAGAGATTGAACATGAGTGAGAGAATAGAGATGATAGAAGGAGTAATTTTCTAAAAAATATAGAAAAGAATGGAATTAGTTTTGAATATAGCAGGGTTTGTCTTGGCAAAGAAAAGGACTTCATCTTTATGTAAGAACAGGGGTGAAGGAGGAGATACAGAAGGTATGTGAATGATATGAGTTTGAAGAGGAAAAGAGAGAGCTCTTAGTAAAGACTTTTTGTTTCCCCAATAAAATATGAAGCAAACTAAGAAGGTAAAAAGGAGAAAGACCCATGGGAACTTTGAGGAGGGATGAAAAGCTTTAGAAGTGTTGATGTGATGAGTAGGATGTCCCTCACTGGGGAATTCCTTATAATCATAAAATCATGGGCCTAATCCCTATTTTCTATACAACTAACTTTGGACTGGATTGATAATCTTTCCTCAAAGCATCCTTAAGTGAAAAATTATCTAATATTCACTTTTAATACTGAGAATTACATCTAGCCGTGAGAAATACTGACACAGCAGAGCTTTAAAATCTATTTTGGCTCAAGAGAATTCATACATTAACAATATCATTCTTAATGGAGTGAATAGAAAATCAGCCATGAAACTAGGAAGATCACAATTCAAATCCTACTTTTGATACTGAATATGACTCTAAGTAATTCACTTAAACTCTTAATGCCCTTAACAATTTTCTAAGCCTAGAAATAGGAAAAAAATACTGACGCATTTATAGAGGAAATTTTCTATATTAATGAAATTGCAAGAGCCATCCCTATCTACTATATACATAATTTTAGAATAGTTAATAATTTTTCCATAATCCTTAAGTAGAGAATAACCTAATAATTATTTTACTGATGCATTTACATTTAATCATACTTAGCACAGATTCTATATTTCCATTGATATTCACCTTGTGTCTTTCATATTGATATCACATTGATATTCATCTTTAGTGTTTAGTTTTGATTCTAGAAATGATAGGCTATGTTAATATTTAGAAAATTTAGCCAGTTCTCTGAGTTTCCATGTTTTAGCTACATTTGTAACTACTAGTTAGCTGCTGCAATCTGCATAATGTATATAAGGATTT
Organism: Monodelphis domestica; assembly: GCF_027887165.1. Taxonomy (NCBI): domain Eukaryota; kingdom Metazoa; phylum Chordata; class Mammalia; order Didelphimorphia; family Didelphidae; genus Monodelphis; species Monodelphis domestica. The sequence continues at coordinate 174,521,048 of NC_077234.1, forward strand.
TGTTGGTTGTAGTGATCCCTGCTATTTCATGTATTATTTATCTTCCCTTTTGTAGATTCCCTCTTTGGGATGCATGATTATGAGGAGTCCTTTTCCCATTTGTCTTTCATAAGATATTCATTAATTTCCAGATTAAGGAGGAGGTGCATCTCTTCTCTTACTCTCTTGAGCTCAGAGAATTGTCCATACACTTTAATGGCTCCAAGAAGAAAAGACATGAGGGGCAGCTTTGCCTATTTAAATATAAAGAACACCCATGGGCAGCATAAAACACTTAAGATGATATTGAAACCCCCCCAGAGCCTGAAGCAAGTTCATCACTGACCTTCTGCCAACATTCAGAAGACAGTCTTTCTTCTAAGTGACTTCTTTTAAGACCTAGTGAAGCCTCCTAAGTAAGACCTTTCAAATTTGACAGAACATCCCAATCTCCTAGTTATTGAAATGGCATTAAATTATACTACCAGAAGGGACACAGAAAACATTCCTAAGAATTTTGCAAGATTTTGCAAGAAATTGACTATTCTAACAGCACAAGGAGATTTTTTTCATCAGAATTACCAATTGAAGGTAGGGTCTTCTGAAGAGAATAGCAGGTTTGGGGTCTAAACAACTATTTAAGGAGTAGTTGGTGTTTGTAGTCACTTTGTGGTTTTGCTTCATCAGAAAAAAAAGTTTAATGGTTATAGAATGTGCAAATAAGAATTGAGAAATGACTATATAATAGCAAAAGACCAATTAAATTTCTTTTTTGCAAGTGGAGGAAAAGAAAAATTCTTATTTATTAGCATAAAAATGTGCTTCAAATTTTAAGTTGGAGAGAAAGGAAACATAATAGACTGGTAGTATATATACATGTGAAATTGTAGCATATATACATAAACATGAGAACTTATAATGTGCATATGAACACATGTGGACTCTGTAGACATAGAGGTATAAACCTATAACATGTACAGGCAGTGCATATATATGGAATCTAGGAGGACATTTGTGTGTCAATTTGAGGTGCTTTCAGTATGAGTTCCTAACACACATGGAAATATTTTATATATTTATAAACAATATGTATATAAAATGTGTAATATTTATATGTTGGTGTGTGTGTGTGTATATATATATTTATATATATATATATACATATATATATATATATAGAGAGAGAGAGAGAGAGAGATTCATTCTCTCTGTGGGAATTCAACATTGCTAAAATTTTTCTGTTCTGCCAATGGATAGTGTATGTATATGTGAATTTTGATCATAAGCTCCTTGAGGACAAGGACTATCTTTTGTCTCTTTTTATATTCCCTGGAATTTGACAGAGTGCCTGGTACAAAGTGGGTGCTTAATAAATGTTGATTAATTTATTGGTTGGTTATCTGATTCTATGGTGTCATATAGAGATGGCCACCAGGAGCTGCCTATCTATGGGATGAATTTCTAGAAAATAGTAGCCTAAATGTACAATCTCAGAAGATAGTAAAATAAATGGTATAGTTGTTTGTGGTTCAGAATCATTACATTTTCATCACAAGAGTAGGATGGGGTCATTAGGATCACCATTCAATTAATTCAATAAAAATTCAATTCAATAAAAACTGATTAAGCATCTACCATGTATTAATATTTGTCCTCAGTACTAAGTATGATAAGTAAAAAAAATTAGTCCCACTCAAGAAGGGAAAGAGTACTAATAACTGGAAAGGTGGGGGAAAGCACATGGAAATTGGGTTGAACCTTGGGGGAAGATATGAATTCTGAAGGGCAATTAGTCATGGAGAATAATATATATGAAGGAAAGGAACTGGGAGTGAGGTGGTGCCAGAAACAGATGGAAGTATCAGGGAATAGAGAGTGACCAGGAACATTAATCCAACTTGAATAAACCTAAAGTGTACAATTGCTGTTATTGATTAGTCATTTTTCAGTCATTTCTGACTCCTCACAACCTGATTTAAGATTTTCTTGGCAAAGATACTGGTGTGGTTTTTCATTTTCTTTTCTAGCTTATTTTATAGATGAGGAAACTGAGTCAAATAGGGTTAAATGACTTTCCCAAGGACATACAACTATCAAGTATCTAAGGCCAACTTTGAACTCATGAAGATCAAAATCTCATTGACTGCCTGCCCAATGCTTTATCCATCACACCACATTAGTGCACAAAGGGGAGAATTGTAAAATAAATGTGAAAAGGTATTTTGCAGACAAGTAATGAAGAATATGGGGTGTATGGGGTGCTCAGGGAGGAGTAATATCTTTGGTATGGAGGGCTTGTGGTGCCCACCTAAGGCAGCTCTCCAGCCTCTGACCCCCACCTGACACCCAGCTCTCACTTGTAGCTCCCAATAACTGCTAGCATGTGGCAGAGGCCACACCCAGGGCAATGGCTTCCACAGGCAGGCTAAACCTTGTGAGGGTAGCCATCAGGTCGTCATCGACCCCTGGTGAACCAGGGCCTTGCTCACCCAGCATGTGAAGACTGCTTCGGCGGAACAGGCGGAAGAAACCAATAAGAAGGTTCAACGGCTGAGAGGGCGACGCAGCAAAGCACTGTGGAGTGCTCAGGGCATGTTGGAGCACAAAAGACAACACGGCCATCCAATGCAGCTGAGGAAGTCTCCAGTTGTAACGACTTTTTGTGCCACTGGACCCAGGCTTCCAACGCCAAGAGAGTGGGACTGTCTCTGTGCATCGACTTTTCCACTTAAATCTTCATGCACAGGTGTCTTTGTGCACAAAAACACACAAAGACAATAGTCATCCTCAGTTACCGAGAGACTACTACTATAATGAAGAATCTTCAATGTCAGGCTGAGGAATTTATGTTTCTTCCTCACTAAAGATTTCTGAGTAGTGGTATTAGCACAGTTTCCATGCTTTTAGTCTCTCTCCCTCTCTCATGCTTTACTTAGTAAGATTCTTTGGGCGGTTATATGGAAAATAGATTAGAGATGATAAAGGCTTAAAGGAGAGGGGTAAATTGGTAAATTATTGTAAAAGTATAAACAAAAGGGGATTAGGACCTGAAGTAGAGTCCTTGAGTCATGAGCTGAGAAAGAATAATGGATAGAGGAAGACATGAGAGCTATTGTGGGTATAAAATAAACGGAAATTGACAATTAATTAGGTAGGCAGACTGATGGGAAAGGAAGAATAAACAATGACTCTCCATAACAGCAAGAACATATAATGACTAAATGTGAATGATGTAACCATTATTAGCAATGCAAGGATCAAAACAACTCTGAGGGACGCATGATCAAAAAGCTTATCTACCACCAAAGAAGGAACTGTTGGAGTCTGAATGCAGATTGAAGCATATGTTTTTCACTTTATTTCCTTCATTAACTTTTCTCTATGTAAACCATATGTGTCTTCCTTCACAACATGACAAACATGGAAAGACGTATTGAATGAGAGCATGCGTTCAACCTATATATATCATACAAATATAATCTTCCATTTCAGAGGGAGTGATGAGAAGGAGGAAGAGAATGTGGAATAAAAACTGTCAGGAAACTATTACTGAAATCTTATCTACTTAATCTGGAAAAAATAAAACAAAAACAAACAGACAAAAAACAATGATTCTACCTTTACAGCCCTGGGTTATTAGTAGAATAGCAGTGCCCTAAATGAAAAGAAGGAAGTTTGGAGGCTGGATGCTTGGTAAGGTAGGAGTGGAGGAGGTTGGCTAGAGTTCTGTTTCAAGCATGTCAAGTTTAAGATACCAATGAGAAACTGCTATGGAGAGATAAGCAGGCAATTAGAAATATAGGACTAAAGTTTGGAAGGGGGATTAGGATTTGTTATGTCTAGAAGAATTGAACCAACGGGAGTTGGTGAGATCACTAAGACAGAATAGAGAAAAAGGAGGACCCGAACTACAGCTTTTGTAGACTTACATACTTGAGATGGGACATAGAGGATGATCCAGCAAAGAAAACAGAAGGAAAATGAAAATAGGTTCTAGAAAAAGAAAAAAAAAGCAGGAAAGACCAGTCACTGAAACAAAACAAGAGAGTATTAAATAGAATAAAATGGTTAACATCAACAAAAGTTAGAGTTGTCAAAAGGCACATGTCCAGAGAAGAAACTTTTGGATTTAGGCATTAAGAAGTCATTAGTAACTTTACTAATGTAGGAAATTTAATCTCTTCTTTGATCTCAACCAGGTTAATATTTCCCTTCTTCTTCCACATAGTCACATAGTTCTCCTTACTATTAATATAATACTCTTTACTTTCCCAATTGTTAAAGGGAATAAGGATATGAAGTTTATGCTGTGTACTTTAATTTCTAGTCATGCTCATTTTGAAGTGAATAGAAACAATTATGTGATTTTATTAAGAATCTTGTTTGACCACAGTTTCAAAGCTTCTTTCTACTTATTAACTATAGGCAGAATAGGAAAGATTTTCATCTCACATGTGGAAAATGTAAGCATGACCTGGAATGGCAGTTTTCATAATTTTATGTTGCATTGTATATACATTATTCAAACATGAGCTCCATATCAACTTCAAAATGAATTTGTACTTGAAGTCCTTTAAAAAATTAATACAGAAAGATACTGATCAAAAACCAAAGTTTTCTATAAGAGATAAAATGTCAAAAAAAACTATTCAATATCATTAAACATTTTATATATGCAAATTTAACATATTCCTGTCATGTTGTAGCAAAATCTTCACCATATGGTATAATGTTCAAAAAGTAAAATTATATTCATTTTTTCTGATGCAAAATCTCAAAATCTTTTTTTCATTTCTGACTGGTAACTACATTCATCACTGCATGGTTACAATTGAAAAATAGTTAAATTTAGAAAGAAAAAAATAAAGTTGAAAAAAAGAACATTTTAACATTAGTGTCACAAATTCAATACTATGATAGTTTACACATAAATACACTAGAGAGACGGGGAAAGGGGAGAGGGGTAAGAGAGGAAGGAGTAGAGAAAGATGAGAGAGAGAGAGAGAGACAGAGAGAGAGAGCTTAAGTAATGCAAAGCATATACCAATCTCAAATGGCATATTAATCTTTGTCTCATTGACTTTTTCACAATTTAATCAACTACTTCAAGCAAATACATAAAATTAAAATCATTACTGGAGTTACATTTAGTGGAATGATGATAATGATCAGCTTTTCCCATTAAGTTCCAGGGGTTCAATGAATATATTAGCTTGCTGTCACAACCACCAAGGATCAGCATGAAGCATTACCAACCAAAATGAAGTTGTTTTCCAATCCTACCCAGGCTTGTTCCTAATTGGCCCCCTTAGGCCACTGCCAACAGAACTGGCATTCTGAATCCAATGAATAATGAAGGGCTTCTGTATCTCATTCTGGTGAATAGGGCCCCAGTCAAGTCCTTGCCAAGTTAAATGAAGTTGCTGTTGTTATTGTTTAATATTTATTGGACTCCCACATACCAAAGACCAATATATAGATAACACTACTCTGAGATTGATTTTTGAAATTTTATCAGTGCAAATTGTTATAATTTTTTCATTATCGTGGAGCATTTTAAAATTATACTAAAAAATGATAAAAAATATTATTTTTTTAACCTTTACCTTCTGTCCTAGTAACAACTCTAAAACAGGAGGACAAGGGCTAGGCAAACAGGGTTAAATGACTTGCCTAGAGTCAGACAGCTAGGAAGTGTCTGAGGCCAGACTATAAAAATATTATTTTAAAGTGGTTTAAAACTTTGTATCAAACATATTTATATTGTGAGGGAGTAATTATAAAGTGTGAATGCTTAACCTTTAGACACCAATAAAAATAAATTACCTTATGTGTGACTCAAAATGACACTCAATGGATAGGATGATTTTTTAATGGAAACAATTTATTTTCAAAAGTTGGTACAAGAAAAAAGATCTCTAATGATTATCTGTTCATTAGTTCTATCTCTCTCTCTGTCTCTCTCTCTGTCTCTCTCTCTGTCTCTTTCTCTGTCTCTTTCTCTCCTTTTCTCTCTCTCTCTCTCTCTCTCTCTCTCTCTCTCTCTCTCTCTCTCTCACACACACACACACACACACACACACAGAAACAAACTCCCCTATCTTGACTCTGCTCCCTACTACCAGTATAACCTTGGTCCAATAATATAATCCTCTGGTTTGCTCAGTTTCCTTATACTAAATTGTAAAAGAGGCAACTGGAGTATTTTTTCTCTGAGGTCCCTTCAGGTTTCAAGTTCCAAGAAACAAGTGAAACAAGGAAGTCAATGTCACTGGACTAAAGAATGTAAGGTATAAGAATAAGGCATAGGAAGATTTGTAAGGTAGAGATGGGAGGGAGCTAGGTTATGAAGGGATCTGAATGCCTAATAGAAGATTTTGTATTTGATCCTGGAGAGGATAAAGGGTCATTAATGTTTGCTGAGTACGGGAGTAATATGGTCAGACTGGTGCTTTAGTAAATTCACTGAAAGCTAAAGAGAGAATGGACTGGAATGGGAAAGATTATAGCAATAAAGCCATAAGCCTACACCATAATGTTGACAGTATCAGAAGAAAAGTGGAGATCTATTTGTAAAAGTGAGAGACAAGCCTTGCAATAGATTGAATATGGATAAGAGATAGTGATGCATAGAGGAAGGCACCTATAGTAGGCTGTAAGGATGGTGGTACCTCAAAAGTAATAGAGTTGTCTGAAAGGAGGGAGAGATTAGAGGCAAAGATAATGAGTTCAGCTTTAGACTTGTTGAGTTTAAGATGTGTACTTGTCATCTAGGAAAAGATTTCTGAAAAGCCATTGGAGAATTGAGCCTGGTGGTCAGCAAAGAGGTTAGAAGTAGATACACAGATTTAAATGTTATCGTCATAATATTTACAAATGGTTACAAAAACAGGAAAGTTAGAAGTAGAGATCAATTTAGTAGGGAAGATAAGTTTGAGGTGCTGTCATGAAATATTTAGGTAACTAAGGATATAAGTAAGCTAATTAGTAATGTGTTACCAGAGGCACAGAGAGTTGATGGTTAGATATGTGGAATTGGGAGTCTTATGAACAGCGATGATATGTCCCTGTCACACATAAGATTTCTAAGAGAAGGATCCTGGAGTGCTCTCATATTTAAAGTGAGGGACATGGATTAAATGATCCATGAGAAAGAGCTGTCACAGTGAAAAAAGGTGAGAGAATAATATCCTGAAGAAAAAAAGAGAGACACGGTATCAAGAAGAGGAGATAGTTAACAGGGTCAAACACTGCTGAGAAATCAAGAAGGATGAGAGGGAATATTGTTGGATTCAACCATTAAACAATCATTAACAATCTTGGTGAGAATAATTTCAGCTGAATGGTAGTGTCCAAAGCTAGATTTAAAGGGAATATGAAGTTTATTTCTACATCCATTTTTAGGATTGGGTGGAGGAAGGTGGGCAATGGTGTAGACATAGGGAAGTCAGAAAGGTATAGGTCTCATCTGAGGAAAACAAGGTCTAATATAAAGGCAGAGAACCTAGAAAGGAAGAAGAGATTAACAGAGAGGTTAAAATAATAAATTGGGAGTGATGAAAATTGATAAAAGTCCATGAGTTTCATCATTTATTAGGTAAAATATAGTCTAGTAACTCAGAAATATAAATGTTTGTTGCCTTAAAATATTCAGTTAACTCCCTTCCTTGCTTCCCTCATCCTAGTAGAGAAGGTATCATTTAACAAAAAGATATATGTATATATAAAACTCGGTCTTATTATTTTTCCCTGGAAGTGGACATACATAAGTCATTCTTCTCACAATATTTCTTTTGCTATATATAATGTTCTCTTCACCAATTTTTACCACTCCCAATTTATTTACTATCTACAGAGAAATTTCCTTCTAAAACATGAATTAAAATAGAAAACACAAGCATTTTGTACATTTTACAGTTGAGAAAAATTAAGCTGGGTAGTTGAAAGATTTGCTTAGTGTGGTATGGCAGGAATAAAAAATTATTACCTCTGGGTAGAAATTCTTTCTGTGTATAACTTTGGGCAATCCTCTTAACCTTTCTGAGCCTCCCTTTCTTCAATTGTAAAGTAAGAATGTTGAACTAGATGGCAGCTAAGGGTCTTTTCCAGCTCTTGACCTATGATCCCATGAACCTATGATCCACACTCCTAAGTCATAAGACACTCCTAAGTCATAAGGCACAGCAATCAAATCCAGGTTTTACTGGCTATGGAATAAATGCTCTTTCTATTTTATCATGTTGATTCTGGGAGCCAAAAGGAATTTTAACACCTAGATCAATGTGTGTTTAGTCAGTGAGAAAATCCATTGTCCTCTCTCCTCCCACCCCACTATTAAGGCTTACAGACTAGACAAAACTCCTTCTGCCTGATACCACTCCTTCATTCTTTTTCCCCATCCACACTTATTCACTTCTATTCCCTTGTACCCAGGACAACCCCTATTTGATCACTATCAAGTTTACCTTTGCCTTAGTCTTCTTGGACTGTTCTTTCCATCTTTTTGCACTCCTGGTAGTCAGTGACTTATCTTTACCCTATCAGGAATAACTCAAGAAATCCATCTTTCTGTCATGCATCAACCCAGCAGTCCTTATTTATTTTTTCTAGAGTCCTCAGTGATTTGAATTAGATATAAACTTCAAATTCTTAACAACAGTCCTATATAAATGAGTTGATGGCTTACAGAGCCCTGTAGCCATCATTATCTCAATCGCTTCCATTCTCTTAAAGAGCTCTTCTCAGTATATTCACTGTATATAGAGATGGTTTCATTCTTTGTATTTATATCCCTAGGACCTAGCATAGGAAGCATTTAAAAAACATTTCTTAATTGATTAATTTTAAGGGCAGGTCTCAGAACAGTGCATTTTTATCCTAAACATTTTATCTGAAACAAGGAGATTTAATAAATTTTCCTTAAACAAATAATCCTTTTAAAAATTAAAATTCATATCTGGAAGTAGAATAACTTACATAAGCATGAATTTAACCACCCCCCAAAATTTTGGCTATTTTCCTTTTTTTTCACTAAAGACAAAAAGATTTGAATGCTAGCATTGACACCACCAGTCACTATAACTGACCCTGGATATCTAAAGATATCTATTTGTCAGAATTAGAAATGAACATAGTGGATTTCTCTCATTGGTCTTAGAGACCAAAAATAGAAATTTCTTTTTCCACTCATATCTGGCCCAGGACTCAGATACTTGGGCAGTTTTCTGGGATTTATAGAAATGTCTGAGGCATTTATCCCTATTTTATTAATGGAATAACATTCCTGATTGGGCAAAAGACTATATATCCATTGGAATTTTCTTTGGCAATCCCAACATTTTCTATGGCTTCAACCTTAATACTTAATATTTATTTGGGACTGCAGTCTTCAGTGGTTAGTATGATAACACTGACTTTACATATGATAAGAGTAAATTTCAATGTCACCGTAGTGACATTTGAAAATAAGAATAAAATGAACCTTACAAAGTCCACAAGATAATGTTCTACTGATCCTATCAAAATAGAATCATCCTTTGGATATAATTGACCCCAGGACTCTAAAGATCACTTCCTACAAAGAAGATATATTATTCAGATACATTATTGAAAATTATTACACTACTGGAAATAATTCACATTATAATGACTCTAAGCCATAAAAATATACTCAGTCATCAAAGAAAGTATCCATAAATCATTGAAAAATTATTTATTAAGCATTTCCTATGGAAGAGTCTCTAATGGAGATACAAAGAAAGGCAAAAATCTCATACTCCATAAGAAACTAATATAAATAATGAGGTACATACCAGATAAAGACAAAATTTTAGATATTTTCAGAGGGAAAGGTCTATTTCAGAATTGTAAAGACTCTATGAAGTAGGTGATATTATTACCTCCATTAACAGAAAAAAAGATGCAATACCTAGGCTAACTTTAGAGCCAGAAGGGAACTTAAAAGTCTTCCACTCCAACCTTTGATTTTATTGATGTGTAAAAAAATACAGAAAGGTTAAATGATGTGCCTAGAGTCAGACTAATGATACACACAGCTTAAAAAGTATCTGAGGTAGAATTTGAGCTTATTTCTTCCAGTGCCCCAACCACTATACTCTTTCTTCTCAAGGGTTAACTCTCCAAAGAATAGAGCAGAGTAAATATAATTGAATCATATTTTTATGATTTAGAGTTTTGCAGTGCCTTAAGGTCTTGTATATTTTATACCATGTAACCTTATTGCACTCTATAAATGCCAGATATTATCATATCAATAGATAAACCCATCCATCCACTTAAGTCTTAACCTGATGTAGCATAATGGTATGGAGATGATTCTGAATGAAAAATATTTCCAACTGAGTTCAAGTTCTGACAAGCCCTACCTAGTTTGAAAGGCTTCAGATATGGTCCCAGTAAAGAAATACATGGCTGCCATTCAAGTTCCAACCTATCTACATTTAGAAAGGCTAGAACTCATGAGGATTACCTGCTTGACTGTAAAAGGACTGAAATCTACTTTTTACATCTAAATGACAATTATTTAAAGTTTTAGAGGGTTGCCTATATCCCTGAAAGGTTAAATGAGCTGTCAGAGTAAGGTTCTTGAACCAGACACTAAACCCATTGAGGAAAGAAGGAATCCATTAATGATAACAATAGCAATAATTCCATATTATTAGAATCTCTGTGCTCTAAGTTTCATTGGTGTGAGAACACTCTCTTATAAAGATAGAAAACTGAACTTGAAGCTCAAAATTATTTATGGGGCTTCCTCGTCACATAGCTAGAAAATGTCACTGGTGCTATCTACTATTTGGCAAGTTTCTCCAGAAATATTTTTCCTATTATCATTATTCTTTGCAGTAGAAATGAGTATTACATGAATGTATTTGGCACCAAATGAGGCAATATAACACTTCAGAGGATTACACAGATATATAGCTGAAAGAAAGCTCAAAGGACTTCTAAATCAATCCCCTCATTTTATAGATCAGGGAGCTGAGGTACAAGAAGGCTCAAACATGCAAAGAACCCTTAAATGATTTGTAGTTAATGGGCATCTTTAGCAGCATTTAAGCCTGGGTTCTTTGACTCCAGAATCAAAAAGCAAGAGCGTTGGATCTTTCTACCGTACCACATTATCTCATTTCTTAGAGGGCTATTGCACTTTAAATGCTGTAAATGACAAACCTAAGCACAATGATCACAATACGATCATCAATAGTTAGCCCTCAATCATGAGCTAATAAATTGATTCTTGGAAATTCTTAATTTCATTTATAAAACCCCCAAATTCATTCAAGCTGCTATATTCTTAAATGATAACTTAAAGTTAGTGTGTGATATTTTGTGTGTGTGTGTGTGTGGGGAGAATTTTAATGAATAATCCTCTTAATAAATACGTTACACCTTGTAATTAAAAGTGTAGAAAAGCTCTGCTCTTGCATTTGGTACTACAGAATCCAAACATCTCAGTGCTTCAAATATGAAATTGGTTTTCTAAAACCTTCCAGGAGAACTTTAGTTAGCCAGGCAGAGAATGATGATTATTGTTTAGATACGAGAAATATTCCGTTTTACCTAATATTTATCTAATCCACTCTGCTGGAGAGCCTGAAATTGGGCTATGAACTATGCCATATGTGTAATAAATTAGCCATCTCATGCGTGGATTACATCTCTATTAGCATTCTTAATTCATTGCCATATGCCCCGTTGGTAATCATTTCAATATAAGCTCAAGTTTGATCGGAGCTGTCAATCAAAAGGACAAAAAGGTTTCCAAAATTAAAAATTAGACCCCAATTAATCTTCACTCTAACGTCAACAAGGTTCATATTTCTTTCATTGAGCCAAGGAATTTGGGGAGGTGACATCATGTCTGAGAAAATGTCACACCAGGAAGGAAAGATTCTCGGGCCAATTGGAGCAGTTCTTTGAGTGAGGAAAGGTGTCAAGAAAGTACAGTTGTCCAAACATGGACAGAGCCCTTAATTTCTCTTCCAAGGAATACTGTTTCTGAGATAAATTGTCCAGACGCTCACTGTACCATGCGATGTAATGAAATCATCCTAGTTTGGGGTATGTCTACCTTGGTAGATTAAAGAAATAGCTGTTAGGCTGCTCCACCACCCTCCCCTTCTTCCCACCCAGGATCCTAAATCACTGAGAGCCAGGAGAGAAAAGGAGGCAACCTTAGCCTCTAGGAAAGTGAAAATCAAATGCAGCAAATGGCCATTGTTATTGGAAGAAAAGACAAACTGGTTCTCAGTCTACCCCAGTTCCACAGCACTAAGCACAAAGAGCAATTTCTTTTCGTGTTAATTACTGCTATGATCAGACTGAAGAGATAACAGCTGGTTAAATGCAGTCAGCCAAAGAAGCCAGGCTTCTCACACACTTGTAAGGCTACTCTGCAGTATGGAGGATTTTTCTAGAAAATTCAAGCCAGTGTTTTGTCTGTTTAAAAAAAATTGTAAAATTATCAACTGTCTAAGGTAGCTTAAACACCTTGTTAAAGAAATTGTTTAATGCTTACTTTGTTGCTAAAATAGGCATAAAATAAAGACAAGGGTTAATGGGAGAAACCTCCTTCTTAGAAACTGCTATTTTTTGTGGGAATACTGCCAACAAGCACGATCCAAATCATCAAACCCATCGAATTTATAAAGGAAAATTATGCTTAAGCAGTGAATAATTGTGTAACAAAGGTATGGTGATAAAGGTTTTCTATATTTTCACTTTTTCATATCCTTCATATTTTTTCATACCTTTTCTACTTTGCATTATAGTTTCCCCATCCATGTCATGATTTTCCTAGGAAAGATCTCATTGAAAGCAGGAATTACATTGTTTTCTTAACTTTGAATCTGTATCACATACCACCGTGCCCTACACATAGTAAGGATTAAAAAATATTTAGAGAATGTTATATTGTAAAATTGTGATTTTTTTTAGTTATCCCAAATGAAGTCATAATGGAGTCAAAACAAAATATTATCACAAAACAGATTTTGAGAGAACGTCACTAACTACCAAACATGTATAGTTTCTCATGTTCTACAGTCTTAATGACCTCCACAGAATCTTCTTCCAGTCCATCATTATTGCAGGGAGGTGACTGACATCTCAAGGAACACAATGAAGCCCAACATCTGGCAGATTTTTCTTTCCTGGAAAGGTTTTTGTACAATCCAGATGATAGATTGAATCTGTTGCCTGAGGACCATCTATCTAAAGATGAAGAGGCCCATCACTGGTAGGCAGACCACTAGTTAATACATTTTTTGGCCATGGCAACCCATCATTATTTTAATGACCTTCAGTCTCAGTGTCCCAACTTTTCTTCTTATGCACTGCTGGTTATCAAGTGTCTGAAAAGAGAAAGATCATGCTAAGAATTATATTATTTAGACCGTCTATAAAAGTTAACTTAATTATGGGTACTCAAGATTTGAGATCTTTGTTAAATGGCCAATGAATCAATATTCTTATGGCACAATTGAACCATAGCACTACTGACGCTCTCGTGAAAAATGAAATGAGAATAGAAATTAAAGTAACTAGTAAGTAGGAGGCTTCTTCTAAAACTCCTTTTTTAATATTTTGAACTACTTTAAAATGCAAAAAAAAATGCTGGCAAAATTAGCTTCACTGTGAAACCAAAATAATTTATCATGGGATATTTGTTCATCTGAACCCAGGGTGCTAATGATGGACAGAAGCAATGGAGACTGGTAGAGAAATTATATGAGAGACTAGAAAAGGTCCATCAAATATAATGAACATGTCCTTTGATATTTGACAATAAATCAAAGGTAGCGTATAGGGCAGTGGAGAAAAAAAAGTTGGAAACTGGGACTTAGGTTTAAGAAATTCAAGAAGTTAATAATTTACAAACTATTCAGAATACTCATGCCTTTATATCATGAACACTTTCTTCCAAAAGATTCTTGAAAGATGACAGACATGACCAATAGTATCATCACATACAAAAATGAAGTTGATTTTATCTTAAACACAGGAAATAACTTGTTATTGATGTGGGAGTCTATCATAATTATCTGTGTGAAGTCAGACAATTGACTAATTAGAATAAAGGCAAAAATCAGCATCAAAGTAGAAAGAAGGATAAAGATGAGAAGAAAAATCAAAGCACTTCAGAATTATATGAGACCTCAGAGTTCATCTAGTTCAACCCCTACTTGAACTTCTATGACCCATTTTTCTTTTCCTTCTCTTTCCCTCTGCTAGAATTACTCTGCTCTTTCCCTTTCATTATTCCTACATAGCACTGAAAATAATGGTAACAACTTCAACTTGACCTTTTCAAAAGAGGGTCAATGCTAAAAAAAGGGAACTAGAAAAGGCAAACCTATTGATTTTGATCATCATCACTTCCTGTAAAATCTTAACTGATGTAAAAAAAATGGCCACAACAAGGAAGTCAAAAAAACTAAATAATCATCTTAGTCAGCATCTACTTGATGAGAAAAAGGGGACACTGCAATCAAAGGAATCTTTTGTTTAGCTCATAGACACATTTTAAAACATTGCAAAAGAGGATGGATATATTATCTATTGTGTCATAAAATAAGGGAAAAAACTATGGAAGTTAAAACAATTCTTACATGAGAGCTTCTCTCTCATTCTCTACAATTCTTAGCATGAGAGCTAACTGAGACATATTATTCTGAAAGCATTCATAGATGAATCCAAAAGCTTAAAAAAAGGCACAAATCTGTTAAGGTTTCTACAATAATCAATTTTCACTATCAATGACAAATGATGTCTCTCCTGTGGACCCTACCACCCACCTAGGAACTAGAAAATTCATCTGGCAATTAAAAAGATGAAGTTGGAAAAAAAGTGTCTAGACTAAACCAAGTATGCACTGAGGAAATCCATGCTAAATTTAACACAAAATTAAAATCATCAAAGGACCATTAAAAAAACTCAGAGATGGAAAGATATTTTAAAAAATGAAAATAAAAAGCCATGGAACATATTAAGAAGGAGGTGTAAAGAACACCACTAATTACTAGCCCATGAGCCCAATTACCCCATCCCTTCATCTCATTATTCAGTTGAAGCTATTCTCTCCAAAATTACCAATCGCCAATGCCAATTTGGTAAACTTTTCCTCAATTCTGATCCTATTTGAATATCCTGCTATGTTTGACACTGTGGACCACCCCTTCCTCCAGGATACTTTCTTCTCTATTATTTTATGACATCTCTCCTGCTTTTCTTCTTCCTTGTCTCATGACTCCTCAGTCTCTTTTGCTTTTTCATCTACGGAGGCAATTTTCCTCAAGTGATATTGACCTGACCGCCTTTCCCTTATTCAGTGAGTTCCTATGAATCCCTGTTGCCTATAATATCAAATATGTTTAGCTTTTAAATTCCTTCACAACCTGGTCTCAGATGTTTACATATCTTTACATATCTTGATATCATCTCCACCTCTCCCACTAATACTGTGAGATCCAAACATTTATTTTTTTTTCCCATTTTTATTTTCGTGTGTAACATCCAATCCCTGCCTCTCGGGCTTTTCTCTATCTGGATTCCCAGGCCTGAATATCCTGCTCTTAATCTCCATCTCAAGGATCTCTCGCTTTCATCAAGAGATCTCTGAATCAGCTCTCTCCTTGACGCCTTTCCTTATGGCCCAACTAATAGAGCTCTTCTCCCTAATTACCTATTTATTGGCATTTGTCTATAGTTATTGTGTGTCTATATTTATTTCCACAGTAGAATGTGAACCCCTTAAGAGGAGGCCTTGTTTTATTATTATTTTCATCCTTAGCTCCTGCTGCAGAGTACTTGCTAGTTAATTTATTAATTATATTGTATCTATCCTGGAAGAGAATTTTATTTTGTACTAATCAATGTTTATCGACTGAAAAAATTAAAAAGAACAAACACAAACATTTTTATACTAACATGATATAAACTTCATTTTTGGTGGAGAAATTGGTTGGAAATAACATATTTTGAATCTCAAACTTAACTGAAAAGGATTTATCCAGGCTAACTATATATAGCTTACAAGAAAGCATTTTTAAACTTTAGAGGCCAAAATAGAGTTGTCAAGACTCTTCACCAATAGTTTCTGATGCATATTAATATGATAATAACTCACATTTACATAATCCTTAAAAGGCTGAAAACACTTTACATGCACTATTGCCTTTGACTTTTGCAGCTTCATTTTACAGATGAGGAAACTGAGACTGAGAAGAACCTCTCAGTCAGTCAGCATTTGAGGGAGGATTTGAATTCAAGTCTTTTTTATTACAAGCCTACACCTTTTTCTACTATGCCACTTAGTTTACTGGGATTATGCTAGATCTGTTGGTAAATCCAACCACAGATATGGATCTGTTCGAAGACCTTTTGATTTTGATTTTAATAAAAAACAGAAAGATAGATACCCATCCAAGTGTTTTGTCCCTGTCCTGGAAGATGTTTGGTATAATTCCAAATAGAATAATTGCTAAATACTTTCAGATGCATGCATGAGTGCCACCGTATTTATCATATCAAATCCCAGAATACTACTAAGTGACGTTAGTGAAATCCACAACCACTCAAGAGGTCAGTCTAAATATAGCTATCCATATCTATATTTATGTACGTATATAAATATATGATACTGACTATAAAATAATCTTTGATAAATGATTTATATGTCTGATCCTCAATCTGTCAAATGAAGAGGTTGGACTAGGGAGACTCTAAATTCTCTTTTAGCTTTATAAGAAGGAAATTAATTTTAAAAAGTCAGACCCCCAGACTTTTGCATGAAATTGGACGGCTAATGCATTGAATGAGTAAGGAGTGCTGTAGCACAATAGAGAGAAGTCTAAACTTGGGTTTGGGAAGACTTGATAGGAATGATTTCCTAGTCATATGATCAATAAGTCACTGTCATAAAAATCAATTTACCATTTTAACCCAAAGTATCTTGGCAATGTGGTGTCCATTTATTAAATATTTAATAGTAACTGAACACTTCACAGCATACTGGGGAAAATCTAAATTTAGAGAAGTGTCTGAGGACAAATTTGAACTCAGATCTTTCCAAATCCAGCCCTAGTTAGCTGTATGGAGGAAGTTAAGTGGTAGTAGTTAGGGTGCTGAGTTCAGAGTCAGAAAGATGAGTTCAAAACCTCAGATACTTACTCGTGGGAAAATCACATAACCTCTGTTTGCCTCAGTTTCCTCAGCTATAAAATTGGGACAATAAAAGCACCTACCTCACAGGGTGGCCGGGAGGATCAAATGAGATAATATTTGTAAGCTGAGCACAGTTCCTTGCATATAGTAGGTGCTATATAAAGGCTTATTCCCTTTCCTTCCAATCTACTGGAAGGATATTAGATAGACATGCATACCTACATGGTGACACATGGTGTTAGCAAAGTTTTAGTGTTATTTTAAGCTACAGTGAGGGGAGAGAGACAGAGTGAGGGAGGAGAGGAAGAGGGAGAGGCAGAGGAAGAGGCAAAGGAGAGGGACAGAGAAAGAGAGATAGAAACACAGAGAGAGATAGAGAAAGAGAAGGAGAGAGAAAGGCAGAGACAGAGGGAGAGGAGAAAGAGAAAGACAAGGAGAAGAGAGATAGGGAGAGAGGGGAGATAGACAGAGGGAGAGAAAGAGAAAGAGAAGGAGGGGAAGAAAGATAAAGACAAGGGGAGAGAGAGACAGAAGAGAGAGAGAGAGAAAGAGATAGACAGACAG
Organism: Monodelphis domestica; assembly: GCF_027887165.1. NCBI lineage: Eukaryota > Metazoa > Chordata > Mammalia > Didelphimorphia > Didelphidae > Monodelphis > Monodelphis domestica. The sequence goes on from NC_077234.1 coordinate 174,538,778, forward strand.
AGACAGAGAGAGAGACAGAGAGAGAGAGAGAGAGAGAGAGACAGAGAGAGAGAGAGAGAGAGAGACAGAGAGACAGAGAGAATGTTACAAAATAATGGCAACTATGTGACTGACTCAGTGGACACAGAGTCAAACCTTATGACAGGGAATCCTGGATTCAAGCCTATCTTCAGTCACTTCCTAGCTATGTGACTCTGGACAAGTCACTTAACCCCATTTGGCCAGCCCTCACTGCTCTTCCGTCTTGGAACAAATGTGCAATATCAATTCTAAAACAGGAGGTAAGGATTTTAGATCCAATAACACTTAAGAATTGTATAAGGGAGACGGAAGCAAATTGCTATATTACATTGGATGAATGAATGCCTGTATTTCGCAATTGCTCTGTATGAAGCACTGTGCTGGGAATTCAAATAGAAAAAGTAGGACAATCTTTGCAATCGAGGTGTTCACGTTCTATAGAAGGACACAACACACATAGGTTCCACCTGCATTTGCAGTTGGAAGAACAAACTCATTACCAACTAGGAGAAAAGGGCGGAAGGAAAGGGCATTTGTATAATGCCTACTGTAGGCTAATCGTTGTGCTAAATACTTTGTACAAATATCTTGCTTGATGCTCACAATACTCCTTCAAGGAAGCTGTTGTTTTTGGCCCCATGACACATTTGAGGAAACACAGGCAAATAGGGAGAGTTTGGTGCTACATTTCAACTTGGATCTTCCTGATTCCAGGAAGAATTTATCTCCAGAGCCAGGATCAACTGGGAGAAATCAAGGAAGATTTTATGGAAATACCATTTAAATTGGATTTTAAATAGTGGGTAAGCATTTAATATAAGAAATTTCTTCATTTTATTGAACTGAATCCTGTCTACCTGTAACTCCTTCTTTTTTCTACTGTTTCCCTTTAGAACACAAGAACCTTTTAAGTGGTAGCTCAGCGGCACAGGAAATGGAGTGCAGGGCACAGAGTCAGGAAGATTCATCTTCCTGAGTTCCAACCTGTCCTGAGATACTTTCTAGCAATGTAACTCTGGACAAGTCACTTAACCCTGTTTGCCTTAGTTTCCTGATTTGTAAAATGAGCTGAAGAAGGAAATGTCAAACCACTCCAGGACCTTTGCCAAGAAAACCTCAACTGGGATGATGAAGAGATAGACACCACTGAACAACAACCCTTTCTACTGGAAGGCAATTTCTATGACCCTTTCCCCCTCATCCAGAGAAGCTTCTGTTTTCAGCCTAAATATCCCCAGTTCTCTCAGATTATGTATTTTCCAGACTCAGAGAAGCAACCCAGCATGATGGATAGGATATCATACTTAGAGCCAAGAAATGTTGGCTTCACACCCTACCTCACACACTTACGAGCTGTTTGAGCCTGGGCAAGTCATTTAACCTCTCTTGGCCTCAGTTTTCCCTTCTCTAAAATAAGTAGTTTGAACCTGACAATTTCTAAGTTCCCTTCTAGATCTAAATCTAGGATCTTCCCCCTCCTGTTCACCTCTTGCCAAACACGTCATAGATCAGCTCCTCAATTATTGTGCACTATCCCCTTCTATTTAAGCTTAAACGATGTTAGAGCTGGAAGGTACTGTAAAAGTCATCTACTCCAACTCCCTTCTAGTACATATGGGGAAACCTAAGGCTCTGAAATGGAAATTACCCTACATTAATAATATCAGAAAATTTATTTTTATCTGAACCATTGCTGTTATGCCATCCAGATTTGAATTAAATTTGTGGCTCTAAAAATTCCTCTAAAAAGAGTTCTTAAAAAAAACATTCCAAGCAAAACTAATATCTGAGTACTATAAAAACAACATCTCAATAAGGTAACTTATTTTAGTTATATCCCGGGTAGTTATACAAACTCTATTTTTCTATGTATGCACAAGGGACATATATACAAAGGGCCCATCCATCAAGCCTCCCCCTTAGTGTTTGTGATACCTACGATGAGGTAAAAACAATTCTCGTCTCCATATGTTCATTCCTGATTTTGATTTGACCACCTGTATTGGAAGAGTGAGTCGAAAAGCTGGCAGAAGGAGTGGGTAGGAGTCAGCGTAAGAAAACATGCAAGTGTGGCTGAATTTTGCAAAGGAAAGGAGGTGTTCCAAGGATCACATAATATGATATGTGTACACACTCCTGGGGATAGAAAATGGCCATATATTCTGACTTTTACTGTTTCTTAAGCCAAATCATAGATGTGATGAGTCCAGCTCATAAAAATTCAAGGGGATTTTTTTAAGCCAATGAAGTGGCTGACCATTGCAGACAGCAGTGCTGGAGCTACTTGGAACAGTCAATGAGACCCTAATATTATGCAATGATCTTTGAAGATGATTGCCTAAGTGATTTTAATTTATTTCCCATAAACAAAAGTCTGAGTTTGGCATTATAATACCTTACTTTAAATCACTGTCACCAATTCCCCACAATTACGTGTAAAAAGTAAGTGTGGAAACATCAATTTTATGGGCCTGATTCTCAGGGAAGATCCAGAGTAAAATATGGGAACAAAAAATGCGGTTTTAATGCCTTTGTCTCTTCTCAGTGTCCTAAGTCTTAGGAGCCCAAATTCATTTATGTTTTCTTTGTTTTCTCCTCATCAAAATCTCTTTGGGGTTAATATATATGTATATATATTCAATTATAATAAATTATAATAAATATGAATTAATGTACTAGCGTTTCCAAGAATAATAATTGGCCTTTTATTTGTGACAAAGATTATAGTCAAAGAAATGAGTTTTTCATGATAGAATTTCAGACATCAATGATGCTGTGGCAGTTAAAATAGATGCAATTCAATTCAACGTGAATTTATTAGACCTCTACTAACAGGAGGCAAGCTAAATGTTAGATAGACAAAAATAAAATGACCCTGCCCTCCTAATCCCACCAGAGCTTCAACCAATGCAGTACAGCAACTCTTTTGCAATTAAGATGTAACCCCAACTTCTCTGAGCATTCCCAGTTTGCCTAACATGGAGCCTGCTGCATCTTCTACCATCCTTAATCTTAGGGTTAATCTGCTTGGATTGTTGCCTGCATCTTTAAAATGGACTAGACCAAAATGTCTGATTGATGCTCCTTTCTGACCACTCTGATCTGCTGCATCTGCAGGATGAAGATTTCAGTTCATCCACAGAACTGAAGTGATAGGTTAAGAAAGACTTTCCTTCCCATGTTCCCATCTCGTTCATCTCCATGCTGAGAAATGGATCTAAAGGTCTGTAATTCTGCTCATGTTATTATTTATTCTCTTCAGTTTTGGCTGGCAGAGGTAATCCCTATCTCAGCCAGGAGTTCAAGTCATGGCAACGCAGGAGCCAAGATTGAAGGCAGAAGCCAATCATCCTTGCCCTAAATCCCTAAGAAGCCATTGGACCTTGAACCCAAGCGGAGGTGGGACTGGCACTGAGCTCCATGGGAACTAAGCTAAACTAGGAATGGAATCCCCTTCCCCTCCCCAGACCCTGAGTTGGTGCAGAGTTGAGGAGAGGTTCACTAAGCCTCAGATGTTGAGAATAAGCTTGTAAGTCTATGATTTTACCTTCTGAAGTAAATATCACTTTGTCAAAGTTAATTTGCTGATCATAAATTAAATTGACCTGAGATGCAGGGGACCAGCATCAATAGGGACTGACTCTATCTGCAGATAGTCTACCCACCTGCCTCCAAATCCTCTTAAGAGTACCCAATCACTGCCTAAAGACGATAAGCCCCATGATAGGCAGTGACATATTTTAGAGACTTATAAGAGTATCCTAAGAAGTTAAATGACTTGATCAGGTCACATGGCTAGTAGGAACCAAATTTGACTGAAGTCTTCCTGATTGATCCTCAGACATATGCTTCTATGTTATATGAGTGAATATATCCATAAACTTAAATTCATTCATTCACACATAAATCCAAAATGCATTTAACAGCTGCTGTGTTCAAAATGCTCTTCTAAGGGCTAGGAATATAAAGAAAGATGACATTCTAATTGTGTTCTCAAGACTCTGTTATCCAGCAAGGCAGAAAGACAGGTACAAAAAGTAATTCTGCTATAAGGGAAAGTAGGAGATGTTCAAGGAGATGGCTAGCAAAAGGCTGTAGTAAACTTGAGGAGGGGAAGGAGAGTTTGGGGGGAAGCAAGTTCCAGGGAGATTTTGTGGAACAAGCCATATTTGAGTTGAACCTTAAAGGAAAAGAGAGGCTTCACTAGACAAGACTGAGATGGAAAGGGTCTGTTGCAAATAGAAGAGGTAGTTTTAGCAAAGGTGCAAAAAAGAGAGAAGTCAAAACAAGAAAATGGACAGAATAATCCAGTGTGTCTGGAATGATGAATATGCAAGAAGTACATTGGATCTAGACTAAAGGAAGTTGAACTTGAGCCACCACTGAAGTTGAATGTCAGGATCAAAGTATTCCATTAGAAAGATTCTTTAGACCATAATGCAGAGTGATCAGTTAGGAGGAGAATGCACTGGACAAGAGAAGTCAAGATGTTATTATAGCAATCTATGTGGGACTTGAGAACCACAAGAAGGGTAATTATAGTAGACATTAAGAAGAAAAGCAGATGTGAGAAATATTGTGGAAAGAAAATCAACAGGACCTTGCAATTTGACTTAATGAGAAGGATGTGAGAAAGGAAAGAGTTAGAAGACTAAGTGGTATGATCAGAAATTTAATAGGAAATTATAGGAAATTAATAGGAAATTAATAGGAAAAGCAAATTTAGACTTGTCAAGTTCCAAGGGCTAGTAAGATGTTTAGGTAGAAGTATCTAACAGGCAGTTAGAAATGGAGGACTGAAATTTGGAGGAGATTTAAGGGTGCATATAAAAATTTTGCGTGAGTTATTTGGATAAAAGAAACAATTAAAGTCATGGGAGCATAAGACACCATTAAGAGAGTATAATGAAAAAGAAGAGGGTCAATCACAGAATATGAGATGGCATCCATGATTCATGAGTACGTAAAAAAATGAGAGGCCAATAAAAGACAGAGTTGTCATAGAATAGGAAAACTATTCACCTGTCATAAAATTTCAGTTTCACAAAAGTAAAATGTTATCAAGAAGTAAAATGAACACCCTAATGCAAATACTAACAACATGGAAATGGGTTTGGATCAAAGACGCATGTGATACCCAGAGGAATCACACATCAGCTATGGGGGTGGGGTGAAGAAAATTATCTTTGTTTCCAATGAATAATGTTTGAAAATGACCAAATAAAATAATCTTAAAAGGAAAAAAAAAGAAGTAAGGTGTGGGGGGAAAGCATATCAATGCACTATTGGTAGAATTGTGAATTGAACTAGGCATTAGGGAAAACAGCATCGATTTCAACATCTTTTCTTCCTACAGCTCTAATAAGATGTCCTAAGGCCTCCAAAAATATGTAAATAGAAATAAGCAAGACACAGTTTTACATAAATATATATATATATATATATATATATATATATATATATATATATATATATATCTTTTTGTCAAATGATGGCTTCTCCAGTGAGGAGGTGGGAAGGTAGGGAGATATCTGATTTGGCTCTCCATGTACCCTTACTGATCATTATTTTTATTGCCTTATGATCTGAAAAGGTTGCATTTATTATTTCTGCTTTTCTGCATTTGTATGCCATGTTTCTGTGACCTAGTGTATGATCTATCTTTGTTAATGTGTCATGTGGTGCTGAGAAGAAGGTGTATTCCTTTTTGTCCCTATTTATTTTTCTTCATATGTCTATTAACTCTAATTTTTCTAAGATTTCATTCACATCTTTTACCTCTTTCTTATTTATTTTTTGGTTTGATTTATCTAAATTTGATAGTGGTTGGTTCAAGTCTCCCACTAATATGGTTTTACTGTCTATTTCCTCCTTCAATTCTTCTAGTTTTTCCATTAGAAATTTGGGTGCTATACCATTTGGTGCATACATGTTGATTAGTGATAATTCCTCACTGTCTATACTCCCTTTTAACAGAATATATTTACCTTCCCTATCCCTTTTCATCTGGTCTATTTTTGCTTTGGTTTTGTCAGATATCATGATTGGAACTCCTGCCTTCTTTCTATCAGTTGAGGCCCAGAAAGTCTTACTCCATTCTTTAATTCTTACCTTGTGAGTATCAACCCGTCTCATATGTGTTTCTTGAAGACAACATATGGTAGGGTTTTGGATTCTAATCCATTCTGCTATTCATCTGAATTTTATGGGTGAGTTCATCCCATTCACGTTCAAAGTTATGATTGTCACTTGTGGACTCCCTGGCATTTTGATATCCTCCCCTAATTCTGACCTTTTTTATTTAGCTATAACCTTTTAAACCAGTGATTTACTTTAGATTAGTCCCCCTAGTCCCCTCCCTTGATATACTTCCCTTTCTAGCCCCTCCCTTTTTGTTCCCTTCCCCTCTCCCCTCTCCTTCCCTCCCTTTTTATACTCCCTCCTTTCACCCCTCCTTAATTTCCCCTTCTCTCTTACCCTGTTGGATAAGATAAAGTTCAAGATCCCAGTGGATCTAAATGTTCTAAGCTCTCAGAGTTGATTTCACTGAGACTAAAGTTTAAGTAATCCCAATTAGCACTTTCTTCCTCTCTTCCCTATAGGAAATTCCTTTCCCACCCCTTCCCATGTGTATCTTTGTGTGAGAAAGATTATTCTATTTAGTTTTTTTCTATTCCTTGAAGTATATCTTAGTACCATCAACGATTCACCCCCTCCCTTTTTCTTTCTTTCACCCCCTTGTCATGATTCTTCTAACTACTCTAATGATGCATACAATTTTTGAGAGTTACACATTACATTTTCCCCACATATTAATATATATGATTTGATATAAATGTAGTCCTTATAGAAGAGAGTTTGAATAAAAGAAAAAGATGACATTTTTCTCCTTTTCCCTTTCCTTCATATTTACATTTTCAAGTTTTTCTTGCTCTTTGTGTTTGGATCTCAAACTTTCCACAGAGCTCTGGTCTTTTCTTTATAAAAACTAGGAAATATTCTATTTTGTTGAATGCCCATAATTTCCCCTGGAAGTATATAGTCAGTTTTGATGGATAGCTGATTCTTGGTTGAAGACCCAGCTCTCTTGCCTTTCTGAAAATCATGTTTCATGCCTTACGGTCTTTCAGAGTGGAAATTGCAAGGTCTTGTGTGACTCTGATTGGCATTCCTTTATATCTAAATTGTCTTTTTCTGGCTTCTTGTAAGATTTTTTTTCTTTTGCTTGAAAGCTTAGTAATTTGGCAACTACATTCCCTGGGAGTTGTCTTTTGGGGATTTAGTGTAGAGGGTGTTCTGTGAACTCTTTCAAAGCCTGTATTGCCCCCTTGTTCTAGAATCTCTGGGCAGTTTTATTTGATAATATCTTGTATTATGATGTCAAGATTGCTATTTATTTCTGGCTTTTCTGGTAGGCCAATTATTCTCAGATTGTCTCTCCTTCTTCCAATTTCCAGGTCTATCACCTTGTCAGTGAGATATTTTATGTTCTCTTCTAATTTCTTAGTCTTTTGGCTTTGCTTTATTAATTCTTGCTCTTTTGCAAGATCATTGTCTTCCAGTTGCCTGATTCTGACCTTTAAAGCCTGGTTTTCCTTTTCATTTTGTTCTATCCTGCTATTTGAGGCTTTGAGCTATTTCTGTAGTTGTGTTTTTTTGTGCTTCTGATTGCTGAGTTCCTTTTGCGTTATTTCCCATTTTTCCTGCCAGAAAGCTTCCATCTTTTTGATAACTTCCAATTTAAATTCTTCAAGAGCTTGTGGACAATTTCCATTTCTTTTGGAAGGTTTTGGAGCATTTGTTTGTGCTTCCTCTTCTGTTATTTCCTCTGTTTTTTGTGTTTCCCCCTCCATAAAATATATCCAAAGTCACCCCCTTCTTCTTGCTTTTCTTGGTGTTGGGGTATTGGGGTTCTTGGGTGCAGTTTGCCATCTCTGTGTTTTGTTTGTTTGTTTTTTCTTCCTCCCCTTTCCAGTCAGAAATCTGAATGAGTAGTACTTGCCCTCACTATATGGGTCTAATGGTCAAGGCTTTAGTCTCAGGCTAATTCTAGGTTCTCTGCAGCTGCACTGTCTTCCTGGGGAGGCCCAAGGACTGCCCTCCCCTGCCTGCCAGCATTTTGGGAGTTAGTGCTCTCAGGTGAAAGTCTTTGGTGGTCTTAGCTAACTCCCAAGACCTGTAGGTGCCCCTTGCTCACATCAGGGGATCCCTTCATGCACCTGGTGATTACAGAGCGCTAGTTCTGGGCGCCTGAGATCTGTGCTCCCCTATCCCACCTGCCGTGGTTTTGGGTGTTAGTACTCTCAGGAGAAGGACCTTATCTTATTCAGGTCACCAGACCTGGGGCTGCCCATTGTTCAGTCCTGGGGTGCCCCTCCCTCACTTGTTGATTCTGGCCAGTGCTGACTTTAGCTCTGGCTCCGGCTGTTTGTTGGGGGAGGGGAGGGTGGGTCAGCTTTTTGTTCCCTTATATTGTGGAGGTGCTGGAAGCCCACCTACCTTCAGAGCTTCGCCTTGTTGTGGGGTCTTTCCGTTCTTATGAGGATGGTTGGTTTTTTGTTTTTGTTTTTTATTTTGGGAGGGTCTTTTGCAGTTGTCTGTATCATTGGGTCTGAGGAGAGGAAGCAAGCCCTGTCTACTCTGCAGCCATGCTTACCTGGAAGTCCTTGGTAGGGAGATATTAGAAAATGTCAATTTATAATGAATGAAGAAATAAGTAATTTTAATAGTATTTCTGTATAACCCTCCCACATTTTATACTATTTCTTTTTAGAGTAATCCATGTCTTCACTTCCTCTTATACTCATTCCCCTTTCATCCTTTGTAATCTGGCTTCCACCATCACAACTCTACTAAAATTGCTCCCTAATTTTCCCACTAGCCTCTCAATTATCCAATCCAATGGCCTTTTCCCAGTCCTCATCATACTCCCTGACCCCTTTGAAACATTTGGCATCATGAACCAACCATTTATTATTGAAATTATCTTGTCTCCTCATTTGAGCCTTTTCTATAGTGTTGCAAGTTGAAGTCTGAATCTCTCCTACAAATCAGGAACTAAAGAATAGGACTATTTGGAAGCCACATTTTTTCACCTGCAGCCTCTGAGCATGGAAATTATTTAAAATTGATGCTCCAAAATCAAACTTGGCAACAGTTTGAATTTGATACTATTCCTAAAGAAGCACATAACAGAAGCATATGTGTGTATATTTCATCTCACCTAGCAATATTAACCAAAGGAGTTTCTACATGAGTAATTCCCAATCTGAGAATCTGGAGATGAGACCTTCTAGAAAGAGAGAAGGGAATTCCCTAATTTCTTGTGTCTCCTAGATTCCAGAAAGGAGTAGATCCTGAACATCATCTTGTTTGGAGAACAAAATGAATTACTTTACTGCTGAGGCAATCCTTTGCCATTCTGGTAAATGTCCTTGTAGAGTACTATGCCCTAGTTTACATTTCTCTCTGCAAGTCAAACATACTTTGGGAGCTGCTGAACAAGCAATCTCTTTTCTATATACTTTTTTCCCTTTAGTATTTTTTACTTCTCTCTTAGAATCAGTACTTAGTATTGGTTTCAAGACAGGGGAGCAATTAGGGCTAGGTGATGGGGGTTAAGTGATTTGTCCAGGATCAAATAGTGAGGAAATTTCTGATGGCAGATTTGAACCCAGGACCTCTCCTCTCTCTATTCACTGAGCCACCCCCCCCATTTTCTGTATACTTGCAGTGACTTTGATTTCCAAATAGTATGCTACCCAAGCACCATTGTAAGCCCTCCAATCTCCTTTTCTGAGGAGTACATTGTTTCAGAAACTATTTTGGTCCTCATTCTTCCCCTTTAACTACTTTAATTATAAATAAGGATTTGTATTGCTTACTGATTTCTTTTCATCTTCCTGCTCTTATTAGAATATATATTCTCTCCAGGGTTCTATCTTCAGACTCTTTCTTTCTACATCTATTCTTATGGTTGTCTTGCTCGTCTCTATTACTACACTATTGGAGCCAGAAAGACCTTAGAAACACACCCTGCTTTGTGGAAGAGGTCTGGAAACTATTGCCTAACATCTCCCAGGAACTCTATGTGTAGGTAAACGATGACAAAATCTCTATCTCCAATTCGGATCACTTTTCCAAGTTTCACTGCTGCATTTTCACCAACCTGGTGGACATATTCAATTAGGTTTCCTGCTAACATTAAAACCATCTAAACTAAACTTTTTACCGTTTCTTCAAAACCAGCTTCTTTTTCTGGTTGCCTTATTTCTATTCATAACACCACACTTCTCAAAATTATTCAGGCTCAAACTTCAGATTACCCTTTGAGACCATCCTTGTTCTTCATCCCTTAATGAGTTGTCATTCTATTAATTCTCCCTTCCCAATAATCACTCTAAAATCAGAATTGGCTCTGGAGTAAGAGGGACTGGGTTCAAATCTTATCACTGTCATTTTACTACTGATGTGACTCAGAGAAAGTTATTTATTTGCTTGAAGCCTCAGCTTTCTCATCTGTAAAGGGAGGGGAAAAAAAGACTAGATAGCCTCAAAGGTTATTACTATTACTATTGTAAATCTATGATGTTTTGAAAACAGTGATATGTTTGCAAAGAATTTTAGAGATCATCACTAGATAATGCGAGTAGGTGTATTCTCCATTTTAGAGTTAGAGAAACAAAAGTTCAATGATTTGTCCAAGTTAGATTTGAACTCAAGTCTTCTAGATTCTAGGACCTGCCATCTACTTGCTTCACACCCTAGAGACATTTATCACGTCCACACCACCCACGTCCCTTTTGACACTACCTCCCTCATTTTATACACAAGTAAACTGATGACTTGGGAGGTTTAGTGGCTTCCTTAAGATAATTTAGCCTATCAATAGAAAAGTTAGAACTGGAACCCTGTTTCATAGTCAAGTGTTATTTCTACCATACCATAAGACATAACTAAATCACACAAACACACATGCACATACAAGTACACATACACATACACACACAAACTTGAGAAGGATTCCAAACATATTTTTACAAAACGTGTGCCTTAAAATAAATCCCCTCTACACAGTTTTTGATAGCTGGTCATCTAGCTTCCACTTGAATGCCTAAACTTATGATGAGCTCACTCCTTCCTGAGGCAGGTCATTCTAATTTCACACAACACTAAGTGTTAGGCAGCTTTTCTAACTTAACTTTCTTACTTGGGCCATTCCAGTAATTTGCTAACACAATTCTGATTATGTTTCCCAAAAGCCTATCAAAATGAGATGCAAGATAACAGTATTTTAAAGTTGGAAAAGACCTTAGAGGCAAATGAGTGCTACCCATACACAAACAAGAGTCCTCTCTTTACCCTCCCTTATGAATGCTGGTCCATCCTTTACTTGAACACTTCTTGTAAAAATGAATCCTCTTCTGAGTCAGCCTATTGTTTTGGAATTGTCTAATTGTTGGGTTTTTCTACATATTGAGCCAAGGACAATCTGCCTACAATTACTCACTGGTCCATTTGTAACTCCAAGAGCCAAGTGCCTTTGAACTCCCATGGCACTTTTGTTTTAATGTTACCTGTCATATTCTGCCTAGTATTGTCATTATTTGTCCCACAGAGTTAAGATCCTTGAGAATAGAGTATATCTTCATTTTTGTCTTCTGCCCACCTATCCTTAGTGTCAATATGGTGAAATAGATACAATGAACAACTATTTTTCTGATTATCCAAGTTATTTTTTTAACATTTTTTTTATTTGGTCAATTTCAAACATTATCCCTTGGTCACAAAAATCATCTTCTATTCCTCCCACCTCTCCCCCCCACCCTTCCATAACTGACATGCAATTCCTCTGGGTTTTACATGTGTCCTTGATCAGAACCTATTTCCACGTTGTTGGTGGTTGTACTGGGATGTTCATTTATGGTCTACATCTCCAACCTTATCCCTTCGACCCATGTATTCAAGCAGTTGTTTTTCTCCTGTGTTTCTACTCCCAAAGTTTTTCCTCTGAATGTGGATAGTATTCTTTCTCTTAGATCCCTCCAAGTTATTGAGGATCACTGCATTGCCACTAATGGAGAAGTCCATTGCATTTGATTGTACCACTGTTTTAGTCTCTGTGTACAATGTTTTCCTGGTTCTGCTCTTTTCGCTCTGCATCACTTCCTGGAGGTAGTTCCAGTTCCCATGGAATTCCTCCACTTTATTATTCTTTTGAGCACAATAGTATTCCATCACCAAAATATACCACAATTTGTTCAGCCATTCCCCAATTGATGGGCATCCCCTCATTTTCCAATTCTTTGCCACCACAAAGAGTGCAGCTATGAATATTCTTGTACAAGTCTTTTTCCTTATTATTTCTTTGGGTACAAACCCAGCAGTGCTTTGGTTGGATCAAAGGGCAGACAGTCTTTTATCACCCTTTGGGCATAGTTCCAAATTGCCCTCCAGAATGGTTGGATCAATTCACAACTCCACCAGCAATGCATTAATGTCCCCACTTTGCCACATCCCTTCCAGTATTCATTACTTTCCTTTCCTGCCATGTTAGCCAATCTGCTAGGTGTGAGGTGATACTTCAGAGTTGTTTTGATTTGCATCTCTCTGATTATAGAAGATTTGGAACACTTTTTCATGTGCTTATTAATGGTTTTGTTTTCTTTGACTAAAAATTGCCTATTCATGTCCCTTGCCCATGTATCAATTGGAGAATGGCTTAATTTTTTGTATAATTGATTTAGCTCTTTGTAAATTTGAGTAATTAGACCTTTGTCAGAGGTTTTTATAATGGAGATTGTTTCCCAGTTTGTTACTTCCCTTTTAATTTTGGATGCATTAGCTTTATTTGTACAAAAACTTTTTAATTTGATGTAGTCAAAATTATTTATTTTACATTTTGTGACTCTTTCTATGTCTTGCTTCGTTTTAAAGTCTTTCCCTTCCCAAAGGTCTGACATGTATACTATTCTGTGTTTGCCTAATTTACTTATAGTTTCCTTCTTTATGTTCAAGTCATTCACCCATTGATTATCCAAGTTATTGATTAAATAATCAATCTTTGAAAAATGAACATTTCTATACCTTTTCATTGATTCAGCAAATACTCAAGAATGATCTTTAAGTTCAGGGGAAATGGTAAGAATTATGAGAAATACAAAAATAAAGGACAGATTCATTAACCTTAAAAAGATTCTAATCAGGTGAGGGAGAATAAAGATGCATACTCAAATTACAAGGCAGAATATACATGTTAGAATAAAGCTACAAAGTGTCATAAATAGCAGGAAGAGTTATACACATTAGAACAAATACTGAGCAAGTCAGAAAACCTGGGAATCTAGTTCTGACTCTATCAAAGTAATACTAGTCATAATAGCTTGTTAAAATCACATAAAACATCTGGGACTCAGTTTCCTATTCTGTAAGATGAAGATAATGCTACTTGTATATTTCTGTCATGGAACTCTTGTGTAGATCAAATGAGATTATAGATATGAATACAATTTGCAAATGTGAAGGGTAAAATGTTAAGCCAATATAAGCTATTATTATTTTGAGTTTCAGAGGAGGGAGCAGCACCATGCTTAATTTAGTCAAAAACAAAAGATCCTTTATACTGTGCCCTTTTATTTGTATACATTAAGCACATGGATCTTTAATAGGAGGCTGAAAACAATTTGTGTAACTATTGGGCTTTTTTTTTAAACCATCTTAAACATCTTAGCCTTAGGATAGTTTAATTAAAAAAATTATTTCCAAGCAAAAGAAACAAAGATTAATTATAATCAAGTAAGAAGAAGAAAAAGATAAAGAAAAACAAGAAGAAAGGAAGGAAGAAGGAAGAAAGAAAGGAAGGAAGGAAGGAAGGATGAAAGAAAGGAAGGAAGGAAGGAAGGAAGAAAGAAAGAAAGAAAGAAAGAAAGAAAGAAAGAAAGAAAGAAAGAAAGAAAGAAAGAAAGAAAGAAAGAAAGAAAGAAAGAAAGAAAGAAAGAAAGAAAGAAAGAAAGAAAGAAAGAAAGAAAGAAAGAAAGAAAGAAAGAAAGAAAGAAAGAAAGAAAGAAAGAAAGAAAGGAAGAAAGGAAGGAAGGAAGGAAGGAAGGAAGGAAGGAAGGAAGGAAGGAAGGAAGGAAGGAAGGAAGGAAGGAAGGAAGGAAGGAAGGAAGGAAGGAAGGAAGGAAGGAAGGAAGGAAGGAAGGAAGGAAGGAAGGAAGAAAGGAAAAAAAGGAGTTAAGAAAGAAAGAAACAAACGAACGAACAAATGAACAAACAAACGAAGGAAGGAAGGAAGGAAGGATGGAAGGAAGGAACGAACAAAGGAACAAAGGAACGAAGGAAAAGAAAGGATAAAATAGAAAAAGTAAAGAATGAAAGAATAAAAAGCAAAAGGAGGAGGAGGAAATGAAAGAGAAAAGAAGGAGAGGAGAAGGAGGGAAAGGAAGAAAAGATGAAGGGGAGAAAAGAAGAAGAAGAAGAAGAAGAAGAAGAAGAAGAAGAAGAAGAAGAAGAAGAAGAAGAAGAAGAAGAAGAAGAAGAAGAAGAAGAAGAAGAAGAAGAAGAAGAAGAAGAAGAAGAAGAAGAAGAAGAAGAAGAAGAAGAAGAAGAGAAGAAAAAACACTTAACATGGACAGAGACAGACAAAAGATTGTGTGAGAAAGGGAGAGAGAGAGAGAGAGAGAGAGAGAGAGAGAGAGAGAGAGAGAGAGAGAGAGAGAGAGAGAGAGAGAGAGAGAGATTGAGAGAGAGAGCCCCCTTGCCAGATGCACTGAAACAGAACTGTCAAATACAGCAAAAATCTTGTAAAAATGTTCCTCCGCTGTAGGCCATAGAATAGAACTGTAATAAACTCTGACCCATAAAAAGTCATGTAAACATTATAACCTGTTTTTACTAGCCCTTTAAGCACTGGGAGCAATTGATCTAAACCAGCTTGGCTCTTTTCAGTTTCCAAGTCTCCACGAGAATCCAGGCTCCGACATGGGTGTTCAAATGCCTCTGGCATTAAAGGCCCAAAATAGGAACTAGATAGAAAATAGCAGCTATTTAGTTATTTGCCTGGGGCAGATGTTTGATATTTCCAAAAGCGAAACTCCTAAGGAAATGTTACTTTGCAATACCTACTGTCACTGGAACAGTTGCCATATACACTGTCTGCAACTGAAAGATGCCTTCTTGAACTTCTCCTCCAGAGTGTGTGTGTGTGTGTGTGTGTGTGTGTGTGTGTGTGTGTGTGTGAAAGTTTGTAGTATAGCAAGAATAGTCAGAAGCATGCCTCAGGACCTGGTTATAACTCTTTCCCTAAGGCAAAAAAGCTTTACTGTATGAAATATATATATGGAAAAACTCAAGAATGATTGTTACAGGTGTCACCACTGACACACACTCCATTACATTTTTTGTGAAGTATCAGATAAGCCAGACATGAAAATGTCCACATATGTCTAGAACCAAAAAGAAATCAGGGTGGGCCTAAGGGAAATTAGGCATTATGCCCAAAAGAAAGTTAACACCCTCTACCTCCCCCCTTGCATTTATTTTTCTTGTCTCTTTTTGATTGGCATTATGGGAAATTGGTTCCCATGAGCTTGCCTCACATGAAAGGGATGTAGCCAGGGTGTGTCAGGGGCAGGGCTAGCAGCTGTGAAATCGGGAAATTGGTTAATTGAGGGAAATGCTGAGGTTGGGTCTACACCCTTGGCAACTGAACTGTTCTTGCAACCATTTTAAACATATCCCTTAGTGGGTTGGTTGAATGGAAATGGATTGATTAGATTGGAGTTAACCTACATAGTGACACAGTTGGCAGAGGCTCAGAGGGATGGGCAGCTTCAAAACAGCCACACTTACTAAGACCATAGTTGATTGCCTTAAACAATAAGGAAGGTCAGAACAAGTAGGAGATGGGTAGGACACTGACTCTGTCTGTGGTAGGCAAAACTTGAGTTTACCTAATAAAGGCAACTGATTGATTTAGTAATATGGGGTGCAAAAATGATGAAGATGACTGTGGGAGACAAAATGGGCATTGACTGGAAGGGGGCAAGGAAGAAATGTGAATTGGGAGGGTGAAAAGACTTCATTTTAAATATGTTTTTTCAGCTATTTGAAAAACACAACTTAGATATTCTTTTTCTATTAATAATCAACCAGTAGCTATTTATTGTATCTACAAGACTGTAGTAAGCAATGGGGGTGCACAGACAAAAATCCAACAGTTCCTGTATTATATCAAGGAAGATAGCATATAACAGTGTTAAGTATAAATAAAATATGCACAAGATAAATGAAAGGTAATTATGAGATGAGGTTAGGCACTAAGAGTTGGAAGCCCTCAAATACGAGCTGGCAGTTGGCATAGTAAATATAACATCAGACGTAGAATAAAAAAGATCTAAGAATCCTGCCTCAGATCCTGATTATCTGCATGATGCCAGACAAATCAATTAAGTTCTCTCAGCACAGTTTCTTCATTTTTTTTCAATGGGTATAATAGTGGTTATAAGGATCAAATGAGATGCTGTTTGCCTTAGCAAACTTTACAATATTACATGAAGTTTATTATTCTGGAAAGTCTATGCAAAATCATGTAGATAGAAGATGAAAGAGCACATATTTGAAACAGGAAAACCAATTTTGTTGTGCAATGGAGAATAATATATAATTAGCCGAAAAGGGTGTTTGGTACCAAGTGATGAAGGGTGTTAGAGCTTTAAAGGAGAAGCTGATGAGTTTGTATTTAGTTCTAGAGGTAATAAGAAAGCACTGACTTTACTGAGAAGGAATTTGACATGGGCATGGAAAAGCTATATATATATATATATATATATATATATATATATATATATATATATATATAGAGAGAGAGAGAGAGAGAGAGAGAGAAGAGAGAGAGAGAGAGAGAGAGAGAGAGAGAGGGAGGGAGAGAGAGAGAGAGAGAGAGAGAGAGAGAGAGAGAAGGAGAGAGAGAGAGGGAGGAGAGAGAGAGAGAGAGAGAGAGAGGGAGAGAGAGAGAGAGAGAGAGAGAGAGAGAGAGAGAGAGAGAGAGAGAGAGAGAGAGAGAAGGAGAGAGAGACAGAGAGAAAGAGAGACAGAGAGAGAGAGAAAGAGAAAGAGACAGAGACACAGAGACAGAGACAGAGAAAGAGAGACAGAGAGAAAGAGAGAGAGCATATATATATATATATATATATATATATACATACACAATTAGGTATATACACATAGCATACATGCATATGTGTTTATATCTTGATTGCGGTAGCTGTTATTTCTCTTCCTGAATAAAGATTTGCAGTGATTTAGTCGTTTCAGTCCATTCATGGCCCTGGTTTTGGTTTTCTTGGTAAAGATACTGGAGTGATTTTCTATTTCCACTTCCAGCTTATTTTACAGATGAGAAAATTAAGGCAAAGAAGGCTAAGTGAGTTGCTCAGGGTACCATAGCTAATAAGTGTCTGAGGCTGGATGTGAACTCAAGTCCTCCTGACTCCAGGGCTGCTGTTCTATGCACTGCACCACATTGCTGCCCCCCCCAATATGTCTTCAAAGCTGCCCTTCTATAAAAATCGATGCTCTATCATCAAGAAAAGAAATATTCTTCACGAAAATTCTACCCCACCGTCTCATTATGATTTTTAAAGGTACGATAGTGGGACACGTGCCTTAATAAGTGGGGGATCCTTAGAATGTGGAGTGAGTGGGAGTGTGTGTATTTATTTTATCAGAGACCTGCTGTGGCTAAGGATAGAGAGACAGTTATCAAGAAATGTGTTTTCTTCGCTTCATTCTAGCCAAAGCAGTGCACAAATAATAACTACAAAGGCAAGGAGGGGTGGTGGTTTGTGTAGGTAAAGACCCATGAACTTGCACACACACACACACACACACACACACACACACACACACACCCACCAAGAGAATGCCCCAAACCTTGCTCAGTCCACAGGAAGAAGAAGCCTTCCCTCTGTCTCCTCAAATGACCTCCACAACTTCCCTAATGCTGAGCCAAGCAGAAGTAGACCCAGGAATAATAATCCCACTTTGCATTTGGAGAGCACTTTATAATTTCTTCAGTGTCTTTAATCTCCATTTTCTCATTTGAACCTTAGAAATGTCTTCTCCCCACCCAAAAGGACAAAAGTAGCCTCATTTATTTTTGCCCCTGACATGCCTATGCCACTTAATGATAACTTTTATATTAGAAGGGCACCGAATGAGTTAGTAACAAACTCCATCCTTCCACAAAAATAAGTTGTCTGCTCAACAACAACAACCACCAAATAAAGCTTTAGCTTTCTTTCCCAGCGAAAATTCACCTCATACAGGCAGGCGCAGGGGAAATATAAATTTAGACTCCTTAACCTTTCCCTCTTCATTCTTCTTCTTAAAATAACTAGGAAAAAAAGGAAGGAAAAATAACTAGGAAGCCACAATGCACATACCAATCTATACTGCTTTTGATAAATACTAAAAGTGTGGGTGATTTTTCATAGAAAATAAAAATTTCCTGAACAATGCACAATTAACAAAGAATTAGTAAAATTGTTCTGTTATCCATAAAAATTGATGCAGATTTAAATATTTTGTAGGGGTTAGAAATTAATAAAATAATGATTCCTTTCTTTCTTATCTTAGAAGAATTCACCCTTGTTTTGTTGCCATGTTAGTGCTGCTACTTAGAAGAATATAAAGTACATTCTATATAGATTTGGAAAATTTCTGCCTTTATCAGTTAGTATACCCAACCATCCTTGGGATAGCAGATTAACATCCCTGGGACTTCCTTAGATTCCTCCAACATAAAATAATGGTCTCTGAGGACCATTCTGCCTCAAAATCTATGATCCTATAAGGAGGAAGTACTTCTGGCCCCAGTTTGTCCACATGTTAGGTAGTCTTTCAAAGGGAAATGTCTGTGTAAGGATAGTTACAAGAGAATGTAGGCATAAATCTCAGCACAGTCTTTCTAAACTCCATCAGGTAAAATCTTGGGATAAGGGAACATGGTAAGATGAATGACTTCTCCCATCCAGAACAAACTAAGTGTATCCCCCGACAGAGAATAGTTACAGATCTCTGTTAATTCAATTCAATTTCAGCAAATATTAAGAGTTAGGGATATAAAGTACATGCAACTGCTGGTAGAATGGTGGACTTAGAGAAAAGAAGGCCTGAGTTCAAATCTTGACTCAGATACTAGCATGGTGACCCTGAATGCGTAACAAGGATATAAGAGCAGCATATACTTCACAGAATTGTTGCAGAGAGCAAATGAGATGACATAAAACATTTTGCAAACTTGGAAGCATTATATAAATGCTAACTTCTTATTTTTAGGAGCCTATTTTGTATTTGCTCTCAAAGGACTTACATGTGTAAACTTCAGACAGGTAGAAATTGTAGATGGTACCTGAGAGATCAGATATTCATAGGATCACAGAGTATAAGAATTAGAAGGGGTTTTATCCCATGTACACCCACTTGGGAATCTCCTCTATGATATCCCCAAATATAATCCTTTACCTGAAGAGCAAGGATGGTAATGCCAATCCCCTGAGGCATCCCATTCTATTTTGGGGCAGTTCAAATAGTTTAGAACATTCTTAATTGGGAATTTTTTCCTTTACTTCAATCCTAAATATGCCTCCCTTTGGAATTTCTACATGTTTCCTCCATTTCTGCCCTCTAGGGCTGGCTAAAGGATTCAAGTTCTTGTCCCATAAGATAACCACTGTGGTGTGTGCTTGCAGCCAACTCCAATCACCTTGTGAGAGCTCATTGTTAAATTTTCATTGGGAGCGTTATACTTTAGAAATTAGCAAAAGCTAAAAGTCAGGACTTGAGTGGTTGTTTTTGTTGATTTTCTAGACATAAAGTTTTGGAGATAATGTTAATAACGAATATTAAATTTAAAGTGAGAGTGGCAGGGGAGAGTTAATTGTAAAAGATTTACCAGAATAACTCTAGATAACCCTTCAAATAATTGGAAAGTTCTACCATGCTTCTACCCCACTTTACCCAATTCATTTCTCTACAGCCATATTATATCAAAATGTTGCTTGATAAGGAAAGAGTAACTTTCTACTGCAAAAGATTTTATTTCATTGATGTGGGTTCTCCTTTTACTAATACAATTAAAATTTCCCCATGTTAAATTAATAGCATTTCTTGTGAGTTTCTTAGAGTTAGGATGGGAAGAGATCTTGGACATCATCTGATATTTATGATTAAAATATATTTTATCCATCTTTTTATACTCCCTCCTTTTGTTCCAGGGCTTTAAGAATTCTCCTTCCTGAAATCTTAGGTACTTTCAGTTTTTCTCTCCCCACCTTATTTTCTTCATCATTCACTCCTTTTCCCACGATTATAGTTGCATTAGAGACAATTCTCAAAGTATCTCAAAGCGTGTCAGTGTCCTCTCACCAGATAGATCTCTGCTTGCCCCAATTAACTTTTGGGTAAACAGAAATGGACCTGGTTGGATGCTATGCTCTTTCCCTCAAGCTTGTTGGAGTACTCCTTAGCTCCCTACATGGAGTGTTTCCTGGCCTTGGGATTCATCCCATTCCCTTTGTCCCTTAGTTATCTGGCTGAGCACCAGCATTTCAGAGCCTACTGGCACTGGCAGTTTAAGAGACTGTGTTGCCCAACACTGCCATTAAAGCTTTGCATCATTGGTGCTTCTAGGCTGCAGCCCTGGAAGGTTTTTGTTACAGAAGTGCTATGGCCAAAGTGGCTGTTGAGGCCCAAGCTAATTTCCAAGACCTGGAGCTTGAGTCTCTGCAATAATGGGAAGAAGAAAAGAGAATGGGCTGCAGGGGGAGGTTTTGATGTAAACCTGGGCTGTGTTCTTGTGTCTGCTACTGTGAACTCACTGGCAGTAGCATGAAAGATTGGGGAAGACTGCTGAGTGAGCCATGAAATGGGAATGCTGAGCCATAGAACTAAGAAAGAGAGGGAAAGAGTAAATGGCAGGTGCTGGTTTGTTTTTATGCTTCCTTTTGGATTCTAGGTGTCCTAGACCACCCAAACTACTGAAGTTGCTTTATTTGGGGCACATCATTTCTGTTTGGAGAGCAGTAAGAAGTCGTGGGTATTAAAGAAGACATTTAATTCATCATCTTGTTTTTCACATGACTCACACATCTTTTAACTTCATTTTGCATCAATTGAGCTAAATCTTACAGTGTTTCACTACTTTTCTTACGGTACAGTAACAGTCCCTTAATAATCATTTGGCCATTCCTCAATTTATGGGAATCTGATTTTTTTCTAGTTCTTTGCTACTAAATAAAATATTGCTATAAATAATTTTGGGGTTTATGGAACCTTTCTTTTGTCACTGACCTATCTGAGGATCTCACATAACAGATACACAACTTTAGTAATTTTCTCTTTATTTTTCTAAATTGTTTTTTTTTCAATTCACAACTTTGCCAGCATTATATTACTATACCTATCTTTACAAAAACCCTTCTAACACTGACTATATTCATTTTTGTCATCTTTACTAAGTTGGCAGAAATGCCATAAAACCTCAGAATTGTATTAATTTGTATTTCTCTTATTAGGGGAATTCTTGTATGTGGTTTTAAATTGATAATAATTTTTTTTGAGAATTTTCTTCATATTCTTTGACTGATGAATGACTTTTGGTCAGATACATTTCTTAGATGTCTATATACCTTAGATAATTGATTTAAAAAGATTTCTCCCAGTTGATTTCTTATATTTATGTATCTGTATGTATGTCATGCAAGTAGACAATATGCTTGTTAACTTGATTTGGTATGATAGACTAACAAATTATAACTCAAAAGGTATTAGAAATCATTCATTGATGAAATCCTTCAGAAGGTAATAAGTAAAATCTAATTAATATGCTATACTCAAAATATAAGTTTGCATGGTATTTAAAAATAAAAAGTAGCACTAGCACTGATGGTCAATGGCCCTGGTCCAATTCCATGCTCATACTAACATACTAACTGGATCTCCACTCTTCTGACTGTTGGTTGTCTCAGTCACTCGCTACATCTAGATCTAGTCCCAGCTATGATGCACTTCACTCTAAGCCATTTCCTAATCTGCTTCTTTAGCCTCACACTGGTGACCATTCTTTTCAGGTCTTCAATCAAATCAATATCAGCTCTGTTAATGCTCTTGGAAAGAGTGTGTCAGGCTACTCTCTATGGCTCTCCATTCATCATTCTGGTATCTTTCCACACCTAACACTAGTATATGTATGTGTGTGTATGTATATATAATATTATTAGAGTATATTAATTATACACATACATATTATACACACACATACATACATATATATGTATATATATGTATATATATATATATATATATATATATATATATATATTTGTAACTCCCCAGGCTTAGCACAGAGTTTTTGCACATAATCAGTCCTTAAATTTTTGCCATTCATTCATTTAAGCCATTTAATTCTCATGGATCTCAATTTCCTTAATTATAAATTGAGGGGGATGGTGTGTGGTATGAAGATGGGATTAACTCTTTCCTACCCATTTTTAGATTTAATCACTAGAAGTATATATAGCCCACTTATCCTTAAATGTGGCAGGTCTGTGATCCACGTGGATGATAGTGGGTGATGAATCAGAACCCAGTGAATGCCTCTTGGACAGTCCTAAACAAAGCTTTAATCTGCAATTGGTCCATGTAAAATGGAAGGAAGTCACAGGAAGCAATGAAAAGGAGTGGTCTTTAAAAATGCTGAGAACTTCCTGTGACCATGTCTTTTACCATGAACTTGACACTGGAGGATCTCTGGCAGAGGACCTTGGACTGCTTCAATTTTCCCTTAGAACTCCCATGTGGGTGAGTGAAAAAGTCCGCCTCCCTTCCCTGGCTTTCCTGGAGGTACTAGCCTCTGGAGGGGACCCTTGTCTAGGAGGAAGCTTTATAGCTAACACCTTTGATAACTGATCCTTAGGCCCTCCAGGTAGGGCTTCTGGAGTCCTGATGGAATAAAGCCAGGGCTTGAGCAATAGTCTAGCTCATTAAGGTAGATTTCTTACTCTGCCCTCTTTCTCATTTCTCTTCTTTCACACTTTCACTCTATTATATAAATAAATTGCTAAAAATATCATTTGGAATTAATTAATTCCAAATTACCAACCACACTGATAAATTTAGTCCAACCCTTTAATTTTAACCTCTTACCGTGGACTTGACAAGTTATAATAATGCACCCGGGGGGCAGCTGAGTAGCTCAGTGGATTGAGAACCAGGCCTAGTGACAGGAGGTCCTAGGTTCAAATCTGGCCTCAGCCACTTCCTAGCTGTGTGACCCTGGGCAAGTCACCTGACCCCTATTGCCTAGCCCTTACCACTCTTCTGCCTTGGAGCCAATACGCAGTATTGACTCTAAGATGGAAGTTAAGGGTTTTAAAATAATAATAATAATAATGCACCCAGATCTAAATGCTCTGGTCCTCTGGTCATTGACCTACAGAAATAAAACACTGTCAGATCAAGAAAAATGAATAAGTATCTTCTCCAAAATCAACCTAATCTAAGTCTAGGGTCTAATAAAAATCCATAAAACTAAATACCTTGAGGTAAATAAGCAGTGCATGGAGCCTGAAGTCAAGAAGACCAGAGATCAAATATGACATCAGACACTAGCTATAGGACCCTGAACAAGTTCCTTATCTTAGGTTGCCTCAGTCCATTAGAGAAGGAAATGGCAAACTACTCTAGGACCCTTCCCTGGAAAATTCCATCAATGGGATTGGGATACTATAGTCAACAGAGTCAAGAACATTTGGACACAACTGAATGACTGAATAACAACAATAACAAATACCTTGAAAAAGCCAGCTCCCTGGAAATTTTGTCTATTATATGCAATTCTAGGGAAATTAATCTCTACGGTGGAACTCTGAATGGGTCACTTATTGCAGATCCCCCCATTTGGATACCGGGTATAAAATAATTGGATCATAATAACCGAGATCATCGATTTAGAACAGGGAAGGACGTATCTAATCCAACCATCTCATTTTGCAGATAAAGGACAGGAAGCCCAGAAATGTGGCAAGAGGAAAAAGTGTTGGCAAGAGTGAAGTATAGGCACATTCAACATTTGTGTTTTTCTGCTTTTTTCCTAAGAGCTTACATTTGAACTATTCCTTTTGTTTTTGAAAATGACTTGTAACACTACATATACTGCTTTATTGTTTTTTTCTTCAAAAATCACATTCTTCATATGCTTAAGATGTTTTATTAAAAATATATGAATACTTTTCACTTTAAAAGTTTCTATATCCTTGTGTATAAATTCATTTCATACTCATTTGAAGCTCAGTGTCCCTGACTCAGCTGGAATACAGGGACTTACTAAATCCTTTTCTTCCCGGATAGTCTGTCTTGGGAATTAGGATTTCCCTTTGCTCTTTAAAGCAGAGATCTCTCCTGCATACTTTGCGAATCTCAAAACAAACAGAATAACAAAACCCTTAGCCTGGATGGCTCCACTTCTTAGTGAGTAGTCCCAAGGGGCCAGAGAATGGAAAGAAGTCCACTTAGCTAGTCTCCTTTGGAATGTATACATTAAGCAAGTTTGAGGACATGATTGAAAGTGAAGTGATGTCCAGTCTACAGGGTCTGTGCCTCCTCTCCCAGATTCCCATTTGTGCATTGGTAGGGACCAAGGAATGTCCAGAGTTGTCCTTGTCAGTGACATGTAAAGACTATAGCAAAAGCATATATTTGAAATTCATAAAAGGCTTCCTGGAGAATTCAAGGAGAATTCAGAGTAAATCTCAAATTCTTTAGTCAGTTAATGGTCCTATTTCAGCTATAAGGGCAAATAGATCATGTATCTTTCTTGGTGGTTCAGATAAGTCCTTATGAATTCATTTGCAAAGAAAAATTTTTAACTTTATGAAGTCTACTTATGTTTAATATAATCTTGCCACTTCCCCTCTTATCTTTTTATGGCCATTTTTCTAAATACCAAAACAAAAATGTGAGATAGTGAAAAGTGTTGAAGCTAGAGTCAAGTGAGACCTGAGTTTGAATCTTGCCCCTCCAACTTATTGGGTATCACATTTATTGGGATGAGAAGATCACATCCTTCTGAGTTTCACTTCCTTAGTTGTAAAATGGTAAAAAATAAAGATAAAAATATGATCCACTTAATTCATGTAAATTATTGTTTTTATTTTTTATTCATGTAGTTATATGTTCATGTAGTGTATAAATGG
Source organism: Monodelphis domestica (assembly GCF_027887165.1). Classification (NCBI taxonomy): domain Eukaryota; kingdom Metazoa; phylum Chordata; class Mammalia; order Didelphimorphia; family Didelphidae; genus Monodelphis; species Monodelphis domestica. The sequence continues at coordinate 174,564,052 of NC_077234.1, forward strand.
TGGGATTGGAGGGAGGAGGGAATCACCCTAGACTTCCTAGATATCCTAACTAACCTTCTTAGAAATAAATAATGAAATGCTACACCCAATACTTTAACCAAGTGAGAAGATCTCTTCATCCATCAATCAAAAACATTAGACTATTGTGAAAGTTTTTTAAAGCCAATAAATGAACAGGAGTGATGTTGCTGGGAAACCTATTTTGATTGGGTGAGGACTTGACCATACCCTGAGAGTGAGAGCTCACCAAAACCAAGAGTTAGTTCATAATCCAGGTGCATTTGTGTGTCTGAAGGCAGAAAGGAGCAAAGATACCCTTAAGATGTAAATTTAGTTGGAGTAAAAAACACTACCTCATCCTTGTTGGTATCATCCTACCCCTTGTTTGACCAAAGGAAGATCTAGTGGACTTCAGAGGACCTATTTATGTAGACTTTTTCTCTGGGCCCTAACATCATCTCTGAGACAATGATGACTGCTGGCAGTGTCTAAATTAGCAGCTGAGGATAAATGAGGTACAGTAAAAAAAAAGACAGATTCAAGGCACCCAGCAGAACATCAGCATCACAACTAAGGGGTATATCTTAGATTTTAGCAGTCAATAGCTGTGTTATCCCTTTGCCATACATGTTCTTGGAGCTTGAATCCACTTTCCACTAGACTTCTATATGTGCTTGTGAGAGAAAGGGTCACAGACTCTTGGGAAGAATCATTTGCACCAACTACAAAGTCATAGGAAAATAACTATCTAAAAAGTAATTGAGTCTGGCTAACTGATATCAATCAATAATCAGTTGGGGAAATATACTGGAGGAGGGGCTTGTGAAATATAGGGGGGGAAATCCCTCAGGACCAATCCTAGGGTCCTAAGTGGGTGTTGTCATAATCTGGATATTTGACTCATCAGTGTTAGTGTGGGTTGGACCAGTAGCACCAGAACATGTATGAAGTTCTTTGCAAATCTTAAAATTCCATGTCAATTTAAGTTATCTTTGTCACTGCTTCATTCTGTATTGATCAATTATATGTGTTTGTCTATATTATAGGAATGAGCTAGGAATTTAACAAATATAACTAACGAATCAAGGGAAAATAATCCATAAAAGAGGGAGAAGATAAAAGTTTGTATACAATAATGAGTATGGTACATATGTAGGACAGAAGACCAATTTGGCTATGCTAAGAGGTTTGAAATTAAGACAGCAAAAAAGTTTCTTAAATTAGATGAATATGAGACAGAATGATATCATGGATTTGTAATCAGAGAATTTAGAATCAAATCCCAGCTCTATTATTTTAAAAAATAATTGCATTAAACTTTTATTTTATGACACTTACATTTCTCACCATACCTTCCATTGCATCCAGAGAGATATCCGTATTACCAAAAAAAAAAGGAAAGCAAAAAACTTAGCAAAACTATCCAACAAACAAAAAAGTCAGACATGTAATGTTCCAGTGACCATAGTCTGTAAAGAAGGATGAGGGTTTATCACATCACTTCTTTGTGATTGAGTTTGTTCATTACAACATCACAAGACACAAATTTGATAGTTTGGTCATTGCTAATATGTTTGTTTTTATTTTTGTAGTCATTTTGTGTACTGTTTTCCTGGTTCTGCTCATTTCAGTTGGCATCAGTTCATGGAAGTCTTTCCATACTTCTTTCAAGTTTCCATGATTCCATGTTTCCATTCATTAAATTCATCATTTCTTGGAACTGACTAATATAGTTTAATATTCAAGCATTACAATTTGTTTCGCCATTCTTTATGTAATGAATACTTACTTTGTTTCCAGGTCTTTGTTACCCATTTGGATATTTGCTCTGTGTGTGACTTTAAGTAAGTCCCAACTTTAATGAACCTTAGTTTCCTCATCTATAAAATGAAAGGATGTGCCTACATGGCTTCTGGGGTCCTTTCCAGCTTAAATCTGAGATCTTATGATCCAAATAGATGGTGCATTGTTGGTCATCTAATTTTAAAACTTTTCCTTACTGTCAAAAAAGCATGAGGATCTGGCAAATACTACTTGTTCAAATTAATTTAACCAAAGCCTTCTTAGCTCAAGATGTTCAAATACTGTGTTTTGTAGTATTTGTGGAGCTTTCTGAACAGGTGGACAAATATGGCGCAGTGAAAGTTGATGAATTTAGAGTTGAAGAAGCCAACTCTGTCACTCTCTGTATGATTTTGGCCAAATCACTTTCTCTCTCAGATCCTAAATGAGATATTCAGTTCCAAAGTCTTCTTCTCAACCAGAGTCTAGACTATATCTTGAATATTCTCTCTTATTTTGCGTACCAGGAACAATGATTCTTGGGTATTAAGGTAGGCCCTAAGGAATTGCCTACATTCTCTCATATTTCTTAAGCATTGAAGCAGAAATTAATTAAATAGTATAGCCATGACCTGAAGGAGCTGCTACATGCCTGAAAGAGCATTACTGAGGCCCCTGGAATAGTTTACTCACCTGCTTAATCGGGCCCATAATTGTAATATTAGTGTAACCTATTTTAACTTACTAGGGTACAAATTCAAATTTTCTAGGCCTCCCAAGATCCCCCTCCTAACTTCCATTTTCTTTCCTTTCTCTTCAGATATCAATCTTTTAGTTTCCTAAGCTCTGCACGTTTAGTTTAAGGAAGGCAACAAGTAACTTCCTCAGGAAAAAAAATGGGAAGCAAAGAGTGAAAAAAAAGATTGAAAGAATGTACTCCAGGCTTACTGGTTTCCTCCCTGGATTTATATGAATCTATTTATTAGAGCAGTTCCAGGGTCCATGGTTGTCTAGGCTTGTCAAGGGATTTCTTTTTTCCATCAAGAGGTGCTGCCACCCAGATGCTAAATCAGAAGACTTAGGTGGGGGGAAAAGGGAGGGAGGAGAAAAAGCTTCCCAGTAAGTAAATCTCTTTAACAAAAGCCTGATTAGGAAAACATTTTAGAATTATGTTCTCAAATTTCATTTTGCCCTTTTTGGGAGGAAGAAAGATAAAAAAAAAATCTAGACTAGGAAAATTAAACTAGCTAGTTGACTCCCCACCCATTGCATTCTATTTCCTATTTTTTCTCATTTTTCTTTTAATAAAGTTTTTTTTAAATCAGGTTTTGGTGTATGAATTCTAGCATCTAAGGATAAAAAAACTCTTTTTGTTCTCACGTTTTTCTTATAAACCACAAAATGTTTACATAATTTTAGAATATGTCATCAAGGTTAGGCCCCATAAAAATATTGTACAGATAAAGTTCTTCTGTCTTCCAATTTTCAATCTGTACCCCTTTCCAATCACATAACCCGGTACGCCCCATTTCCTCCCCTTTTTTCCCCACAATGTCTTTATTATAATCTCTGGTTGCTCAGTCTATATCTCTAGGCTATATAGCATTCTACCCAATACAGGATGATAATTGGTTCAATACAAATACTTCCCAGGGATATTTGTCAGATGATAGATTTAGAGCTAAAGGACGTCATGGGATGATATGACCATAGATTTAGAGTTTAAAGGGACATCAGAGAGGTGTTTAGTTCTAGAGGCTATCTAAGTGGAGAAATTCAATTCCCACCTTCATTTTACAGATGAATAAACTGAGGACTGCTCTGGGTCACAAAGCTAGGAAATGTCAAAGGCAGGATTTGAAGTCGAGTCTTCCTAACTTTGAATATAGCACTCTGTACATTCTGGCAAACTACCTTTCAGAGCCCATCTAGTACAACTTCCTCATTTTTCAACTGAGGAATCTGAGACCCAAGGGATTAAATGATTAGTCAACACTTAGATGGACTGTGTCAAATAAGAGATTGCAACTTCAGTTCTCTGACTATAGAATTGCTGTTTTGTTTGTTTGTTTGTTTTTTTAATTTGGGTTCTGACGGTCAATGTACCATAGTGCTTCCTACTTGCATTTTCAAAGAAAAAGTTGTTTACCCAAAGGAATTAATTAATCTCTAAAAGTGATAATCAAGCAGAAATATTTCAGGGCAAGGGAAATTTCCCTCTTTTTCTCAAATTATACCATGCAGATGAGTGCCCATTCTACATATATACAAAATAAATTGCATATAAACAACTACCTCTGAGCCCACATACTTCTGGTTTTATGGATGAGAAGGTGTTATTGGACATTTTGTCTTTATTGCAACTTGTTAATACCAAATAAAAAGCAAATCTGCTATAAAAGCAGGGTCCAAATAGTAGAGCCAAAAATATTTATAACATTCATACCTGTTCCACATTTTTCATAGTGTGCTCTAAGTTATTTTCATCTAAACTATATAATTCAGTAGGAAAAATGTATTAGGCATGAGAGGACACTCACAAAATGGGTACCAAAATGCTCATAAAATAGAGCCTTTTTTCATTTTTATTAATAACTTTTGTGAAGTTATATTTAATGTCCTTTTAAAAATATTTATAAGCTGAAATCTATACTCTTTTAAATATAAGAACATTTTAAAATGTCATATTAAATTGCACCAATCAATTCTGTTCAATTACATTTGGAGATATTGATGTAGAATTCTTTCTTTTTTTAATATAATGCAACAGTTCATTACCAGTAGCATATATCAGAGAATAAATCTGTGTACTAACATTGTGGGTGGGCTGGTATGAAACATAAATTAAAACTCTTAAACCTAAATAATTAAATAAAGTCCTGAGCATATAATAGGTATTAAATTCTCGTTTGCAAGTGTCATTCATATGTTGGAGAGAAACCTATATATACATACAAATAAATTAAATCTCCTGTTTACTTAATGTTCTATGGTTCATATGTTGACAGGATGAGACAAAGATCATAGACTAAGACCACAAAATTTGGTCAGTAGGTTCACTCTTGATTCATATTCATCATAGCCAAACTAAATGGCTAGGATCCAGAATCACCAGTTGAGCCAATTTTAATTATTCTGGCTTGTGGAAACCTGGCATACACAATTTTAATTCCGCATCTAGTGTACCACCTAAAACTATTTTGGAATTCTGTAGGGGCATTTATAGTTAATGGACCTTTCTGTTATATGGAAAGCTTTCCACAATCTGGATTAAATTTATTTTTCCTGCCTTATCTCAGAGAAGCCCTTCTCACATATGTCTTGTTGAAGCCAAACCAAACTAGTGGTCATCTCATTCTTGTCCCGTCCATTTCCTTCTTCAAGTATCTATTCATGCTATTCTCCATGCTTAGATCAAACCTTTACCATCCTCCCCCCCAAAAAAAAAAAAACTATTTTGCATATCCTAAGCACATTGGCTTTCTCAATCACTTTAGCTTTTATGACTACCATATGATACTATTGACTAATACTGAGTTTATAATTTACTAAAACTTCTGGCTCTTTTTCTAATGAACTATTGGCTAATCATATATTTTTCTTGTATTTTTGAAGTTGATTTTTTTAACTCACATATGAAGATTTACATGTGTTCCTTTTTAATTTTGTCTTATTTTTTGGTATCCTTCTATTTTCCAGCACATTAGCTATCCTTACCAGTTCCAAGTTCTCTGAAAATGAGAAGTAAACCGTATATGTCTTCACCTAAAATATTGATAAGTATATTAAATAGTACAAGGACAAACATAAACTCTTCCTATATTGCACTGTATAAATATGTTCTTCCAAGTTGATATCTAATTATTAGTTACTATTCTTTGATTCCAATGTTAAAATAGCTATGAATCTGCCTTCCTGTATTAACTACAGTCTCATCTAGCCCACAGGAATCCATTATATTGACAAAAATGTATGAGGGTTTTTTTTTAATATCCTTTCATATCTAGGTAAATAAAGCATTCCACTGACATATAAGTCTAGTAACCCTGTCAAAAAAGGAAATAATGTCAGAATCACTTAAACATACCTTGACGTTCTCTAATCATCCCTATAATAGTACATTTTAGATTTCTTTCATAGTCATGCCCACTTTGATTATTATGGCTTGTAGAAAACAGGCTGACTGAATTTTACTTAGAAATCTATAGCAGCATTTATAATTAATGGTTTAGGAGTTAAACCAAATAATTAAAAAAAAAGAATGGGACATTTCAAAAGTTTATGCTCTTCTCTCTCTCTTTTTGAAAACTAGAATATTTGTTCTTTTTTCAAATCTTATCCATTCTCCATAATGTTTCAAGAAACCACTGATAGTGGCTCAGCAAGTATATCTGTCACTTTTTAATATCCTAAGATGTAACTCATTATGATCTGGCAATTCAGTATTATGCTATATGATACTTAAAAAACATTTCTTTTTCTTTCAGAATAGGAGGTACTAAAAAGTAAAAAAAAATTAATAATTTTATTTTTTTTATTTTTTTCCATTTGAACAAGTTTATTTAGTCAATTTAGAACATTATTCTTTGGTTACAATAATCACATTATTTCCCTCCCTCCCCTCCATCTACTCTTCCCGCAGCCAATGAGTAATTTCATTGGGCATTACATGTATCCTTGATCAGAACCTATTTCCATGTTTTTGTTTACACTAGGATGTTCATTTAGAGTCTACATCCCCAGCCAGATCCCTTCGACCCTTGTATTTTTAATAATTTTAAAAGATAATTATTTCTCTGTTATAATCAAATTTTCATTCTTGACAGTTCTCCATCCCATTTTTCCAGTGGAACCATAGCAATATGCCTTGATAAGTTGATAGAAATTTCTACAGTAAGAATCAAGTATGCACTAGAAGCAGACTCATCATGGTAATGGAACTTCTTGATGACCCAACAGATATAAAGATAAAGATTCTAATCAATCCTTTTGCAAAATGTGATTTATAATTACAAACTCACTGTCCTCTGGGCTCTATATGTACTTATAAGAGAATGTTCCACAGATTTCTAGAGGAACAGATGAGCGATATTTAATAACAACTATTATTATTGTATTGCCATAGTAAATAGCCCTTCCTAAAAGCTACTTAAAACTGACTAACTAAATAAATTTTCAACTGACAATCATGGGTGGAAGCAAACAAGTGAGGGCTTGAGCTATTAGCAAATCATCCTAATTTCTCATGGGTACCACTAAAGCACTCAGGGGTAGATGTTGCCAAGTTCAAAGGACCCAACCTAATAGTGGGAGTTAGGATAAGTCTCCTGAGATGTTACATTGGCCAGAAAAATACAAACTCCTTGGATTCAGGGACGATATCTTGTTCCAGCTTTTCATCAGCATTATCTTGCATACAGTGAAATTTTTAAATATATCCGTGAAAATAGTGATATGTATATTTCCTCTAATAATGCCCATTCTGGCCCATTCAAGCCCACCCATTTGATATAAGAGAAGTCCTTATTGAGGTAAGTTCTTTATAATATGCACTGAGGAAAGCAAAGTGAATAATTTTGATTATATAAAATTTAAAGTTTTTGATAGAAACAAAACCAATACAGGCAACATTAGAAGGAAAGCAGGAAACTGAGGGAAATTGTTTTACAAATTTCTCTGATAAAATTCTCATTTGTCATCTACCTAGGGAACTGAGCCAAATTCATAAAAATAACAGTCATTTCCCAAGCAATAAAGATCAAAAGATACAAATAGACACATAATTTCCTCTGAGATAAGCTGAACTTTTCCCTCCCTTAAATCCATTTGACACATAAATCAAGACCACTCTGTGATGTCACTGATTCTTTTCAAAAATGAAAACCAAACAACAATAGCAACAATAAATATGTGGTTTTCAGAAGAAATCAAAGTTATCAAAAGTCACTTAAAATGTGCTCCAAATCAGAAATGAAGATTAAAGAAATTCTTAGGTACCATCTTATATGTATCAGATTGATTAATGTCAGAAATGGAAAATGATAAATGTTGGAGGTGATGTGGAAAAATAGAGACACTAATACACTGTTGGTGGAATTGAGAACTGGCCCAATCATTCTGTAGAACAATTTGGAACTATACCCAAAAGGCCACAAAACTGTTCATATTCTTTGACCCAATTATACCACTACTTTCATCCCAAAATGAAATCAAAAGTGGGGGATGAGGGAAAGACATAGGACCTATATGCACAAAAGTATTTAAGGCAGCAATTTTTGTGGTGGCAAAGAATTGGAAATTGAGGGGATGTCCATCAATTCTGGAATGACTGAATAAGTTGTGATGCATGATTCTATTGGAATAGTACTGTGCTATAAGAAATGATGAATATGATTGTTTTCACCTGAGAAGACCTTGGTAAATGATACAAAACACATCCTTAAAATAATTATTAAAAATAAATTCAATTAGGGAGGGAGGGCACTTGTTCCCATTGGCAGAGATTCTGAAGCCACATTTACCTCTTACCATGGATACCATAGAGTTCACCTGGAATGCCATTACGTTATGCTGCGAAGTGGATGTAGGAATCATGCTGACCAGAAACTTCCTATTTTAATTAATTATTCCTCCTAAACAGGTACTACATTCAATTGTTTCTACACTATGAAGGACTGTTGTTTCTGCCAGGGGTCTCAAAATGTCAGCATCCTGAGATGAAGCCAGTCACCCTGTTCCAGTTATAGTTCTGCATAGAGGTCTCAGCAATATAATCCTGCCACCAACAAATGATATCCAAGGGTTTAACTCGGATTTCATAAATTCTTCTACTTTTATTCATAGCGATCTTCTAATGGTATCTTTTTTTCTGCTTATAATTGTATCACACTACCAAATATGGCACTTGGGCAATTGGTTTTTGCATGTATGTGTGCAAGATTACTTAAGCCCTTCCTGACCATTTATAGGCAAATTTAAGCTATCCATAAAAGTGTTTCAACTATATAGAGAGGGAATAGTTCTCCATAGTCGAAACCAACTGATAGGCCATGGAGAAGTCATTTAACTTCTTCAGTTTCCTCTTTATAATAGCCCACAGGACTGTTCTGAAGTTCAATAATATATATTAATAGTTCAGGAAACTCTCAAATGAATGAATGAACAAATGAAAAAGAATTTGTTAAATGCTTATTATGTGAAAAACATCATGTGCAGTGTGAGAGATACAAATAGATGAAGCATCATGTTCATATTCTCTTGTAAATGTCAACTATAATAATAACAATAATAATATTGTTATAATTATTGTAATAATGAGACCATACAGCATATAAATCATTTTTGGTGGAGTTTATTAAAGTTAATTTCAGTGGCAAGGATTTCTGTGCTACAGCAATATATAGAACATCAATATTCTGTTTTGTTCTGGCATTAGGCTTTACATAAATAGATTACTGTACAAATGGATATCTTCTTCCTTCCTTCCTTTCTTTCTTCTTTTTCTGTGTAATAATACTCCCCACAAAGTCTTTGGCTCCAAAATCTAAAGACTTTGGAGCCAAAATAAGCAGACTCAGTATCATTTTAGTGTGTCATTCCCACCCAAATGGAAATTTCATAGCATTTAAGCCAAAGGTCCTAAATACCTATGTGGGGAGTATGAATTCAAGATCATTAAGACCTAAAACAAGACTCAACAAAAGAAATGACGCTTTTTTTAACCTTAATATTTATTTAACATTGCCATTAATCCTTTCCAGTTTCAGCTCCAGCTGCTGAACCAAGCTGATTAGGGGTGGCGTGCAGCATCTCTTCCTTGCTTGGCTGCCTTGGCAGTCATGCACCTTTAGCAGAATAACCATCAGGATTCCTTTCTTTGGGAAATGGGGTTTTTCTGAGTGCCCTGATAATTTGTGACTCAAGCTACAGAATAGATGAGCAGGGGATGCTCACGAACAACCACTTTAACAGCATCCCACCTGTCACTTTGCAATTGAGTGGTGAAGAAAAAACAGTGGGGTGACTTCCAGTGTAATTAAGTGGCAGTGCCACTGGGTCAAACAGCATCATCCACTCCAGCCAAGACTATTTGGAATCCTTATGTGGCGATTTATAGCTGTGTTTCCTAGCCAACCACCAGGAACACAGCCTATCTTAATTTAGCCAGGCCATGGTCCCTAAAAGCTAATCCGCATCTCCTTAATTATATCTATTCATTTTGGAAATATCGCGCTTTCTCAGGATGCACTCCACAAATTACATTAGTTGAAGTCATGATTGTCTGTTTATTTGGAGTTTCCATGAATTTTGGCTTCCTACAGTCCCCTCTAGGACAGTGGTTCTCGCCATTAGCTACAATGGAGTTATCACCGGAAAACATGACAAAATCACCTCCTTCTGTGACTTGCCCATTTTTACCATCTAATGTTTAAAACATGAGCTTTAGAAAGTGCACTTCAGCTCTTGGAGGCATTTTATAAAACCATAGGAATGATCCAACTTTACCGGAGGCCTCCACCGTTAAACTATTTGACCTGATTTATCTTACATTCTACCTCCAAAAGGGAGGCACTGTAGCCATAAATAGCTGCTGCACACTTATAACCACCAAACCTAAAAAACTCTTTTTTTAATTATACATAATGGCATCAACTGGCATCTGCATATATTGAATGATTGATTACTATCTAATTGGCCAGCAGAGGGGTGGGATTCCAATAAAGTTGTACACGATGATTTCTTCCATTACCACATAATCCAATCATTGATTTCATTGTTTATTTTAAGAATGGAAATAATAAATGATAAGATAAACGTTTTCTAAACTCTACTAGGTAGAGGCCAGTGGAAAATGGTGTGTGCATCTTTCAGAAAAAAAAAAGATTTTCCCTACAAAAATTTCCAATAATATAAACTTTTTTGTTTTCTTTTATTTTTAGTAATCCTAAATTTGGGTCACACAATAAACTACTAGTGCTTCATGTGGTTTTTTTTGTTTGTTTTTTCCTGTAAAAGTTGTTCCTCTGGGTGGAAAGAATATTGGCTTTTTTTTAACCCTTACCTTTCATCTTGGAATCAATATTAAGTAATGGTTCCAAAGCAGAATACTGGTAAGGGCTAGACAATGAGGATTAAGTGACTTGTCAAGAGTTGCACAGCCAAGAAGTGTCTGAGGTTCTATTTGAACATACCCTTCTATCTCTAGTCCTGGCTCTCAACCCACTAAGTCACTTAGCTGTCCCCAAGAATATTGGGTTTCGAGTATAAAGATGTGAATCGAAGTTACAGTTCTTCCACCTAGGTCAGAATTCAGAAGGGCCTCTCTGGACCCTAACTTTCTCATATTTTGATAATTGTTGAAGATTCTAATATCCTTTTCCATTCTCATACCACTTTCAGTTCTCTCTTACTCCACTAACTATTCTATTGCCAGCTCTTTCCTTTTCTTTCTCCACAACATTTTTGGATGCATCTGCTTCTTGCCACTCAAACAGCCGGCACCCTAGCTTAGATTCTCATCCCATCTCACTTGGATTATTGTGTTAGCCTCTTAATGTTATGTGTTCCTCAACTCTCTCCCCTCTCCAATCCATCTTCCAAATAGTTGCCAAAGTGAGTTTCTTAAAGTGTAAGTTTGAACGTATTACTCCCCTTCTAAAAAAATGTAGCTCCTTATTACCTGTAAAATAAAGTATAAATGTAGTTATTTGGTATATTAAAAAATAAAAATATGAATAATAACTTCATCCCTTCTTACATTCTAGTATTCCTGCACATTTCTACCCTCCACACTTTTTGTAGTCCAGCCATATTGATTTCATTTCCATTCCTTATATACAATATTCCCTATCCCATCGCCATGTCCACTATTTTTTTAATTCTCCTTTTTTAAAAGATCTACCCTCTCAGAATTTCCAGCTTTCTTCAGAACTCAGCTCAACAGCATCTTCTGAGTCATTCCCTAGTTCTCCCAGCTTCTAGATAGAGATGATCAATATGGATATATATGTAAAACTTGACCATACATAGCTTGTTTGAATGTGTCTTTCTCCATGAGACTGTGAGCTTCTTGAGGGTAGGAACTATCCATGTCTTTCTTTGTATTTGCAGTATAGAACACAGAGCCTGGCACAGGGCAAGCACGTTAAACATGCTTCTTGATTTGACTTGTGGCTTTTTATTGTTTTTTTTTACTCTATGATTCTATAAAGATATGAAAATTACAGGATGCCTAAAAATAAATATGAACAATTATTTCAAAGAATTATCCATAGATATAGCAAAAATAAGGATAATAGTGCTTACCTCATATGGCTCTTGTGAGAATCACATGAGATGATACATGTAAAGTTCTTTACAAAGCTTTGTATTAGATTTGCTAGTTATTATATAGAAACTCTTATTTATATATAAGGAAACTGAGGCATGAACATTACGTGACTTGCCCACAGCCATAAAGTTAGCCATTTTCAGAGCTAGAATTGGAACCCAAGTCTCTTTTTTTTTAAGTATATCACATTGCTCTTGCCTAAAGGTAGCCCTCAAAACTTCACTGTTCCTCATCTACAAGAAGAGAAAGAGCTTGGAAGTGGTATCAGACTAAAAGGTATTAAGGATAAAATATTTGAAAATCAAATCTTTCCCCATCCAAGAATGAAGGGAAGTTCCTGAGCCCAGTGACATTCAGAAGCTCCAAGCAATGCAGAAGCAGAAAGGGTTGCCCAGGAGGCAGTGGAGTCCCCCTCACTGGAGACCTTGAAGTTACTACCTGATCATTTCAGAAAGGTGAATTATAATGGATGGGCCTTTCCTGAGTGGGTGAGACTAGATAACCACTAAAGTACTTTCCAACTCTAAAGACTGAATCCCTGAGAACAATCAGGTAGCATTTTTTATAGCTGATGAGTGCCTCAGATTGAGTTTTATCCTGTGGCTGGCTGGCTGGCTGCTGCCTTTGGTTCTAATGTGACAGAATCATTTTCATTGTAGAGCTCACCTTAATGTCACATTGACTTTCAGGCGTATTCATGTCACTTTCACATATCGCTTTCACTTCTAGCTCTGCTGTCCGAACTCTTTGGCCTACAAAGGCTCTGATATCTCATCGTTGGGTAAATTAGAGGGCACGCTAATTATACGTGGATGCAAGCTCCCTTTCCTTTAGCGATGACCCCTGAAGCTGGACTAGACTGCAGCCTCTCAGGGATACTCACATGCCCCAGAAAGGAGGGAGGGAGTAGACTGCTCCTGTTGTTTCCAGCTTCACTTGTCCATATTTATCTCTCCTGGTGCTCTTTGTTTTTCCCTGACAGTCTAACTTAGAAGAAAGAGCCATATGTCAAGAAAATTTCATTGTAACTAACCCTGAGGATGTTCAGTGCTTTTGCAATCACTCCAATAACATCAAAAGAAGTCCTGGGGATGATGGTTTCCATTGGCGCATTGCTGTTTTCATCCCTTCGCCCTATAATATCTGCCTCGGATCCTTCACCTTCCCCTCACCTCCCTCATGAAGGATGCATAGTTTGGCAGTGAGGCTGATGCTATTCCCCCTTCGACTCAATTACCCTCCTGCTGACCCACTGCAACTTCCCCATGATTGTCGATGATTTATTTTTCATAAGCCAAACAACACATTAGGCTGCGGACCATAGTCCTACTGCAGACCTCTTCATTTCCTCCCATATTTTGTTTTTTCCTAAACAGCACAAGAAATGGAAATTATGACAGAACTACCTCTTAGGAAGACATTGCTTGCAAGTGATTGTTTTCTCCCCACCCAGGGCCCTTTCCTTCCCAAACTTTCCAAAGTCTTCCTCAAACATTAAACTAGGCAAAGCACACAGACACACTGGGAACACACTTTTAGAATTATGAGTGATATTCCAAGTATCAACCCGAAATGTCACATTTTAATCCCAAAGCTAATTTAAAAACTACCTTGGAACTATTCCCCAAACCAGACTAAAGAGCCCTTCTTCACCCCTTCCCCAAATATAGCCATAGGCATTTATAGCAACCCATGACTTTTGACCTTCCATTTTGCATTCACTTCGAGAATCTTAGTACAATTCACAATTCTCACTTAGCTGTTGCTTGCAAGAAGCCTTTTTGGTGGAAGCTAAAATACACTAAATATGTCATCATTACTGTCTCACAAAACACGATTTTTACCATCAAGCTGGGGATAAATTAGAGCAGTTCACACCTAAAGAAAACAATGCTTACCCACCCTCCCAATCTCCTTTCCCCCACTCTTCATGATGCTGTTTGTCATTTCCAAATTCACTATGGATTCTCACTGAATACTTTGAATTCAAATCTCTGGATAAATTATCCACTGGTTTTCATGTTTGTGGCTCTCCCAAAACAATAAAACAAAAATGTTTGTTGTCCATAAAGAACAGCTGCAAGAAGTGTGTGGGAGTGATAATTGGATGACACCCAGGGAAAAAAAAGGGGGGTTTTCATGAAGTGTGTGTGCGCAATGAATGTCTTGTGGGAAGGCAACCCAGTAGCACACAGGACCGAATCCAACATGTTGACTGGCAGAGACCCAGTGGCCTGTTTCACACTCAGTTTCAGTTTTGTCAGTTTAGGCATCACTGTCTGATATAAACCACAGTGCCAAGGTCATCGGGTTACAGCTGTGCCATGTTCCCATTGGCCGCCGCCATTACACACTGGAAGCCAGTTCTCTAATTTCTCATCACTCAAACAGCTGTAATGGGCCTAAGGGGGAAATGTGTTTCAGCATCCAAATGGGCCACCAAGAGAGAAAGGGCCAATCACCTTTAACCCGACATGGGCCATTTTAACAGTTGCCCTTTGAGCCAGTGAATACTTGGTGATCACCTCTACTGACAGCTGTCATGACACAGCCTCAGGCATAAACATGGATTGTCATGAAAGGAGCTCCACAGAATGTTTGATCCTCTTATCCTGATCATTCAGTACTCCCAGGATTCCTCACTGACAATGGCAGAACTTGGAGAGGCTGATGGACAAAGAGTTAGTCTTATCCTCAGTGAAGACGGTGTCTGGTTTGATCTTTCCTTTAAGAAAAAGTTGATAAGTTTAACTTTAGCGTGATAGGCTATGTGTTATTTTTTTTTAACTTTCTGGCATCAGGAAATGACTATTTATATTTTAAAATTTACACCAAGGCAAAGCACCGGGATATGTAGGGGTTTTGTTTTCTTTGCTATCTTAAGATAATGATTTTCCAAATTAATTTGGCCAACAAGGATTTCTGGGCCCAAAATATGTCGACATAAACCATAAATACTGTACCACTGGCATGAGAGAGAAAGAGAGAGAGAGAGAGAGAGAGAGAGATACAAAATATTTCTGTAATCAAAAGATCATATATTTTGAACTAGAAAAAACCTTAGTCTAAAAAGCCTATTTAATTGATGATGAAACAGAGCTCCAGAAAGGTGAAATAACTTACACAAAGTCACACAGGTAATCAATGAAGAGTAAGGATTTAAACCCAGGGCTTCTGATTCCAAATGCAGTTCTCTTGCCAATAAAATATGTTGTCTCCATATAAAGGCTGTTTGGGAAAATGTTGGAGTAACACAGAGGAAATTAAACCTACTTTTCATGATGGAAACATTTCCATATATAAAAATATTTATAAAAAATTCCAAATTATATATTTTAGAAAGAAAATTATTTCTAGTATAGATGCTTTCTCACGAAATTGCTATTCACATCACAAAGAACTCCAGGGTTTCACAATATACAGTCTGGGAAATCCTGCCTAGGGCTGCTCATTTCCAAAGCTGATGGGAATTGTAAACCCAGGTCTTTGGTAGTAAAGAAATATATATATACGTGTATATATATATATATATATATTATTCTGGAATGATTTTTGAGTCAAGTTCTGGAAACAACACTGATAATATCATAAAGGGAAATGCATATAGTCACTATAAGAAATTTTAAAAAAAGAAGATTCATGCTAATGGATATAATTTGACGAACATAGAAATGCTAATTTTTTTTTTTATCCAGGAAACTTCTGATGAATTTTTCTCTATAAACTAAGGATAAATATCCTGTAATGAGTCTTCCATGTTCACATGCCAGCTATTGGCCAATGAGGCAGAGACTTATAAAGGGGTGCCAACATGGAACCAGTGTGTCTTCCCATTAACATAACATTCTCCAAGTTGGATCAAAGGTCGTGACTTGAAAAGTTCAGATTCATGTGTTCACACAAACACTATTTTAACATACGGAGAGTTGAGGAGCTCATTACTATTATTCTGAACTTCTGGAGACTGTCTTTTGCTTTTCCTTGCATCCTCAGAACTTAGCACAATGGCTGTCACATAGTAGACACTTATAAATGCTTGTTGACTATATATCTCAGTGTCCATGGAAGTCTACAGTTGTGTAGCAGATCTCAAGTTCCATCTCCAGGGACTGCATCAGAGTACTACTATAGCTGATGTGACTTTTTCTTTCAATATCTAAAAGGAAATTAAAAAAAAAAAGAACCAAACACTGAATTTGGCCCAGAGGCCTGGGCTAACTTGTTGAAGTTGGACAAAATATTTGAATCGAGGCCTATACTGGAATTTTTAGAAAACCTAAGTATCACAAATATAAAGATGCTACAGAAATAGGTATGTGTTAAAGTTTTATAATATATTTAACAAAAGTATTTTTACTTAATCAAATATATAAAAATAACTTTGAGCTTGATGTAGATGAAGGCAATTTGACAAATATTCACTTTTCCCTTTTTCTGTGACTTGCTATTAACAGATTTTTATATGTATCCTTCTAATATAAAAAATGTCCTGAGCTCTTCCAACCATCTGGTATAAAGTGACACATGGATGGCAAACTGCTATTTTAAGCACTGAATGTATTATCTATAACCAAGCATGATTATATCCTGCATTGTTAATTTCCTGCTGCGTTAGTGTAATTCTGGTATTTCCTTAGTAATGTACAACTCTACAGTATCTCGCAATCAGGCCACATACATGAAAAAACCTTCAAAATTCAAAATTCCTTTAATGGTAGTTTAAATATATTATTCTGGTGACTGGATGAGGAAATGAATTCTTAGGAAAGCTAGTAAACCATTATCTGTGACTGTAACCTATGCAGTCATTTAGTTGTTTCAAGAAAAGCAAGGAAAAGCTTATCCAAAATTAGAATTTCTCCTCATTAAGCATCATGTGATGGGATAAAGGCATTTCTGCTCATAGCTCCTCTCTGCCCAATTTTAAAGGCACAGCATTTTTATTACACTTTGTAAATAGGATAAATCTTCTGCATGATTTACAGTGTGGTCAGCCAAGAACCAGATGCTGAATTTGTTTATTTCAGAGTGCATTGGACCATGGAGGTTCAGTCCAAATAAGGTGTTCATTTTGCAAACCAAGCTCTAATGGGCTTGTGTAGACTTGGGAAAAGGTAAGAAAATCTCCTTATTTTTTAGAAGTCATCTGACTGTAGCTGCTGGGCTGGCTCCTAATGATAGATGTGGTGGTGACAGCTTCTATCCTATTTCAATGGTTTTAAGAGAAATGGATCTAACTAGGGGGAGATGGAGTGGCCAAGATTTGGAGGGATTCTTTTTCTTTTCTCATCTTAATCCACTCTGTGTGGCCTTTTTCAGCCTGCCTTAAGACACAAGTGAAAGTGATTTATGTTTCTTCATGCCCTGGCTCAAGCACAAATAATAGCATGCATCATTTTGGAGCAAATTTACCAGTGGAACCTTTTCCCCAAGTTATAGGTGGATATCTTACATTAAACATTAAAAGAAAAGGAATTGGTTATGAGTATTATTAATTATTATTTTTAATCTAGCATCCATTAAGATATGTCTCTACTGAATGCCCAACCCAGCACTGTATTAAGTTCTTAACGGTATACAGAAAATTCAACATGGTCCCTGCTCTCAAGGAGGGTAGACTTAAAATAAAGTCATTTCATAAAGCTTCCCTTGGAACCACTGTCAAAGAATATCTCAAAGATATTTTTGTATCAGCATTCTAGAGTGAAGCTATATAACTAATATAGCTGTGCTACTCCCACTTTATGAAGACAAGTCACAATACTTTAGTATTCCATTGGTTCCACGATCTCACTTATATGTGCATTCCCTCCAATAATGCATATCATGATGCATCCATGACTGTTCTTCTACATGTCCTTTCATAATTTTGCCACAAGATGTCCACCCAACCTACTTGGAGGTTCCCTCATTTTCTGCTAATAGTATAGAAATAAATTGGTCATCCATTGGTGGTCCATCATTGACACTATGTGACTGGCTCTTTTTTCTGCTTATACAATATTTTTCATGGCATCATTCACACTTCTTTGAAAACTCCCATTTATAACATGCTTAGGACAGCTCAAGCCCACCATGCTAGGTGATGTTCACCTTCAGTTCTTCAGAAGATTTCCCATTCCATGAATCACACCTGCATATCACCAGTAGAATATTTGTGAAGAAAGATGAGCCTTGATTTCAAGAAGCTCCTGGTCATTAAAATAACCATGCGATCAAAGGGCGATAAAAGAATGTCTACCCTTTGATTCAGCCATAGCACTGCTCGGTCTGTACCCCAAAGAGATAATGGACAAAAAGACTTGTACAAAAATATTCATAGCTGCGCTCTTTGTGGTGGCCAAAAATTGGAAAATGAAGGGATGCCCATCAATTGGGGAATGGCTGAACAAATTGTGGTATATGTTGGTGATGGAATACTATTGAGCTAAAAGGAATAATAAAGTGGAGGAATTCCATGGAGACTGGAACGACCTCCAGGAAGTGATGCAGAGCGAGAGGAGCAGAACCAGGAGAACATTGTACACAGAGACAAACACACTGTGATATAATCGAACGTAATGGACTTCTCCATTAGTGGTGGTGTAATGTCCCTGAACAATCTGCAGGGATCTAGGAGAAAAAACACTATCCATAAGCAAAGGACAAACTATGGGAGTAGAAACACCGAGGAAAAGCAACTGCCTGACTACAGCGGATGAGGGGACATGACAGAGGAGAGACTCTAAATGAACACTCTAATGCAAATATTAACAACATGGCAATGGGTTCGAATCAAGAACACATGTGATACCCAGTGGAATCACGCGTCGGCTACAGGGGGTGGAGGGAGGAAAAAAAATGATCTTTGTCTTTAATGAATAATGCATGGAAATGATCAAATAAAATACTATAAAATTAAAAAAAAATAACCATGCGATATCCCAAGGATAACATAGCCATGTGACCACTTCCTTATTATTTCTGGTCCTTAGGTATTCCTCATCCAATTGGTTCTTCATAAATGAACAATTGGTCCATACTCTTCTGAATGAGTAGAGATCTCATTTGAAAGAGCTTAAAGACTTAGCAGAGCACCCTGGAAACTCTACCATATCGCCCACAAACAAAAGCATCTGAAAGACCTCACCATCTCTAGTAAATCCCTCTTCAATTTGGACTTTGCTTTGGATCTCCACCATAGCAGTGGCAAAAACAGGTTCTTTCCTTATTTAATAATGATAGTCAGAAAGTGGCACAAAATAGTTATTTCTGTAGTCATCTTTCAAAAGGTCATATGATTTAAATATATGCAATGAAGATAGCTTATTGAAGGAAAACCTTTAAGACCAAATTTTTGTTTCACTGAATCAGATGCCTTTAATTTTCAATAAGCAATGAATATAGTGAGTGATCTGTCATAATTTCTTCACCTTTCAGTCATTTACATTGTGAAACAATGGCTTACTGGGAAAGTCTACCCATTTCACTCTAAGCCTCTCATTAAAAATGTCCCTGATGCATGTGCATAATATAAGCTGGAAAAATGTGTATGTGTATATACACTTAAATTATATACATAAAAAACATAAAACCATTCATTTTTCTCTACAGGCAAAAATCATGCAGGAACAATCTAAGAAGATTTAAAAACAAAATGATTATATACCCAATCATACCCTAGAGATGCTAAATTCTAATACTATATCCTCTAAGTGTTTTTAGAATCAATTATCAGAAATAGGTTACAGATGAGGAAAATTAACTAGCATAATTCTTTGGGCACAATGAGTTTTATTTTAATCGATTAAATGAATTAATTATGTGGAGAGAAGGATCAATACAGTCTGAGCTATCCCAAGTTAATAGTCAAATGGCTTTGGCTAGTCATATCCCTTGACTCACATCATAACAAAAGATGTATGAATATTTTGCAAAAAAAAAGATAAAAACAGTCTTGCGGTTCTGCCAATTTTATTCTTCCATTGCCCAGTCATCACCTACTGTGTGATATATAACTGGCTTGAGAGATATGGGGGGAGGAGAGTCTAATTATGGAAAAGTTAATGATGCAAAAAATAATTACTCCAGAGCCTTTTTCTTTGTGTGGTTTCTATTTCATGGTTTTATTAAAAAGAATGTGACATTTATCACAGTCAGATCAAAATTCCTTCAAGATGATAGAAACATAACACAACTTGACATGAAAGAATTGAGTTAGTCAAGTCCATTCATAGCAGCACTGCCAAGCTAATTTTCCTTTCACATGCCTTCCACGGCTTTCTTCTTGTTCAGAAATGTCAAACCTCTTGCTACCTTTAAGGACCTTTAGGATTCACTTCTTTCTTCACTGTCTTTCCTCATCTCCTCCTACCAGCATTCTTCTTCCAAAACCCCAGTGAATGATTTTTTTCTGTTCAGTCTCTCCCTGAATCTGTTCTCATCCAGTTGAAACTCAAACCACTTTATAATCCCCCATAGTTGGAAACAGCTTGTAACCAGAAAACTCCAAGGTCATTTTTCTACTTGAAATCCTCCTAGAAATTCATTTCCTTCCCCAAAAGTTTAAAGTTAATACTGCTTCCTTTTTTCTGGAATCATCTTTGTTTCTTTCATTTCCTTTGTTTCTTTAATTACCTTTCCTCTGAGCTCAAATTCCTAAGGCCCTACATAACTATGAATCTTAGTAAAAATGGTTTAAGGACTATAAGCTCCAGTTATAAGATGATTACTGCAAAGAAAGAGGAAAAAATACCCGGGTCAGTGACTTGGGAGTCCAACAGTAAAGTTCTTTCCTAGAATTTTCAAGACATTTCTGCCCCAATTGATGGTATTCTACTGCCAATTCATCTGATCTTATTAACCTCCTCTAGAAGAGTTCCTTCTGTTGATCAGGAGATTGGCTTCTTGGTACTTCAAATAGCATCAGAGAAAATTGTGATCTCGGATTTAGTTGTCAATATTACCTTCCATGGTGGAGCATTTCTTTATAGTGATTACAGCAAATTGGATAAACTATATATACATGTGTATTCATATTGATAGATATATGTAGATAATATGTGTGTGTATTTATCCATATATATGTTTGTGTGTCTCTTCCCCTGGTCTGCATTTTCATTTTAAAAACAGAGGAAGAAATGAGTTTAAAGTTAATCAGGAAATATCAAATATATCTGTAGAAAGTAATTTTCTGGGTGAAAATCACTGAATCCTCAATCTAGAGCTAAAATGCATCTACTTCAGCCTCTTTATTTTAAATATTATGAAACTGAGGCCAAGAGAGAGCATTTCATAGATGTAAATAATGTTCATTGATTATGTGCCTGTGATCAGAGAGATGATTAATGATAGTCATAACCTGAACCCCGATCCACTGATGTCAGAATCAATGCACTTTCTTCTCACCCAGGAGTAAGCACTAGAACAGGCATCTAAAAAAGCGTAGAATCTTCTCTCCTAAAGGGGCTTTGTTCTCCTTATAGATAAAATGTATCTCTATACCATTTCAGACCTATATCTCAAACTCTTTCCAACCATAGCATATTGGACCCCCGATGATACTTGACCACTTCTATCCTCAGGTTCTAAAGGAAACCCTAAGAAATTATTCAGTTTGTTCTTTGCTTATATATATATATATATATATATATATATATATATATATATATATATATATTTAAGTATTGTTGCTCATGAGTCCTCATTAGGCATTCTTTCCATTGTTTATCAGCCAGATAGATAGATAAATAGATGGATGGATGGGTGGATGGATAGAGAGAGAGAGAGAGAGATAATATCTAATAATACACATCTAATAGATGCGTATATGCATATATACACATGTATGAACACAGACACTATGTATAAATGCATATACAGAGATTAATATTTACCCATCAACATTGTGACATATATGTGCATATAGGTGTGTACATAGATGTATACAAACATTCACATGGGTGAGAGTATTTATGAATGATTTACTGAGCTATACAACCAATGTTAGGAGGTCATGAAGCCAATCTCTGAAACTATAAAAGGCAATTTTCTCCTTATATGCAATATATTTCAACTACCCTTTTCTTTAAAAAATCTTCAAAGGAAAAAAATAACACATTTATATAGAACTTTAAAGTTTGCAAATTGCTACATATGCTACAGCTTTTCTTTATAATGTGTTTTATTTTACTGTCTCACAACTTGGTAGCATGTAAAGAATCTGTATATTTACATATAAAAGTAATTATAAGTTCAAGTAACTTGAGTTGGAAGAAGTTTCCCACAGGTGCTCTATGTATGTTTAGTCATTTTCAGTCGATCTAACTCTTTGTGACCCCATTTGGGTTTTGTTTTGGTTTGGTTTTTGGCAAAGATACTGAAGTGATTTTCCATTTTCTTCTCCAGTTCATTTTATAGATAAGGAAACTGAAACACAGTTCAATGACTTGCCCAGGGTCACACAGCTAAGTGTGCCCAGGGTCACACAGCTAAGCTCAGGT
Organism: Monodelphis domestica; assembly: GCF_027887165.1. Taxonomy (NCBI): domain Eukaryota; kingdom Metazoa; phylum Chordata; class Mammalia; order Didelphimorphia; family Didelphidae; genus Monodelphis; species Monodelphis domestica. The sequence goes on from NC_077234.1 coordinate 174,586,645, forward strand.
ACCCATAAACTGAATGATTTAATAACTAAAAGACTCAAGATGGAAAAGTATTACTATTTTGAAAAAGGGAAAGATATAACTCATAAACTGAATTTCTATAAGGTTGTTGCCTTCCTACATAATTCTAGATAGGATTTTGCTCTTTGAGCACTTAAAAAGAGGAGCACCTATTACTGTAAGTGAGAAAAAGTTCAAGTCCAACCCCTCTTTTTACAAAGAAAGAAACTGAGGCACCAAGATTTTAAATACTCAGAGCCATAAAATAAGTGACAGGGTCAGTCTAGAACCAGAATTTAAATGTCTCCAAATTTCTATCCAGAGCTTTTTATACTATGCTTTCTGATCCCCCCCCCATCATTAGATTATATTCTTAGGGGGAAAAACTAGTTTTTAGAAGCTGCTTCTGAAACTCAACATAACAGCTACCAACTTCGAATACAGACTGAATTTTAATTGTGCTCTATAACAGTACTTCTCAAAATCAGGTCTAGGGACTGCTAGGAGTCCCTAAGTCACTTTCAGGGAGCCTCTGAGCTCAAAATGATTTTCATAATAATGCTAATTAATTTCTAATACAGTTAATACCAATAGATATAACTGACATACAGTGCTATTATGGAATTCTTTTTTTCTAATAACTAACAGTAAATAATTCGTTTTCCATCTCAATTCATTTTTCCATTTCTACCTATTTTATTGTTTTTCTGAAGACAAGTAAAGAACTGTTTTTCATTCATATGTTTTGACTCCATATGCTAAGCAAGCTCCCTTCTTTCCTCAATGCCTCCTAAATATCCTTGATAAATGATTTTTAAAATTATTTTATTTCTGAACTAACCTGATTTTGTGTTCACCAATGACTTAAGGCTAAAAAGACAAGGCTAATTTTTAATTAACTTCTTGCCTCTCCAAAGTCAGGCAGCTGGATTATAATTCCTATAATAATGTCATCCATGCTATCATCCTCCGGTACTTAAATGCCAACTCCAGAATTATTTTAGAATAATAGTTCACTTTTATCAGTCTACTATATTTCAGTACATAATTAGAATGCCCAACAGTTTGGCTTCAATGGACTAATTATTATTAGATATTAGAGTGAGTGCCTTGGTCTTCAAATTCAAGGCAATTGATTTACTGTAGTCGGAAGCACCCAGAAGCCAAAATAAGTATGTTGAGGGATGGGGAGAGGAAGAAGGAGGGGAAGCCAATATTAATTTGAATTCCTCGGTCAAAAGATATCAAAGCATCATAACTACTTAAAGCCCACAAATCCCACTTTAAAAAAAAAGTAAACACCTGCCCCTTTTTGGGGTCTTTTTTTGATCAAGCCTTTTTACATGTAAAAATTTACTATCAAATGATTCAAATGATTGCTCTACCCTTTCACTTTGCTTTAAGCTTTCCCCCTGGTCTCTTTCTAGCTCAAATCTATGATTATGCAGCCCTCAAATTGTTCCATGGTGCAAAGAGATCAATACTCAACATTGTTGGAAGCATATACCTCTGAATAAATTGAAACATTATGGTTTGTGGACTATGAAATCACGTAACATCACTAGGCATATGCCACACAGCTTCAGAGAGAATTCCCCCGATAAAGGCATCATTAATTTCCAGAACACAGTAAGTAGAGTCCACCACAGATGGCCATTCACTCTGATGCTTTTCAATTATAGTATAATATGTGTGCATGTACAGAAACGATAGTAACAGCAGACCATCGATAGAGCCTGAACTTGAGAGTTGTTATCCAAGAGTGAAGATGATTCTTCTTTTTTTTTTTAATCTATAGCTTTAAACAGATATGGCATATCACGAGCTGATTTTGTTTTGTTTTTGTTTTTGCTTTTTTATGAAGGTCAAATAACATAGAGTGGAATAGAATGGCAAGTACTGAAATTGGGATTCATGGTGTCTACAAGGAATTCAAAGTATTTCCCTGCTGCTTAATATTTGGTCAAAAATATCCTTCACACTCATTATAATGTACAATGAAGGATTTTGTAGGGTGGAGGTGGAAGTATGAAGGGGAATCCCACATAATAGCCCAGTAGATTCTGAGTAAGTTATGGAACCCAGGGGAACTATTTTGGGGTGCTTAAAGTTAATTACTGGCTGTTTAAAGCATCCAAAGATGGATTCTCTTAACTTGAGGCTTAAAGAATAATCATCAATCCTTTTGTGAAGAGGTTGAATATTGCCGTTTGCCACACTTGTTATTCTGTTCCAGTCATTAGCCATTAAGGTAGCAATCAGTGGAGCCTGGAAGTGGAGGAAATCGAGGAAAGAGAGAGAAGAGACTTTTAAAGAAAGGAACTTGTCACACTTGTTTAGCTGTCTTAACTGGATTGAATGAATGAATCTCAGCCTCAGTTTCTTCACTTATAAAATGAAATGATTTGACTAGATGCTATCATCCTCTGGTACTTAAATGCCAAATCCAGAATTATTTTAAAAGAATGGTTCAGTTTTACCTAAAACCCTTCTCAGATCCCATGAATACTCCGTTTTTAACAGAAAATATTTTGAGTATGTTGAAAATTTAATTTCTGACTTTTCATCTTTTCTGATACAAAAACAGTTTGAGTCTGTCACATAATGTGTCTTACCTGGGCAAAGGAGGAAGTCGTTTATCTACCATAATTGAAAGAAGAAGTGATTTGGAGAAAACAAATTACATCTATCCATGGTCCTAACTAGTAAACCAAAGAGAAACAAACAAGCATAATAGATATGCAAAGACTTCTCCAACAGCTGGGGTTTGGGCTGGAGGACCAGGTTAGACTCACAAAGGCCTCCTTTAAAAGATAGCATCTTCTGCATGATAGAATAAGTACTTTGATCATGAAAGGTAATGAACAACATTCACCAAGTAGAGTCCATTGAAAAAAAAATTTTTAAGGAAACTTTAAAAAACCTCTGGGAGAAATCAGAGAACTATCTAATAGTATATTCAATATTATTAATAGCAAACACACAATACATATATGTATAAATATAGGTATAGATGTAGACGTAGATATAGATACATAGATACAGACATAAATATAGATATAGTTACAGTTGATACAGATATAGACATAGATATAGTTGATATAGATATATAAATATAAATATAGATATAAATATAGTTATAGTTGATATAGATATAGTTGACATAGATATAGTTATAGTTGATATATACATAAATATAGTTATAGTTGATATAGACATTGATATAGTTGATATAGATATAGTTGATATAGACATAAATATAGATATAAATATAGTTATAGTTGATATACAGTTGATATAGTTATAGTTGATATAGACATAGAGATAGTTATAGTTGATATAGACATAGATACAGTTGATGTAGTTATAGTTGATATAGACATAGATACAGTTGATGTAGTTATAGTTGATATAGACATAGATACAGTTGATGTAGTTATAGTTGATATAGACATAGATACAGTTGATGTAGTTATAGTTGATATAGATATAGCCATAGATATAGTTGATATAGATATAGATATAGACATAGACATAGATATAGACATAGATATAGATATAGATATAGATGTAGACATGGATATAGATGTAGATAGAGATAGAGATAGATAGAGATAGATAGAGATAGAGATAGAGATAGAGATAGAGATAGAGATAGAGATAGAGATGAGTTCCTGCTATGTGTCATGCAACATGCTAAGTGCTTTACAATTAGTTTTAATTTGTTCTTCACAACAACCCTGGGAGATAAGTTCTATTATTACCCCATTTTTCTGATAAGGAAATGGAAGCAAACAGAGGTTACATGATTTGTCCAGAGTTACACAGCTGGTGTCTGAGGTTGGATTTGACTCCAGGTCTTCCTGATTCCAAGCCAGGCCCTATTTCATAGTAATGTGAAATAGAAAAAAAAGAAGAGGGAACTTTAAGCTTTGTTTGTCATTGAAAAAAAATAAAGAACTTTGAGTTGTAAATTATGATCAAATCAGAAATTCTTTTAAACTCAGTTCTTTTCTCTGATTAATCTAACCTGAAACTAGATTAGGTCCACTTGTCTAGTTTACAACTTAACTATAGCTAGCTGTCTATTTGCCCACTCATTTGGAATTATATTGCTTATGGCAGGTAGGTGTCTTAGTGCATGGAGTGCCAGTCCTGAAGATAGGAGGTCCTGGCTTCAAATTTAGCCTCCAGTCTTCCTAGTTGTGTGATCTTAGGCAAGTTACTTAACCCCTATTGCCTAGCCATTACTTCCTTTCTGTCTTAGAATCAATACTTAGTATGAATCTAAAACAGAAGGTAAGAGCTGGAAGGAGACAGAGAGACAGAGACAGGGAGAGAGACAGAGATAGAGACAGAGAAAGAAAAAGACAGAGACAGAGAGAGATAGAGACTGAGAAAGAAAAAGACAGTCAGACAGAGACAGTGACAGACAGAGAAAGACAGAGAAAGAGAAAGAAAAAGACAGAGACAGAGAGAGTGAGAGAGAGAGAGAAAATCAGAGACAGACAGAGAAAGAGAGAATGAGAGAGGAAGAGATGGAGGGATGGAGGAAAAGGGAGAGGGAGAAAGGGAGAAAGAAAAAGCTATATTGCTCCTTCCTTCTTGATATTTTGTAACTATTTTGGTTTATTTATGAAAGCAACCATAAGAGTCTCCATGGTGTAGTGAGTTGGACTCAGAGAAAATAAAATCTGTATCTATGGGAAGCCTGTGATCTATACTCGGTATATAGCCCTGGAGAACTTAACATCTAAAAATTCTAGGCAAATTTAAGCCTATATAGTGAGTCACAGTATTATTTTTAATATTTATTATTATTATTACAATTACAGGAGAAGAGGTATCTCCCATAATATGTATTCTTACTCTATAAAAAGAGCAAGTCATAAGCAAAGTTCTTCACATCAGAGATTTAAAGCTGGAGTGGGCTTTGAGGTCATCTAGTCCAACCTTCTCATCTAGAAGAAGTAAGTGACTTATCCAAGGTCACACAAGAAATAGATCATTCCCCAACCCTGGTCTTCTGATTCCCAGTTCAGCATGCAGAGATTTAATCATGGGCCTGGAATCTGGAAAACCCAAGTTCAAATTCAATTTCATACCAGCACTAGCTGTGTGATCCTGAGCAAATAATTATGTTTACCTCAGTTGCTTTAACTGTAAAATGGATATGCAAACTATAATATATAAGATAATATCTAAGGGAGAAATTTACAATTAGCTTCCAACCATTCTTAATTAATTTTTAAGTTGTAACTCCTGATTTAATAGTGATAGTTCCAGTTATCAAGTTGAATAACTGAAAGTTACCATAAATCATAAAAATCTTATTATAATAGTGGATAATTATATATATGTACATATATATATATACATGAAAATACATTTGTGATAATCTTATAATTCTCATCTCTGGACTTCTCTAAGGCAGAGGAGTGTGTTGTAAGAGAGAGGGAGCAAAATGTGCCTACGTGTCCTAACCAAAAAGGGGCCCAGAAGGAAGAAGCACCAACTTACCTTGCACGTAGTATAAAGACTTGTCTACATTGAAGCTCAGGGTGTTGGACCATATGGACTACATCTATAGATCCTCACTGTTGTCACCTCAATCTCTCACTATAAAGTCAATTTGCTCAGAAGATCTTTGCAGTTTTTTCCTTTTTAAAAATAATAGCAGCTACCTCTTGAGGTTATTGTCACAATCAAATAAGATAACATTTGTAAAGCAGTTAGGATAGTACTTAGCAAACAGTTGGTTTTTAATACTTCTTTCCCTCTTCCTTCTTCTCTCCCTTCCTTCTTTCCTTCCTTCTTTCCTTCTTCCCTCCCTTCTTCCCTCCCTCCCTGTTTTCCTTCTTCCCTTCTTTCTTCCTTTCCTCATTCCCTCCCTACCTCCCTTCCTGCCTTCCTCCCTTCCTTCATTCCTTCCTGCCTTTCTTTCTTCTTTCCTTTCATCTATTTTCCTCCACACCAATATTGCCTCTCTATCATTTTCACTACAACTTAGCAGAAAATGGCAATTTTCTCCACTTTGTTAGTCATTACCTACTAGTATTTAATGGTTACATTTGGAGAGGGAGTATTGTAAATACCAGTTAATATTTAGAATATCTCTATTAACCACTGCATGTATAAGCAATAATACTCATTATCCAAAATAATAGTGATGATTAATAACTACTTTTTGTAGGTGCTAAAACTTCAAAAGCAGTATCAGGTCACCTCCCAGAACCACACCATTTTCTCTCTTCAAGTTCTCAATCTGAGAACCTGGGAGTGTGAGAAGGAAAGGAGAGGAGGAGAGATGAGAAGGGGAAAAAGTAGATCAAGAGAAAGAGGGGAAAGAAGAGAAGAATAGTAAAGAAAAGATTTTGAGAAGGAAGTACAAAGGGAAGAGAGGGAATGGGGGAAAATGGAGGGAAAAAAGAGAAAAGAAAGAGAGATGGCAGTGGTGAGAGGTGGCAGATTCCTATGTGGAATTCATGGAAGGATTTGTGCAAGTCCATGGACTTGGACACACAACATGTTCCAATTGAGATACGTTTAGATCTGCATCATTCATGGAAAACCACGGTGGGGGGTTCACACTGGAGCCAATATTAAGGTTTGCAAATCACTTGACTTATACATTCTCATTTGTGATACCTAAAAACGCATGTCTGCATGGTGAAAAGAGCTTCAGCCGGAGGTCAGGAGAAGCAAAGTGTCCAATCTTCTTTCTCTATCTGTTAGCTGGGTAGCCACAGGTAAGTCCCACAATTTAACCTCATTGTCCCTATTTGCAAATTGTGATAAGATGAGAACTTTTAGGGTTTCTTGAGAATCAACGATGATAATGTTTGTAAATCACTCTAAATCTTAAGGTAAAATATAAATGTCAGGTATTTTTATGGATTTTTGGTAGAATGATCTTAATTGGGAAATAATTAAATAGGACTGAGCTGGGTCAAGTAGGAACACTGCACATCATTAGGAAAAATAAATCAAAGACTCTCAAAGACAGCAGTTATGGCCTTTATCCAAGACATAATAATTAATAATAATTATACCTTACATTTGTATAGAGTTTGTTACCATTTACTTTCACATACTTTATCTCATTTGATCCTCACAAATGCAACTCTGAAAGGCACTGAAACCTATCCTGAGGAAGACACAGATTATAGAAATTAGGATGATTGATTGACTAACATAGGTGAGCCTCTAAGCAATGAAATTCCTGAAGAGGAAGATTTAATACCTGCCATCTGTAACGACTTCTACATGGTTGATTTATCTGACTTCAATTCAATTCAATGCAATGCAATTTAGTTCAATAAACAATTGAAAGTTATAAACAGATTAATTCTGCCCCATAGTTCCTGCTGATAAGGCTCTTTGGAGCACAAAACAAAGCACTTAAGGGACCTATAATATAATGTAATAAACAAGGGTAAGGATGCTGTCATTATAGAGTCATTTAATTACTATGATGATTCAAGGAAAAGGCTACATAAAAATTATGTTGGCTTGGATATGGGTTGGGCATTCATTTGGAAAATTTTCAACCCATAGGGTCAATGAATTCTTTAAGGTAGGAGCTACTAACTACATAATAGAGATCTTTAAATGGAGCTTTGTCTAGAGTGTGGGAACCAGAGCCTTGTCCCAGAGTGCCTGCCACACAGGGGTATACATATAGTCACCCCATCCCAGAAGTCTTTCCATGCCTTATGAAATCTAAAAATGCTGCTCCACTGACCATTCCCTTAGCTAGCTTTGGGCTACAATCCCTTTCTGTGGTCCAGGGAGTCTGTTCACAGAATCTCAGGTAGTTCTCATTTCATCCCCAAAATTCACTTTTGTTTTATATTCCAAATGTTTAGCACACAGGAAACTAATAAATGCTTTTTTTTTCATTCATCTTCCACCACACTTTACCAACTACGAACAATACCAAAATTTGAGGAATCTGGAATTTGTAGACTATATGCAATGACCTCAGCTGAACAAGGGATGGCTACCTCTCTTTCTGAAATGACAGCTATGTCCTCCTTGACACTTACCCCAGGCATGAAAATTGCTAGTAATGGGATTGTTGTAATGATCAAGATGGAACTATTTATAGTCATTCTTCAACTAATTAATTGATGTTTATATTTTTCTTAAGGTTTGCAAAGCACCTAAACTAGATTATTTGATTCACCTCAAACCTGAAAAATAGGGAGTTTTTATACATAGGTTTGTTTTTAGTCACTTTTTTCTTTTCTTTTTTTCCCCCAAATGAAGAAGAACCTGATGCTCAAAAAGGTTAAGGGATTTGTCCATGGTTATATAGTTACTAAATGTCACAGTCAGGAGTCAAACCCAGATCTTTCCTGACTAAATGAAGTCAAGTAAATGCCCCACCAGAACACCTCTTATTTTTTCTCTTCAACTTCATCAGTTAAAGTAAAGACCCATGTAACAGAAAAGAACAAGTTTTGAATCTACATGCATAGTTTGGGCTCTATTTTGATTCAACACATCTTTTTTGTATTTCAATTTATAAAAGATTAGTTGATTTTTTATCTCCTCATCAAAAAGACTTCAATTTTTAAATGTTGGGTTTCATTCTGTTTCAACATATACTCAAATATTTTTAATACTCAACTACATATGTATTGTCATTAATGTGCATATTCTCTCCAAAGATGTGGGTCATAACCTTTGTGCCAATTCTGTGAAACTTTCATGGCTATCCTTCCATAATTTTTGCCACATAGAGGCACACCCAATGTCCTGGAAGTCTTCCTCAAGTTTTCTTGACATTTTGAGTACACTAGTGAAGCACGTAGCTTTACATCCCAGCCATATTCATTTTATTATATATTTATTTGAAGGAATCCTTTACACCACTTCTCCCTCAAAATCCCTCCTTTGTAATGGAGCCTTTCTACATCCACCACATACCTTTCTCTTGTCCTAGAGAAGTCCTCAAGTACAATTCCTCCTAAAAGAGTCAGGGAATAAGCATTTACTAACATCAGCTATGTGCAGCCACTACACAAAACACTTCAGAAATATCATTTCATATTGACCAATAAAGGTTGTGTACAATATTCCATGACTCACAGCCATTTATCATCACCAGTAAAATATTGTTGTTAACGAAGAAGGACCCTTATATCAAGAGGATGCTTGGAGTTATTAAAAGAACTATTTTCCCCCAAAATGATCCAGTCCACTCTACTTCTTTACCATTCTGAGCCCAAGATAGTCTCCATTTGCAATGTTTAAGAAATATACATGTCAACATACTAATCAACTATATAAATTGTATATAGTATATGATTATAAAATAAATTGATCAGAGTGAATTGAGAACTAAATTGTATGTTAAGGGCCATCAAGTCCACTATCCCAAAATATTATAGATGAGACAACTGGGATACAAAGAAATTAAATGTCTTGCCAAGGGTTATGACATGTATATGTCATATGTATGTCTATGTCTATATACATGACTTTGTATATGAAGTGGGATTCGAACCCAAGTCCTTGGAAATCCATGTTCACTGCTCTATCCATTATGCTATGCTACTTCTCACCTTTATATCATTTATATCATCATTTTTATAATGGACATTTTTCTGAGTGATCACAAATCTCATTTAGGAGCCTCTGCTCTGGTCCAAGACTTGATGGAATCATCAGCATGTCAGTCCACAAAAAGTATCTGGAAGATGTCATTATTTATTCCTGCTTGGCTTGGAATCTGCAATGGATCTCCTCCATGATGGTAGTGAAGTCATATTTGAAGAGCACTTTCATGTCTGTGTTATGCCTCACTTGATATTAATGATTGGGGGGTCACTGGATGAGGTTATCTTTGGATCATAATTTGTGGATAGTTAGACTCAACCATTGAGTAATGACGGCTCTCATTCTGGAGGCTCTGCCATTTATGGGAGTTTGATGTAATCAGTAAGATGCCATCTGTAAGTAGGAGCATATGGAAAACCTCACCGAATCTAGGGAATCTCTCTTCCTTGTGTTCGCAGCAATGAATATCCTCCAAAACCATGGCAAAAACCTCCAGCAAGGAAATCTCTTCTTTTAATATCCCTTTCTGAACTTTAAAAATCAGGAAGTAATTGAATCAGGGCATCTTTGTGGTTATTTCCCAGAATATTATCTGATGTGTGTGATAGATTTCTTATTGCAAGATATATTTTAAGGTGATATTTTACTATAGTAAATCAAATGCTTTTTATAGACAACAGAACAGCAGGATCTTGTATTCTCTGTGGCTTTCAGTCATTGACTACAATGTCAGCTGTGACTGCAAAACTGTGGTCTGTTATTGAAAATTATTTATGAATTTTGAATGTTTCTCTGCTCACTCCTCATACCTTCATCATGGGTGTTGTCAGTACCTGAGCAGACTACATAAAAAAAAAAAAAACAGAAAAATGGGAAACTCTGCCAGATGGGCAAAATAGTTGTTGTAGTTTTCTCGGTCTGCTTCTTCTGGTAATAATAACATATATACTGCTTTTTTTTAAATAAGTGCTGATTATTTCCTTTCAGATATATAAAAATTGATATAAGCATTCATGATCTAACACAACAAAACAGTTTTATTTTTTTCTTTAATGCTATTTCTGTTTCCTCATACAGTAAAATCCAAATGTAATACTTCTACTACTAGTAATGGAGAGAATAGTTTATTAAAATGATATAATAGATCCAATCAAGTTTTTCTCTTTGTTATGCTCCTTCAAGCTTCATCATCAGTTATTTTCAGGTTGATCTGTATTACTTTGGTCTCTCAAGGCATTTTATAAACCTTTTTTTTCCCCCTCCATCATGAATCACTCTTGAGAAGTGCTTATAATCTTCCATAATACTCTTCTATAAAATTTTACAAGTCAGTTTAAATTCTAGTCTGTAGTTGCCCTTATTTGCCCTCTTTGTTTGGAAAGGAAAATGAGTACTTGTATGATAAGGCCATTTCTAGGCACTTTGTTTGTACCCTCTTTATGTGAATTCAGTTTTGTCGGTTTAAAATCTTAAATGGTGATGTCCTCTGTCAATGTCTTTACTTTTATCCAATTCCCATTTTTCCATTTTAATGTCTAGTTTAAAAAGATGAAATTAGAATTTTTATTTACTTGACATATCCTCTCATTTTTATTATTTCTTCTCATTTGGATTTAATTTTATTTGCTCTAAGAAGTCAGTGATCCAACTATATACACAGAAGGGTGAGATGATTTGGAAATTATTTTCACTTTGATAACAAGTCAGCTCTCTCTTAAAATACAATCCGTATAAGTTTTGTGATATTATTCTGTGCCAGCCATGTCTAGTCCTGCCCAGTGTTCTCCTCAGCTGAAGAATACACTCATCATATACAGGTATGGTACTTCTATAAGTTCTGTACGTCACATTTTTCAATAACCTTTTCTATCTTTATTACCTACAAATTACTTATTCACTGAAGTAACTGAATATTAAAATGTAAATTGATTTAATTGGGAGAGCCTTGCCAAATTCATCATAGAATTTCTATAACTTTTCATCTTCTGAAAATATATTTTATGTAGTTTGCAGTTGGCATCTTGATGGGCATTTTATAAATGTTTATCATGAACACTGCAAAACAAGACAGCCCATTAAATGATGTTTCCTGTTATAGAGGACCTGTTTGTGTTCTTTCTTTTTAGTCAAAGCCTCTGGGCTCATCAGTATTAGGGTCAGGTTCCATGAGTGACCACTATACTTCTAGCCTGGCAAAGATGGGGAGAACCACTCAAAAAAAAAAAAGGTAAAATGATAAGAAATTCTGATAAACCTTCGTGAAAATGGAGAAACTACAAATATAAATTGTTTCATGCAAACAATAAATTATAGGTTACCTTAGGAGTACTTTGCAAGTATTAAGATTTAGACCTGAAAAATAAGGTATCTATGGCATGCCCTTTAATAAGGCAGTCTTAACAGCAATGACAAATAATGCCTTGAGCATTTACTTGGCACAGGCAAGTATTCAAGAGTTGGAAGACCAGAGAAATTGAATCAGAAGCCAATATAAAGGATAAGATACTGGATTTTCTGTTCAAATAGGAAAAAAAAGATAATAGTTGAATGCAATGACCTGGAAAAGAGCAGTTGAAAAAATAATATCAGGGTATATACAGTATATCTGAAGGAAATAGCAAAATGATGATTTTTTCACCTTTCTTTTTAAAAGGAAATCCTCAACTCAGAAATCTCATTAGGTGGTGTAAAAGAAAGATCATACAGAGCTTTAACAGAGAAACCTCAGGATCCCACAATTCCCCAAGTATTTAAGACTGTGTACTGCTTCTGGATTCCCAGAAAAATAAAGAAGTTCAACAACTGCTGTCCAAAGGAAATCAATGATCTCTATTTTAAAGTTAATATTAAGACTTTTTTATCACTATTGAATCCCAGTAAACAAAGACAGATAAGAAATATATTAGATGGTATCATTTTTTACCCTTGTGAATTCCTTAATTACATCTACACCAATAGGTTTTTCAAAAGTTAAAATTTACTGAAGCTATACCTTTGTCTCATTGTACTCAAAACAAAAGAAAAAAAAAACTTAGTTAATAGACTTAAATGCTACCAGGAATTAGCCAATTGTTATGGAAAAACCTCCAAATGATTTGAAAAAAATCCAATTTTTAAATAATAGAACAACAGATACCCCTTTCCCTCTCCCTGAAACAGTAAGTAACCTGTTATAGATTATACATGTTAAAACATTTTTTCATATGAGTCGTTTCATGAAAGAGATATCAAATGAAAAAATGAAGTAGAAAAAAAATGAAATATACTATGCTTCAGTCTACATTTGGACTCCATCAGTTTCTTCTATGAGGGCAGATGGCATTTTTCATCATGAGTCTCTGGAATTGTCTTGGATCACTGCATTGCTAAGAATAACTAGGTCATGCACATTTGTTCATTAAAAAATATTGCTATCACTGTGTACAATGTTCTTCTGGTTCTACTCACTTCACTTTGCATCAGTTAATATAAGTCTTTCCAGATTGTTCTGAAATCATCCTCTTTGTCATTTCTTATTTATGTCTTTGTGTCATTGTTTTTTACACTGTTAATAAATAAAATAATCAGTAACTGTGATGTGTATTAAAGCCTAGGCAATTGGAGGTTGAATTTATATATGGGCATGTATATAGACAGAGACAGAGAGATTTTGAGAGGGGATGAGAAAGAGAGTGGGAGAGAGAGAGAGAGACAGAGAGAGAGAGAGAGAGAGAGAGAGAGAGAGAGAGAGAGAGAGAGAATCAGATAGGAAAGACTTTATCTCTAGTTAGATCACAAAAACATAGGATCATAAAAGAAGCACTGACTTAGAGGTCATCTAGCCCAACCTCACTTTACAGAGGAGAAAACTGAGGCCCATGGAGGGGAACTAACTTGTCCTAGTTCACTGTGGTAGTAAGTTAAAAAGCAGGTTCAAATAATCTGGCATTATGGTAAAAGTGCTGAATATGGAATGAAAACGTGTATTCACATCCCATATCTCTTCCATATTTCACTAACACTCTCTGAGATCTTAAGTTTTCTCATTTGCAAAAGGAAGGACTGAACAAAAATATATCTGAAAATTCTTATAATTCTAAATCTATGAACTTTTGATTCCATCCCAGGAATACAATACTTAATTTATTTTAACGCTTAAAATCATGGTAAGAGATCTCATTAGGTTGTTTGCATTTTATTATTAAAATAACAACTACCACCAAAAAATAATCCTTCTCCATCAATATCATGTACTAAATGAAATCCCAAAATGACATATTCCCGAAAGTGAAAAAACTATTTGTTCTAATTTGCTAGTTCTCATCTACTAACTTTTAGAGAGATAAGGAGTCTAATCTCAATTTCTGGCATTCCTGAGAATGTTTTTGTGAATTATAATAAATCAAGTTCATGAAAAAATTTAAGTCCAATTCAAATGTCATTTTCTATGATTCCTTTCTTCAGTTTACCTACTACCACTTCTCCCAGAGGTCAGTTAAAATAATAACATAAAGATGTTATAGACATCAATTATTTAAATTTCCCTGAGCTATAATCTTAGTCTTATAATACTGTTACAAGGGAATCACTTTAAAAGACTGATATATATTAATTTAAGGTCGCCAAGGAATCAGCTATGTAATTCCTAATTGAAAAACTCAAGTCAGCCGTCAGCTTTTTTTGGAGTTTAATTACAATAGGAGTAAGAAAGGAATTAGAGATAGAGAGAGAGAAAAAAGGGAGAGAAGGGAATAGGGCTTAAATACCCCTTCTGTTTAGGCTGGGCCAAAGGCCCAAGCCCTTAGATAGCTGGGGCAAGAAAAGGAGATCAGTCCCTATTACTCACGTGTCCAAAATGGAGAAACAGTCTCAGAGGCCCCCACCTTCAGCTTCCTTCAGAGCAAACCTTCTCAGAGCCCAGGAACCACACCGACCAAAACCTCAACCTCTCCCTGAGTCTTCCGACCCCCTATCTTTTAGGAAAACCTCCAAGTTGCCTCCCCTCAGTCCTCACATCTACCAATCACATTCTATCAATTTCCCTGTGCCAATGGAGGCTCTAGCTTAACCCAGGACCGCCCAGAGGTTTCTGCCTTTTGCACATGTCTGTTGAAGGTCATATTTTCAAATGATTAAATCTTTACTCCTTTGCTACAGCCCTTTCTAAATCCTGTTAACTTGAGTATGGTAGAGATTGGAATAATTAAATTTTGATCTAGGCTGCAGCCCTTACTCAATCCTATTAGGACTGAATAGGGTGGAGATTGATTCCAAGTATCTCCATTGTATCAATTCTAAAATCAATCAAGACTCAAAGAAATTCCTGTTCTATGCTTAAGCATAGGTCAAAGTCCTTTCCATTGTTCAGCAAAGGGTTTCTGTCCTAAAGTAATCTTAAGAAGGGAAGAGAAAGAACCTCCCATGCCAATGGAGTTCCCATTCCAATAGACTATCAGTAAGAAATTTTCCAAGTATGAAATATCCCAATGGTGAAATTTCCAACATTTATAAGTCTAAGGAAATTTGAGGTTTACAATACTCTATATATAGTGAGAAGGTGATTTAGTAATAGAAGAAAATTCTTATCAATAATCTTGAAAAGCTGTGCTCTCCTCAGAACTCATATAGATAGAGATGGCAAGCCTATTATAAGACCAATATAAACTGCTAAAGTAGCTGAATTGCAATGAACTTTGCTCCAATTATTAATGTTTTTGTCTTAGTGGAACTGTAATTCATAAAACTACCCCCCATGCAGACCTGAACATCATACAGGCAACTGTTTAGCAGTGAAATAGCACCAAAACAGATGGCATAAGATGTGAAATCTGCATATCACCCACTTAAACTGAAATCAAAATGGTAATTCAAATCCTAACAGGTAAATGGAAGGAGGAAAGCAAAGAAAACAGAAGAGAAGGCTCTCCAGTACAATTTAAACAAATCAAGAAAAAAATTCTCCCAATGGTCCCAGACCAGATCAATGGAAAACTAAAGTAATACTTCAGTTTATTGAGGAGAGGAATGGCATCGTCAGATCTTTGTACTTGTTACCACTTAAAATAAATAGCAAATACATGTCGCTAAGGTTGGAAACTTCTCTAGGTAAAATCTATTCCTTGATTAAACAAATCTATTTTAAAAAAGACTTAACCAGTATTCCATATGACCTTCATTCCAACATTTAAAGATGTTCTTACCATTTGGAATCTTGAGGTATAGAAAAGTTTCAGAATCTGATCAATTGCCTGATGAGATTTTCCATGTGGAAATAAAGATCATATTTAATTATTTACATGTTTCTTCTGAACATGTGAAAAAATGACAAAATGGCAATCCTCTTTTTCATAAAAGCCAGTTATTAATATATTCTAATTGACAGACAAGAACATTGAGGGACCTCTACTATAGTCACTATTAGCCCTTTTTTGTTAATAAGACACTGGCTGAAGTCATCTCAGATTAGCTGTCATTTACTGTATGAATTACAGTGTGGTTTTAGATCATAAAAGAACACACTATATGGCATATTCTGCATGGCAAATACAAATCTTAGAGAAGAGTAAAAAGACCTCTTAGCTGTATCTGTAGACCTCAAGCAGCTTTTAGCATTTGCACATGGGAGATTTAGAAACCACTAAATAAATTAGACTGGCTAAAGACATTGCTCTCTATACTAAATTATCATCTCCACGGCAATATCGTTGGATTCTTTAGAGGAGATAGAGCCATACATCATTAACAACAGATTTAAAACAAAGTTACATACAGGATAATGCTGGAACCAGCTCTTGACCTTTGAGAGCTGACAAATTATCAATGTGAGCATTTACACCTCAGAAATTGTCAAACGTTACAAATCAGGGCTTGATTTATTGTTTTGTTGATTATATAGATCTAAAAAAGTGAAAGAGAAACAATTACTCAGATTAACTTAAAAATACATCTGACTATGCTTTTTTTAATCAGAGAGAGAGTTGTTAAATATTTGCTAGCATATTTTTAGGTACAATAGAATTTATTCAAGTCCATGTAGCTACTCTGAAGGCTACAACATGAGATCTGGCATTTCTGTGAGAGTTTGCTTCTGGGCATCTGGAGAATTCTTGTAGCTCAGATGATGATGGAAAAAAATTTAGGCAGTGAAATAATAGATGGAGCTCTGGAGCTCATATCAGAAGAATTGGGATAAAATTTGTGTGACTGTCTACGAGGCATTTCATGCTTTGGGGTGAGAGTTCCATTTATAAGATGAGAGCTTTGGACCAGATGATTTCTAAGATCTCTTTCATCTACAAATAATATGACTATAGAACATCCTCAAATGTGTCTAAGGGATTCAACTGGCATGTGCTGAAAAGAAAGTAGGCTCAGAATTCAGAGAATCTGAATTCAAATTCCATCTCTCATGTGTTAACCTCCATAGACCTCATTTTTTTCATCAATGTAAGGAGACAGTTGAACTTGATAATCTCCACAATCTTTTAGAGCTTTAGGTCGATGAGCTTAGTTTTGAATATGAATATGAAATCTATTCCATTCTCTATATTCTGATCTACTGCTCCCAAAGCAATGAAATAGGTAGGTGGATCATTTGACCAGAAAGCACAGACTTGTATAGATTCAAAACTGACCTTGGTGCCAGGGAAACTATCTAGTCAAAAGATTTCATTTGCAATATAGGACTATAAAAATGGAGCTTTTGAACTCTAGACTTCAATCTCCAGAAGTCCTTGGAATTTCCCAGAATTCCCTATAATCTTACCTGATTCTCCACATTAGCAAGATCACAATTGGTATTTAACAGCAGTAATGCCTCCCACACGCTCTTCCTTCCTTTGCAATGATGTAGCAAGCATAGTGGTAAGCTAAGGGCGGGAATTTTAAATGAGCTTATCAGTCATGGGCACATGGTTTTTATTTTGTATCTTCTTTATTCCTTGACTTTTAATGATCCATAATAAACCTCATAAATATAATATTTTTATTAGAGATTTAATTTTTACAGGACTAAGAGCTATCAACAAGGCTATTACTTGGTCAATATGATATCTATGATCAGCGGATGAGAGAAAAACAAATTCTAATGAAGAAAATTATCATGTTCTATGGGAAGTTCACATTCACTTATTTTTTCAGCATTTCTAAAGTACCTACTATGTGATAGATACAGTAATAGATGCTGGACAAAACTGATAGTCTCAGAGGTATAGGAGAGTTGGGCTGATGGTAGTATCACTGGCACCAGAGAAATGGGGATATTTGTTAAATTATCCTAATTAGGTATGAAGAATCAGGAGTAAGGCTATAAGAAATTTTACTCTTATTATGCCAATCTGTTGGGAGGTGGGAAAGGGTAATGCCCAATCTCTGAGTTTGTTACCCTTGACTTGGGAGTCAGGATTTCTACACCAATCGAACTGACTTCCCCTGGTCACACCAACAGTCCCTACCTTCAAGAGCCTACCTTCAACTGTGGAGAAATTGAATTTGCATTAAAAAAAACCTAAATACTAAACATATACAAAGTGATTTCTGGGGAGCACTACTAACTGAGGAATTGGGATCTTTTTCTAAGAGGTGTTGCTTAAGTTGACTTTTGAAGGGAGTTGGGGGTCCTAAAAATGGCCAAACAAGATGTTTTTGTTTTGTTTTATTTTAATCCCAGAGACAAATGCTGCTGTTCAGTGTGACTCTTTATGCCTCTAGGACTTTTGATTCTCTATCAGGTCTTGGAGTCTAAGTTCATGTTCAATGTTTCCATGACTATCCACTGCATCCTCTGCTGTGCCCACCATTCCCTTCTCCTTTCCCCTTGAATCTTTTCCAACACCAGAGTCTTTTCCAATGTGTCCTGTCTTATCATTACATGACAAAAATATTTGAGCTTAAGCTTCAGTATTTGATCTTCCAGGGAAAAGAATGAATTAATTTCACCAAGTATGGACTGATTTAATCTCCTCACTAAAAGGATTCTCAAAAGTCTTCTCCAGAACCACAATGCAAAAGTATTGATTCTGAGGCACTCGGCTTTCCTTATAGTTTGGCTTTTATAGCCATACATTGCTACTGGAAAAACCCTAGCTTTGACCATACAGACCTTTATCAGCAAAGAGATGTCTTTGTTTAGGGAGCCACTAAAGCTTACTAAAAAAGTGAATAAGAGTAGCATTTGGTGAAGATCAATTGGACAACTGTGTGAAAGACGGATGGGAAAGGGAGGAGCTGAAAACTAGGAGACCAGTTAGAAAGCTGGCGCAATAGTTTGAGTAAGAAAAGGGGCATGAATCCATGAAGGTGACTGTGTAAATGGGAAAGGAGTTAATGAATGTGAGATACATGGTACAGGTAGATGTAGCAAGACATAACAGTTGATTGAATACAAAGGATAAGGGAAATGAAATAATCAAGAGTGGCTTTGAAATGGGAACTGAAAGACTAAATAAATATTGTTTCTCTAAATAAAAATAGATAAATTAGGAAAAGGAGAGATTTGGGGGGGGAGGAGAGATGATAACAAATATTGCTTATGATAAGATAAGTTTGTGATGCTTCTGGCTCATCTGATTATAGATGTCCAGAAAGCAGGGAGTGTGATATGAGGCCAGAGTTCAGGGGGGAGACGATGGTTAGATGTCAGTTATCCATATAAAGATGACAGCTAAATTCACAGGAGCAGATGAGATCCTGAATATACAGAGTATAAAAAAAAAGAAAAGAAAAGGCCCAGGGTAAAACCCTGGAATACACTCAAGAAGGGAGGAGAGAAGAAAGGTGGTGACCCAGTAAATAAGGCTAAAAAGCAGCAGGCAGAGCAGAAAAGGGAGAACCAAGACAGAACAGTATCATGAAATCCAGGGAGGATAGGGAAGATAACATGTTGGACAAATATGGGATAAAGGTCTACAATCACTTGTTTACAATTCACAATCATGGGAATTGGAATCCTAGTGACTTCTAGAGTAGCTTTATCAGTGTTACCTATTAGCCCTGCTAACCATATATAAGGCAAGTTCATTAATGATGAATAATCATTGAGTGGAAACTAGAGTATAAGCAATAAAGTTGGGTTATAAGTAACCTGTCATCAGCGAAAGAAATCTCAAGACAAGTTGAGCTAGATGTGTTCAGAGAGCAAAACAGAGTGGAATTCTCACATAGCTACAATGTGATGAGATGAACATGGGATACCATAAGAGAAGAAAAAAATGCCCTTTAAGAAAAGGTTCTTCTTTTGGAACAAAAGAATAATCTTGAGTCTTAGGACAGAGATGCAAATAGCAACAGGGACAACAAATCAACAAGCAGTCTTCATGTGTGATCACATAGAAAAGATTATTAGTCACAAATCAGATTTCTCAGATAACAGGATTAGAGGTGACATCTCCATCCTCAAATTAGAAGAATAAGCATATATTACATATATTATTCCTAATAAGTAAAAATTATCCCCCTTTCAAAATTTTTTATTAACTAACAAAATATCTAACTCTAACCAATAATAAGAAATAAACTGTTACTATGCTGTAGAAAATATTTTTTTAAAACCCTTGCCTTTCCATCTTAGAATCAATACTGTGTATTGGTTCCAAGACAGAAGAGTGGTAATGTCTAGGGAATGGGGGTTAAGTGACTTGCCCAGGGTCACACAGCTGGGAAGTCTCTGAGGCCAGATTTGAACTTAGGACCTCCCATCTCTAGGCCTGGCTCTCCATTCACTGAGCTACCCAGCTGCCCCCTGTAGAAAATATTATATGAATGTGTTTGTGAAGGTTAAAAGACTGTACTCAATTGCAAACTTGGTGTTAGAAAAGTAGCTATGATTCATAATCCACTTAAAAAGTTTTAAAATATGAAAGCTCTTCTTTTTATTAACATTAATTTGGATTATTTTCATGTGTTCTCTTCTAATGCTGGGTGAGAAATGTCAGCATGTTAGCTTCCTTCTCTTGCAGGAGGCGAACCTGGAATAACATAACATCAGAAAAATGCAACATAATTAGACCCCAAATTCATAAAGGAATTCTATCCCTTGGTTCTAAGGTGGTGACAAGTTAATATACAAACTCATTGACTGGCTAATGGACTTATAGCGTATTTTTTCACATGGGGTCGATTGAGCTGTGCTAGATCCAGAGGGAGAGACAAATACTACCCTCCCAGCTGGTGGCCATCTGCCTAAGTGACAACTGCCAGATGGAGGAAAGAGGATAAAATCGGGGATCAAACATTAAATAAAAGAAAATTTCTTGGAAAGCAACATTGACTTTGATTACGAATATGACATTCTAAATGTCTTGGAAGCTCTCATTTGAATTTTTTTAAAAACAAAACAGAGATAACATAAAATTCCTGTATGAATATATCTGGTGGATTGGACATAAAATGCTCTGTGCTTGCTTCCTACAGAAAACAGGCTGTACTGATTTATAAATGTTCTTGTTGTTCCATTCGAACTTCAAACTCTGATAGATCAAAGAATCAATAAATAAAGTTTGCTTTTTCTGGGATAGAAACAACTTTGACTCTATCCTGATCCTGCCAATTGTTGTTTGTTTGTAATATTCTCCAAACTAGATGTCCTGACCCTCTCACCTGTGAGTCGTCTCATGGTGAGAGCTGAACTCAGAACATAGGAAAGGATGAAAAGTGACAGAACTTGTCCCACCACTCTCTACCTATCTGTCAAGCAGAAAAGAAAAGAGTAAGGGAGAAGATCAGAATGAATAAAAAATTCACTGGACCAACTTTTTCCTTTTCCCATACTTTGAAGGAAAGCATGAAAAAATCAAATTTCATCACATCGTTTAAAGGAGGCTCACTGAGAACTTTATTATTCAGGACTCAATTCTCTCTTTTGCAGAAAGCATTTAACTAAAGGTAGTGGGATGGTGGTAAAGAACATACTGTTATTAACGAAGGGAAAATAGTAATTAACAAGAAGAAGATTAAATAGTCTGGAATGTAAACAGATTTTATTTTTCCCCTAAAGAAATTTAAATTGTGGATAAAAGGAAATATAAAAAGGCATTGTTACTGTCATACATCTCCCTAATCAAATCCAGTTCAAATGCATTAAGTGAACATTTACTTAAAGTGGATTTAATGATGGAAGGATGGGTTAAAGGAATTAATTGATAACCAAGGATACTGAGGTTTTCCTTTCATTAGTGGAGCATGGATTGCTGGGTATTCAGCCTCCCCAAATCATAGAAAGTCTCAATCTTGAAAGCATCATTGCCAGCATAAGGCAATGATCAAATCTTCATGTCATTAAGTTCTTTGGTTCTTTATCAGAATGTTTATTAATTTGATGCCAGCCAGGATGAAGATTTTGAAGGGAAGAAACAGATTTTTTTTCCTAAGAGGATTGGAGCTATGACCATCCATTTCTTCTTCATCTCAGATGGAGCTTGGGTCAGACAGATATTTTCACCTCAGCACAAGCTGTATCCAAGCTGGCAGTGCTGAGGTGAAAATATCCGATTAAGAAAGACAAATGTGATCCCTCTAATTTGACATTTTCTGAAGTGTTCAGCTTGGTTTCAACATAATTGCAAAAAGATGCCCCTAAATATTTTAATATATTTTCATTTGCGTCCTCCAAACTTTTTTGCGTACATTTTCCACTTGTGTGTATAACCATGTTCTCTCCCTACAGTGTTTGTATAATGGGAGTTTGCACAGAGAGACACACAAATTATGCAAAACCACTACTATTTATGTTTTTCCATTTTTTTAAAGAACTCAAACTTAACATTAGTTTTAGTTTTAAGTTTTACCATGAAAAAGAGAAAATAAGTTCCATTCAGTCAGCATGTTTAACTGCCAGATTTACTTCTAAGAAAATAATGGATACCAGAAGACCTGGAAATCTCATACAATTCCTACTATGGCAACGGAGCTATCCATCTTCTACAACATGTAATGACTCTGGACTGGAACTCTACACAGATGTCTATATATTACTGCAAAGCTAGCAAATAAGAAGAGCAGAAAAGATAGGTAAGAGTAATTTTATAAATAGTGAGTTTACATACTTACTTTTATGTATTCCATATTGAGCAGTCATAGGGCAGATTGCATTGAACACAGGGAAAAAAAAATATATATATATATATATTTATTTATATATTCTCAAACCAGGTGCATAGAAATTAAATTTTAGAACATTTTCTGGTAAGCAGAGAAAAACCAATTACATTATTCCCCAAGTAGTTTTTACTTGAGAAGGCTAATAAAACAAACACCAACTACCCCTAACAATCTTAAAACCCAGAAACTATCATGGAGTCATTTCACCTTACATTCGATTCTAAATCTTTCCCTGGCTTCCTGTAGCACAATCTTGGGCCATTTTCCCCTTTCTCCTGTAGAAAAATATATAAGTGTGCACACTATGTTATGTAGACATATATATGAATGTGTATATGTGAATATATTTATATGTATATATAATATGCATATATATGTGTTTGTGTGTGTGAGTAATGTTGATTGATTGATTGATTGATTATTGTCCATACTGGAAGAGAACAAAAATAAAATCACCATGATGTGGTCAGTATATGGTACGTCCAACTGTGGCTGATCAGACCAATTCAAGCTTGGAAGGCTCTATCCTAGGCCAGACACAAGTAGCCTAGTATGGACTTTTAGGACGGAGATGTCTCTCAGTTTAAAGATCTCATCTTTCTTTGGAGCTATTGCAATTCTGCTTTGCTCAGAGAAAACAGATCCTTTGATGGAGGTCTGCAATATTAAAAATAGAGAGTTACATTTAAAATCTATAAATAAATGTAATGTATATGTATATTTAGGTGTAGTCTTACTCTAATGGCTTATTGTGGAAGCAATCAACAAACTAAAAATTAAGCATATCTTATGTACCAGACACAGCACTCAGTGCTTTCAGGATAAAAATGAAATGGTTCATTGTCTTTAGGGGCTTAGAGTTTGCAAGAAGAGATACACATATGTGTGTAAAAATGCATGCAAAATGAATACAAGTTCTATTTTGGAGGGATGTACAAAGATATGGAGGTTTAGAAAAGACCTCATGTGGAAAATGATGCCTGAGCAGAGTTCAGAAGAAAACTAAGGGCTTTAAGAAGTAGAGATGAGAGGGCTTAGGAGGATAGCACAAGTAAAGTCACAAAGAGTTGTGTGCTGGTAAACATTTAACAACAGGCTTTCCAGGAGGAGGAAAATACACACAAATGCTTTAGATGTATATAGACCTATACATATTCCCAAATGAACATGTATACATACATCTGTATGCCTATATATGCATATAACTATTTTCCACAAAAGGTTCTAAAAAAGAAAATGTGTAATTAGGATTTTTGTCTTTTAAATGTTTGCTTTTAAATTTTTTTCACATGTAGAAACCCCTGATTTGTTACCTAGCCGTACTATTCTTCAAAAAATGAGTGACAGTATTATCATTGGCTTCATATTCCAACATAGCCTTTCTTGCATCACCATGGGAGTTCTAGACTACTGTTGCATTGCCAGTTTTCTCATGCCCTGCCACATTTTCTTGTTTTTTATGCTTTAGATAAAATGTTTCCTATTTATTGCAGAGTCCAAACAGTCAGATAGAGTCTCATCAAGTTTCTAGGGAATTTCCCTGAACTTTTCCTTGGTTTTTTCTTTTTTCCTTTTGAGACTGCCACAGATCCCTGGTGGAGGTAGTTAAAGAAACAGCTTGAGTCCTGCTGCCCAATTCTCGGGGATTATTCAAAGGCATCCATAGATAGCCACGTGCCATTAATAATAAATGCTCAATCAAAAAGCATTTATTAAAATATTTGTTGTGAGCCAGACTCTAAAAACAGTCCTTGCCCTCAAGGATCTCACACTCTAAAAGGAAATACAATATGTAATTATCTAGCTACATACCTTATTTTTCATGTAGATGTGATTATGATTATGTATGTATGGAAATACATGCATATGAATATGAATGCATATATATATGTATATATATGGCGGCATGCACATGTGCGTGCGTGTGTGTATTCCTTTCATTAGTGGAGCATGAATTACAGTGTTTACAGTCTCCTAAAATCCTAAGAAGGTGGCAGTCTTGAAAGCTTCATCTCCAGGATAGGTCAGTCATCAAAAAGGGAGAGGGAGTCAGACAGACAGATACAGATGGAAAAACAGAGAGAGAGACAGAGAGAGACAGACAGACAGAGACAGAGACTCAGAGACAGAGAGCTAGAGACAGAGGCAGAAAAGGAGACAGAGATCCTAGGAACTGAAGGGACTAAGATATTCATAGAGAGCTCTAAGCTTTGCAAAAAGCTTTATATATATAATTTCTTTTGATCAATTAAATTCAAGGTCTCCCTCTGTTCTGTTCTGGGATTATCAGTGTTTGGCCATAATCCTGGCACCTGAGTATCTTCGGGAGGATGATTCTCCCTCTTCCCACCCACCTCCATGCTGCGGTACAACAAATTAGATTCTGTTAAACCCAAAACGTAGGTATTTTTAAAATGTTTGTGAACCAGAATGGAATGGAATCTACAGAATGATTTTCAAGTTAAGACAGGAAAAGTAGACTACTGGAGCAGGCTGACCTACGAAGGTATTCAATGCCCTTGATAGATGTAAAATGCAAAGTACTGTAGTGCATTATCCACAGTCTAGCTTGTAATGAGCCTATGTTTTCCAGGTATTACATAATGGGATGTACAAACTGTACTGAAAGAAGTTTTTAAAATAGGAAAGCTGACTAGTGATTTTAAGGTAACATTCATCAACAGACAGCCAATTGGAAGGCTAGAGTTCCCTGACAAAAATAAAAGACAATAAAATCTCACATGTTCTGTATAACATCGAAATACCCTTCAAAGGATGAAAACAATCATTTTCCAATCATGAGGGAGAAAGTCTCCATTCCAAACAAACACAAGGCTATAATCCTCCGTGCTTTCTTCTCTACTTCCTTCTTTGCCTTCAATAGACACGAACTGCCTTCATGTTTACTGCTAGGATGAAGCACTTGTCCCATTAGAAGAGATCCTTTACTCTAAGGCATCTGGGTGGAAATTCTAGAGTGAAATAAAGTCTGCTTATGTAGATGTCAATTTTAATACTATTTAATTCGATTCAGTTAACAAATACTTGCAGATAGTTCACTCTATGTAAGGAACTCCACCAGGGCTTGGAAGAGAGGTTATAATTATTCTTAGCTGATCATAAAAGACAAGATAAATTGGGTCCAAAACAATATAATGCCTTACAAAGTGGTAGCCATAACATACAGTAATACACAAAGTAAAAGAGCACAGAAGTTGGGGTCACAAAACCTGGCTTCAAACCCTAAATCTGTAACTTTATGTATGACACTGGGCAAGTCACAGACTCTCTTTACCTCAGTTTCTTCATTTACTAAAATGAAGAGATGGGGGAAAGAGAGTTAGACAAAATGGTCACTAGCTTCCTTTCTCCTTAAAAAAAAAGAATGAAAAACCACAGTCTTGGCTGTGATCTCACTAGGTCATAAACCCTTGAGAACAAGTGCTTCTGATTTGGTTGAGGACACAAGTAGCTATTAAATATCTTGTACATTTACACTCTGTTCGAGGACTTAGGGATACAAAGATAGATATATGAGAGACTCTGGTCTCAAGGAGCTTACTGTCCAAATAAAGCAGAGAAGACATGTATATAAATAGATTTGATTCAAGGAAAGATGTGGTCAATGCCAATAAGAGGTCCAGAAAAGGTGCTCTGAGAAATTCAAGGAAGGGGAAATTACTTTAAGCTCAGTGCCAAGAAAGACTTCAAGGAGATGTCACTTGAGTTGGACCATGGAGGGATTTTAGAAGATGGAATTGAGGAAAAAGTTCTCTTTTAAAGATAAGAGGCATCTTGGGCAATGACACAGAGATAAGAGAGGACATTATAATAAATGAGTACAGAGTAGTACAGTGGGACTAGAAAATATAGTTCCCAAAGGGCAGTAGCATGAAATAAGGTTGGAAAGGTAGTTCAGGCTTTATTTACTAGGCAATAGGGAACCACTAAAGATTTTTAAGCAGAGATGTGACATGATTAGAGCAGTGCATTAAGAAGGTTACTTAGTGGAAGAGGGATAGAATGGAGTCAGGAAGACTAGCTCATTTTTTGTGGCTGTTAAAAACAATAAAATAGCACTTTCCACATGGCAAGTACCCAACTTATTTGTTACAAACCCAATATGTATGTTAAATGAGTGAATGGATGATGTTACAAACAAATTACCGTGGATATAATAACAGGGTATCCCTGCTGTCTGGAAAACAAATCAGTCTGTAAAATTGCTCAAATTAAGAACTTAGCAGCCCCATTATAAAGAAAAAAGATGATCCTAGAGTCTGTTGTTGTTCAGTCATTTCAATCTTGTGTGACTCTTCATGACCTATTTGGAGTTTTCTTGACAAAGACACTGGTATCATTTGCCATTTCCTTCTACAGCTCATTTTACAGATGAGGAACTGAGGCAAATAAAATTAAGTGACTTACCCAGGGTCAAACAGCTAGTAAGTGTATGAGGCCAGATTTGAATTCACAAAGATGAATCTTCCTAATTTTTGGACTGACCCTCTATCCACTATGCCATCTAGTTATTCAAACCTAGAGTTAGTTGTGTACTTTTTTCTTCAAATCCTTACCTTACATCTTAGAATCAAATCTTATGTATTGGTTCCAAGGCAGAAGAGTAATAAGGGTTAAGTAAAGGGGATTAAGAGTTTTGCCCACAGTCACACAGCTAGGAAGTATTTGAAGCCATATTTGAATCCAGGATCTCTTGTCTCTAGACTTGGCTTTCCATCCACTGAGTCACCAAGATGCCCCCAATTGGGTACTTTTGAATGTAAATAAAATTGCAATGTACTTTGCAGTCGCTGAATCTAAGTGCTGAGTTCATTATACTCTGCACTCTACAATCACAGTAAAGGGAGGATAAGCTATCTCACCTAGTTCACCTGGTGTCCCTTTTCACTGGTCAGAATCTATGCCTATTTAAATATTAGAATAACTTGAAGAGATTTGATCTACTCTGTGCCTTTTCAGACTCATGAGATTGGTGATTAGCCAGTCCCATAGCACATAAACACATCCCTTCCATGTGGGTCACCTTCTGAATTAACCAAAGGAAGCATCTCTACCAGGTAGTCTGCTTGAGCTATGGTTTATATATAATATATATTATATAAGTATATATAATATAAATACTTCAACAGCCACCTGAAATCCAGGGAGCAAGGAAATAGAATCACATGCATTCTAGATCCATACATAGCTAGAGCATTAATAATAAGGATAATTAAATAATTAATAAGAAAGGGGGGTGTTCCGATGAATAAGATGCATCATTTAAATTTAACCTAAATTAATGAAGCTTCCTCGAACCTGCGAGAAGCCTAAAGATAGAAAGATAGAGGAAGGATAGAAGTTCTGGATGTCGCGAGGGGGATGGCAGAGCCAACTTAGAGATATGAGGTGGCAGGAATGAGTCAGAAATCCAGGCCTTATTGATTACAAAGGAGCCACAGCAAAAACTCCAATCAGTGGACTACTCAGAAGGCTTATACCGTCCAAAGATCCAAATTTAATACCACACAGGTCGGAGACATGATAGAGAAAAGAAAGTGCCTGGCCGAAGGCCAGGTCCCAGATGGGAGAGGTAGATCAGGAAAGGAATCAAAGATGGAGCTTGGCCTCAGCAAGGACAGGCATCAGTGAGAGCTGAGATCCAAGAGAGAGAGAAGGTGGAGCCTGCTCTGGTCCTGTATTTAATCTCTTTGATATGCCAATATACACAATACATAGGGATGATTATCATTGGTTAACGACAAGGTATAGGTGTGGTTTCTCTTAGCCAGGTGAGCACAAAGAAACCTGTTTTCCCGCCTAACGTGGGGGAAGCTGGGTCAAGGGTCAGAGGTTTTCCCAGCCATGCTCAAGACTGAGCATGCTCTCTTCTAAGCCACTCTGTACACACTAACTGTTTCCCTTGCCTGTAGCTATGGGTGGACTGCTACAATTAAGAAGTCCATCAAAAGCACTTTCAAAGGTATAGAAAAGTACCCAAGAGGTTCAGAAGATAAACACTAGATGACCATTACAGTTTTGAAACTAAATTGTTGAATTTGTTATTGGTAGTTCAATTATTTCAATCAGTCGACTCTGTGACCCTTGGTTTCTTAGCAGAGATGTCCAGCTGCTTTGCCACTTCCTTTTCTACATCATATTACATGTAAGGAAACTGAGAAAAACAAAGTTAAGTGACTTGTCCAGTGTCACAGCTAGTAAATGTCTGAAGCTGTATTTGAACTCAGGTCTTCCCTGACTCTAGACTTGGAGTTCTATTCACTGCCCCCCAAACCCCCAGATGCCCAATAGAATTTAGCATTTGTAAAAAAAAATGCATAGGATAAATATTTGGGGTTTCATGTATGATCTTTTTTTGGTCATTCTATATGGAAGTTTTCTGGCGTGTTTGTGTTGTCAGGTTCAGAATAATGAAAAAAAAAAAGGAATATAAAATTTAGCAGTTGTGTGCAGGATGGATCCAAGAGGGGAGAAGCTATATTGTGGGAAACCAATCAGGAGACAAGAGGGGAAGAGGGCCTGAACTGTGGTTGTGGTTGTAATGGAAATGGAAAATAGAAGATGGCTGTGAGAGTTGTTGTCAAAAGAGAAATGATAAGATTTGACAACTTAGTGGCTATGTGGGTTGAATGAGAGTGAAGAATTGAGAATGACTCATAGGTTATGAACTTGGGTGCCTAGAAGATTTGTGATTTTCTTGACAGAAATAGTGAGGTCAGGAGAAGAGGTATGTTTAGTGCAAAAATATGAGTCTGGCATTTTATTCACTCTGCCACATATGATACAGAGAATGAAACAGAATGGAAATTTCCTATATAAATAAAATAAACTTTTCATTCTAATATTTGAGGCAGATTTTTTAAAATCATACATTAATTTATATATTTGGTCTTTCTCTTTCTTTTCTGTTTATATTACAATAGCTGGCTGCTTAATCATTGAGCAAATCATAACGACCTTGTCTGTGGCACTTACTTCTCAATGAGTGGCCATGGTTGGTCACTTAACGTTTCTAAATTTGTTTTCTCCTCTGTGAAATAGGCACAAAAATAAAAAATCCCTACTTCACAGGTTGTGAGATTCAAATGAGATAGCAAATAAAAAGTACTTTATAAACTTTAAGTGACTGTAGAAATGTCAGGTATAGTTTTTATTCAAGTAGCTACTCCTTTATCCAGTTAATAGTTTTAGGATTTATTATATACCTTGCCTTCAACAACCTTCAACCCAACAAACTTAAATATGTTTTGTCATTAAATAATTTTTGTTTCTTTGTTCTCTGTAAAGTTATAGGGTCTTTCTTAAATTCTTCAAAGCTATACATACATATTTTGCATATGTGCATCTATTTCTATTTCTTGGTCAATGCTAACCATAGAGATGCTGCTAAACGCTGTTGTCTTCCTTTCCTTCTGGGATTCAGTGCAGTCCGCTTGCCACACCAGAATGCCATGTAACTGAGGAAGGAATAAAGTACAAATCCCTGCCTCTGACATTCTGGCTAAAACTTCGGACTGGTTAACAAAGTTTAGATGGTCTTGAATGCTCCTTTGTTTGTCAAGACTCCCCAGGTATAACCGAAACTGATCACTTTAATCTCATTGGGAGATTGGGAGATTGAGATGCCATCCAATACCAGAGACAGGGAATTGTCATAGCAGTGAACAGTTGCCAAAATGCATTTACTCCTGGAATGTCTTCATAATGTGAGTCTACCCAGGAAACACAAGGGCAATAACCTGCAGTGCCTGGACTCGGAGCTAAAAACATAAAACATATTCACATTGGAAATGCACTTATTTCACAACATCAAGTCGCTGTGACGTTTATCGTTCCCGATCTTTGAGGCCATAATGGAAAAGGAAAGGTTTCTCACCAGCCTCACAGACAGGCAAGTTCAAAGGAGCAACATCGTCTGACTATTACACTGGAGGTTAACAGGGACAGCTGTATTCTATATAAAATTTGCTGACCCTCATGAACTTTCTATCAACAAGGTTTTCTCATCCTCCCATTATTCTATTCAACAATTAATCAACAGCTGTTGAAACATTATAAGCATGCTTGTAATTTGGGAGAAAATTAATGATTCTCTATCTATTAAAATGCTGAGGGAGGCTTTGTTTTTCAACCCTGGTGTGGACTTCCTGATTTATTCTTCAAATCAATTACCCTCCTGAACTCCCATGCCTCCTTTCTGTTCGCTGAAAGCATCCCACCTTCCACTTTATTCCTTACTGATTTGGTGGCATACATGTCGGCAATATTAGGGAAAGCCTGAAAATTTGACTCTAAAGCCCTGAAGTACTATTTAGTTGGGGAAATATATATTCATGTTCATTAAAGTTTTAGCAATGATTTCATAGATTTGATTTTTCTTCAAGTTTACTGTAATGTGACTTTCTAAAAGGAGGGGTTAGATCTAAACATTACTCTGAACTTCTGGAAACACAGAATGTCGGATCTGGAAAGAACTTAAAAGATAAGCTTAAGTTGGTCCCTTTAACCTTACTTCTAAAGAAATCTAGACCAAAAGAGGCTAATTTACTTATACGAAATCACAAAGCTATTTTGTGGCAGAGTGAAATTGAAATGGAAGTATCCTTACGTCTAGATTTCAGACTTTTTGATCTCAGGACCTTTTTACACTCTTAAAAAATATTAAGAATTTCTCACCCCTGCCCCACCCCCAAAAGAGCTTTTGAGTGTATGTAGGCATTTATCCCTTTTAGAAACTGAAAGTCATAGTACTGTGAAAATTCGTTTGACTTTGGGGAACCTTTAAGAGGGTCCAGAAGATCTGTAGAGATCCTCACACCTCACTTTGGGAACTACTTACTTAATCCATAAGTCTTCCTACTATACCATAGTAGGAATAATAGCTTTCTGAAGGGAAAATTTAAGATAATGTATTAAATCAAGAATAAAACAAATAAACTGGCAAACCACTTTTTTAGGTGACATTTGCCCATTATGTAAAGAGCCTGATAGTCATGAGAAAGTTTACATTTATTCAGAATCTAAAATTGTTGTCTACATGGAGTTAAATACACCTGGACAAATACTTGGGGAAAATTTAACTTCTTCCAAGCTCAGATATTAAGGGTACCATCCCAGTCATAAGGAGGGTAAGGGACTAAATAAGGATGTGTACAAGAAGGTTTTTTTTTTAATCTAAAGAAATTTCCAAAGGTTTGGTCTAGTTTCATTTCAGTCTCAACAGTTATTATCTTAAAACTGAGAAAATGGACATGCAACATTCATTTCACTCCAATGGAATTCCTATAAGAGTATTTTAATGTCCTATTGATTGTTTGTATTTTCATCACAATCATTTAAACCTCTCTCCTGACTAAAATGTTCCTTGTGATGAAGAAAAAAATAAATTAAGATACTTCACAAAGCAGTAAAAATACCCAGCATTCTGTCCTGGAAGTATTCTACTTCTCTTTGTGAGGGGAGGGAGATTTCATTCTTTCCTCTGGCTTCTTCCTTGAGTTTTCCATTAATGATCAATTTGTTTTTAGTATTCTTTTCCTTTATATTGCTGTAGTCATTGAACATATTATCAAAAATCTACTGATCTTATTTTATATCAATCCAAAAAAATCGGAATTCTCTGTATTCCTCATTCTTTCTAAACAATTATTTCCACTATATTCACAAATAATTTATTCAGTCATTCCATAGTGAGTATTTGTTTCTAATTAATTGTTATGAGAAAGAGTGTTTCTGCTGAATATTTTGAATACTGAACCTTCATTTTTCTCTTTTAAGTTCTTAGGGGCATATGCCCACTAGTGGAATCATTGGGTAAAGGAGTATGAATATCTCAGAAACTTTTCTTGTATAATTCCAAATTGGTTTTCAGAATGATTGGGTGATTCCAGGGGTCTATCGACACTGTACCTTCTCCATTCAGACTCTCAAACAATAACTTTTCATTTTGTCTCACTGCCAGTTATATAGTCTAAGGCAAAACTTTTTTTTTAATTTTTAATCCTCATGTTATTAACTTGGAATCTGTTTCCATGTGACCATTTATTATTGGTCATTTTTTTCTTTTTAAAATCATCCATTTATTTTAACCGCATGGCTACTCGGAAATGAATGGCTACTGGCTTCCATTGGAATGATGACTATGGTGCTATATTTGTATCCATTCCCTATAAATTTTGAATATTGGATTTTTTCAATGATATTTGGAGAATAAATAAATAAAAATACATTTATAAGGAACTCATAAGGGGGCAAATGCTATGCTAAATTCTGAGGGTATAAATGAAAAACCAGAGATAGTTTCTGTCCTCAAGAAGGTTATATTCTAATAAGGGGAGAGAAACTATGTAGGAAAGTGCTAGGGAGTGAGCAATATGCTGATCTAAAAAATCACAAGGATAGTACATGGAGCCGGAGGGAAGCAGATTGACACACTCTTAGTAGTAATAATATCATGTTTGAATGATCCAAAAAAATCCAGAGAAACTTATGAGAAAGACCACTATCCAAATCCAGAGAAAGAACTGTGGGAGTAGAAATGAAGAGGAAAAAACATATGATCAATCATGTAGTTCGATGAGGATGATTGGGGTTTTGATGTTAAAAGATCACTCTATTATGAATATGAATAACATGGGAATGGGTTTTAAACAATGATACATGTAAAACCCAGTGGAATTGTTTGTCAGCTCCAGAAGGGGGCATGGAAGAGGGATGGGAAAATTCATGAATCATGGAATCATGGAAAAATATTCTAAATAAAAAATAATGGCATGTTTGATTATAAAGGCAGAACTGAGCGCATTTGGTGGGTGGGGAGGTAAAAATGCAAGCAAAAACTAAACTGTAGATAGTAAAAAGATGCCCTGGTAGCAAAATGCAGGCTGGATAGAGCCCAGATCTCAATGAAGTAGGTGACTGATACCAGTTGAGATAACATAGCCCCAGAACAGGAGTTCTAGGCATTAAGGTTCTAAACCTACTTAGTCTCTTGTCCAGAAGATTTAATAAGATTTTGTTTCCTAAGTCTAATTTATTTTATTTATACTAAAGTTTTTAAATTTTATATGGCCAAAAATTGTCTGTTTTTCCTTCTATGAACCACTCTACTCCTTGTTCAATGAAAAATTTTCCCTCTAGTCATTGCTGGGAAATATATCTGACCTTTTCCTACTCTGTTTTTAAATGGTGTGACTTTTTAATATTCAGATTTAACCATTTGGAAATCATTTTGGCATAAGTTACTTGTGGAAATAATGTATTTAAGTAATAATAACCCCTTTTTTGTTTTCCTTTTTTGTATATTATCTTCCATCAATAAATTGCAAGTTCCTTTCAGGTAGAGACTAAACTTCTTTTTCTTATTTGTTTTTCTACGTGCATAGCCCATAGTCGATGCTTAAAAAATGTTTGTCAACTGATTATATCAAAGAAAATTGAGGCAATCTGAGTCCTATACCAATAACCTCATAAAAAATAAAAGAATCAAAGATAGGTCTCTTACCTATATTAGTATTTATGTAGAATTTAAGAGGAGAAATACACAAGAATCATATAAGTGAGGAAAGTAAAGAAGAATTGTACTCTGCATCTATGGAGGAATTACCCACAATAAAGGAATAATAGATTAATCAACGAATCAGAGTATATAAAACTCTTCATGACCATAAAGGGATATATTAATGTGAGCTGTTATGATCCAGAGATTACAAAGCAAGTGAACAGACAGTTTTCCATAAGGCAGGGCTTATGGAAGCGGCTGCTATTAAAACTGCATCCAAATCTGCTGCCTGGACAAACATTCTAATTAGAAGGGCCACTTTCCATGTTTGTAATTTTACTTAACATTTTTTTGCAAGAAAATAAAAGGAGCAATGTAGACAGCATCAAAGAATTCTGTTCTCTTTTTTTTTTCACTTATATTATTTTAAATACAGACATAACCCCTACTTGAGGTCATGGAACAAATTAATAAGGGCAAGTAAGTTCTTTTTGGAAGTATTTCTTTCTGGTGCTATTTCCCCCTCTTGATTTCTAATTCTCTATAGATTCCCATTCAGTGCAAACTGTAGAAAATATACAGCTTTCAAGTTTGACCCGGGTCTCTCTTTGTTTTCCTTTGGAACTCAAAAAACAACATTGAACAAATTTGACTTATAATAGATTTTTATCTTACAGGGGAAAGCAATACTATTTCTGTAAACTATCCATGATATATTAGTAATAATGCTATT
Organism: Monodelphis domestica; assembly: GCF_027887165.1. NCBI lineage: Eukaryota > Metazoa > Chordata > Mammalia > Didelphimorphia > Didelphidae > Monodelphis > Monodelphis domestica. The sequence goes on from NC_077234.1 coordinate 174,621,537, forward strand.
CCACTTCAAACAAATTAGAAACTAATGTTAGTGTTCTTAACAATGTTATACCAAATAATAACTCCCCACAGGCCAATTTGCATACAAAATCTAACATTTAAAGCCAAGTTACAATTAGCACTTTATTATGAAACTCTGTGATTGTAATTTACTGCAACATATTTATACTTGCTGCAAGGAATTTTAATTTATGAAAAATTACCCTGTTAAAGACACTGTCATAATGGACTAACTTGCATTAAATTACCAACCAAACCAAAGTTCAAGAGTCATTGTTTTTACTTTAGTAAGCAGGAAAAACAGGCCAACACACGTCCCTTCAGTACAAGAATGGGAAAAGAAATGAGCCTCAAAGGGGGAGTATTTATTTATTCAGGTTAGAAATTCAGGTCACAACAACAGCCAAACTGATGCAAAACAAAACCTCTCTATATGTCAGAACTATAAAAATCACATCAGGAAGACTATGTCCAGTCAAAATTGAGACTGTCCCATAACCCCCCTCCAAAAAAACCTGCAGAATTCTTAGTTATATTAGGTCAAGATGAAGAGTAACCAAAATATCAGTCCACTTTTTGGGGTGATTTGAGGAGAGAGATTGTCTCATTTTTGTCTTTAAATCCTTAGCACCTAGAACATAATAGGGACTTTGAAAAACCTGATTGATTGATTGATTGATTGATCCCCAAGAACAAAATGTACAAAAAAAAGTAGAACAGTTCAACTCTTCCTTCCCCTTTTTGCCTTATTTCCAAAGGAACAGAAACAATCATTTATTAAGGGCCTACAGTGTGCCAGATATTGCTCTTAGTTCTTTATAAACATTGCCTCATTTGTTCGTTGCAACAGACATAGGAGGTAGGTGCTATTATTATCCATATTTTACAGTTCAGAAACCTGGGATAGATTGATGTTAAGCACACAAACAGACATTAAGTCCCTCATCCATATAGTCAGAGAATAAATTTCTGATACTTTTTCTGATAGATTTGAACTTGTCTTCTTCCTGAACTAAAATCTCATACCATCTATCTGCCTCTGCTTAATAAAAAATATGATTCTCAGACTCAGGATGGAACAAAGAACTCAAGTGAGATTAAAATTCAAAATTAGTGAAAAGATGGTAGAGACCTTTAATGAGTCGTCACCTGGCCCAGAAAAAATACATCTCAACATAGTGAAAGAACTTGGCATTTGTAATTGCTGAACCCCTGCCAGGGATCTTTCAAGGACTTTGAAAAATGGAGTTGCGAAGCAGTGGAGAGAGCCTTGTATTTAGAGACAGACTAACAGACTTGCAAGCTCACCTGTGTGACCCTGGGAGAAGCACTTTACAACTTTCACTCTCATTATTTATGAAATAAGAGAGTTTGTTTAAGTGACCATGATCTGCTTCTGCACTAAATCTATGAAGCTCCAATCCTAAGGGGAGAAGGAACCACGACTGAAAATGGATGAATGTTTGATTTTGATAAAGAGAAAACATGAGGGATTCTTGACCTATTGAGCCAGTCAGTTTGATATTCATTCAGGAAAAATTCTAGATGTATTATTAAAGTGGTGGCCCAGGAACCCTTAGGAAGAAAGTGTTTATCAATATGTCAGCTTGGATCCATGAAGAATAGGTCATGCCAGACATCTACAAGCTTGTTGATCAAGGAACTGACTTAAACCCGGAACACCTAGATTTCTCTGCAAAATTAGAGAAAGTCTTTCATGCTATCTTTGAGGATAAAATTTAGAGGGAAAATGGCATATGATGGTATAGTTAAATGAATTGCAAACAGTTTAAATGAATACACATAAAAATGTTGATTAATGAATTTATAAACCTGGAGGATAGCCCAGCTGATAGTGTTGGACCTAAAGACAGGAAATCTCATCTTCCTGAGTTCAAATCTGGCCTCAGACACTTACTAGCTCTTTGTGACCCTGGGCAATTCACGTAACCAAGGTTGCTTCAATTTCCTCATCTGTAAAATGATCTGGAAAAGGAAATGGCAAACCACTGTGGTATCTTTGCCAAGAAAATCCCAGATGGGTCCAGGAAGAGTCAGACATGAGTAAAAACACACAAACCTGGAGAGGAATATCTAATTGAGTACCACAAGGATCTGTCCTTCTTGGTCATATATATAAGTATATTTATATGTGTGTGTTGATATATTGCCTTTCTGTCTGACACTACTCTCAATTTATCCTGGATCTATCTTTTTTGTACCTAACTGCAATCTGTCTCCTCCCATTAGACTGTGAGTTCTTTGAGAACAGGGGCTCTTCTTTGCCTATCTTTTTATCCCTAGAGTTTAACAGTAGGCAACTTTATAAATGCTAGATGACTAACTATATATTATATATAGACCTATCCATCAATCTATTAATTAATTGATTGATCAGTAAGTATAAATTCACATCTATAGAGAAAGAGTAAGTATATAGTATATACATTAGTATACATATACTATAAATAGTATGTTACCTATATGTGTATATGTATATTTTTTAAAAACACATGCAAATACACACACACACACATACACACATACACACACACACACACACACACACACACACACACACACACACACACACATATATATATATGTATGTATATATAAGCCAAGGATAAATGGTTTGCCTGGGATGCCCCAAAATCTCTAAATAATATGAATGCTAAGAAGGTGTCAGAAGAAGGATGATGGGTGCAATTAGCTAGATAACATCCTAGAGAAGTCTTCAGGAGGAGAGATACTGAGGAATAAAGAATCTTTCTCATTAAACATATTGGGAGGGGGGATGCTAACATGATCCAACCAAACAAAATCACTTTGGTAGATGAGTGGAGAGTGAATTGCAGTGGGGCAAGATCTGAGACAAGGAAACCAATTAAGAAGCTATTTCAGTAGTCCAGACAAGATGGGATGGGGTCCTGAAATAGAGTGGTAGTCATGCAAGTGGAATGAAGAAGAGAACAGACATGTTATGAAGGTAGAAACAAGATCTGACAAGTGAATAAATGTGGGTGATGGGTGAGAATGAGGATTTGAGGATGATACCAAATTAAACTTGAGTTTTGAATCCAATGACTGGGATAATGGTAATACCCTCAATAGTAATAAAGAAATTTTGAAGTAGGGTAGATTGGGGATTGAAAAATTGAGATTTGAACTCTGGACTTCAATCCCCACAAGCCCTTGCTCCACTTCCCCAAAATGCTTTGTAATCTCACGGAAATGCTGAAGTGGGCTGAGATCGAGGAAAGATTTAAGCTGGTGGCAAAGGTTTTTGGGTCTCTTTTTGGACTTCCTTTTTGGAGCAGAGGTGTCTCTTCCATGATGTGAGGTTATTTTGTCTAGGCCTCTGGCCTAGGCACATGTTTCTTACTTGTATATTCTTTAATCCTTAATCCTTAATAAACCTCTAAAAAATATAATACTCCTTGCAGAGAGAAACTAATTTCTACCTGCCATAGTCTCTCCCCATATCCCTAAATTTTAATCTTTACAGTTGGTGACCTAATGGAAAAAAAACCTCTCGATCTTCTGGTTTAATCTTTAATAGCTAGTGCCTAGAAAATTTTTTTAAGCCAGTTTCTCCAAGATGCCTTTTTAGAAAACTATCTTTTAACTGTTACAGGATAAAGATAACTAGTTCTTTTTTGGACATGTTGAGTTTGAAATTCCTCTGGAGGGAAAGTCCAAAATAGCCAATAAGCTAAAACCAGTAAAAAGGAAGAAACTGATGAAATTGGAAAAAGGAGATGATAGGATAATGTGGAAACAATAATTTTCTAAAAAAGATGGGAGGAATAGGATCAAGGATACACATAGAGAGGTTGACCTTGGTGAAAAGTAGTTATTCATAAAACAATGAATCATTTATTATACATATTAAATTTTCAGATAAAATAAAGCTGAGAGGATTCCAGTGCATTGGATGACAGAATCAAGATCCAAAAATCTCAATAGTGGAGAATGATGAGCTAAATCTGATAAAATAAATTCTAATAGGAATAGATATAAATTTCTATATTTGGATTTTAAAAATTAAATTTCATAATTAAAGGAAGTGAATACTAGATAGATGTCCCTGTAAAAAGGACATCCTAGGGTTTTATTTGACTGCTTTAACTAATCTTTTCCAACTCTGGGATTATATAATCTGTAAACCTCAAAATTTCTTAGACTTATAAATGTTGGAAATTTCACCATTGGGAAATTTCATACTTGAAGAATTTCCTATTGATAGTGGGTCTTGACTATTGGAATGTGAACCCCATTGGCATGGGAGGTTCCTTCTCTTCCCTTCTTAAGATTACTTTAGGACAGAAACCCTTTGCTGAACAATGGAAAGGACTTTGACCTATGCTTAAGCATAGAACAGGAATTTCTTTGAGTCATGATTGATTTTAGAATTGATACAATGGAGATACTTGGAATCAATCTCCACCCTATTCAGTCCTAACAGGATTGAGTAAGGGCTGCAGCCTAGATCAAAATTTAATTATTCCAATCTCTACCCTACTCAGGTTAACAGGATTTAGAAAGGGCTGTAGCAAAGGATCAAAGATTTAATTATTTGAAAATATGACCTTCAACAGACATGTGCAAAGCCTCTGGGCGGTCCTGGGTTAAGCTAGAGCCTCCATTGGCACAGGGAAATTGATGGACAGTGATTGGTAGATGTGAGAACTGAGGGGAGGCAACTTGGAGGGTTTCCTTAAGGATAGGGGGGTCTGAAGAGGGGAGGGTTGAGGAGTTGATTGGAGTGGTGGCAGTGTGCTCTGAGAAGCTTGTGCTGAAGGAAGCTGAAGGTGGGGGCCCCGGAGACTGTTTCTCCATTTTGGTCACCTGAGTAATAGGGACTGATCTCTTTTCTTTGCCTCAGCTATCTAAGGGCTTGGGCCTTTTGGCCCAGCCTAAACAGAAGGGGTATTTAAGCCCTATTCCTTTCTCTCCCTTTTTCTCTCTCTCTATCTCGAATTCCTTTCTTCCTCCTATTGTAATTAAACTCCATAAAAGATTCACTGCTGACTTGAGTTTTCATTAGGAATTACATAGCTGAATTCCTTGGCGACCTTAAATTAATATATATCAGTCTTTTAAAAGTGATTTCCTTGTAACATTGTGGCGACCACGAAGGGACTCGAACCCTCAATCTTCTGATTTAATCTTCTGATTTAAATCTTCTGATTTAAAATCATTTTAAAATTTTAAAATCATTTTAAGATTTAAAATGATTTTAAAAATCATTCTGAATTAAATCTTCTGATTTAATCCTAAACTTGGGCAATCTTGGAAGAAGGGGTACTCTCTCCAGAGAGTCTTTTCAAAATATAAACTATTATTTAATGAAGAAGCAGTATAATGTAGTAGATAGAGAATGAGCCTCAAGAGACAGAAAGATTTGGGTTCATTCAAATCCTCCCTTGTTACAACCTGGCTCTGAGAACCTTGGAAAATCACTTAACTTCTCAATGGAGGATCTAAATCACTAAATTCCACAGAAGGAACTGATTGAATTCATGTTTCCTCACCTGTGAAGTCCCCATATCAATGAAATTACTAGTAGAGTTCCTATGCCAATTACTTAGTAACACTATGAATAATCACACAATTTTGTCAATTTTTTTCCTAAATCATGTCATTTTTCTCCCAATACTTTGTGAAAATGGAAGATGTTGCCATACTATGGAAAGAATTCTGGGTCAGAAGTATAAATACAGCTGATTTAAAGTCCTTCCATTGTCACTATCTCTGTGACCTTAGACAAATTACAAAATCTCTCCATACCCCAAAGGAGTAATTCTAAAGGAAAGGTATCAAACACACAAGCCACAACACTCCTGAGGGTCATTGGAATCAGATTAATATGCAGTTTCTTTGTTGCCTTAATGGGATCATTTGTGAATACATATATGGTTCTCTAAGTTAACATGTAGCCTATAAGGCTCTTTATGAACAGTTTCATCACTCCCATTTCCATTTGAATTGGACACCACTGGACAAAAATATCTAAAATATTCTGACCAACTTTAAATCTATGATCCATTATTTAAAATTGAATAGTAGTCAGAAACATATTCAATGTTTTTTCCAGGCTTGCCTTAACTCATTCTCCTGCAACTCCAGCTTTTAGCTCACCAAAGTGTTTTCTCCATCTTAAGTGGAAGATTGGTTCTTAGTGGCAATTGGCAAATTCCCCATTCATCGTTAAAGAGATGCAGATTTTTCAAATGTGCTCCACCACTGCTTTTTTGAAAGAAAGAAAAAAAAACAGTGCTTGTTGACATTATACATAAATCTGAATTTGTTAGTTAAAATAGTAATTATGCTCTTCAAATTTAACTTTTGCTTAATTACTTTAACTGTCCTGTGTTGTCTCAATATAAAAAATCAGAAAATAATTCAATTTGATGCTTTATTTTTTTTGTTGTTGTAGTTTTTCCCTCATGTTGGTTGAACATAGAGCCTACCATTAGGCCTGGGAAAAGAGGCATATAAGATTCAAAGGTTAGGTAGGGTATAGCCCAAACTCTCATGGAGCTTAAAGTCTAATAATAAACAAATGTTGTGTAGTGGGAAGGGTGATGGCCATGGAATCAGGAAAATCCTTGAGCTTCAGTTTCCACATTATTTAAATGAGGAAATTGGACTGGATATTCTCCAAGCTTCCTTTCTGCTATAAATCTACAACTCTCCAAAATTAAGCAAATTGGAATTGAATAAGTTAATATTTGTAAGTTGGTTGATGTGATCAAGTGCCATGATAGCTTTGAGTGCTCTATTTTCTATCTGTATCTTATATCAATCTATTTTCATTTAAAAGAGAAATATGCATGTATGTGTATATCAGTGCATAGCATCGACACAAATGAATATACATTCGTGCATGTACAGCCCTATAATATGCATGTGTATGAGATATACATATGTGTATGTGTGTACATATAGTATATTCAAACTTCTTCCCATACAACCCCAAACTGCATTTAACACTGATCTCAGAGTCTTTAAGGCATCTATTAACAAATTTCCATATTTCTTTCTCCTTATTATAGCATATCATGGTGTGCATTAACAACCATATATTCCCTCAGTCTTCCTTATTCTTTCTCAATGTACATTTCCCTCATTTATTTTTTAATCAAAATATATAACTAAAGGAGAAAGGAAGGGAAAAGTGTCTCTAGTCACAAATCCTAAAAATGTCATATGCTAAATAAATTCTGTGCTGAGATATAAGTACTGAGAGAGAGAATGATAGGAGACATATTTGAAGGAGAATTTCCCTGCTCCCGACCTAACTTTATAATAAATAGAACACTTCAAGTTAAACCCACAGTTAAAAGAGATTTCAGTTTCCTACAAAGAAAAGAGGGGACCAGTTTTAGACCTGAATTCCTCCCTCCACTCCCATTGGTGATGTGATGACCTTAACAAAGTCATTGATCAGGCAACATTTTGAACTAACTACATTGTTGCTAAGCAAACAAAAATCCCAAATGACACCCGCCTATCCTCTCTCCGCATTATGAATGTTCCTGGAATACTGTTTCTGGACAAATCCATGAAGTGAGAGTCAAAAAGGACTGTTTAAAACTACCAAATGACAACATTTGTGTATTATGGAAAAGTAAGATAAAAGACTAATTAATCAAATCTGAATAAAGAAATATATTACCTTATCCATTTAGGAGATTGCTCAAAATTATTTTTTTCACCATTATTCAAATTTAATAATTTTTCCCTCCTCATTTGGCAGTTATTTTTAAATCCTTCAACTCAGATTACCAAAGCATTTTACAGATAACCGATAGCCCTGAGGTGTGAGATAGTCGTGGTGCCACAGTCATGCCTAAGGCTAGACTTCTCCTGCATGCTTCATTTATGTGCCATAGTGCTAAAAGCACCAGATTTAGACAGAGAATTGTGGTTTGGAAACCTTCCGAAGGTGTGACTGAGAGCAAGTCATGGATCCTTTTGGGGTCTTAGTTTCCTCATGCAAAAAGTGATGGACTTCATTTTGAGGACTGGAGGAGAGTGAGGCTGATGGCTTCGGGCAACTCTGCCTCACTCAAGCTCCAGTTAAGACATCACTCTGTGAAAATCTCTTCAAAAATGGAGGACAAACATCATGAGACTGGGGGCAGGTCCATTCTGCTCTCTGGCTTCAGTGCCTCGACTATAAAATGAAAGGTTGGACTAAATGACGTCCAAAGTTCCTTACAGCTCTAAATACAGGATGCTACCTAATTTCAGCATCATCTAGACACCTTGTCATTATCCTTTTAGAAATTTTCTTCAACCTCTAAAAATAATAGAAATGTAGGACAAATGGATCCACGTGTTTATGTTTATTTTTTTTCCTATTCCCTTTGGGTTGTCCAGATTGGCTGCAGGGAGTAGGTGTCAGCCAACTATATCTTTATATATAGTTTCTCATCCCACCTCCCAAATTAATTTGGTCATTGCTGTGTTGGAAATGTAATGCAAAAAAAAAAAGACATACTACTGGTTCTGCTTTGGGGAAATCTCCCTCTTAAACCTGGTTCTGTCATGAAAAGTTTATACAACCTTAAGTTAAGTCACTTAACCTCTGAATTTGTTTCCTCCTCTGTGGGTATAAAATTTCCTGCTCCACTGACCTCAAAGATTAGCAATAAGGAACAAGTGAAATAGTGAGTGTGAATATATGTTGTAAATTGCAAAATGCTATGTAAATCTAAGCTATTATTATTGTTAACAGCTAAGTGACACCAGGGATAGAGGGCTGTTCAAGGAGTCAGAAAAAATGTGAATTCAACAATTACTAGCTTTGTGACCCTGGACAAGTCATTTAACATCCATCTGCCTCAATTTCCTAAAGTATAAAATGAATATGAAAATAGCTTCTCCTTCACAGATATGCAGTAAAAATAAAATGGATAATACCCATAAAGGTGCTTAGAATGATTCCTGACATAGCAGGTGCTATGTAAATGTTAGTTGTATGTTGAATAGAGATGGAAGAAGTCACACAGTAATGTTGACTCAGTTATGTTTTCCACCTTGAATGTAGATCTCTTAGCAGCAAAGCAATCCATTTATATAGGCTAAATTGGCTTGAAGACTTTCATTGAGGGGAAAACCTCTAGGAAGTAATCAGGTCTATGCTTTGGAAGAAGAATGTTTGGTGGAAAATACTTGCTAGACTAATCAGAATCACCACACTATTTCAGAGTTGGAAAAGTCCTTTCATCTATGTACCTGTAATTGAAAAACACACACACTATACACATCCAATGAGTGTCCATCCAGGTTTCTTTGCCTGAAGACCTCCAGTGAGATCATTCAGGCAAGTAGGGCATCAAATGTCATGTCCAAGGAGGATGGCTTGAAGGTACTGGAGATATTAACACTGGAGAAGAGAAAACACGGATGGTAGTATTCAAGAGGAATATTCTAACTGTCTTCAAGTAGGTGAAGGCCCATCATATGGAAAAGAGATAAGGCTTGTTCTATTTAGGTAGTACCAGAAAACTAAACTAGGAATAATAGGTCAAAATTGTAAAAAGATCAATGTCTTCAAAAATGTTTTAAAAAAATGTCTTCAAAAATGTCTTCAAAAACAAAAAAATGTAAGAGACTATGAGGAGAAGTAGCAGGATCTTTTGTTTTCTTTGTTGTAAAGTATGAATTGGTAGGTAGGGGAGGTAGGAAGAATATTCAAAAATAAAGAAAACATAAAAACAAAAAAACATCATTATTTTTTCATTAGAAAATGGAAACGGGGATATCAGTTAAAAATAAGATATGTAATCATCTCAATGAGAGATGATGAGGACCTGTGATTAGTTGGTTGTAGCAGGAATAGAAAAGTGACAAAAAGAAAACATATTGCTAATAAGACCCGGGTTAAAAGGAAAGAAGAAAAATAGAATCTTAAGAAATGGGAAAAACCTTAGAGGTCATCTTTTAATCTTACTCCTCATTCAGGAATCTTCTATTCAACAACTGTGATGGTCATAAAAACTCTGTTTGAATATTTGGATGATGAGTTTACTGGCTTGTGAGAAATACATTCCACGGTCTGGCAGAACTAAAAGCTTTCCCTTATTATTTAACCTATTCCTGCTTCCTGAAACTTCTACATTGGTACTTCTTCTGGAAATATAAAAATGAAAATCTTTTTTTGTTCTATAACAGTTTCTAAATGTTTGAAGGTGACTTTTGCGGTATATATGAGACATGGCTGAAACAACCAATTCCCTCAACTATATTCAACATTTTTTAAAAGTCTCAGTTCATCCTTGGCTTTTAATTTATTTATTTTTAGACATTCTTACAGGTACATGTCATTTGTATTCATCCTTTGTTTTAAAGCCCTCCTTCTACCTTTTGTACAATTCTTTTAAAATCTGAATTCATTAGACAGCTCATTGCACACATACAGTAGTTTCTATAGACATCTCCCAACTTTGCTCCTTTATTGGGAGTTTTTGCAATTATATATTCATAATTACTTTTAAGAGCCTCCCATGTCTCTTGAAATACATTCCCTTTTAGATTCTTTGCCCATGAGATCATACCAGTCTGTTCTCTGAATGTTATGAAATATATTTTTCCTAAAGACTCAGTGATATGTTTTCCCTACAGGTCCTTCTTTTATTCTTTCCCAGTGTTCCCATCACACCACCCAGTTGTTCCATATTTGTCAGAATCAAATTCAAATTAGCTGTTGCCTTTTGAGTGGAAGAGTTCAAGTCACTAGTCTCAGAAAAACTATATTTCAAGAAACTAAACCATCCGGCCTATATAGGTGTCTGAAGGTCCATTGACAAATGATCTTTGAGAAATTATGGAAACGCAGCATAAGATGGAAGATAGGTACATGGCTTGCCTATATTTTTAATGTGGGGAAGAATACAATATTTCATTCAAACCATAAGTTCGTGAACTTGAATCAGTTCCTCATAAAATTTTAGACAGGATTTTTAAGGAGATATTTGAGTATTTTTAAAAGGAAAGTATGATTACTAAAAGTCACTATGTCAGTTTATGTCAGATTAACTGAATTTCCTTTTTGACAAAGTTACTAGACTGGTAAACCAGGGTAAGTGAGAAATGAAGCTCACATTTACATAATGTTTTAAGGTTAGTAACGCATTTTATAGCTATTATTTCATTTGATTTTCACAAGACTGTGAAGCAAGGGCTATAATTAATCATCCTTTTTAGGTGAGGAACTGAAACTTAAGAGAAATTAATTGAGTCTTCAGAAGTTTGTGTCCAAGAAAGAATTGAAATCATGTTCTTCCTGATTTCATATCCAGCTCCATCTATCCTTTATGCCATAGATTTCGACAAAACACTTCACAAATACCTCATATTAACTTTAAAAACAAAATGGAGACACATGGGCCACCTACAGTCGGGTAAAATAGAACTTGGTCAAAGTAATGGGTTTATGGAATTTGAAGAAAGGTGTTTAATGAAGTGTCTTGGGTAATCAATCCTTATCTTGTGTTGTTCAAAGTTTATTTAAAAGTATTATGAATTTAAGAATCACCAACAAAAGTAACATTTAAAAACTATAAAACAGGTAACAAACTTTTTTCCAAAAAGGTATGAAGCAAATGAATGAAAATATACTGGATAAAAAGAATTTATCAATAATAATAATAGAATATTTAAACTTATAACTAATTATATATGAGGTTTTTTGCTTGAAAGATTTAAAAATACAACGAAAGTTAAAAGATCCAAAGTTGGAATAGATTCTAAAGGCTTAGTCGCAAGCAAAACTGAACAATTCTGCCTACATCATACCCTACTAAATAGGCCTCCTCCCAAGGCAATTCATTAACAGTTTTGGTTAGCTTTAATTATCATGAAGTTTTTGCTTACACCAAGCCAACATTTAACTCTTTGCTTTATTAATCCATAGTTTTACTTCTTTGACACAATAGAAAAAGTTGTGTTTTCCTTTTTGAATTTTATTGAAGAATTATTGGATTCATTAATTAACAAACATATAAAGTACATATTATGCTACCTTTTCTTTTAATAATTTCTGGCTTAAATTCAACTTCATCTAATTTGAAAAGAGAAGTTAATTTGAAATTGGCCTCTCATTATAAAATTATTTGAATCTTTGTGAAATTAACATATTTCCCACCAGCTATATATTGTTGGCCTTTGGTTTCTCAGTGCATATTTATCTCCCATTTTGTGGAAATTTTAGCTTATTTGTATTGTTTTATAATTGTTACATTTGTTTTTTTCTTTAGTGATTCTTATTTTTATTATTATTCAAACTTAATCGTCCCTTCTAAACAAAGTTATTTTATCTCATATTAATAACACTGTCAATTACTTTAACTTGGATTTCTCTTTTGTTATAGAAGGGCCTTACATTTTGGGATTACTTTCCTCCTTTTTCCTTCCCCTACTTTATTTATTTCCCTTCTTTCTCTGAATCTTCTGAAATCTTTAATAATAAAGCCAATAAATACTCTGAGGAGTTCTAGATTTCTGAATAATCATTTTATCTTGGTTGTTTCAAGTATTCATCTTATTTTTTTGAGAGATTTGTTAGCTCAAAAACCTTCTCTCTGTAAAATTTTCAAAGTCTGCTTGCTCCTAAAATATACATTCCCAATGTTCTTAAAGTATAAATGCATGGCATGTGGATAATGGTAAGGAATCAGAGCATGTGTATGATGGTAAATGTTTAACAATAGGCTCTCTGGAGATAGAGATACTATAAACACAAAACACTTAAATTTAATCTGCATTATTAACATTTCTCCATCACTGTCCTAATAAGTCTAGACAATGAAGAAGACAGTAAATCAGAAACAACTGGGTGACTAACTAGATAGATACCCAAGCTGATAGACAGGAGGTCCAGGGTTCAAATGTGGCCTCAGACACTCCCTAGCTATATAATTCTGGGCAAGCCACTCAATCCCAGTTGCCTATCCCTTAGCTCTTCTGCCTTGGATATAGTTCTTAGTTTAGATTCTAAGAATATAGGAGATTTTTTGGAAAAAAGAAAACAAATTAAGGTTGGATTTATAACATCAATTTCCTGGGAAAAAATGTACACCCTGAAAAAATTAACAATTGTTTTGTTTGAGCTTTTTTGAGCAAGCTTGCTCCCTTGGTTGGATACTTCCAATACTGCTTCAGTCCTTTGCTAGCTTTATGACTCTAAACAAGTCATTTAACCTATGTCTTCATCAATTTCCTTAGATGTAAAATTGTGATAATTATAACACTTATCTTACTGGGTTCTTATAACAGAGAATCAAATAAGATAACTTGGGCAAAATGTTTTGCAAGTCAAAGTATTATATTAACTAATGTTAATAGGATAATGATTCATTTAGTTGGTAAATAATTTTGATTATTGCTCATGCTTCTTAATTTTCTAAATATTGTACTCTAATTTCATGTCAACAAGCATTTACCTTACTATTTCTACAATCTTTCTATATCCTTCTAGAAAAGTCTATTACACAATATTACTAATTAGTGTTCCATATGAATTCTTCACTAGCTTGTCTATTTTTCCTCCTTGATTCAATGTTTGAGTTTAACTAGACATCAAGTCATGTTGAATCTTGGGGTTTTCCTTGTTGGCATTGTTTGAATTCTATGTGCATTTCACTCATTGTTTCCACCAATTCTGTGAAATTTCCTTTGATTTTTTTTCCATTGAAATATACTCTTCAGATTGTTTCATATCTAAAAGTCTCTAGGACATCATTCATCCAGAAATTGCCATTTGGATCTATACGTTGTCAAACAGTTTATATAATTGGGTGATTTTTTTTTTAGTTTATATTTCCAGCTGTCCTGCACTGTATATAATTCCATTTTCCATTGTTATAAATCTCTCTTTGTTGTTTTTATGGCTTTTTTAGGTTTTTGTATCACATTCTCTCCATGTTGAACCATTTTGTTATTAATACTTCTCATTCTTATGATCCTCTCTCTTAATCTCTACATCATTTTTTAAAAAATGTTGTCAAGCTCTATTTTTATTTGACTTTGTGATTTTTCTGATCATTATCTAGTCTTAATTTTTGTAAATGTGCCATTTAATTATCCAAGAAAATGTCTCAAGAAATCTTGAATAATTTCTTTTTTTTTACAACTTTCCTTTTTCAGGTAATTCAACTCTTCTATAATATTTAAAATCTTATCATTATTTATCTTTTTATTGTTTTAAATTTTGGGAAAACTTAATTTTCCCAAATTAATTAAAAATTAAATTTTTTTAAAATTAATTTTCTCATCTTTTTTGTGTTTCTACTTTCTTTTTTGAGGTAGAGAGAGATATTAATAGAATGTCATATGCAAATAGAAGCTAGAAGGCCAATGTTACTGGACCACAGAATGTCTAGATAAGATTATTGTTCATGAAAAGATTCTGGAACTGGTATCTTCTCTTGAAGTTAAAAGTCAGAATAGAACATCCCATCTCCCAAATTTTCAATAACCTTATCCTTCACACAGGCACAAATCAGTGAATAATCAATTTTCACCAATGATGAGAGTCTCATGCAAAGGAACTTTGAGGCAAGAGATACATATAAGAACTCTGGAAAGGCAGAATGGATCAGAGTGCAAAAATGAAAATCTTATATAGTTTTTTAATAATCTGTATAAGAAATAATAAAGATGATTTTTTTTATATTCCACACTAGAAATAATAGAGTCAACAAGTGGTAAGCAGCAGAGCCAAGATGGGAATATGGGTCCTCATTCTCTAAACTCAGTATGTTTTCCATTGCACCATGCTGAGTAACCATAAAGCTGTAGCATATAAAGGCTATACACTCTGGTAAGACCATCTGGGCAGATGAGCTAAACTGGGTTGCAAATAATCAATAGATCTCAAACCAACTGTTGAGTTGGGGAGATGTGTACACCAAGCAAGTGAAGACTTCCCCTGGCAGAATGGTCAGATTAGAACAATCTGTTTCAACTGCCAGGAAGGCTGCTGAAACACATACTATGGAGTTTGGTCATATATCGAAAACGCCAAAGTCATCCACTGCCAGTCATCCTGACTTTTGTCTTGCCACCGGAAGAGAGAATGAAGCTGATATATCACTCTGTGATATCATTGGTCCTCTTCTAAAAGGAATGACAAACAATAATAGAGAACCAATGGACTTTATTGAGTGTGTGGTGTAGAGAGGAGAGCCATGGTTAAATATAATTTTATAAAATCACTTCTGTAACTCTGAAGGCTGTTTAGGAATGAGAATGAACTTGAGGCAGGGAGTTCGATTACTAAGTTATTGCAATAGTTCAGGGAATTAATTAATTAATTTAATTAATAAGGGCATGAAATAGGCTGGTGACTAGAAGTAAATAAAATGTATTTCAGAGTTAGAAATGATAATGGGGTGAATGAAAGTGAGGAATTAAAGATGGCACTGGGTTTGGAGCCTGGATAACTGGAAGAATGATGACACTTTCACATACTGGGGAGAAGATAATGAATTCTGTTTTAGATATGTTGAGTTTACAATCCCTAGAGAATAGTTTGAAATATCCAGTCATCAGTTGGTCATTCAAGCCTGAAGCTCAAGAGACTAGGGATATAGGTATATATTTGGGAGACATCTACACAGGGATAATCACTGAACCCAAGAAAGCATAGAGTATAAAGTATAAAGAGAAAAGAGTGACAGTTGTAGAAAGAGGATTAGAGTAAATTCCTGTCATAAGGAAGAGGGGATTAAACTTATTCTTCTTCGTCCCAGAAAATAGAATTAAGAACAATTGAAGGATCTTTCAGAGAGGCAGATTTAGAGTCAATGTAAGGGAAAATTTCCTAATAACCAAACTTCCTAACCATTGGCTCCAAACCACAATGTTTCTACTCTTTTGTTTATCACCACACTCTTCCTATTAGAAGCTAGACCACCTGAGGAAGCACCCTGGGCTTTGACTCTGATAGGTGAGATGTTGCATTATCTACTATGCCCCAACACATACCTGTTTTCATATTCCCTTTGTATGTTGTCCTCTCCCACTAGAATATAAGCTACTCAAGTGCATGCATAGACTCTCTTGTTTTATCCTCATATTTGTATTACCAATGTTTATTTAGCACAGTTCCTGAAATATGGTAAGTACTTAATAAATGTTTTATTCATTGATCCATTTTTTGTCAAAGAATGAAATTAGTTTCTGAGGTGAGTGATTTTCTTTTCACTGAAAGGCTTCAGAAAATGACCTGACCTAGATGACCATTCACTGAGGATTTTATGGAAGTGATCTCTGTTCAGGTACAAGATGAACTAGATTATCACAGTAGGATACTTCAACTATGAGATTCTTTAATTTTGAGTCAAGAATGGATACAATATTTTGATTGTGGGCAATTGATAGAATAAATATACCACTGGCATAAACAATGAAACCTTATAAAAACTGAGCCTAGATTAAATGAGAATTTGTTTCATGCGTGTTTGGTGTTTCCACAGAATACTCCAAGACATTTGGAGATCCCATCAGACACTTGGATATACAGAACTAAAATTCTGGGAAAAGTATAGAAACTGAGTTGAGGGAAGGAGTCATTGACAAAGAAGGGATGACCAAAACCATAATATCAAATGAAACATCCAAGGAAATTTATTATTGTTCTGCATTCATTTATATAATCATCTTTTTTTTCTAATTTTATCATAAGCTTCTGAAGGCAAAGAATATATGTTATTCACCATTGAATCACTTTCATAATTTAATTCTTTATCTTTCAAATAGTAGTTACTGATTATTTGTTGGATGATTTGAATAAAAGGTATAAAAGACCTAGTAGTTTCCCCACAACGTCTTATGAAAGAAAGAGAATATGGGCCAAGGAAGATGGAAAAGTCAGGATCATTTATGTCATAAGATCTATGAAAAAAAAACTAGTATATGAGGAAACCTAGGGAAAACTATCGAAGAAGTAGATTGTTGACTATCTCTACCTCCTAAATTTCTAGTCATCATTATTTTCCCCTTCTACAAAGGGACACATAATTAATGAAAAAAAGAAAGTCAGGAAAGAGAACACAGCATTCATGGTCACTAATCACACTATTGCCTAAAGAATGCATGTAGGAAGACTATGTTATGGACTGACTTCTGGTAGCAAATACAATTTGCCTTTGCACTTTAAATATCTTCATGTTTTAAAGTGTATCAATCATTTTTATTTTCACTAATTTAATGAATCTTCAAATAAATAAAATATTACATGCTTTGCTTCCTTTTTTCCACCTCATTTGGCATACAGATTATTTATGACTATGATAAGATCATTTATTTTCTCTTCAGCAAAAGGGCATTGGAAGATAGAGAAGGTAATTAACAAAGTAGTTCATTCTAATATAGTACTCAAAAACAGAAGCCAAAACAATGTATTAATAATTCATTTGTTTTTCACTCTTGAATGAAATCATTTTAACCTGTAGTAATATTCAAATAGGGGAAATAACTTAATATTATAGTAGTATAGATGTTTTTGCAATCTTAATGGGATCTGTAAATCTCAAGCAACATTTGACAGTTATGACAGCAAAATATAACTAGTCTCATGAAATGATATTAGAGATACACATTGCTTCCTTTTTTCTGAGGCCTTATAATTTGTTTTTCACCTGAAGCTATAAACAATAGAATTACATAGGAATTACTATAAAAATTATCTCCCCTACATTTAAGGAATTTGGGCAGTTCTCATTTTTCTCTATTCCAAATCCAAGTTATGAAAAGTTATTGAGGACAATGATCCTAAAGTCAAATAATCAAGGCCATTGCTATACAAAAAAATAAAATGAAGTCTCTCCATGTTTTAAAGTGTATCAATTTTTAATATTTTATTATGAATAATTTCAAGTGGGTTATGAAGAAATTAATTCATTATTGGGTTTGATGAATTTTCCAAAATCTCTTAATGAAGATATGGTCACCACTAAACAATAAAACATCAGCTAAACTGTCATACACTGGGCAAAAAGTCAGGCTGATTCGCAGGAATGAAAGTCAGTGAACTATCAAAATAGCTATTTATTCCATTTTTTGGGTGTCCATGACATGACCGAATGTCAATAGTGCACTAAGTACCAATCACATTTACAGCAGTTTTCTTCCATTTTATGGAGGAAAGCAGGGAGAGGGAAAGAGAGTCAATGCAATCCCCAAAAATGATATCTTATTATTAATAACAATAATTACTAGCATTTCCTTAATTCTGCTATATACTTGGCACTGTACTAAATACTTTATTTGTTCTCAAATCATATATTTTAAATACAAATACAAATGGAAGCTAGATTTTAGAGGAAAAAAAGATGGATATCATTTTGTATTTTCAGTAAAAGCAGACTCTTTGAAGACTTTTTCTTAATAAAACCATGCCTGAATTTCCATAACTTGGAACAGGAAGGGCCTCATTTAGAACAATTTAACTATCAGAGACTATAGAGAGAGCAAATGGGCGACACTAAGTAAGTCAGGTACAAAAATGGAACAGAGAATCAGCTCTCAATTTCCTTTGCATTGTAAATAATGTAAAGGGGGTTTAACGTTGCTGTTAGAGGTGTGCAAGTGTATGTATATGATCACAAGCATATCCAGCATCTGTAACAAGCTTATTTTTCTCATCTGTGATTGATCTCTTCCTTTGGCTAGTTCATAATACATTACACATTTCTGCCAACGAAGTCATTCTTCCAGCAACAGATGGTGTGTCATGAAGAGAGACTTATGATGGCTAGTATAAATAACAAAGGTGTTAGCAGGAATTAAAGGGAGACATTTCCTGTTTATATATATTTCTCTTCAGTGATCACAGGAAAGGAGGGGGAGAAAAATAGCTATAAATAATTTATACATAAGCAAAATGTTTAAGTTCTGTCTTAAAGTTTGACTTAGGATAAAAAGGTATCCTAAAATTAAGAATTGTTTTGCTGACCTCATACGATGTGACATGATTTGTAAAGAAACACTAAATTTCAAGATTTGTGAAGAAACACTAACTTTCAAGAGATGTCATTTCATCTGCTCCAAGGCAGATTGGCAGCTCACTTCTAAGGAATAATTTATGTGATTCACCAATGATCAAGAGCTATAATGGATGAGATTCCAGACTTGAACCTCATGTACCTCTAATACACAAAACCAGTTGTCTCTCCATTAGTCTATGCTATTTTTGTATAGTGATTTCTTAATTTATATCAAGGGTTTTATTTATCTTAAATCAATCTGGGGTCTGTGAACTTGGTGGATTTTTGAACAAATAAATTTGATGAATGCATTTTCATGTAATTGCTTTCCTTTATAAACCTGTTTTATCCATTTATAAAAATTATTCTGAGAAGGGCTCACCAGGGTATCAACGTGGTCTATGCTCTGTGTATTAAATGAGAGAGATGTGCTTTTAAAAAGCTAGAGATGGGAGGTCTTAGGTTCAAATCTGTCTTTGGACACTTCCCAGCTGTGTGACCCTGGGCAAGTCACTTGACCCCCATTGCCTAGCCCTTACCACTCTTCTGCCTTAGAACCAATACACAATATGGATTCCAAGACGGAAGGAAAGGGGTTAAAAAAGGGGGGGGGGATACTATTCCCAATGGATTTTGCCTTAGATGCTTAGAAAGACATTAGTGAGACAGTCTCTTACTCCTACCATTATTAAGCTTTCAACCACTATATAATGCAAATCTGTTCCTAGGTACCTACTAATAGTGAGTGCTCATTGCTATGTACAACATGGTGGTCTCATGATTACTCCATAGCTGTTTGTTCTCATGTTTTTCCTATCACTGCCTTCTTAACATCTCTTAAGAAGTAATAGCAAGTGGCACTGACCACAACTAGGAAAGTCATCCATTTTAAGGAAATCTTTTTTTCTGTTAGACTAAGAGTAAGTCTAATAGGTAAGAAAATTTGAAAATACAGAAGAAAAAAATGAAAGGAAATTTTACCTAAGCCATTTAGAAATATTGTTATCTTTGGCAAATAGTTTCCTCCCTTTGGGTCTTGGTTGTTTCACCTGTAAAATGAAGGTATCGGATTAGATTACTGCTAGGGCTCCTTGAATTCTAAATATGTTTCTAAGGCATGTTCTCCTTGTGCCTGGGAGGAAGTATATTATATCTTATGAAACGCGAATGAGAAAATTAGGCTAAATAGCTCTAGTCAGAGAATACAACCTACTGAAGGCTCCAGAGGACTGAAAGATTCTTGTTCTAATTATTAAAATATTCATTAGAGTTAACACATATGTCTCATCTACTAGAGACATGTCTCTTTAGAGACTCACCTAATTAGCAGAAAGAGAGAAACTGTTGATGGGCACTAGTGCTGTTCCATTTGGTTTCAGGAAAAACCTGGCAATGCTCAAATGTTTCTGGAGTCAGTAAACCTTCTGAGTAAGCAAGAGACTTAATAAAAACTCTGGGGAGGTCAAAGAGAAAAGGTCAAATGCCCGAAATAAACCTTGTTGAAATTCTAGTGATGAAAGACTTCAGTCTTTCTAATCTTTTAAACAATTACATCATGCATATATTTGTTTGAAAATTAGTCTTCTGGGGTATAAACCTGAAATGACATCTTACCCTGCATTACCCCCCAGAGGGATGGGCAAAGTCAGTACACAAGTCCTAGAACAAAAAAATAATTTACACATCTTTTAGACAGTATGTTAATTAGACTGATATTCATAAATATGTCTACAACACATTTGATGTTTATTTGCTTTCTTTCTTTTTCCTTTTTTTGCTAAAAAAACATGATAGTGGCATTCCCTCCAATCATTCATATTAAGTAAGAAAGTAGAATAAAATATGGATCCTCTTATAATATAGAATTGAATAAGAAAAAAGGTTTAAGTGTTGTCTGTAGGTCAATTGAAGAAAATAAACTTACTAGCAGATTAAGGGACATTCTTGAAGATATTATTTAAATAACATTTGCATTAATCTTTTTCAAGAATTACTTTATTGGCACTTAAAATGCCCGTGGGAAGTCTATCTGTAGCCTTTCCCTAGGGTAAAACTGCCTTGGGATTAAGAGGAAGTTGTTACCATTCTTATTTTAAAAACATTATTTCACTCAACTATATGAGAAAGTCATATGTCACTTGACATGCTATTAGAATAATAGTGCATGTCATGGGTGATAATATAGCTGTTTAGATATGAGCCACTATTCAAACATAAATCCTTGTGATGGTGGTGGGAAATATGAGATAAGAAATATCAACAGCAACATTTTGGAGTACCAAAGAACTACAAATGCAGAGATCACGGAATTGTGGAAAGGAATTGTCTGTCATCTTGTCTGTCTTCTGGCTTCCATAAATATATAAAAACAACTGACATTTATAGAGTATTTAGTGTGCAAAGCACCTCAGACATATGATTTAGTCATAAAAATGCTGCAAATGAGGTGATCTGGCTTTATTAATCCCATTTTAGAGATGAGGAAACAAAGGTTACAGTGAGTAATTATCACATTTAGGACTTGAATCCAGAGGGCTTTCTGACTCCAAGCTATCATTCTATTACAGCAGATTTCCTAAGTTCATCTTTTTGGGTTTGATTTCTGTTTTTTATGTGCATATATATATATGCTATTTAAATTAGTAGTGTCATCCCTTAGATTTCAATCTACTGATAAAACTTGGAGATTTCCCTAGTGCATCTCGAACTACGTCCTGTGCACTTTCTGTGCACTCCTCTCTCTGTAAGCTCTACTCTCCTTAGTTTCTCAGGAAGTAGAGGAGTGAATGCGAGAGCACTGGACACTAGACCGTCTTCCTCCATCCTGCTTCAGGACTTCATGTGCAGGAGAAGCCTTGTCTGTGGTCATAAATCTTCAGAAGGAGATACAAAGTAGCTCTTTTTCACACACACAAAAGTTGGAAATCTCTGGAGTCAATTATGGAATATGCTCCACACATACAGTCTATCATTTTCCCTGCAAAGATATATTTTAAGAAACAATGTCCCATGCTCTTGCAGGGCATTGTTCTATTGGGAAAGGGATATTATTGCAGGTTTTATTCCTCACCAAAGACATAGCAACAAAATCAATCAATTAATTAATTAATAAACAAATAAATAAATAAATATGAACAAGAACAGGTCCCAAAATCAAAGATGGCGGTGTGTGGGGGGGCAGGAATGGTGACACCTATGATGTAAGTAAGGAAATTTCTTCTCCAAAGGAAGATCAGCAAAATTGCTCTGAAATTTCGGATCTTAGAGAGTCACCTCAGGGCACTGAGAAGTTAAATAAGTGACCCAGGATGCTCACACAGCCAGTATGTGTCAGAAGCAGTTTAGCTGGACATGTATGTACAAAATAGAGATGGAGATGGATAGATAGACAGACAGACAGACAGAAATGCAGATACATAGATAGAGTCTGTAAATGGATCCAGTATGTTACAGGGATAGTGAGTGGGGAAATAACCTATACACGCCATTCAGAAACAATGGTAGCTGGTTTGACTGTGAGATTTGTTTATAGATTAAAATTATCAATCCAACTCATGTTTGAGTATAATAAGGATGCATTTATACTGTACCTTTAAGGTACGAGCCACCTCCCAGCCAGCAGAGCATAAGGATCCCCATTTAAATGACAAGAAACCTCAGGCTCAGAGAAATGCACTAACAACTAAACTCACACACCTAATAAATGTCAGATCCCCTACTTGAGCCCCTGTTCTCCTAATAATAGGGCCAGTACATCTTCCCCCACACCACATGATGTGAAATGCACTGCACCGTCTAACAGTGCCATAGTAAGTGATCTGGAAAATGGCCACAATCTTATTAAGATGGTATTTTGTTAATATAATGGTTGACTGAAAGCCAATTAGATCTATTTAAGTATACTTACATTTGCTGGCCTAAGTGACTTTTCTGACTATTTAACTAACACTTTTTAAAAAAATAAATAAATAATCACATTTTCAAAATTACTCCATGTCCTTTTTTTTTGCCTTCTCTCTCCCTCCCTCCCTCCCTCTTACTCTCTCCTAGCAACCACAAATGAATAGTGCAATGCTCCGGTGAGCTGTAGGCATTCTACAATTAACTGTGGGCAACTCACGATAATGTATTTGGTATTTTTATACCACTGCTGACAGGGCTTCTCCTTCCCTCTCAACTATTTGGAGAATTTTGATCTTATTGTTAGAGGAAGAAAAGCTTTACTGATTTCCTGATAATTAGCCTCTAAGATATTTCCCTGTGGCGATAGGCTGGGTGGTGTAGAAAAGAAATTACTGTGTATATTACTTGGATTACATTTAAACTTACATTATATGTTAAAATTATATCTTAGAGGAACAGTTGAAATAAGAAGAGAAGTAATCTTTGTTTTTCACCACAACAGAAATCCTTTTCAGGTTCCTAGAAAGTTTAGCCGATTTAATTTGGGCTACAAACCTTAATTTAGATAGTCGATGGATCGCTAGATTTGGAGACAAGAAGAATAGGCTTAAATCCTTCTTTAGACACCAACTAGCTATGGAACACTGGGAGAGTCATTCGACATATCTGACCAGAGTATCTTCATCTGTAGAATAAGGGTCTGTTGAACTTTGTGACTTAAAAGCTTTCTTCCAGCTCTTAATCCATGATCCTCTGAATACCCCCTTTTCATAGGACAAGAAATAAGAGCCAAATAAATCAAGTTATTGTGTATTAATTGCCCAGCTTCTCTAAATCAGTCTTACAGGAGAAATAAAACCTTTGTCCCTTCTGGAGGTCTACCCATAGCTGACAAGTGGGTACAAAATTCGCTTATGTGTATCTTCCAGAATCATACTGACTCAACAGGAGGTAGGAGGTATCCCATCTCCAGGACTGGGTCTCTATTCATTGAGTCCTATTAGAGCATCACTGTGCTAGCTATGTGGAGGATAGACTGAAGTGGACAGAAACATGAAGTAGGGAGACCCATAGAAAACTATTGTGATTGTCCTGGTGTGAGATGGTGCTGGCTGTGAGACTGGAGAGAAGGATGTGTTTAGAAGAGATGCTATGAAGGTGAAAATGACAAGACTTGGCAGCAATTCAGGCAAGGGTCTAGGATGGCACTACCGTTGTAAGGCTGGGTGACTAAGGAAATGATGATAATCTCAACAATGAAAAGGGAGTTAAGAAGAGAGAAGTCCTCGCGGGCAAAGAAAATAGGTTCTTTTGGACATGTTGAATCTGAGTTGTTGATGGGAAAATCTGAAATGGTGCCACCATCGATACACTGGAGGAAATCCAAAAGAAGGAAGTGTTTGAGGGCAAAGGTAAGAAGTTCTTTTGGCTATGTAGAGTTTGAAATGTCAAAGAGATAATGCATAAAAGATGTCCCATTGACAGTTAGTGATATAAGATTGGAGGTCATGAGAAAAATATAGGACTGGACAAATAGATTTGACTATGATTTGAACATTTGTTGCTATTGTTTGATCATTTCAGTCTTGTCCAACTCTTTATGAATCCATTTGGGTTTGTTTTTTTTTTTTTGCAAAGATATTAGAGTGGTTTACTATATGCTTTTCCAGCTGATTTATAGATGAGGAAACTAAGGCAAATGGGGTTAAGTGACTTGCCTAGAATCGTACAGTTAGTTAGCATCTGAGATCAGATTTGAAGTCAGAAAGATATGATTTTATTCACTTCACACATAGGTGCCCGGTCAGCTGGGTAGAAGTAATTATGGAGCAAATATGAATAGATAAATTAAGACGTGAGAAAGTATAGAGGGAAAAGGTAATAATAATACTTAACATTCAATGAATACTTTGTACTTTATAAAGAGCTCACATAAAGAAGGCAATCCTGCTAAATGGCTGATAATCACGGAACACTGCAGTCTTTGAAGACTAAAAACTGTAGATAACCCAAAGTCGGTTGGGAAAAATAGGGCATATTTAAGTAGGCTGTAGACTTTTACTAATGAAATATGTATTTGTATCTATAATTTATTATTTTTATTAATTAAACATATATTAATAAAACATTTATATGTAAAATGTCATGATTATATAATAAATTACATATCACGTTTATTATATATTATAATAATGATATATAGTTGTGGACCAGTTATGTAACAATACGATCAATGTTGAATTATAACATGAATACTTTCTTCCTTTGACTTCACTTCTTTAATGTACTAATCTGTGGGCCTGGTCAAACTCCCTTAAATTGTAAACTCTCTTAAAGAAGCAACAATGTATTTTGTTTTGTTTTGTTTTCTTATGTCAGGAGGATAGCAGAGTGGAAAGTGGCATCAGAGGATATGAGTTTAATTTTCATCCCTAATACTTTAATGATCTTTGTCACCTTGGGCATGTCACTTAAGCTCTCATTTTTTTTTATCTGTATCCTAATTAAAGGGGAGATCCAGGTCTTCTGGAAAAAAATTCCTTATAGACATTTGTGGCTCCAAAGAATCTGTTAGGTTGATTGGGGGACTCTCTTGGTCTGTAATCATAGAGTTAGAGCTAGAAAAAACTATGTAGCTTATCTACCCCATCTCCTTCTTTTATAGATGAGAGAAAAGAGGTTGTTTCCATGAGGTACTAAAAATGAGATAGTAAGTGACACTGCTATGATTTGTAGTTAAGTCTTCTAACTAAATTAAGGCTCTTTTCATCGTGCCATGCTGTGGTTCTAGAAAAGACTGAAGCTAAATCTTGAAAATGGGAAGCATTTGAAGGGAAAGAAAGATATTTTAAGTAAGAGAAACAATTTAGTTAAAGGTGAGGAATTGAAAATTAGCATGATACCTTTGGATGAAAAAAAGGAGAAAAAATAGCCTAGAGTAGAGAGTCCTTGCTCTCAGGGAAGATTGGAATAATCTGAGGTTAGGCAGATGGATAAATGGCATTTTAAGAAAGATCTTGAAATCCAGGTAGAGGAGTTGAGACTTGGTGTGTCAGTCAATGCCTGCTACCATGAATTCTTGAGCAGGAGATTTGCAACAAGGTATAAAAACTACTGTACTAGGAATTGGGATACCCAGGTTCAAGAATGAGATCTACTAACCATGAGACCTTAGGCAAGTCATTCGACTCTCTGAGTTTTATTCATCACAACTGTGAAATGAAGTGACTGGAACAGACCATTCCTTCTAAGTCTATTCACATTGACTAGCACATCAAGTCTTAACTCCTCTCACTGGATTTAGAGATCTTTCTTAGTCTGATATTAGCCCATCTGCCTAATCTTAGAATATTCCAATTTTCCCTGAGAGCAAGGGCTCTCTACTCTCTGCCATTTTGTATTATTTCTACCTCAAAGTGGCTCTCCAGATTTCACATTCCATCACGAAGCATGGTCACCTATCCACTGCTACGAAAGAAACTGATGGAGTCAAAATGCAGATTGAAGCATATCATTTTTCACTTTATTTCCATAATGAGTTTTTTTCTTGTATAAGCAACAATGTCTTCTTTCACATGATGAATATGGGAATATGAATTGCATGATAGCACATGTATAACATATCATATTACCTTCCACCTCAGGGAGGGGGGAGGAGAACAAAGAAAGGGAGAGAAGACAGATGACAAAATGTCAGAAAACAATTAAAAATTGTATCTATATTCTGAAAGAGGAAAAATATAATAATACTTTTAAAAGAAGAAGAAAAAGCTTGTTCACTTCTACCCTGAGAAAAGGTAAGAAAAGAGCACCTATTTTCAAAATTGAGTTTCAGCACTTTGCTACAAATTGTACATTTTTAAACATAGTTGCCCAATATCTAACATTCAAGAGACAATTTGCTGCTCTCTAAATTCTTCCTGGAAATGGACAAAAGGATGATGGATCATAACTTAATTCATAAATTGACAACTCTTTTTAAAAAGTCACAGTAGCCCTCAGTTAAGAAAACTGGGCCCTTGAGGAACACACTAAAATCCTAGGACGTTAGAAATGAAAGGGGCTTCACAGATTGAATTGTTTCCATTTCTTCATTTTATAGATAAAATAAGGCTCGGGGTGTATTTAACTTGCTTAAATTCATAGGGATACTGATTCCAAAGAATAGGGATTCTTCTTTCCACTACCACATCCTGGGGAAGGTGAGGACGTTCAGGCTGCCCTAGTGACCAGTGCTGCTGTTGGTCAGTCCCAAGACAGATAAGAAAATAAATAAGGAGTAAATCCATGGAGAATTTTCATTGCATACTAAAGATTTAGTCCATTTGGAATGTTTTATCAATCTGGTCAGAATTTTCTTAAACAACTGCTGCTAAATGTGCCTTGTACTGATGAATTTATTTTACATTCTTTGTGCATGGTCCTACCCAATGGTATGCTGATAAATATTTAACTCTTTGGGAGGAAAACTAGGACCATAACATACTTTTAAGTTTTATCTGCATTCATGTTCTCTTCATTTCTGTTTTGAGTTGAGACAATCAAAGAAAAATAAACCAAGTCCTGAATTATAGTCATTTTAGAGGTGTAAATGCTTGTACAGAAAATGTCATAATCGCGAGGCATTTTGAGCTGATTCGAGCTCATCTGTGCTTATAAGCCTTGGCTATTCAAAGGACAAGGCTGGTTTGGGGAGAAGGATGTTCAAATCACTGGTGCATCACAGAATCACTCTTAATTTGACCAGTAAAAGAATATGAGGACATTTCTCCAAAAATACCATTGTTTATTAATGGCAGGTGTGCAATTCCAATTAAGAAAGAAGGTATCCCTTTTACTGACCTCCCTACACCAAAAAGCAGGCAAAGGAGCCCTGCCTCTTGTTTATAAAGGGAGTTTCATTCTCTTTCTGACTGACCTTACATCCTAACTTTAGGACATCCCCTCAGAGTCCCCATTGGTGGCTATTTTAGGAGAGGAGGTAGACTTAGAAACCTCAACTCCTCCCTCATTACTTCATCACAAGGGAGGCAGATCATTTTCCATACCAGGAGGTAACCCCAAATCTAACTGATATATTGAGCAAAAATAAAGAGGGATTTTGTTTTCAAAGGCCTCCGAATTCTTGTTTACAGATAAATAAGGAGTACCAGGTCTTCACCCTGCCTTTAATAAAGGACAAAAAGATGCAGCACCATGAGATGCCTTAAGGTCTGAGAGTAAATTACTTTAATGTGGAAGCTGACTGACCTTCAAAAGTTGAGGTTTAAGAAAGGTTTCATGTGGAAATATTATAATTCAACATTAATTTTACTCCAATATAGACTTAACTTCAGAAGTCATCATCATCCAACTACATCTACATCATGGATAACCTCTAGAGATTAATGAATATCCCCTACAGTGAAACACTCACCTAATTCTCCTCTCAGACAGCCTTACTTGTTCAGGAATTTTTCCTTATATAAAACCAAGATGTTCTTTCTTGTAGCTTCCATTCTTTGCTCCTAACTCTGCCTTCTGGGTTCCAATCTGTTCCCTCTTCCATATGACTTTAAATATATAAAGAAAAGAATCATCTCCCTACTAAGTATTTTCCTCCTCAGGCTCAACATTTCAAAATTCTTCAATCCTGATTTCAAGGTCTTGTGCATTCTAATTCTAAAGAGATAGCAAGGAATATTGAATGCATATTAGACATTTGTTGATTTGTGCTACTACAGATAAATTACTTAACTTCTGACTGACTCAGTTTCCTCAATGGGATATGTATGGATTTGACTTGTCCTCTAAATCTCTTCCAGTCTGAAATTTAGGAACTTCTGGACTTGCTTCAGTTCGTCAATGACTACTAAAAATGTGGAGAGTATTGAATGGTATATTTAAAATGTGGACTAATCAGAAAAGATTATGTAGTATAGAATATCACCTGTTCATTTGGGTCCCTAAACTTGCATTAATGCAGCCTTAGAGTATATGAACTTTTTTTGCTGCTATATCACATTGAGCTTGAAACAAATAAAATATTTAAAAATATTTTGAAATTGAGAAGCACAAATGTTGCAATATTCCAAAAGGAAAGAGGTTGGTATAAGAATTTCCAAATCTATAGATTTAATGCAAAAATTATGCATATCTAAATATATATACATACATATATGATGTCTCTGCTATGTAGAATGATGAATATGACTGAAGAACATGGAAAGATTTGCACAAATTGATGCAGAATGAAAGGAGCAATAATAGAACAATTTGCATGATGATAATATGTGATATAAAGAGAAACAATTTTGAGAGACCACCATCTCTTTTTTTCACATGGATGGGTACCATGTGGATGTCTTTCTTGTCTTGCACTTGGCCTTTTTTTAATCCAAGAACAAGATTTTACATTTAGACCTCTTAAATTTTCTTTTATCATATTTGACTAATATTAGACTATCAGGTTCTGATCCTGTCATGCAGCATATGCACATTTCTGCTTTAATGAGATTGGTATACTGGAAAGAGCATTAAACTTGGAACCTTAAGTTGGAATTTCACTTTGGATATTTGCAAGCTGAGAAACAAAGGGCTCCTTGACCTTTTTGCCCCTTTGGCTCACCTATAAAATGATGATAATATTTCATTGTATTACCAAAGTTCACCTAAGGATTATTTTGAGGAAAGTTCTTTATAACCTCAAACCACTATATGAAAGCTATTATTATGCCATCTATAAATTTGATCACCACATCATCTATGTTTTCATTCCAGTAATTGATATAAATGTTGAACAGAACAGAGCCAAGGACAGCGCCTTCTGAAATGACACTAACCATTGACCTCCAATTTAACATTATTCTATCAATCAATACTCTTTAGGTCAGGCTGTTCAACAAACACTTAATCTACCTAACTGTAATTCAGTCCACAGCTCTCCATCTTGTCTATAAAAATGCCAGGAGAAAATTTATCAAATGTCTTGCTGGAATCCAGTTTCATTTAAGATATATTCCTTGAATAAATCAATTTGGCTACTACTAAGTAAAGGGAATTAAATGAACCAGACTCATCTTAATAAAGTCTTGTAGACTCAGTTTTTAAATGTTGACAACCATTTCTTTAATAATCCAATCTAGAATTTTTCCAGAGACTGAAGGGTTTAATTCAGTGTAGGCTATCACAAAACTGGTGTCTTCTCCAGAACAGGGCAAGCAAGATATTGAAGGATTCTGAGTCCATATTACCTGACAACTGGTTGAAGGAACTGGGAATGTTTAGCCTACAGAAGAGAAGACTTAAAAGAGACAAGATCTTTAAATATTTGCAATACTGCCATATGGAATTAAAATTGAACTGTTCTCTATTTCACCTTAAAGGGCAGAACCAGGAACAATGGGGAAAAAATTCAATGAGTCAGTTTTAGGCTTGATGTCAGAAAGGGGGGGGGGGGGGGAGCAAAACTTTCTTTTTTTTAAGTTTTTATTTTTTAATTTAAGTTTATTTTAGTCAATTTATAACATTATTTCTTGGTTACAAAAATTATATTATTTCCCTCCTTCCCCTACCCCTAGCCTTCAAATGGCTGATGTGCAATTTCATTGGGTATTACATGTGTCCTTGATGAACATCCTAGTGCAAACACCAACAACATGGAAATGGCAATCCATTTCCATGTTGTTGGTGTTTGCACTAGGATGTTCATTTAGAGTCTACATCCTCAACCATATCCCCTCAACCCATGTATTCAAGCAGTTGTTTTTCTTCTGTGTTTCTTTCTAATAATTACAGCTGCTCAGATTTGGTATGAGCTGCTTGGAGGGGTGGTGAATTTCCTCCCCTTAGAGGTCTTGAATCAGAAAGTAGATAACAACTTGGCTAGATCACCTGAGGTCCCCTCACCTCTCAGATTTTGTGATTCTTTGACTCTACTCCTGAGTTCAAATAGAGGCTTATAATCTGAAGAATCTGCCTTCTTCTGGCCAACC
Organism: Monodelphis domestica; assembly: GCF_027887165.1. Lineage (NCBI taxonomy): Eukaryota > Metazoa > Chordata > Mammalia > Didelphimorphia > Didelphidae > Monodelphis > Monodelphis domestica. Next base: position 174,652,416 of record NC_077234.1, read on the forward strand.
TTTCCTGCCCATAGCCTTTATTTTCTAAATCAGAATACCACTATATCCCTTATTCTACATGAATCCCCAAATAATTCTTAATAGTTAATATCCAGCATTTGCAAAGCATTTTAAAGTTTGCAAAGTTCTTTACAAATATTTTCTCATTTAATCAAGTGACAATCATTCAGCAATGAAGTCCACAAATTATTTTTAGTACTCTGGGATAGAGCATTGCAGAGTAGATGATTGAATTCATTGAGTCAACAGTAGAAGCATTCCTAGACCTAGGTTAATTTTTACAGCTCACTGAGCATGGAGCAGAACATCACTCATAGCTATGTGACCCCAGGGCCAGTTTGCCAGAAGATCACTAATTCTTTCACCCTACCATCAGATTGCTATTCTGCAAATGAGACCTAGGACAGCCTCCTTCCATAGAAGCTCCTTTCTCACCAGTAGGAATCAAGTGATTGAACATATAAGGGCTACCAGAGTACCTTGGCCTATGTAAGTTTCCAATGAAATACATTTGAGTGGATTTATTAATCATATGGGAAACTGTCATCTAGCTCATCAATTAAATGTTAAATTGACTGTATGAGGAGTAACAAAAGGAGAAACCTTCCAACTTAATGGGTGGTCTGAAGACAGGCCCAGCTGTGGAGAGACACTGACAGGAGAGAGAGAAACAAACAAGGTAGGTAAAGGAAAAAAGGGCTAGAAAAAGGGAACAGAATTACATCTGGGAGGTGTCAGCTATTTAGTACTAAAAAAAGTACAAATTAGAATTTCAGAAAGATCTTAATTTGATTAAGTTAAAAGATTATGAGATAGGAAGGCCACACACAGCAAGTAGGAAGTAAATTGAGACTTAATTATTTTTCTTTCAAATTATTTTTGGAATCATAATCATTAGAAACAAAAAATACATCACTGACAGAAGTGGCAGGAATCTTCAGGAACTGCCACCTTTGTACAAAGCAACAGCCTTAGTTACAGTTATTATTATCACATTTAAGCTACAATGTAGAGGCAGAAAATAACACCTTGAGAAAATCTTAAGAACAAAATAAAAGGTGGAAGGGCAACTCTTTCTGGGGAAGAAAAACAATAAGCTTTTATCCCTATTCACTTCTACCTTTTAGAGTTCATATCTCTATTCTTGCCTTATCTCAAGAGCCATCTCCTACAGGCACCCTTTCTTAATTTCTGCAGCTTTGAGGTCCCCTATAAGAAAAGTTACTTTTCACTTAATTATCTATGTACTTGTTGTTTACCCCCAGGAAAAGAAAGGCTCCTCAAGAGAAGGGAACCATTTTTCCTTTTTGGCCCTGACAGTACATAATTAATATTTGATAAATAATTGGTGAATTGAATTGAATCCTATAAATTTGAGTTATTCATCCATGAAGTGAATATTGATGGAAAAGTACTCATTTTTTTCTATTACTTTGTGTCTAATTTAAGAAAAGTATTTGTAATAACTTTTAAAGTGATTTTTTTCCTTGTTTAAAATGAAAAGCACCCAATAGGTTTGTTTACTTAATCCCTAGTAAATTATTATTCCCTATCTAGCTCTTTTACTCATTTTAGGTTGGTACTAAAAACCCCAAAAGGATATATAAACAGAAAGAGAATAGAGTATATATTCCATGAGTCTAAATAAAAAGGGAATAGCTTCAAAGGTTTTCTTTCTGGCTATCTAAACCAAAGAAAGATATAGAATATATGTTCATAGTTTCCAGAAGTTCATGATTTATTTTAAAATAGCTTCTATTGATTCTGTATTAACAAGGTTCCATTTCTTCTTACCAGTATTATCCCAGATCTGCTAATAATACTATTTACTGTAACCAAGTACCCAAGTAACATAGATCCATGAGTAAGTGATACTCAGATTAGGTAAAAGTATTCCCCAACTCATAGGTCAGAGGCTTTTGCTGAGTTCTACAATATGATAGCTGAAGGAATCTTTAAAGTCAATCTCTAATTTTATAGATGAGGAAACTGAGGACATGAAGTTTGAAACAACTTGTCTCAAAGTTATACAATAAGTTAATGGCAGAAACAGGACTAGAACCTGTATCTCCTTATGCCCGATGAGATATTCTTTTCACTAAGCCAAATTCTTTCTCGGGTGATCATTTTTTTAATCTAGACCTTATGTTTATTACACAATTTATGTATTGATTATCCAAAAGCAGGTATTTACATAATGGATCACCACAGATGTCAGAAAGCTTAGATTTAACTGAACCAGCGATGTATCCTTGCTATGAACCCTTTCTTAGTTATAACAAAGCAATCCTCTTTTTGTTCACTATTTTTGTCATCTACATTTAGTTCTGTTCACAAAGCTGAAGCAGCAGACCATCGTGGATCAGGCTGGAGTCAGATTTTCAAGGGCTTTAAATGTTAAAGGGATTAGTTTATAATTTATCCTACTGGTAATAGGAGGCAACTAAAGCTTCTTGAGAAAGGTCACTGACACAGGCAGATCTATTCCTTAGGAATGTGAGTTTAGTAGATTATGGAAGCTACATTGGTGAAGGGAGCCTGGATTCATGGAAACCAATTGCAATAGGAGAGTTGAGAGGTCATGAGAGCTTGAGTTAGAGTATTAATTGAGTGAATGGAAAGAATTAAACGGGTGGGGAAAATGTGAAGATACAGTAGACAGGACCTGGCAACTGATTTGATATGGAGGATTACTGAGAATAAAGTGTTAACTCTTAAATTATGAACTGAGGTGACTAAAAGAATGATGTCAACCTTGACAGGAATGGGAGAACTGGCAGAAACAGCCAGTTTAAGACAAGAGACAATGTTCTTACTTTTGGAAATATTAAACTTGAGATAATACCAGCATATCCCCATGGAAGAGTTGGGGGGTGCTGAGTTTGGGGTGGCAGTTGAAAATAAGAGTTATGCAAATATATTTGGGAATCATCTGCATAAAACAAGAGTTAAATCCTTGAGAGTTGATGACATCATCTCAAAAGAGAGATTAGATAGAGAAAAGGTGTTGTTAGCTCAGAGCCCTTCAGTACACCTACACTTAGGTGTTCAGAAGGATTCATACCTCTGTTGTGAGGAATTGCTAAACATGTTTCAGGGCTGCTCATCTTCTTTTGTACATACATACACTGAGAGCCTAGGAACCACTTAAAATGAAAACAGAAGGTAACATACAGAGTTATATTACACAGAAAAAAGCAGCCACTAGAGAATAGCATCCTAGATAAAGCCTTTGATGTACATTAAAGCTTTCATCCAGCTCTCCCCCATGGCTCCAAGAAGCTCGAGCATACACAGGGGATGCAGCTTGGTATAACCATCTCTGCAGACAGTCTAAACCATATTGAGAGTAGCCAACAAGACTCAAGTCCATCAGCAATCTAGAAGAATGTCTGCCCCAAGCATTTGAAGACTTCTCCTAGTAGAATGGGCAGATGAGAACAATTTGTTCTAATGGCCAGGAAGGCTCTTGAAGCAAGTGCTGTGAAGCACTTAGAGCTTGTTCTGACATCAGATGCCAAGGTCAACCATTGCATCCTGGGCCATCATCACCAGCCAACCTGACTTGTGTCTTGATGCTTGACTTGGATGTCTGAAAGAGAGTGAGGCTGATAGCTTTGGGCAACTCTGCCCCCCCTTAAATCCAAGTCACCAGCAAGTCAAGGCATCACTCTGTGATTTCATTAGACCTATTTGAAAACAAAGGACCAACAACCACTACACTTAGATGGCTGGACATGAATTTCAAAGTTGTAAAAGAGATTGAGAAATATGGGGAAACCATACTAGAAAGTGTCACCAAAAACCATCAAGGAGTCCTCAGAAGGTGAGTGTGGTTAAAATAAAAATTCTTTCAGAATGACTTTGATATTTTAATATTAATAAAAATCAGGGTGGAAAGTAATAAAATTGGGGGTGGTATTTTTGCTACTCCTTGCTCTATATGGTATTTAGATATAGTTCAACTTATAGGGGGAAATGATCCAGACATAAGAAAAGTCAAGAACATAGTCCTTAAAATGAGAACTTAGATTTATAATAGGAAGGAAACTTAATGATCACCTAATCTAGCCTTCTCATGTTTCCAGTTGAGGAAACTAAGGCCTATGTGGATATTTTTTTTTCATTCTTAAAGGGATAGTAAATGGTTATTATGGAATTTGAACTCAACAGTTTAACTAAAAACACATTAATTTTTCTATTGCCAATTGGATTTAAAAAGATACACCTGAAGTAAAGAAATAAATATTTGAACAAATGTTAAGGGAAAAATTAAAAGGAGTTTGATGGTCATGACATGGGACATAAAAACTACATTATCACAGCACAGAAATCTATATACAAAAGGAATATAACTTTTTTGGAAGGAAAGGATGAGGCATATCTCAGAACACTCTATGAGAAAAAAATTCATGAACACATGAGTTTTTTAAATGCATAATGTAAGAATCTTCTGAAAGCAAGAGAAAATTCAGTGGCCAGGAACTGGAATATGGTAAATGAGCCAAAAGGCATAGTTGAAAAAGCAATCCTAAATATGAAGAAATCTGTAATATCTATATAGAACCTGATATAAAAGAATAGATTGTAAGTAAATAATAAAAAATCAGCTTTGCATTCATTATTTCAAATGATCCACCCAATGAAATTATGAGATATGTACTATAGATATTATTATCCCCACTCATAGATGAGGAAAATCCATACTTTAAAATATTCGATGACTTGTCCAGCTTCATGTTGCTAGAAAGTGTATGGGATTAATTTTGAACCTAGATCTTCCTAATATAAACATTCTAAACATGAAAAAGGGGCAAGAAAAATGTCCATAGTAACTATTTAACAAAGTTGTAACTCAAAAGAGAAAGGCTTTGAAAAGTACTTTGAAAACCTCAAATTGTCATAGAAATGTTAATTATTGTTGCTATCAACACTATTATTTCAACATGTTAGGCAATAATTTTTAAATGAAAATGCTAACATGCAAAAACCAAGTAGAAAGAAAGCATCACCCTCAAAAAAAAAAAAGAAAGAAAAAGAGGGAGAGAGCAGAATAGGAATGCTTACAAAATACTTTTCTTGATTCGTATAGAGGTATTTGAGGCCTTTTGTTTGGGGGTGGTTTGGGCTTAGATGGTATTTTGAGAAATAGGATGGTTTTAAATAAGTATTTTAAAATATGTGTGTTAAAAAAGTTTATAAGTCAAGAAATAAAATTATTTTTCTATATTATATTCATGTAGGTCAAAAAGATTGAGTTTGCAAAGCTTTTAAATAAAAATGTACATGGAAAATGTGTTAATATGTGAAAGTAATAATAATAGAAATGTATATATCCATTTATGGCTTACCTACTGCTTAAGTTATACTTTGAATCTTAGAAAAGAGAATATTACTTATATTCAAGGAATGATTATTATCATTTAGATGGCTTTGGGGACTGTCTAAAATATTCTCTACATTAGGGGAAAAAAGTCTTTTCCTTAATCCTACAAAGTATTTGAGTGATCAAATATATGACTATCTAAAGAGCTAGATACTTCTCAGAAAAGTGCTATACAAATACTTATCCAAGTGAGGGATTTTCATTTGATTTTGAATAAATATTAAGGATTTGACTAGTATCTTTCAAAGCAGAAAATTCAACTCAGGCTCTTTTATGGTTAGAGATTTCCTCTCATTTTCTGTTCTCATTGGGAAAATTGCTCCCCATTCAATTCAATTCAACAATTTTTTTATTAAGTATTTACTGTGTCAGGCACTGAACATAATCATATAAAAACAAAGGAATCCTTGCCTTCAAGAAGCAAAAGTTCTATTAAAAAAAAAACAAAGTGTGCAAAAAAAATTAAACATAGAATATTTGCAAAATAATTTCTGGGAGAAGGTATTTAGCAGGTGAGAGCATGAAGATAGACTTCCTTTCAGAAGTCTCACTTAAGCTGAGCTAAAAGCACCTGCATGAAGATGAAATGGATTGCACAGATGGGGAATAGGCTTAAAAACTGCACAGAGACAGAAAATGAATTATTCTTTTTAGGAAAAGGATAGCTCTAGAACCTGGAAATAGTGATAGTAAGCCTGCTCTGTCCACAATTTCTTCATTAGGACTTTCTGGCCAAATGCCAGGTGCAAATAGTCTCAGCCATTGACAACTTCTCCTTTGGGACTACCAACCAATATCTCTATAGATTCTAATAATCAATGACCAGTTCAAGAATTTATTGTAGAAGGGCCAAGCCTATCAGTCCAATGACCATCCTTAACTATTATTTGTTAGGAGGAATGATAGAAATTACTACATATGTAGCCAAACCATGCCATTTCTAGGAGTTGTATCAAAAGTTAATATTTAATAGTGATATTAAATTATGAAATGATTTACCTTTGGGGTAAATACCAACAAGAACAATTTGATTTTAAAAATAAAATAGTTTCTGCCCTTCAAGCTATGAAACTTGGTTGATCTTTGTTGAATACAAAAAGATTTAGGGAGGACTGAGAAACCACATGACCCATTTGAGAAATTAGGTAATGAAATTAGCAACAGCAGTCATTTTGGACTACACTGACCCAGCTACATGATGGAGACACAAAAAGCCTTGCTGGCTCCTTAAGACCTGCATCTTCCTGTGATGAAGTCATAAGGTCACAGGCCAACTCCTTTACCAATCAAAAATATCTTGGGAAGTCCAGGGGATGGACTAAGTGATAATGTCATAAGGGATATTTATTGGTATGCCCAAGAGGTTCCCAGTCTCTTTTCTGACCACATGGGCTCTGGCCCAACTCTCTTTACCCAGTTGCTTTTGTTTGCCCATGTCTCTTTTGCCCTTCTAGCTGTTGATGCCCATTTGGGCAGTGGAAGGAGTCCAATGGCTAGTTTAGAAGTTCTTGGGCAGTCATAGTGCCTCCCAGGAATTTTAACTGTTACAATACTTAAGTGAGCTTTATCATTAACTGCAACATACATATATATATGTATATACATAAAACACATATACTATTATACATATTGAATATATGCTATATATTTGCTATACAGTATTTCAATGGTTTTATTAGCATTAGTCATTAAAGAAACACATAGTGCTTGGAATGCCCCCTCCAACCTATTTTGATTGCCTAGAATCCTTGCAGATCCTCTAAGACTCAGCTCTGATGTGGCCTCCTTCATGAAAACTTTCCTGATTACTGAAACTAGACGTAACCTTCAAGCTCAGTGTAATATGGTAGCATGGGGTATCTAGACAGCAAAGTGGATAGAGTGCTGAGCCTGGAGTTGGGGAGATATCTTCCTGAGTTCAAATCTGACCTCAGATACTTACTAGTTATATGCCCCAAGACAGATCACTTAACTCTGTTTGCCTCAATTTCCTCTCCTCTAAAATGAGCTAGAGAAAGAAATGTCTAACCACTCCAATATCCTTTCCAAGAAAACCCCAAATGAGGTCATGAAAAATCAGACATTACTGAAAAAAATGATTAAACCAACAAGCCAATATGGCAACTAAAATATGTGTATGATCATGTTTTATTAAGAGAGGCATAGCATCCACATCTAATTAAATGATAGTTCTACAATGTTCTAGAAACTATGGACTACTGAGTTCTACCTTAATTCCCAGCATTAATATAGCCTTATTATACATGATCTATAATATTATTTTATTTATATATTTTATTTACTTATTTAATATAGCATTAAACATTACTTTCCAGTCTACATTCTCAATTTTTCTTAATTTCTTTCTTTCTCCTTTCTTCCATTCCTCCCACATTTTCTGTTTCTTTGCATGTTTTTATCTTTACTCACTAGAATATACTCTTCTTGAAGGCAGAGATTGTATTTTCCACTTAGTAGGGTTAGCACAGTACCTGATCTATTGTAAACCTTTAATTAATGCCTATTGAATGATCAACTGAGAGAGATTATTAGAAAATGAGTGGTGATAATGAAGAGACTTCATGACTTCATAAAGAAAAAGTCAAGTAAAACTAATTTAATTTCCTTTTTTAAAACATTTTTACTAGACTTTGGATTAGGAGAATTTTGTTGCTATAGATTAACTAGTTTTTTGCAAATCATTCAGCAGTATTTCATGCATAAAAAAAGATGTGGAGACAGGTATTAAGAGACAAAGAGATTTATTCTTAACAACAGGAAAAATAAATGAATTTATAATTGGTTGAATGACCATCTGTAAAGAGGAGTTATTAAGAAATCCATAACTCTTTGGAGGGAACCATCTACTGAAGTGCCTCAGGCTTTGTGCTTAATCAAACTTAGATAAAGGCATGTAGAGCATGTTCATAACATATTCAGACGATACAAAACTGGAAGTAAGAGTTAATACAATGTATAAATATCAGGATCCAAGATGTTAACACACTAGGACATTGGGCTAAACCTAATATCATAACATTTAATATGGATCAATGTAAAGTCTTATGTGGCTTAAGAAATCAACTACACAACTGTAAAATGAGATACATTGAGATACATATATATTTAGATAAGTTTGAAGAAAATGTGAAGGTTTTAGTGGGCAGCAAGATCTATAAAGAAGGCAGATAAATGGCTCTTTGGATAAAGTGTGAGGCCTGGATCAGAAAGATCTAAGTTCAAATCTGGCCTCAGACACTTCCTAGCTGTGTGACTCTGTCAAGTCACTTGCCCATTACCTAGCCCTTACCACTCTTCTGCCTTGGAACCAATAAAAAGTACTGATTCTAAGACCAAAGGTGTGGGTTCAGAGAGAGAGGGAAAGGAAGAATGCTTCCAGAAATAAGGAAATGAGAGTTCTATTTGTACTTTGTGATGGAATACTATGTTTCAAGAAGAACAGTGATAAGGTGAAGAACATCAAAATCAGGAAAACCAGGCTAATGAAATTTCTCAAGTTCATGTTATTGGCAACTCGTTTGGAGGTACTGGGACTTAACTTGAAGAAAAGAAGATTCATGGATAAGTGTTTTCAAGTGTTTGAAAGTCTTTCCTGTAGAAGAGGGATTAGTTCCATTCTATTCAGGTTGATGTGGAAGAATCAAATCCTATAGATGGAAGTTATGAAGAGCACCTTTAGACTTGCATCCTGACATGAGAGAAAATTTCCTACCAATTAGAGAAATGCAAAGGTAAAACAAATTGCTTTAGGAATCAAACAGGTTAATTATGAATCAGAAGAGTTGTAAATAAATCCTGGGCTACCTATTGCTTTCACCACAGGATAGACCATAGATGTGTTGACATTAGGAGAGGAAGTTTTGATCTTCAGTCTTGAAGAGTTGTTGGAAAGGGTCAAAACTTCTCACACATAGAATTTCCTCTCATAAGTAAACTGTATTCTTAAATATCTGTGAGCCTACTGAATTAGTCTATCAGTTCATCTACCTTGAAAAGCTGTTGCAGAAAGTAATAAATTGGTCACTAATCAAATAAAAGATAATTGAAGAGAGAAAATTTTATTGTATTCACCCAAATTTGCAAGACTTCTAATTTCCCCTATTACTGGAATATCTATCTTTTTAAAACAACTAATGTACTTCTAGTCATTCTATATCACTGTAAATCATGGAACATCACGATCTTAGAAGATTCAAAAATTTAGGAAATCCCTGAGGCAATAAAAAAAGAAGAAATGACAGATGTAAGTAGTATGCAGCATACTGTCAGTGATAATTTACATGAAAGAAGTGGTAGAAAAAGAAAAACTGATACAAAGCATCCTGGATGTCTACAATTGGAAAAGGAGGAGTGCCCATAATGCCGAAAAAGAGTTAACAGATTCCCTAAATGATGCCTTAGATCCCAACATATATCAGATAATACAATCCTCCTTCCCCTTCATAATGTGTTGGATGAAGATTTTGTGGAAGATTTATGGAAAAACATGGAATAGAATTACATAATATGAGGAAAAGTCCAAATGGAAATTTATCTGTACTAATGAAGAGGAAAACAAAAATGTACGTGTCTTAACTCTTTTAGTGAACTTTAGCTCCTAAGGGTGAGGACCATGTTTTATTCACTTACATACTGCTCATAATGACCTACCATATTGCTTTGCATGTAGCAAATGCTATAATTTTTTAATTGAATTGAGTGCAAGAGCAATCAAACAAGCACAAACGCCATAATAAAAATTTTAAATTTGAGAGGCCTCTAGTCTCTTAATGAGATAGGCATGGGATGACTAAATATCATAACATATTGGATAATCCCTTCCTCAGTAATCCTCTGGCCCCCAAGAAAGCCCACTTCTCTTGAAATTAAACAATAGAAGGAATCGTATTTTTTAAATGTTTAAATGTTAGGATGTTTAAAATGTGAAAATTTTGCTATAACTATTCATTGATTAATTCCTTCCCAAAGCTTTAGTTTGCATGAATTACACATTCACTTCAGGAAAACTTCATTTCACTATTAAACTTAAATCCCTTTCTTCAAGGTAGAAAAAGAGGAAAGAATAGCATTAAGGACTTGTGGATTTGAGGGGAAGCTATTCATTAGCAAACCAGCAGAAGACAAGCTACCTATGAATGGGAAGTAAGAAGAATTCTGAGGCTATAAAACAACTTAATGGGATGTTTTATCAGATTGTTCAGACGTGCATGGCAAAGGAGTAAATGATAAATACATGGCGGAACTCTGATTTTTTTTCCCGTGGTTTGAAGCATTTGCAGAAGAGTGTGCCTGGAATGACTTAATGAACTGGTTCACCCTTAAATTTTCAGACACCTGGGAAAACTTTAAGTATCTGACAAATGCACTAAGGCATAATTAACTTTTCCCATAAAACAGGCCAGTGGTAAATATGTGCCTTGAAGTTGTGTGGCAAAATTCACAAGTAGTATTAATAAAATGAAATCATCTTTCTGAAAAAGAGTCTTGTTGCTCTGCATTTGTCTTCCACCCGGGAAGGGAAGCTTATATTGCTGCTGATGCCCATTCTGTAGATAAACAGAAGACTTTTTTTCATTGGAACTCTCCATTCAATGCCTTTTCAGGAGCTGTGAATTCACTCTAAAAGCACCTATCAGCATGAATAAACTGATAAAAGCAGATGGTGTGAAATGCCTTTCACTTAACTAACATGCATGACTCCAAATGCTAGAGCTCCTACTGCTTTCATCTGAAACCCAACCCCATGATGACAGTAAACATGACTTGATGGAGGGCTCTCCTCAAGAGTTACAAGATCTTTGGACTCATTGTTATGTGTGATATTTCAGGGAAAGCTTTGTTAAGGATAATCCATTTCTGTACCCTCTTTCAGAGTATCTCTTGTGACTGTGGTTTTCTATAGCATACAAAAGGGGAGATTCATAAAAAAACAACAACTATTCACTATTAGGAGAACATTTTGTGTTTTGGATAGTTAAAAGGAAAATTAAATAACTTCCACTGGATTTGTCTGAGGCAGGCAAGCATTTTGGGCTATTAACATGCTCAGGGGCAAAATGGTGGATCCATGCTGACTTTTTAATATTGTTATACTTATTTTGTACAGCATCAGCATGAGCCTCATTTTGTAATCATCAAAGGGAAGAGATAGAAAGTCACTCTCGCAAAGTATTTAGTCACTTCTTCAGCTGAGTCACTATTTCAAGTTTTAGAAAGTATTTTTCAAAGACTGGAGTCTTGAGAGTTCTATGGTCTTTACATAATTAAAGATCTGTATAAATATATTTATGTTTTGTGTTGGTTCAAATCACACTAGAAAAACCTAAGATTCATCACAGAGATTTTTAGAACTTAAAAAAATAAATGGCACTAGGAATATAAAACATAATCCATGACTGATAGATAACTTTAAAAACTGAAGGAACAGTTATGCATAGTCCACAGAACATTTTAAAAGGGACAGTTTCTACAAGCTCCCAAAATTTTACCTACTTTGCCTTTCAAAGAAATATTCTATTTCTAGATATTTTCCATATATTTCCAAGTAATTCCACCTCTCCATCTTCCATTATAAGAAGAACTTTTGGTAGTTTCTTCATATCCATGGATTTACATATTCAAATACTCTTCAGTTTTAGTATAACATATATCATATTCCAACTTGATTGATCACTTAGAGTATATTTGCTCTTACCCTACTGGAACATTTTTTCAGCCTGTCATGTCCCAAGGCCCTACTCTTTCCACCTGCCATTAAGGATTGAGAAATGTAACTTGAATTCCAATATCTTAGAGTCTCTTGTACATTTTTTTTTGGTTAAGAAACTTGTGAAAATGTTTTCAGAAGCAAATTTCTTTAACAAGAACTTATTTAAATTTTGTTTATGTCAGATGATGCTAAAAGTCTTTCTTGTACCTCTGCAAATATCAGCTTCCATTGATGAGGAAATCCACTATTCTGTGATCAGATTAGATCCTTATATTAATTCTAACAGCAAAATTTTAGAAATTTGGCATTTGTTTCTCTCAAATGGCTCAGTACAATCTGCCTAAAGAATTCCCTTCCAAGTAGTATTCCTTGTGATTTAATGAGATTGTAAGGAGTTATAATTTTGGAAAGGAAAAAATAATATCACCCACTCAGAACAAGGAACCAGCCTATCCCAATCAGCAATATGTTACAAATTATTTCCATTTGTAATCAGTAAAAACAACCAGTCCATTACACCTGGATTAGCTAATAATGAAAATAATGAGCTCAATTCTTCACTGTTTTGAAGGGCATGTAAATTCAAGTCTGTAGGACTGAACTGGCCAAAGATAATTTAAACTCAGACAAATTTCTGCCATTTAATTGTTTTACATCACTTTCCCACCATCATCATCACACACGCACACACACACACACACACACACACACACACACACACACAAACACATGCACACTTAATCACGTGATCCAACCTTGAATTTATGTGCAAAAGGTCACCAATTCAACAAAAGCAACATGAAAAATTGTATCATTTCCTTTTATAGTTTCTCAACATTTTGTTGGCAAGGGATGTTAAAACAAACAAAAAAATGAGCAAATTTTGTGGGTTTGTCCCTGAATTGACCAAGTGTTTTCACTAGGTTACAGACACTCAGTTTAGGAAATCTGGTCTGATTGAACATTTTGTATCACTATCTTTGAATTCTATCATCTTAGAAACAATAATTTTCACCACTAAAACAGAATACTTTGATATAAATAGTATACATGTAAAAATATAGACAGCATTTATACTCTACAATGAGTTATATAAAGTTCCCAGTAATTTCAACCAAGAGTAGAGGATGTAGGCTGGCATAGGAGAAAAGTTATTGACTCTTGAGTCAGAATTTTGAGATTGAAACCCAAATTTACCATTTTCTACCTATTGAGCAAGTTTCTCCCTGGGTTCTCATTTTGCTAATCTGTCAAATAAGAGGGTTAGACATGACACTCTCTGAGGTCCCTTTGTCCTCAAGATCTATGATCTCAGTTTCTTCTATGAGAATTTGATTCTAAAGGCCAGTATCTAGTTCCTCAGATCTGGCTTTTTTCAAAAGTGCTTCTTTAGTTTCAGATTTCAACTATTTAAAGTATGTGAATTTTTTCATTTGTTTAAATCTATACAAGTCTAGACTGAGTAGTCAACTAGATGAAAGGTTCTTTAGGATACACAGATAGTATTAATGAAAAGAGAATCACAGGTCTTGGGATCAAATCCGACCTCTGAAATCCTACCACTGTTTCGTTATTACTATTGAATAGCTCCCTTCACTGATTCATAAATAATACAATACATTAATTAACACAATTGATGATATTAGTTCTTTGATACAGTGAAAGATACATTGTACACTTCATATACAGTGAAAAGTTAAAAATATGTAATCACAGATGTATTTTATTGATACATGATTTAATGCATTATTTTCTGACACTGTGGGATATTGTTACTTATGTGGAGACTGGAATAGAGAATTTGTATTATTAAACATGGCATTATTATGAACTAAACATCAACAAAAACAAGAAGCTTACTTGTTCTGTGGTCTGAGAAGGTGATAAGAATGCAACAAATTCCAAGGCATGGAAATGGATAGTCATTTTAGAGTTAAGAGCTGGACCAAAAACTACATAGGTGGGGAAATTAGGTAATTGGGCTACGAAAAATTTCCACCTTTCCAAGAGTTATATCATATAATGTTGCATTTTATGTGTCAAAAAGTTTTATATTGAAGAACATGGAACATATTCCCTATCAGATTTTTGGAGAGAAGAATTTATATGTAAATAAGAGATGGAGAATATTTTGAGAAGCAAAATGGATAAATTTAATTACATTAAAATTTAAAGTTTCTGTTCAAATAAAACTTAAGTAGCCAATATTAGAAGGAAAGCAGAAAACTAGAGAAAAATATAGACAGTTTTGCAAACAGGGTCATATCTTAAATTTACAGAGAACTTTGTCAAATTTATAAGAATAAGAGTAATCACCCTATTGATAAATGGACAAAAGATAACAACAGACTTTTTTTGGATTAAGATATCAAAGTCACATATTAGTATATGAAAAAATGTTCTAAATCCCTATTGATTAGAGAATTGCAAATTTAAAAAATCTGGTGTCATTTCACCTGTCATATTGGCAAAAATGATAAAAGGACAAAATGGCAAATGTTGGATGAGATATGGAAAAATGTGCCACTAATAAACTTTAGGTGGAACTGTGAAGTGATCCAACCATTTTGGAGAACAATTTGGAATTATTCTGAGAGTTATAGAACTGTGTGTACCCTTATTCCTAGCAATGCTGTTGCTGAGTCTGTTTTCCAAGGAAATAAGGCAAAAAGGAAAAGAACCTATGTTGCAAGATATTTATAGTCATTCTATTTAAGGTAGCAAAGTACTAGAAATTGAGTGCTAGAAATTGTGCTAGAGTACTAGAAATTGAATGCTAATGAGTTGGGGAAGGGATGGACAAATTGTGGTATGTGATCATAATGGAATATTATTGTGCCATAAGGAGCAATGTGCATATTATTTTAAGAAAATTTTGGAAAGATCTACATTAAATAATGAAGAGTAGAACAAGTAGAACCAAGAGAACATTATATACAGCTACAGGATTAAAATTTGAAGAATAATTTGTGAATATCTTCCTCCAGAGAATGAGCTAAAAAATCAAAACATGAAAGACATTGTTATGCTAATTTGAATATTCAATTCCATCCCAACTAAATTACCAAAAAAATATTAAATTAGAAAAAAATAACAGCAAAATTCATTTTTATAAAAAGTTCAGGAATATCAAAGATTTGATGAAAAAATATAAAGTGAAGAGTTTTAGCAGTATCAGATTTTGAACTATATTATAAAGCAATAATGATCAGAACTATTTGGTACTAGAAATAGAAAAATATAACAGTGGAACAGAATAGATGTACAATAAACAGCTGTAGAAGATTTTAATAACTTTGTGTTTGACTAAAGTAAAAATCCAAGGATTCACTATCTAATAAAACACTGTTGGGAAAACTGGAAAACAGTCTAAGAGGTTCAGAGTAATATATGACACCATTTACCAAGATAAATATTTGTGAACAAATAAAACTAATGCAGCCAAAATAAGAAGGAAAGCAATAAATTTGGGGGAAATTATAGACAGCTTCTCAAATGGAAATTTTATACCTAAAATATATTGGGGGTGGGGCAGCTAGGTGGCTCAATGGATTAAGAACTAGGCCCAGATATAGGAGGTCCTGTATTCAAATCTGACCTCAGACACATCCTAACTGGTGACCCTGGGCAAGTCACTTAACCTTCATTGCCTAGCCCTTACTGCTTTTCTGCCTCAGAACCAATATACAGTATTGATTCTAAAATGAAAGACAAAGGCTTAACAAAATAAAACAAAATATATTGAGAACTTTGTCAAACAGATAAGAGCATGAGCTATTTCCCAGATGATAGATGGTCAAAAGATATAAACAGGTAGTTTTTGAATAAATGAATCAAAATTATATATAAGTATAAAATATTCTAAATAATTATTGATTAGAGAAATGCAAATTAAATTGATTCTGAGATATCTCATAATTATCAAATTGGCTAAAATGGTTAAAAGGAAAAATGACAATAGGTTGTAGAAAAACTGGGACACTAATATACTGTTGGTGAACTGTAAATCAATTCAATCATTATGGTGAGTAATCTAGAATTATCCTTAAAAAGTTATAAAAGAGTATATACCTTTTGACTCTATAATAACCCTATTGGGTTTATTTCCTTTAGTGATCAGAGAAAAAGGAAAAGAATTTATGTGTCCTAAAATATTTATAGCAGCTCTTTTTGGGTTGGCAAAGACCTGGATATTGAAAGGATACCCATCAATTGAGGAATGTCATTCTTTAGGGCATATGATTGGGATGGAATACTACTGTGCCATAAGAAATAACAAACTGGTTAATTTTGAGAAATCATGCAAAGAACTATATGAAATCATGAGAAATAAAATGAGCAAAACCCTGATGATATTAATTATAGCATAATATTATTTGAAGAATTGTTTGTGTATTTTTACCTCAAGAAATAACTGATGAATAGAAATAAATAAGATGCAATTTACGTATACATAAAAATTATGCCTTTTCTAATGGGATAAGAGAGGGAGTCAACTGGCTATTTTAATGTAACAAACAAATTAATTTTTTTAAGCTGACATCATAAACTAACTATGACTCTGGGCAAGTCACTTAATCCTGTTTGCCTCGGTTTCCTCATCTGTAAAATGAGGCAGAGAGGGAAATGACAAACCACTCCTGTATCTTTGCCAAGAAAACCCCAAGTAAGGTCATATAAAATAGATTCCAAACTTAATCTCATTAGAAAAGACGCTAGCAGCCAAGAGTAATCAGGAATGATCTCCTGTACAAGCTAGGATTGGATCTGAAGGAAGCTTTCAAGCATGGAGGACAGCCAACATGTAAGCATTGAGTTCAGAGAGAGCAAGTCGGCCACAATACCTGGATGAAAGAGAAGAGTAAGGAGACTATGGAAGTGGAAAAGGGTTTTTTTTTATGAAGAATGTTAAATATGAAACAGAATTATTTGATCCAAAATGTAACTGGGAGCCAAGAACATTTATTGTCTTGGGGATAATAAGCTAAGACTTAAATTACTCACAAAAGAGTTGGGTTGGAAGATCCATTAGAAGGTGAGCATAATCTGTGCAAAAGAAAGAAGATGAGGGCCTGAACCAGGGAGGTTGACTATGTGAATAGAGCAAAAGGGATATTATAAGAGAATCTCTAAAGAAAGAAATGAAAAGAATGTGGAATAAGACAAAGCGAGTAGCTGGAATTGACACTGAAGTTGTGGATCTAGGTGACTGGAAGCATGAAAGAGCCTTAATAAAGAAGTTTAAAATAGGAAAGGATTTAAGAAAAAAAGATGATCTGGTCGGGATATTTTGAGTTGCAGATATGTTTAGTGAGTTAAAATAATGGATTAAACTTAGGCTTGGCATCTGGGTTAGGAGAATGATTGTGCCGTAGATAGAAGGATCATTTGAAGGAAGTAGGTGTACTTAGTCTGTTGAAGAAAAGATTTATATTGGCTGTCTTTAAGTAGTTGATGGGCTGTTATATTGAAAAGGAATAAGATTTGTTCTGTTTGACCTCAAAGACAGAATCAGGAATAATGTGAGAAAACTGCAGAAAAGCACAGTTAGATCTGATATCAGGGGTGGGGGCAGAGGGGATGCAACAACTTCCTAACAATTAGTTTTCTAAAAAGCCAAATTTATTGTCACGAAAGTGAGTAGGTTTCTCTTTAATGGAGATCTTAAAACAGAGGCTGGACAATTATTTGTTGGATACATTATTCTGGGGAATCCTTTTAGGTTTAGGTTGGACAACATGGCCACTGAGATCTTTCAACTCACAAATTCTGTAATTATGCAAAGTCATATACTTGAATATTAACATGAAATTAGGATTAGGCTTATCATACTTAGTTTCCTAGGGAAGAATCAGAAACACTGGGCAGAAGGTTAAATTAAGTCACAATGTCAGCTTCTATTTGTCCTCAAAGGACAGAACCAAAGGCAATGGCTAGAAATTGAAAAAAAAAATGGATGTGTGAAAAGACTTTCTAACAATTAGAACCATTCAAAAATGAAACAGGCTATCAGTCAATAAACATTTGCTATGCACTTTCATGTGCCAGGAACCATATTAAAAGCTGGGTATATAAAAAGAGACTGAAGATCATTTCTGCCCTCAAAGGGGCTCATAATGGGAAAGATGCATGGAAACAAATGTGAACAAATAAGTAAATATGGGGAAAACTGGAAATAATTAAGAGAAGGGATAGTAGTAGAACTGAGACTTGGGAAAGGCTTCCTATAGAAGATGGCATCAGGGAAGGCAATAGATGGAAATGGGAGGAAGATCATTCTAGGCAGAGGAGATAACCACAGAAAATGTCCAGATCCAAGAGATGGAATGTCTTAATTGTGGGGCAGTAAGGAGACTAAGATCATTGGACTAAAAAATAGAAGTTCAGGAATAAGGTATAAGAACAATGGAAAAGCAAGAAGGCATTGAGTTATGAAGGACTTTAAATTACAAAGTATTTTTTTATCCTGAAAGCAAAAGGGAGTTTATTAAGTCAAAGCAAGGGAAAGTTTTGAAAAAACACTTTGGTGACTGAATGGAGGAGGGATTGGAGTGGGGTAAAAATTGTAGCAAAAAGACCCACCTAAATAAATAAAGCTATTGCTCTAATTAAGGCATTGGGTGATGAGGACCTGATCCAAAATGGTGGCCATTTTAGAGAAGAGGGAACTTATTCAAGAACTGTTGCAAAGATAAAATGAACAGGTCTTGACAATAACTTGGGCTTGATAGGATAAGGGATAGTGAGGAATCCAAAGTGGCTCCTAGGTCGTGAACCTGAGGTATTGGAAGGATGGCATTGTCCTCTGTAGTAATAGTAAACAGAGCAGGAGAGGAAGCTTTAGGGGGAAAGATGAGTTCCCTTTTGAACATATTAAATTTAGATGTCTACTGAACTCCTGGTTTAAGATGTCTTAAGGGCAGTTGGAGATGTGAGATTGGAGGTCAACAGAGAGTTTGGGACAGAGTAGGTAGATATAAGAATCATTAGCATAGAGAAGGCAATTAAGTGCATAATAGTTGGTGACATCAATAAGAAAAATAGTGGCTTTCCTATTGCAGGAGGTCTTTACCCAAAGTCTGGATGACCACTTGCGGCACCAGTAACTTCTTTTTATGCATGGGTTGGAGTATATGGCAACTGACATTCACTCTAACTCTAAAATTCTGAGATTCTACATGTGTCTGAGTGAGGAACCTCAGAAGTTTATCATGTGACTTTGAACATGGATAGTTAGTTAGGGTCATCCCAAGAATGGACCTTGATTCAAGGAGTCTAGGGACAGCAAAATTTAAGGTAGGAATCATTTGCTCTTGCTATATGACTAATATCCTCTTTTCTGACCATAAATTCTTAATGGTAAACTTTACTTCTTCAAAGAGGTAAGTTTTTCAAAAGTAAGGATTTAATTTTAAAAAACTTTTAAAGACAAATCATTTTGATAAAAATTTAACTTAAAAAGTTATTTTTCAGGCAAAAGAAATATTATAAAAACACAAGAAGTAACATCTAAAAGTATTAAATATTTATTAGCATTCTGTATAAATCATATTAAGAGATTGTTGTATTATGTTGTTTAAAAAAGAAAAGTACAGCCTTATGCAGTAAGAAATGAGCAAGGTAAATTTCAAAAGACTGGATCTATCAAATTATTATATCCTGTTAGTAAGGGTAGTAATGGATTAGGTGAGCATGATTGCATTATCTTCCAGGATAGACCAATGTAGCAAAAAAATTAGAAACCTCAACAGCATTCATAGGAGGAAAACATATGCCTTAATGAAGATTAAATAATAATTAAGTATAAGTGCAGAAGTTTTGAGTGATGACAAATAAAGAGAGTAGCATCAAATTGGAGATCCTGGAAATCTTAGCTGTAGAGTCTCCTTTTAACATAGTTAAGGTTGTGAACTTACTCAAGATTGGAGGAAATGTAGTTGTAAAGGAGACTGGTAGAACTAAGGAAGGTAGTAAATTGCCACTATGGTAAAACAAAGGGTGGTGGGAAATTTTAAAACATGGGATATAAGAAAATAGAAATGAATTTGAAAATTCATCACATAGGCATTCCTCTGTTAAATGGTCTTAGATCTCAGGTTCTCAGTCTCACTACAATATCTTAAAAACTAAGAATGGACTTGTTCGTCTACCCATTTTCTACTGCTCCTGAAAAAAAAAAAAAAAGAATGTTTCTTTGGAGTTCTGATATCATTTAGAATTCCAGCAAAGCCTCTTCTCCAATAGAGCCTTTTCTCCTAAACCCCAATGTTCTTAACTATGAGCTTACATAATGGATTTTTAGAAATAGAAAGAGTATTCTAATTGATTTAATTAATGCATTGATTTCATTAACATAACACAATTTTTTCTCTACTTTTTTGGTTGCCTGGCAATTACCTGCTTCAAGAAATTAGACTGTAGCAGCTACAATACAATTCATAAGTATAAGAAATAATAAAAGAGTCTGTCATATTCCAAAAGGTTTGTTTAAAAGAGAAAAGAAGATTTCAAAAATGGAGAATAACTGAGCCACTCAATTTTGAATAGCAAATTTACTAGAGTGAAGAAAACAAATGTGCATTACATTTTGGGACCTATAAAATTGTTTTCTCAGAATGACCTAACCAATCTTTAGCCAGTTAAAGTCTGGGGGGCAGATGCTACCATCAAATCTGCACTGCATATCTCCAAAATTGAGTTTTGCTGAAAAGTGTTTTTAGTGGATTGAAGCAGCCTCTGAGTTTACCCAGCAAGAAGATGAAATCAGAGACATCCTCAGATGCACAACATCCTCATCTGTGTTGGCACTAAGTCATAGAACCAATAAGTTTCCAAATAGGGGTAGAGTTTGAACCAAATTTATAATGCTGAACCAGAAAACACTACTAAAGCATACTGTACCACTGGGGGGAAAAAAGGCAGATGGAGGGACAACTTTGATCTTAAATTAATTCCAGCCTATGTCAAAATAACATATGCTCTTCAGTCCTCTCATGAGTGTAGTGGTTAGGTAAATATCTAGCTACATATGCTTTAAGACCTCTGCCAGGGAAGTTAGATATTCAAATGTAAGATCTGATGTCCATCCTTGGCCCATTTCTTATTCCATGTAGGTGCAGAGGGGCTATGGATGACTCAAAAGTAGAGTGAGAATTTGGCCCTTTAGAAACTGGATTTAAGGATAGAAACTTGTACAGAGGCAGCATGGAGGAGAATGCTTCATAGTGGTTTGTGCCCTCACAAGTGTGCTCCATCCAGCTGCTGAAATCTAAACTGGATATTTTTTAATGCAGCACCATTTAAAAAAATATTTTAAGGACTCCTCAAAAATCTATGATAATCACTTTGTAACTGATCACCATGTTTCTCATCAGATTGAAAATGGAAATGCATATCTGTATCTATACATTCTTACTCTATGATTGATTACAATGGAAACCTTTATAATTATGGTTTCAGAAGATAAAACTCAGATCTTATAGAACAACTGCATAGGGATCTGAGTTAATTTGACCTTTGGTAAATTGTGAAATTTATGTTATGGAACAAGAATGTAAATGTATCTATAAAACAAAGAAAGAAAATGGAAACAATAAGAAAAGAAGAAATCAAGTAGTACTGAGGAAAAAAAATAGAAGTGCACGCCAAGAGGAAAACCAAAACAAAATATAAAACAGAAGGAAATCCAGGAGTGGTTCTCTGGTAGGTCACACCCATACAATAAGCACTTAGTATGGTGCCATATATACTATAGACATTCAATCAATAGCAAGTAAATTGAATTGGATAAGGAGCATCTGTTCTCTGAGTCAGCCTCCATCTCTATAGCTGTTACAAGGGATGCAGAAGTTGTAACAAGAGAGACACTGTCCAAAAAGGCTCCAACTAGCTTCAATATGTACCAGCAATCACAACAAGGCTAGAGCTATAGCACTTGGAAATATGCTATGCACATGAATTTAGATTTAACTAAGTCATTATTAGTTGAGCCGTGGCAAGAGGGCAAAGGCTAGATCTCAACCCAAATCAGAAATGATGTATGAAGAAAATATCTGCTCTCTATTTCACTGATGTGTACACCCTCAAAGTTTTGACCAAAACCTCATACACAGTCTTTTGGGTTTCAGACTACAGAGAGCAAGAATTTTTGTTTCTCAAAAGCAATTCTGTTTAGAAAGTAGCCACCAGGTGTATAAAGTCACTTCTAAATGACAAGACTTTTGTATACTCTGTTTGATGTGTCTGGTCAGTGTTTATACTCAAATACCTAAAACTTCATATACATGTTAAATATAATGAAATTATTAATTAATTGATTGATTTTATAGAGCCAATCACAGTTTTGATAAGTGAATTATTTTTCCTACTGATAGAAGAGTGTTCCAGACACAAAATTAAGATGATTCAAATCCTACCTTTTAAACTTATTGATTGCATTACCAGGGACAAGTCATTTAACCTCTCTAAGTTTCCCTTTCCAGATGTACGAGTGAGAATAATAATACCAGTAGTATTTACCTCAGTTCTTTAGCACTTTCCTCACATTTTACAAAGGGCTTTACATAATTATTTTGATAGGATATTTGGTGCTAGAATATACATACCTCTTTTAAGAAGGTCAATGCTCTGTGTATTGCCTCACTTAGCTGCTTCCAGGTCAGAGAAATCAATTGGACAGATATGGGCATTTCCATTTTAAACAACCCAAGTCCATTAGGAGGCTCAGTGGAGTCAAGCATTCTGTCCAAAGGAACACAACCGGTATACCCATGCCTTCTAGATCATGGTCTGACTTCAACTTTTGAAGTCAGTTTCTGTTTTCTTTTTTCTATGAATCCAAATCAGCATTTCAAAATTAAAAACACCCTTTTTCAATATCTGGTGAGTATAGCCTACCATTCATAAAAGTATTAACAGCACATGAGCAGGAGGTTTCTAAAAGGGATGTAATTCATTCTTTCCAGTCATTAGTAAAAACCAAGTTGACGTCATCACACTTTCCACTTAGAACAAAACACTATACTGTGACAGTTAAGGAATTTGAGCCAGCCATTGCTTGCAATGGAGTTGCTAAATGTAAAGTTCAGACAAGTCTGTTGCTTTTTTTTCTGAAAGCATGGATCTGCATAAAGATGTACAGCCGTTCTCACACAGATGGTCACTGTTTCATAAAGTTGTCTCCTTTTTGAAGTCATGTTTTTCAGACTATTCTCTTCTCGTTCTTTTAGCAGCTGATTCTTCAGAATAGGTGTGAGCTGCTATTTAACATGGCTAAATGTTTGCTAAATGTTTTATAACAACCATCTAGATTTATTTTCCCTTGTCATACAAGTAGCCATTCCTGGTGACAAAATCTCCCATTTTTTCCATTTTGTTTTCTCTTTCTTCTTCTCCTTTCAAATTTTTTATCTTTGTTTTCCATAATGAACTGTGTTAGAGTCCAGGGGATATCTAAAATTAGCTGTCTAGATCTGTATAATACCTTCTTGGTATATGTGCATTAAGCACCTACTATATACATCTGGAGCTTTCTGGAACTTTAAAGGCCAACTAAACAATCTCTCATTTTATGGAAATTAATGAGGAAACTAAAGCCCAGGGATGCTAAGTTGCCTGAGAACGCATAAGTAGTAAATGTTGTTTGTTTGTCCTTCATTTTGGAAGAGGACCGATGATATCATGGGATGATGTCTTGACTTGTCCATGAATTAGCTTTACATGAGCAGAGTTACACAATGCTGTCAGCCTCACTGTCTTCCAAAGTCATCAACTGGTGGGCAAGTGGATGACCTTGGTGTCTTCAATGCCTGGCCAAGTTCTAGGAACCCTATAGCACCTGTTTCAGCCATCTTCATGGTCACTGGATCAAATTATTCTCATCCACCCATCCCACCTGGGAAAGTCAACACAGACTTGGAGTAGACATCCCCCTAAGGGTAATAAATGTAATTTAGTTTCTGGGGGCCCTTCACCTGAAGTCCCCCTAGAAAGGTTTAGCCTGGGATAGGAAGCTACGCCTGACCTGAAGTTTGAAAGAATAATGGATTCTGAGAGAAAGATGTAAGAGAGAAGATATTCTTAGCTTTGTTAGCAATAAGTGGAAAGACCCACAGATAGGATCTGGAATGCCAAATTTGGGGAATAGAGTTAATTGTCCAGATTGGATGTATCTTAGTACATCAAGAGGGTTAATATAAAATATCCGGCAAAGTAGCTTGGAGTCAGAGTACAAAAGGCTTTAAATGACAGACTGAAGGTTTTGTCCTTTATTCCTGAGACATCATTGAGCCATGAGAGGAACCTATCAGGGGACATGGTCAGAGCCTTGGGGTGGCTCTATGAAAGATGAACTGAAAAGGGGAGAGAATAAAGAGGACACTGAAGAAAATATTATAATAACCTGAAGAGAAAAAATGAGAATCTGAACTAAGGCAGTGGCCATATGAGTTTACAACAAAGGACACATCTTTAGGAGACTTACAAATAAAGCAGGATTTGGCAAGTGATTGAATATGGAATGTGAAGAAGAAAGAAGAATCCAAAAGAAGGACTATAAAACTGAGTGGCTAATAAAATGGTAATACCCTCATCAGAAACAGAAATGGGGATATCTGGGGGGAAGTAGGGCTTGGGGGCAAGGTTAAAAGTTTAATTTAGGACATTAGGTTTGAGATACTAATGCAACAGCCAAGTTCAGGTGGTAAACAGAGAAGGCTATGTCAAACTATAGTTCAGAAGAGAAATTAGGGCTAGATTTATAGATTTGGGAGTCTTCTAAGTAGAGAGAGTAATTGAACCCTATATGACTGGAAGACATCATCAAAAGAGAAGTACTCTATATGGATATGAGAAGGGAACACAGGTCAGAAACTTGAGGAATGGCCACCCAAAGAAAAGGATTTTCACATTTATAAGGTGAAAAGGATATGACGTTCTGGCATTAAAAAAAATTGTTAAGGAGCCCCCTACTAGGTAAGATGAGAACTGATAGAAAATTATATCATGGAAGCCAAAGGAGGAAAATGTCTGACAGAGTCAAAAGCCCTTGATAATTCAAGTAGGATGAAGACAGAGAAAAGATCATTGAATTTAGTAGGTAAGAGTTTGCTGGTAACCTTGGAAAGAACAGTTTCAGTAGAGTGTGTGAAGAAAAGGTGTCAGAAGCAAGAGACAGAATAGTGAGTGGGAGTTGAGGAAATATAGTTCACAAGCAAAAAAGTCTTTTTTTAGAAGTTTCCCTATAAAAAGGGTGAGGGTTATTGAATAATAACTTAAGAATTTAAAGGAATTTTTGCACATACTATGTACCACATAAAATTTGTTGAATTAAATTGTGTCATGATGTATTGCCATATAGCATGATTGGAAGAAGAGTAATGTTTTTTTTTTAAAGTGAGTTATTCTTTCATTAAGCAATTTAGCATTTTTAAAAGTACTGGGAAAATTCTCACATGCAGTAATGTTTGATTTCTTACTCCCATTCAGTTCTAGACCCATATGCAGCTATAATATATTTGAAGCCATTAATGAGATAATTAAAAGGGCTGTTCATCCAAGTGTATACAAAGTGGACAATTTATATTTTTAATCTACTTTGCTGTTTCTGGTGTTAACAGAAAAGCAAATTACTAAATTGGGCAAAAGGTCCAGAAAAGACACTTTTATACCAATTTTTGATTGACTAGAATGAAAATATATATGCTTAGAATAGTATAATCTCTCCTTAAAGGCTCTCTTCCAGTAAAGTGACTCCTGTCTATGTTTTTTTTGAAAAACTGATTCCCTGAAAGATACCATAGAGATAACTTTGGTTGATGACCCCATGATTATTACTGTCAATGACATAAAACAGGGATCCATAAAATTATCACAAAGGTATTTGTCACTGTCAAGGATGATGTCTAAAACAGAATCCAAAAGGAAAATATTTTCCCTATAAATAATGAGGTACCTTCAGAAGCTACTATTTGTTTATGAAAACTTAGAATGTATTATAGAGCATCCTAAATAATATATATATAGCAATTTTTGAAAGTTCAGCCTAATAATCCACACAGGAAAAACCAAGTGGATTCAAAATGATTTTGTCTGCTCTATAACATTCAGTTGAATAAATAGAAGGTCAATGAATAGGATCCAGAAATGAATAAAAGAAGTAAGCAGTTTGAATTATATTTGGGAATTGCACAGTACTTTTAATAACCCTAACCAAAAATAGACCAACTTTTAAACATCAGTGTTCTCTCTGTGATGCTGAATGGCTGCAAATTATGGAAATGTATGACTGGAAAAAGAGGTGGGCTGGTCGTGTTGCTAGAGCATTCTTTCCATTACAACTCTTCTGTACATATCACATTCTAACTTTTACTATAGTTATCCATTTATAGATCTTAGTCTCTCTCCTGCTAAATTGTTAGTTTGAAGTCAGATTAATGTCTCATATAGATGAGGCACTTAGTATTTGTGGTTTAATCGAGCAATTAACATTGCAGCAGGGAGGGCAGCAGAAGACTGAATTGTCATAAGCAACTGATCTTAGATTCCTATGACATGTGTTCATTTAGATGCTCTTGGGCAAACATATTTTAGGCTATTCATTAGGGTTTAAGGTTTTTTAGGTACAACAAATCATACTTCAGGGAATAATAGAAGTAGGAAGGCCAATGGAGTCCTTGCAAATAATCTACAAGACAGCACATTCAGAGCATAAAGGACCTTAAAGGGGAAAAAAAACCCAGTAACAGTTACTAGACTAATATTTACCATATGGTCCATATGTTTTCAAATGGCAGAAGTGCAATTCCTTTCCCACAGCCCATTTGCAAGTAGACCTGACAACCCAGACCCACAAAAATCAAAGAGTGTAATCTACTATAAATTCTGCTATGCTATATGGAATGAATATCTGTCAGACCTTTTTACTTAAACCTCTCTTCCTTTAGGAGAGCAGCATCTGGCCCTAAACTAAACATTTAATTGAAAAATCCTTTAATAATAATATTAATTTTCATCATTTCATATCCTCTTGGTCCATGACAACTAACCACACTAAACATCTATCTGCAAGGTCTCCGGGAAAAGGAGGGGATAGGGTTCAGGAAGAAAGAAAAAAGAAGTGAAGAACAAGCAGAAGATGAGAGTTCAGTGGAGTGTTTGTAATGGACAAGAATTAGGATAAAAACAAGTTTTAGTATTGTTGTCTGAGTAAAGAGATTTCTTTTTAATTGATAGTGTTTGTCAAGCCTAATAGTCCATTTTAAATTCATCAGATGCAGTGAATCATTTTAGAAAGATAGTTTTCTAACTTGGGAAGTGGCAGGAAAAGAGCCAAGAATTCTGATCCTTTGAGAGAAATTCAGATGTAGTTTTCAATTTTTTAAAAATGATTTGATTTATGTGTTTTTATTTAACCCCTTTTTACCTGCTTATCTTTTCATGTTGTCTTTTCATTTTTAATTACCTCTTTTAAAAGCTGAAAGGGAATAGAGGAAGGAGGTAAGAAAAAAAAAGGAAGGAGGAGAAGGAAGAATGAAGAAAGAACAGTAGGAGGAGGAAAAATTAGGAGGAAGAGGAGAACAAGAACAAGAAGGAGGAAGAGGAGGAGGAGGAGGAGAAGGAGAAGAAGGAGGAGATGTAGGAGAAAGGGGGAGGAGGAGGAGGAGGAGGAAGAGGAGGAGGAGGAGGAGAAGGAGAAGGAGGAGAAGGAGAAGGAGGAGGAAGAGGAGGAGGAGGAGGAGGAGGAGGAGGAGGAGGAGGAGGAGGAGGAGGAGGAGGAGGAGGAGGAGGAGGAGGAGGAGGAGGAGGAGGAGGAGGAGGAGGAGGAGGAGGAGAAGAAGAAGAAGAAGAAGAAGAAGAAGAAGAAGAAGAAGAAGAAGAAGAAGAAGAAGAAGAAGAAGAAGAAGAAGAAGAAGAAGAAGAAGAAGAAGAAGAAGAAGAAGAAGAAGAAGAAGAAGAAGAAGAAGAAGAAGAAGAAGAAGAAGAAGAAGAAGAAGAAGAAGAAGAAGAAGAAGAAGAAGAAGAAGAAGAAGAAGAAGAAGAAGAAGAAGAAGAAGAAGAAGAAGAAGAAGAAGAAGAAGAAGAAGAAGAAGAAGAAGGAGGAGGAGGAGGAGGAGGAGGAGGAGGAGGAGGAGGAGAAAGAAAGAGAGAGAGAGAGAGAGAGAGAGAGAGAGAGAGAGAGAGAGAGAGAGAGAGAGAGAGAGAGAGAGAGAGAGAGAGAAGGGCAAGAAAGAGGAGGAGAAGGAGGAGAAGAATGAAAAGAAGGAAGAGAAAGAAGAAAGAAAAAAGGAGGAAAGAGGAAAGGAAGGGAGAGATAGGGAGAAGTGATAGAGCCAGA
Source organism: Monodelphis domestica (assembly GCF_027887165.1). Taxonomy (NCBI): domain Eukaryota; kingdom Metazoa; phylum Chordata; class Mammalia; order Didelphimorphia; family Didelphidae; genus Monodelphis; species Monodelphis domestica. Next base: position 174,680,865 of record NC_077234.1, read on the forward strand.
GAGACTGAGAGACAGAGGCAGAGACAGAGACTGAGTTTATCACACATTAATTGAAACCCCCAGTGCTTACCCACCATCAGAAGGCTAAATATCCTATTCTGTAAGCAAAATCTTGGTACACCTCTCAGCCAGGCTTATGGAAAGAAACCAGCCACATGAGTCTGGTCTGCCCGAATTCCTGAGCTATGGATATCCCAAAGAGCTATGCTAATGAGCCGTATTGGCAGCACTATACCTGGCTCCCCAGGAGAATGGAGAAAGATAGGATCCAGCAGCTTGAAAAATATAAGGGAGGAAAAAGAAATGGAGGAGTTTGCAGAAAGTACTAGGCTGGCCCTCCTCTGGAGTCTGGGAGAGGGAAGAAAAAGCCACTCCTTTGTTTGACCTTAGAAAAGTCTTGCTTGTGTCTTAGGAACTTTCTAGAGATAAAAGACCAGACTCCTCTTTTCGAGCACCCCCCCCCCTTTTAGTTTGTTCACAGAAGACAATATAACACTTTTGTTTGTGCACTGCACACACCCAGGGGTGTGGATTCCTTAGCTGTTGCCATGACTGGCCTGTCACACAGAGTTACCACTTCTGCACTCTACCCCCACTCCTCCCTCCTCCCTTTCTCTCAAAATGACCTAAATCTTTACTTCTATATTTCAAGCAAAAGATAACCCTGTTTCCCTTTGCTGGGAAGTGGGAGCTCTCATTTTAAAGTCAGGCTCTCTGTAGAATACCAAATCTACCCAAGGAGCACTGAGAATATTTTCCGTTTGTATTCAGGGCAGTTCTGATTTTCCTTGTTGTTTTATTTAAACCCAGTGGAAATGTGCTATTTAGCACAGGCAGCAGTGCATAGCAATAACTGTTTACACATAGCAAAATGGGAACAGAGAAAAGAGGCCCCAAATGAAAAAGGAAAAAACAAACAAACAAACAACACAAAACAAAAAGACAAGGTAAGCCCAACTCCCACCTCACTGAACACATTTTGAGGTGATTTCTTTTTGCTTATTTTACTGCAAAATTTTATAAATAAATCTCTTATTTTTTTAGATTGGGGTGAGTATAAAAAGGTTTTTTCAAGTGGCCTAACTTATCATCAAAGTATTCTCTTTCCTTAAAACTGAGCTCTATCCAAAGATTTGCTGGCATCAGCTCATAAGTGCTCAGGAGGAACCATTGTTAAATTTTCATTGTGAGCATTTACATCTCTGACATCACTACACATGGGGACATAATTTACTGTTTTGTTGACTGCGTGGACTTTAAAAAGTGATGGAGAAGATGTTAATAATGCAGGTTAAACTTAAAAGTGTTTTAGATTTTCATTTTTTTCCCAGAGAGCTGGTTATTAAACATTTACTAGCACACTACTAGTTATATGACTTATTATATATATTACATATAAACATATACTATTTTATTTGATATATAATATATAATAATTATAATACAATATAATAATTATTATTATATATAAATTGTCTCACTAATTTCTAGGTGGTCCATTAGAGGCAAATCAACAAAGTCCATAGTGGATAAAGGTTCAGTATCTGACCAAAACCAGAAACAAGCTGTCTAGTGACTTCTTTACCAATAACTTGCATCACTGGGCCTTAGTTTCTCTATCTGTAATTGAAAGTGTTGGACTAGAGGATCTCTGCAGTCCCTTACATTTCTAAATCTTGTGAATGTAGATATACAGAGAACTCTTTGGTCCTGAGTGGACCCACTACTCGTACAAATGTTCGTGTGGTTTTGCAAAAAAAAAAAACAATAGCAACAAAATATTATATGAGCCCAGAAAACATCATCCTTCCCATTGCACATTCATTCTGATTACCTTCTGGTGAAACTCAAATATTACTGCATCCATGAAGCCTTTCCTTCCTTCCCACTGTCTCTCCCCACCCCTTCCTTCTTTTCTCACATCTTTGATTATATTTATCGCTTTAATTACCTTTAGGCTTACAATATCCTAGTTTTGAGGCACCGAGGTAGTTCCGTAGATCTAGAGCACTGAATCTGAAGTCAGGAAGACCTGAGTTCAAATTTGCCATGAGATACTTACTAGCTCGTTTTACCTCTTTTTGCCTTAATCCACTGGAAAAGGAAATGGCAAGCTACTCTCTCATCTTTGCCAAGAAACCCCATTAACAAAATGGCATGCAATGGTCCACTGGGTCATTGAAGAGTCTGATGCTGCTTGAACAACTGAACAATCACAGATATCCTACTTGAAAGGATCAAAGACTTCTTCTAGTCCAACCTCCTCATTTTATAGTTGAGGAAACAGGGCTGGAAAAAGCTAAGTAACTGGTCCAAACTCGATTATGCTCTCTAATTCCAAATCTAAAACATTGTCCTTCCTACGGCTTCCCAAATAATATATATATAATATTTTACATTAAAATGAATGCAAGCTTCAGGAGAAAGGGATTATGTCTTAGTAGTATCTATCCCTTTCTCAGTACTTAGCACAGTGCTCTATACAGAGGAGGTCATACATTTGTTGAATTTGGTTGGTCCAATGCAGGAAGAATAGCATTGGATTTCAGATCATGACATCTTAACATTTAGAATTAGAAAAGTATCTGGTTAAACTCCATACTTTTTTTGATGAGGAATCTAAGGCCACCTATATAAAGTGACTTGCCCACAGCCACACATAAATAGCAGAATCTTGGTCTTCTGACTTCACATATTTATGGTCTTTACAATACTTCAGGTTTTTTCATCCATAGGTGAGGACCTAGTTTCACACTTTGGGTTTGATTAATTAAATATTCCCTGTCATCTTGCATATCACTTCACCTAGATGGACTCAGTTTCCTGATCTGTCAAATGACTATGCTGGCCTAATTGAAATCTAATGTTCTTTTCTAAATTAAATTGTTTACAAACGAAGTTAGTATAAAATAAATGCAGCTCTAAGAAACTGAAGTCTACACCTACCTCACAGATTATCTTAGAGAAAATAAGTGTAAAGTATTTCAAAATCGTAAATCATAAAAATATGTAAATGTGATTTTCTTAGACAAATCAAGAGAATTTCTAAAAATTATCTTGAGAGAGTGGTCTTGGAAATTGATAAGAATAGATGAAACATTCATTTACATTTATCAGAAATGGTTATTACACTGCTGTATTTAAGAATGTATATGTACACATTGATAAATAGATATGCTCACATAATACACATATTCCTGTGGATTTATGTAATCTTTTATTTAACCTAGTCCCTTTGCTTTTTTTGCCCATTCTATATTCAATCGTCATTACAATAAATTATAAACACCACTCCCATTTTTTCTCATACTCTTTCCATTTTGCCTGAGGTTTCCTTGACTATTTCAATTGTGATGGATCAGTACATACATGTGTGCAACTTTCCTCTTACTGCAAGTGTTCCAAGAGCTCAAACTATAATTAATCCATGCTGAAATAGAAAAATTGATCTAGGTACTTATCATTGCCCATCATTCCCTTCACTCAAGTGACTGACTGAGGAAATGATTTTTAAAAATGGAAGATGAGTCACTGTTTCAAAAGCATTAACTACTGAAGAGAAACAAGGGTGAGAGCTGGCAATGATGGTGATCTTCGGTGACAGAAATGGATGAGAAGATAATGGTACAAAGGTTCTATCAATCTGACTGTTTTCTCAATCTCTTACTACATCCAGCTCTTGATTCTTTCCTTTTCAAATCTCATAGATACTTTTGATTTCTAGCTGGTGAAAAACAGGGTGATCTAGTAGAAACAGTGTTATTTTTTTTGTCTTGAAGACTTTGGTTTGAATTCTGGCTCTATTTCCTTCCAAAATGAGAGGATTGAATCACATCTAAGGAGTTTTCTATACTTTATTACTGTAAAATCAATTAGTTTGTCACAGCCAATCAGTCGTCAAATTATGTCATTTTGACCATCAAGCATGTTTTATATCCGTCCTTCCTATGGATTTGCATTCCCATCATCCTAGTCCAGAATCTTATCACTTTATGCTGTGAGTATTGCAACTGTATTCTAACGAGTTTCCTTTTCTCCAGTCTTTCCTTCTCCAGTCCATCTTGTATAGTACCTTAAAATTAAATTTCTGAAAACACAGCTTTCATCATTTTGCTCTGTAGATCAAAAGGTTTTCATGGTTCTTAACTGACCTCAAGATAATTATAAGCTATTCAAACTAGTTTTCAATACAGTACCATAACCAGAAATTTTTTGTGCCCATGGCAATCGGCATGAAACACTCTCAGCTGAGGATGTAGGCTAGAATAGGAGGGAGGGAGGGGGGCACAGAGGTTGAAAGAGTCCTGGGATACTGGGAATGAAGGAACAGATGGGAAAGTAGGCTTTTTTTTTTTTTTTGGAATTAAAACATCTAAAAGTTTTCCCAGGCCTTTGTTGTCTTCATCTTTTTCAGATATCATGAGAATAATGAGAATAGATCTCAGTCTTCTGAAATATATTTCACCTACAAGAAGAACTCTCTCTGTATAAACATGATCTAGTTGACCTGCTCTTCTTATCTTTGTTTTCTTTAGTCATTTCCATTTCCTCATGTAGCACATTTTGAAGTTCTAAATATTGGAGTTCCACTGTTCTTGGTAGTAGAAATATTTTTTATTAAAATCTTTTTAGAATTTTTGTGTGTTTGTGTCTGATGTCTTCTTTCCAATTTCATTCTTAAATAGCCTCACAAGTTGTTGATGTTCAATTATTTCAGACTCTTTGTGACCCAATTTTGTGGTGATATTACAGTGGTTTACAATTTCCTTCTCTAGCTCATTTTACAGATAAAGAACTGAGTTAAACAGGATTAAGTATCTTGCCCAGGATAACAAAACTAGTAAGTGCCTAAGACCAGATTTGGACTCAGAAAGATGAGTCGTCCTGCCTTCAGGTGCAGCACTCTGTCCATTGTGCTACTTGGATGCCCTCAACAGGTAAACATGGGATATAAAAGGGATATCCCAAGTGGAGAGTAGAGACATGGAAGTAAGAAAATAAGAAATGCTTTCTCTGGAAAAGCAACTAGTTTGCTTTATGTGAATTGTAGAGGACAGAATTACTCATCCAAGAAAAGGAAGCAATTTCTAATAAGGCTGAAAAGATAGCTTGGGGTAGAATAATGGAAGGCTTATACGAACTTTATTTATATGTTATTCAACAGGAAGTGACCATTAAGAGATCTGAGCAGGGAATTTATGTGTTCAGTGGTTGAAAGTACTGATCTGGTATTTTCTCATAGGATGGATTGGAGGGGATAGAGACTGGTGTTGAAGAGATTAGCTTAAAGATTATAATAGTAGCCCATTTAAGGATGAATTTCTGAGGTAGTATAATGAGGCTTTAAGAGTGGAAAAGAGCATCAGGGGAGAAGAGGATATGAAGAATATTATAGGTGGAAATCAGAATGCCTTGCCAGAATTCATTTTATTTTATTTTCGATAGAATGACTAAATTTGTAGATTAAGGGAATACTATAAAGAAAATTATATTTACATTTCAGTAGAGCATTAGATGAAATATTCTTGCTATCCTTAGAGATATGATGAAATCATGTAAGCTACAGAAATGATAAATATTACTTAGTTGGATTCTAATGTGGGTGAAAAAGTCACCAAAAGAGCCAATAATAGGTTAATATAATTCTTAAGGCTGGTCTCTAGCAAAATGCTTTAGGACTCTGAATAATTCTTTTCCACATTTTTATCAATGGCTTTTAAGGAGTTGTAGAAGACAAATGTATGGAATTTACAGATGGCATAAAGATATAGAGGATTGTTAATATGGTCGATATCAGAAACAGAGTCTCATAGGGTATTCTGACAATCTGAAGTAATTAGCTAAAGTGAAGAAGATGAAAACTGAATAGGAATAAATGAAAAGTTTTAAGCAGTTTCAAAAAATCACCCATAGTTGGGAGGAAGATACTATGGCTATACAATTTCTCCAAATAAGAAATGAGATTTTTAATGGACTGTTTCATGAGAGTGATATAGCCATTCTTCAGTGGATCTGTGATCTCATTGTAATATACTTCCTCCTTAAGAAATCTAATCTTGTGAGACTCTTTGTTCCTCCATAAATCTCCCATCTAGAGTCCTACCAAACAAGTTAAGGACCTCCTTTCATATCTTTTGATACTGCCAGAGTAACAATAGAGTACACACTCTTTCCTTCCTTTATCCTTCCCACTCCAACATGACCCATTCAACTCTTTTTATAGTCATTTTCTTTTATATCTTTTATACTATTTTCCTGTATGTTTTCAATGGCAACAAGCTGTAGCCTGCTCAAGTTCACTATGTTCTCTGTGCCCCTTAAGCGAACTACAATTTTAATTCTTTGGCAATTAGTATTCCATGATTCAGAGAAGCTGCATTGCAAAATGGATAGACCACTGTGTCTAGAGTCAGGAAGATCTGAATTCAAATCTGAAGACTTACTAGCTATGTGACTTTGGACAAGTCAATTAACTGTATTTGCCTCTCTCTCCTCATCTGTCAAATGAGTTGGAGATGGAAATGGCAAATAACATCAGTATTTTTTTCCAGAAAAATCCTAAATGAAACTATAAAGAATACAAATAAGACACAAATGAAATACAACTGAACAATAACAAAAATTACAAGATTCAAAGACATAGAGCATCATGAAAAGAACTCTGAAGATAAAAAGACAAGTGTTTTTGAAAGAGAAAATATTTAAGCCATTAAAAACAATCTTCCAAATGCAACCTAACCTCTCTCCTCAGTTAAAAGATGTAAGAGAGGAAATAATTCCATTGCACTTTGTCCTTTTCAAAACATATTTAAATATGGTCATCGAAAGAGTAGAAAAAACTAAGACGTAAATTCAACAAGATGTATAGCCTGTTGAGAAAACTGGAGATCATGGCATATAAAGCATTCCAAGTTATTATCTTATCTTATATTATCTTATCTCTTATAGATAAGAGGCTGAAACCTAAAAGAGCAAGTAACTTGACCATAGTTATACACCTTGGAAATGTTGGAGGTTCAATTTAAATTTAAATATTCCCATATCTAAATCCAGAATTCTATTCTCTTTGCTTTTCTACCTTGTCATTTAACAATCAGAAGAGCAAATATGAGAGTTATCCGACTATAGGCTTCAAATATTTTAGAAACTATCATTGGTGAATTAGGGATGGGAGGTGATGGGAGGAGATGTAGGTTTGTTCTCCTTAGTTCCAAATGGAAAACCTTTAGGAACTGGATAGAAGTTTTTTTGTTTTTTTTTAGTTGTCTTCATGTAAAAAAAATCCTGGGAACATAAGAGTTCTCCTTCTTGCTGAGTGTCTTGGAGCTAAGATCAAATGTCTGCTTCTCAGGGATTTTGCAATAAATTCTTGATCACATACAAGATGTATTCAGCAGCCACATAGCTATCTTCCAAATCTTAGGTTCTAAGATAGGTAAATAGGAGAGGATGTAGGAGTAATAGAGAAGGGGTAAAAAGATGATGATGATATTGATGATGTTCCTAAAGTTTCATTTATGTTGTTATTAAGAAAATGATCATGACATTTATAAAAATAGGAAAGAGAAATAAAAGCAGATCTGGAAAGAAGCTGATGAATTAGATCTTCGGGGTTTTTTTGTTAATTGAGCTAAAGGTAGAAATAGTCTATCCAAATATTGATAGTATAAAATAACTTCAGGTTCATCTGACTCCCCATATAACATGGTATCCCCCATCTCTTTGCATTTTGTTGCCACATCTTTGAATTGTCTCATTTAGCAAAATATTTCTTAAAATTTGGTGCCAAGAACTCCATATAATACTCTAGATATGACCTGACTGTGGCAGACTACACTGGACATTGACCTCCTAATTTCTGTTATGTTCCTCCTCATGTAGCCAAAGATTATTTGAGCTTTCTTGGCTATTATTCATATTTTGGAGGCAAATTTTAATCAAAGTCTTAGTTTATAATATTAAACTGATTACTCTTCGTAACTAGTTACTTGGCATCTCATATTTTCTCTTATATTAGATGCTAGAAAGAGTGTCTTCTGAAGTCACATTAGTGAATTTACCATTAATTAATAATGGTTACTGATTATATATCATTAATAGAAAATTGTACTTCTTTCTATATTAATGTAGTCTTTTACCCTCCTTTCTCTCTCTCCTCTTCAGATTCTCAGAATAGAATTAATACAATATCAGGACCTTTATCTTTTATTATTTAACTCACTTAATGCCTCATAAAAACATCAAAGTATTGAAGGAACATTTGTCTCTTCTCTATTAGAATGTTAGTGCTACATCATCATATAGATCCTTCCAATTGCACAAATAAATTTATCTAGGTTTCTCTGGACTTTTGTATTTGTATTGCAAAGTTCCTACTCCTCTCTGTTATTTTCATTAGAAATATTTGAAAATAATTCATTACATTAAAAATCTATATTTCTCCCTATAGGATTACAATCATATCATCACTAAGTTATTCTTGATTATAAGCCTATATTCTAGCCTTTCTATTCCAAAACCTCTTCTTGTTTATTATTGAAGCTCTCAGGACTTGTATGATTCTGACTGTGGTCCTTTGATACCCAAAAAGCTTTTTTTTCTGAATATTTGATTTTTCTCTTCCTGTCAGACAGGAATCTAAATTTTGACTTTGAAATTCCTGGGACTTTTCCTTTTAAGATTTATTTTGAAATGTAAATAGTGGATTCTTTCTGTCTTTATTTTGATCTCCAGATTCTAAATGATCTGTACTATTTTCACTTACAATTTACTGAAATATAATATCCAGGCTTTTCTCTGTCTTCAATCATGTTCAGTCCAATGATTTTTAGATTATTTATCTTTGACCTATATTCCAAATCAATTGTCTGTTGTTGTTTTTTTTTTTTAGAAAACTAAGCATGATAGTTTTTCTTCCATTTTTGAATCTTCTGATTCTGTTCTAATATTTCTTGCTGACTCACAAAAATTATTGGTGTTTAATCTATTCTGGTTTAAGGAAATCTACAACTTGGCTAAGGTTTCTCTTCTAAACTGTTTTCCTTTCAATTCTTTCTTCAAAATCTTAGAGTTCATTTTTTAATTTATTTCTTCTACATTTTTAGGTATTACTTTTAGAAAGTTCCTTTTCTTTCCTTTGAATATCTTCAAGTTGTTATGGAGTTTTTATTTCTTCTGCAAGAGATGAGGCTATTTCCACTAATTTTATACTGGTAGATGTTTTCTTTCATTTAATTTTTTCCCCTATTTTCATTTTCTCTAAATTAGGGCCAGATTCTATCCCCTACTGCACTTTTATTTAGTTATTTTTTTTAAACCCTTACCTTCCATCTTGGAGTCAATACTGGGTATTGGTTCCAAGGCAGAAGAGTGGTAAAGGTTAGGCAGTGGGGGGGGGGGGGAAGGGAATCAAGTGACTTGCCCAGGGTCACACAGCTGGGAAGTGTCTGAGGTCAGATTTTGTAAACCTTAAAATTCCTTAGACTTATAAATGTTGGAAATTTCACCATTGGGAAATTTCATACTTGGAAAATTTCTTACTGATAGTCTATTGGAATGTGAACGCCATTGGCATGGGAGGTTCCTCCTCCCTTCTTAAGATTACTTTAGGACAGAAACCTTTTGCTGAACAATGGAAAGGACTTTGACCTATGCTTAAGCATAGAACAGGAATTTCTTTGAGTCATGATTGATTTTAGAATTGATACAATGGAGATACTTGAAATCAACCTCCACCCTACTCAGTCCTAACAGGATTGAGGAAGGGCTGCAGCATAGATCAAAATTTAATTATTCCAATCTCTACCCTACTCAGGTTAACAGGATTTAGGAAGGGCTGTAGCAAAGGATCAAAGATTTAATTATTTGAGAATATGACCTTCAACAGACATGTGCAAAGCCAGAGACCTCTGGGCGGTCCTGGGTTAAGCTAGAGCCTCCATTGGCACAGGGAAATTGATGGACAGTGATTGGTAGATGTGAGAACTGAGGGGAGGGAACTTGGATGGTTTCCTTAAAGATAGAGGGGTCTGAAGACTCAAGGTGGTGGTTGAGGAGTTTGTCTGAGTGGTTGGAGTGTGCTCTGAGAAGCTTGCTCTGAAGGAAGCTGAAGGTGGGGGCCTTTGAGACTGTTTCTCCATTTTGGTCACGTGAGTAATAGGGACTGATCTCTTTTCTTTGCCCCAGCTATCTAAGGGCTTGGGCCTTTTGGCCCAGCCTAAACAGAGGGGGTATTTAAGCCCTATTCCCTTCTCTCCCCTTTCTCTCTCCCTCTCTCTCTCTCTCTCTAATTCCTTTCTTCCTCCTGTTTGTAATTAAACGCTATAAAAGGCTGACGGCTGATTTGAGTTTTCATTTAGGAATTACATAGCTGAATTCCTTGGCGACCTTAAATTAATATATATATATATATATATATATATATATATATATATATATATATATATATATATATATATATATATCAGTCTTTTAAAGTGATTTCCTTGTCACATTGTGGCAACCACGAAGGGAATAGGGCTTAAATACCCCCTCTGTTTAGGCTGGGCCAAAAGGCCCAAGCCCTTAGATAGCTGGGCAAAGAAAGGAGATCAGTCCCTATTACTCACGTGACCAAAATGGAGAAACAGTCTCAAAGGCCCCCACCTTCAGCTTCCTTCAGAGCAAGCTTCTCAGAGCACACTCCAACCACTCAGACCAACTCCTCAACTCCCACCTTGAGTCTTCAGACCCCTCTATCTTTAAGGAAACCATCCAAGTTCCCTCCCCTCAGTTCTCACATCTACCAATCACTGTCCATCAATTTCCCTGTGCCAATGGAGGCTCTAGCTTAACCCAGGACCGCCCAGAGGTCTCTGGCTTTGCACATGTCTGTTGAAGGTCATATTCTCAAATAATTAAATCTTTGATCCTTTGCTACAGCCCTTCCTAAATCCTGTTAACCTGAGTAGGGTAGAGATTGGAATAATTAAATTTTGATCTATGCTGCAGCCCTTCCTCAATCCTGTTAGGACTGAGTAGGGTGGAGATTGATTCCAAGTATCTCCATTGTATCAATTCTAAAATCAATCATGACTCAAAGAAATTCCTGTTCTATGCTTAAGCATAGGTCAAAGTCCTTTCCATTGTTCAGCAAAAGGTTTCTGTCCTAAAGTAATCTTAAGAAGGGAGGAGGAGGAACCTCCCATGCCAATGGGGTTCACATTCCAATAGACTATCAGTAAGAAATTTTCCAAGTATGAAATTTCCCAATGGTAAATTTCCAATATTTATAAGTCTAAGGAATTTTAAGGTTTACAATTTGAACCTAGGACCTCCCATCTCTAGGCCTGGCTCTCAATCCACTGAGCTACTCAGGTGCCCCTGCACTTTTATTTATGATGGTTGGCCTTGCTTAATCTTGTCCTGGGTCACCTATACAAAACCCTCTGAATCATGGAAGTTGAGAGTGCTACAAGAGAATTCTTGATCATTATCTAAGCTAGAATGAATGTCACATCTTTTCTGGAGTTCTTTTATGGAAATTAGGCAATTTGCCACTCATTCAAGCAGCCATCTTCCTCCTTTTATTTTCTTAAATCTTCTTTTCATGGATTGGCATTTGTCCACTTCATTGCTCTCTAGGGAGTAAGTCCATGAGAAACAAAAGAAAGAAATCAAAAGTAGTTAAAAATCATCAATTTGGTTATATTGTAGTAATTCTAAATGTTTTAAAGTACAGGGTTTTTGTTGATTAAAATATTATATTTTAGGATTCTCTCCATATTCATATAGTCCTTCCATATTTTCATGGTTAGCTAAGAGCTATCTTAGAAAGATAAAAAATAGTCCTCATGGACAGGTCAACTTGATTCAAGTCTCACCTCTAAAACATATTGGCTGTGTGATTCTGGGTAAGTGACAACTTTTTAAGAGTCTTCAGCAATTCTGTAATATGCTTACTAAGATTTAGAAAAGATGTTGATCTGCATTTCTAGGAAAATTTTCCTCCCTTGGGACTTCTGAGCAATGTTGAAATTACATATATGGACTAAGAAGCTAAGAGTTCACAATCTAAAAATCCAATTAATACAATTTAGAAATTTTAAAACTTTTTTTTTCTGTTTCCTTTTGCTGAAAAAAAAATGTATTTCTTTTTCTGCTTAGTTGAACTGACTTACCTGACTCAATTATGCCACTGAAAGAATTTGAAACTTAAAATGCCAGTTTTAAAGTCTAGCTTTCCAAAAGTAAGTATACTGATTTAAATATATTTCATGAAAAGGTCAAACCTCAAATAAAAGCTAAGAAATTTCCCTTTTCAGTGTCATATTTGCACACTCCATAAATAGGGAGCAAGACAAAGGTCCTTAGAAAGTTAAAAATGCGAATGACATAAAAAGGAGTAATTTAATATCATGTTAACTCATTCTATATGATACAAGGTAATGCTGCATCATGACAAAGACACGGTGCAAAGTATTCCCATATGATTTTAGAACCATTAATATGAGAATTCCATATTTCATAACATCAACAAACCAGATGAACCTCATCCACTTAAAGTAGAGAACAGTGAAAAGAACAAATGTCTTGTGAAGAGTGGAAATGAGAACAATGTGTCTGAGGTTAAACAGTGGAAATAAGTTGCGGATGTTGTGCATGAAATAATTATTTCTGCAGCACTATTGCTGCATTTAGTTTATAAGCATGTCAGAGTGTGCAATCCAGGCATATTTCACAGAGAGAAATGCCAGTCTACATGACGTACATGGAGAAAGCTAATGCATCTAAAGCTAGACTCTATAAAAGAATCATTTGAAATGTAGCTTTGAAAAAAGTTTGGGTTGTTTTGTTTTGTTTTTTGATCAGTCTACATCTATGTAAGATGTGCCTATAATTCACTTAGTCAACTATAAAGCCATTTATGAATCAAATATTGTTAGAAGTTGTTTGGGAATTTATTGGGATTCTGTGATTGTTCAAGATGGATGGAAGGGGAAAAAATCTGATGAAACTTTTTCCAAGCCCCCAAAACTAATAGCATAAAACATACCTATATTTCCTTGTGGATTATTGTTTTTTTGAATTTTATCACTTTTAAGCAATACTTGAGATTTTATTGCTATAGATAATTCCCAGGAGGGAACTTCCTCTGGCAAAGCACCTTCTCCACAATGTCTTATTGGGGTTGTTTTGTTGTTTTCAGTTCTGTCTGATTCTTTGTGACCCCTCTGGCAGTTTTCTTGGCAAAGATACTGGAGTGGTTTGCCATTTTCTTCTCCAGTTCATTTTACAGATAAGGAAACGGAGGCCAAGTGACTTGCCCAGAGTCACACACCTAGGAAGTGTCAGGGCTTGAATTGAATTCATGTTTTCCTGACTCCAGACCCAGCATTCTATCTACTATGCCACGTACCTACAATGATTTCAGTACATCCAGATCTGCCTAACTTTGAGGCCAACTCTAAGCACTCCAATAAGCTCTTATTGTTTTTTATTTATTTTTTATTATTATTTTTTATCTTTTATTATCCAGGCTTTCTTAATTGGGTCTTGGGTTTATACATTTGAGGCTAAGAGGACCCTTAGAGATCATCTAGTTTAACCTACTCCTTCCTTCTACATAGGAGGAAACTGAAGCCCAGGAGAGTTAAGTAATTCCCTTAATATCATACAGGATTTAAGTGATGAAGCTAGAATTCAAAGCCAACTCCTCCACCTTCATGTCTATTGTGCCAGTACTGGACTTTGGAATCTGCTCCACTAGATAAAAAGACTTTGTTTTTTCTCTCCAGTATTTTTCTGCTGATATATCTGGAATTCTTGAAATGATACATTTCAAATTTTTTAGAATACCAACATACACACACATACATATATATATATGTATGATAGATGTCTACGTGTACACATATGTGTGTATGTATGTGGATTTATGTATAATATTTTAGGATTGGAGAACTTGAAGAGACTTTAAAGATCTAATTATTTTATAGATGAGGAAACTGTCATGTGAATTATTAAGGTTGTTTCACAAGGCACAAGGATTTTCAGTCCAGAGCTTTCTCTACATCAAGGAGATATGTCTATAGCAATGCAACTGAGATTTAAGAAAGATATCAGAAATGATATAGACAAATTAATGTTGTCCTTTTCATGATGGTCCCGTTGGGAAGTAATGCATTTATTCCATTTTTGTCAGCACTGCTAGAGCAATATCTTCAAAACTTGTGGTATTTCCTCTTCGATATTCTTAGGATTAAAAGTAGTAATTAATAGTAATTAGATTAAAAGAAAAAAAATTCCTTTTTTGTACTTGTATCTCTTGGAGTCTAACCCATTGCCTGACCCATAATAGATGCTTTACAAATATTTGATTGAGGGAGAAGCTAGATGGTTTGGTGGATGGAGAGAGTCTCTGGGTTCAAATCCCACTTCAGACACTTCCTAGATATGTGACCTAAGCAAGCCACTTAACCCCCATTTTCTAGCCCTTACCTCTCTTCTGCCTTAGAACCAATATACAGTATTGATTCTAAGATGGAAGGTAAGAGTTTATACATATATAGATGTATATAATATGTATGAATAAAATTAGGGGCAGGTAGGTCGCTTAGTATATAGAGTGCCAGGCCTGGAGTTGGGAGAATCTAGGTTCAAATTTGGCCACAGACACTTCCTAGCTATGTGACCCTAGGCAAGTTATCTAATCCCATCTACTTAGCCCTTGCCCATCTGTTCTAGAATCATTACTAGGACAGCAAGTAAACGTTTTTATTATTATTATTATTAAATTAAATTTTTAAAATTGTAAAAATATTTGATTGATTTGGTTTTATTTTTGGCCAAAGTTATTTGGAGATGTCTGGTCAAAAAAAAATATATGCTCAAATTGAATCATTTCAACGTGTGCTTCAAAACATTGTGTAGCTATAAAGTAATGCAACTTAATTTCCTCACAACATGGTTTGTAAACTAACCTGGAAAATGGTTCTGCCTTTCCCCATTTGCCCTCAAAAAGAGTTCCAAACATGTTTTCAGGAATAACAAGAAAAGAACTAAAATTTAATCATACCATTGTAACTTTTTCCAAGTCTCATTGCTTTTGAGGTCTCCGTTTGCTCATCTATAAAATGACAGGGTTGGAAAGATGGCATTCTATGGTTTGGTTTGGTTTGGTTTGGTTTTTCAGGGTGTAATATTATTTGGTGGATGGGTGACATTGTCTGAGCAAACAGATAGCCTCTCAAAGTAAATACTTTACAGGACATCATCCACTGTTGGATGGATGGATGAATGCTTTAAAAACAACAACAGTGCCCTTATTCACTTCATATACTGTATTTTAACACAGTGAGGATATTTGTGGAATACATATCAACACTTGTATTATTTTTCTTTTTATCCCATTTAAAGGAAGTTAAACAGACCCATATGAACAGCTAAACAGATTTCTGACATCTTGAAAAATTAAAACCAAGCATAATCTTGGACAGTGTAACAATTCTTACCAAGAAAAGATACCTTAGGAACATTTTTCTTACCTGATCCTATAAACTGAAAATTTATCACCAGAACTGAAAATGTTCTCTGAATCTCTACCTCACTAAATCCAGTACAAACATGCAATTTCCTCCCATCAATAGTATTTACAAAGGATTCTTACAATCACTTGTTTGTTAATCTACAAACCCTACAGAGGCTGATGAAGTGAACAAACTGCCAGGCAAACCATTGACCTATTCCCTAATGATTACTAGTATTGTATCCAAAAGGTTATTCTCTATAGGTTCCCCTCCCTAGTCCACTCCCATTGGGATTAGAGTCCCAGTGGCTGGAGTATTTCTTTTTAGCTGACTTCCTCCCATTCCTTCATTGGTATTTAGATTTATCTTGTGGCCCAGGTTCAGAACACCCACTCTTTAATAGACAAAGAATTGTGGAAAGAGGCAACTGTACTGGTAGAGACCTGAGTGATAAAATCCTGACAAAGAAGAGAAAAAGAATTCTCTCCCTGCCCACCAAATATAAGCCAGTGGAACAACTATGTAAATAGCTTTGCTCTTGTTTCAGTCCCCATTATTGGGAGAGAAAGTACATAAGATCTCACAAGACTAGGACCCCTTCCCATTCTGACTTTTGATGCCCTTCTCCCCTGAAAGTTTCTTGTCCCTTGTCATTGTCTTCCTTAATTCTTGGTTCTCCTTGTTTTATTTGATGGTATCAAAAGCATTAACAACTAGTATGGTGCTTATAGTAGCATCATTACCACTCACATTGACACAAGTAGGATATGGATTCTATTTATATATTAATTACCATTTCAATTTTTAAAATGGATTACACTTACAAATTTAAAAGATGCACTTGATATGCTATTTCTAATATTAATTGCTCAGACTTTGCTTTCCACACAGTGACATCTGAAATAAAGGCAAAAGGAACTCTTTTGATATTATTCTAAGATGAAAACAGAAATCATAATATAAAAGTGAATAAGAAAAAAATTAAAAAGAAAACTAACTAAGAAGATGGTATACGTGTAATGACATACTATGTCACCATCCAAGAAAATAGTGTTAAGAAATTCTAGAATTTTGGTAGCGACTTTTTCTTCTTTAGGTCTCAGAGCTCAAGGTTTAAAGCAGATAAAGGCATAAAGATTAAAGAGACTATAGAATAGTCTCTCTTGATTACTCTGTTATTTTGGCTATTCACTCAAATACTAAAACAAAATTTGATATCAATGATCTCTACTTAGTTGATTACTTTTTTTTCTGACTATGCTATCAAAAAGCTTCTGTCGCTCTTTTTTCCTCCATAAGACCTGAATACTCACAAAAATCACAAAATCTTATTCATTTGGTGCCATATTGTGAATCATTTGTTCTTTCCATCCTTAAAAGATTTTGGTCATCCTTTAAATTATTAATTTAATTTAATTTAATTAATTAAAATTATTTTGAGATATTCATAGATTAAAAACAGGTGGTTGCTGTTAGTAGAAATTAATTATCTTCAGAAACCCAAAGACAAATTTACCCTCTTGAGAAGCTAAGACAAATCACAGAGAGGCACCATAATACCATTTGAAATAAGACTGACTGTGAAGTTCAAGGATATAGCTTCAGACTACAGCTTTTTCTCTTACCTTTTGTGACCTTAGACAAGTCACTTGATTTGTTTGGGTTTTAGTACTATCATCTGTAAAATTGGCATTTTGGTTAGATGCCCTGTAGGATTCTTTCCAACTTTAAAGCTCTGATATTAGATTTTAAGGTCAGTCAATCAATAAACATCTATTGTGTCAGGTGCTGTGACAAATGCTAGGAATAGAATGAAAGACAAAAATCAGTTACATTGGTCAAGGAACCCCCAAACTTATGGGGGAGCTAACATGAAAACAACTATGCATGAGCTAGATATAGACAGGATAAATTGTAGATAATTGACAGAGGGTAGTTGGAAACCATCTCTGACCTGCCAAACCAGATTGAATTGATAATACAATCAATTCTGTTTTTGCCTGCTGGAAATTTAAAATGCCATGTTACTTTGTCATTTCCTCATAAAAATCTCTCTGAGGGAGTTCAGTGGTCCATTGCATATAATATCATTTTCACGACAAAAGATTTTAAAATGAAACTGCAATTTTATAGTATTTTTGTATGAAGATATGGGATGGCAGGAAAGTAAATAGGGAAGAAATTAAGAGGAAGTGGGTAGGAAGATGAAAGGAGTAGCTCTGGCTTTAAGTGCAGTGGCAAAGGTAACTGTTTGCTTGGAGTAATTCGAAGAACCTATATTCAGAATTTTTTTTTTTCATTCCCATGCTTGCCTGACACCGTACAGTAAAACTCCACTTTTTGAATCAGAACTTTGGATTAATGCACTATCTCCAGAAGACCACCAGAAGAATTCATATGTTAGTTCTCTTGGAGGATATAAACTAGTTTTCTTTTACTATATCAACATGAATTCTCTATATGGTACCTGGCAATCAGGTTTTGAGTTGCCATGCTTTTGGATGAATCAGAAAAAAAAATTGAAAATGATATGGACAACATGAGGGGCACAAACTTATTTTTCCACCCCTCTTTTCTTGGAAATCTCAGAGATCAATAAGACAGATTGGCCCCCACAATGAAATGTACCTATTTCCCTGAGCAAAGCCCCAATCTGTACACATTTTGGTTACATTCATTTTCAAGTAAATACAAGAGCCTTTGTTAAAAAAACATTCTAAGACAATGGAACATCTTATCTTGGGATTGAGTCCTAAGGGAGTGTAGACCTGCCTTTATCTGGCATTTTGTATTGCTTCCAAATATTTCAGGGGTGGAGAAGCAACAGCATTTGAATCAGAATTCACCTTATAATAAATTAAGCTAGTTGTCACCTTGGGAAGCACAGAGCCCTAAGGAAAGGAAAAAGGGTCTGAAAGTGAGAGAGGAGTAAGGCTTCTGGAAACATTGATGGATTAAGCATTGGGCCAGGGAAGTAAACAACTTAAGTGGGAATGGGTCCTAGGCAATCCAAATACCAAAGACATACTCCAAATACCTAATAATTTTGCCTAGGGATAACCCTAGAAATAAACATCTGGTTAAAGACAAGGGTTGAAGCTGACTTGAGGAAAAGGATTCTGACTTGAGCAGAAGCTCTGTTCATCCAAATTATATTTCCTTTTTCTAGTGTCCCCTCTTCTGGCTCTTATTCTTTTTATGTTTACTTTGGTTATTTTTCTGTTCTCTTGTTTTCTTCACTGAACTTCTTCAAGCATTGAAACTGGCAGACAGGGCTGGGCATGCCCAGTAGTGAAGTCAGATTGTGGTTGCAAGTGAGAAACTCCAAACAGCTAGACAATAATGGGCCAGGAAGCCCATTACAAGGAAACAATTGTCTTCTCTTATAAATCCCTCAGCCACAGTTAAGTAAGGACTGTTCCAAAACATGTTAACCAAAATGTTTTGCCAGGCCAAACCCATTGTGCTCTGATTCCAGTGCCACCCAAAGCCAGACTCCAAGAGAAAGCACTTGAATTGGGAAAATTGCTCCTCCCTCCACCTCTCTTTGTCTAAGTCTAGGTAGAGAAAGCATAACGAGTATCCTAGGATCATGGATTCTGACCTGGAAGAGAATCTCAGAGGCCATGTAGTCCAGTTCCCTAGTTTCATTGAAAAGGAAACTGAGGACCAAGAGGGAAAGAAAGAAAATATAGGGGAGATAAAAGGGTGAAAAGAAGAAAGGGCAGGAAAGAAGGGATGGGTCCTGCTATATATGTGGTTACAGAGATAAAATGAAAACCATTGTAAGAAAACATGCAGACGTCTCTGTATTTCTCTGTTCTCTTTCATTTCCTCCCTCCTCACTCTTCCCAACATTTCATGTACCAACTGTCCCACTCCTAACACTTAGGAGTGTTTAAAAAAAAAATGCCTCACTGTCTTGTTTCTAGATTCATGATCAGGCTTGCAATTTACGATTCCATATGGCCAGCGCACTTTTTATGGTTAATTTTTTGAAATATTATCTTTCCAAGAAATAAAGTATTAGTCCCCTCATCTGTAAAATAAGGAGGTTAGACCAGGTGATATTTAGATCTTTCATTTCTAAAATTTTAGGATTTTTAGCCTAATTAGCCTTACCCAGTTTAATCATTTTGTGGCTAAACCACAAGTTCTGTGGCTGTTTGCAATCTCTTGAACTTGAAAAGAGTGAGGAATGAAGAGGGAAGTAGTCATTTTGTACTCCTTCAAGATCATGACCTTAAGGAATGAACGCAAGACCATATGCTTGGCTTTGGAGAGGACAGGAATTCCTCTCTCCTGCACACAGGCTTTAGGAGGCATTCACACCAATATTCTAGAGCAGAAAGGGGGATCATAGAGGAAGATGGATAATCCCAACTTTACCAAAGACCTGCAAATGACTTCAGAGGTTATCTATGCTTCATATTATAGATAAGGAAACTAAACAGAGATGTCAAATGACATTCTCAAGGCCATATAAGTTGTGAAGTGGCCAAGCTATGATTCATCCTGCAGTTCTATGATTTCAAATGTAGCATTCTTTCCAGTGTACCATACTGTTTCCACTTTCTTCAACCAAATTTCAAGTAATGCATCCTGCCAAGATCTGATAATGGGAAGGATTATTCATTAAGGGACTAGTCACAATCAGATTTTTTAATGTGGGTGTAAATATTAAAACCCTCTGTTTTACTGAAAATATTTCAGTATTATATATATATATATATATATATATACATATATATACATATTCAAATGATGCATTCTCTCTTGTGGGGAAGGAAAAGAGGGAGATATCCAGAAACTTCAATGAAAGAAAGAAAGGAAGGAAGGAAAAAATAAAATATTTCATTACAGAATTGTCTATGTAAGATCTGCACTGCTTGAATGAGAGAAATTCAATAAGAATATATATATATACACATATATATTTTTTGTGAACAAATTTTACTGATCCCTTATTTGGAACTCTTTACCCTTCTTACTCTCTCCCTTCTTTAAACTTTTTCCAAGCCACATAAAAGAAGTCCATACAACTCCTCTAATTTCCTCTAACACCTTTACTGCATTAAAACCAGAGAAATAAGAATCTCAGAATGCTTTCTTTTTTTTTCAGACACCACTTCAATCTCCCTAATTCCACATAGTGAAGAACTGTGTTTTTCACCAGATCAGCTTTTGTACTTAGTGACTTGAAAATTACTAGAAAAAAAAGCAGAAGAGCAGTATAGACTTTTTCTGTTCCAAGTGATGATGCTTCTCCAAATTCTAATATGTAACTGTCCTCTGGAATTTGGGCAAGGAATTTCACTTAATTTTGCTCCTTACAGCCTGCCAAAAAGATCAATGGCTTGAGAAATTATTTCTTTATTTATTAATTCATTCAAAAAATGTTTTTTCCCCATTTGGAAATTGTGGTCAACTGAAGACTAAAAAGAGTTCACATCTTTTAAAAAGCATTTCTATGAAAAAAAAAATATGTGAAAGTACTTTTGCCATGTTGGTAGACACATAGTTATGTTACAGATGAAAGAGAACAGAGGCAACATCTAGTCTAACAGACTCATTAAAAAAAAAAAAAAACCTTTATCTTCTGACTTAGAATCAGTATTGTGTTTTGGTTATAAGACAGAAGAAGGGTAAGGACTAGGCAACAGGGCTTAAATGATTTGCCCAGGGTCACACAGTTAGGATGTGTCTGAGGTCATATTTGAACCCCCCATTGCTAGGACTGGCCCTCTATAGTCTCATTTTATAGATGAGGAAACTGAACCCTAGAGAAGGAAGGTCATTTGCCCAAATTCTCTCAGATATCTTTTACAAACCAGTTTTATTTAGTACCTTTTTTTGGGTGTGTTGGAGACTGGAATATTCTTTTTAGCCCAAATCTGTGATATTTTATCAGGAAAAAGAATAGCAGATATGGAAATTTGCCAAATGATGCACCACTGAAACCCTTATGTTTTTAGCTATTTGCTTCTGGTACTTACTGAGAAATGATGGACCTTCCCATGGTCACAGTCAGTATGTGTCAAAGGCAGGCCTCTACCAAACCTAGATCTCCTGACCTTTAAGCTGACCCTCTATCTCCTGAGCCACAAGGCTACAATTCAGTGGAATGTAGGGATGAGTGTAACTATTTAAGGAAATAAGCAGGAAAACAGGCAGGCAGTTTTGAGATTGAAAAGTAGAGCAGTTAAACTTAAAGCAGAAATTGAATAATCCTGGAAGATCTCAGGAGAATACTCTTGTTTTCAGAACTTTGCCAGGAAATGCATGCGTCATGGGTGGCCTAGCTTCGTGTCTTTGAAATCTCCAACTTTTCACCTGTTTTGAGGCAAAAAACAAAAGGGGTTATTAACTTTCAAAAGAAATGGGAGACCTAGGCAACTCAGATAGTCAACTTTAAATCTCTATTTCTCCATGTTGTGAAATATTTAAATAGTGGTTATCATTGGAGTTCCTCTGTTAATTCCCAAATGGTTGAATGAAGATCTGAAGAGTTTGAGGGAAAAGAAATGAATTGCCTGCTTTCCATTACATGATGGTCTCACTATTGGGAGACATCTGGATTTCTGATTACACTTCCCCCCACCACCACCACAACCCCAGTGAAGAAAATGCCTGTCTAGCAGGTCAAACCATCTGAGAACTAGCCAGCTCCAATTACTGACCTGACCTGCTTCTAACCTAGAGAAAGAGAAAAAGGAGGGAGAAAAAAAATCCACTCTTTTTTTACTCAGTCTTAGAAACTTAAGTGTGGGCATGGAGGACCGTTGGGTATTTTTTCCTTGATTAATTAGCATTCCTTATTCAAATTGCCCTTTAGTACACAGTCTTTAATTATAAACAAAATAATGCCTTACTTCCTCCATAAAGCAACACTCAAAGACATAGAAAAAAAGAGGCCTACGCTTTTTTTATTTCTTTAGTAAAACACAGAAACACACACATACAGATATATATATATTCACACATATACTAAGCAATGTCAACAAGGCATTCTATCCCTGATTTGTTCTGTTTAATGGAAAAAAGTGGTGTTTTTCAAAGGATGCAGAACATACTAAGATAAGTTTTCAAGTCTTAAAAATACAAACAATGATCTGGAGCTTAGCTCCAATTTCAAATCCACCCACTACACTGGGTCTGTGTTAACAATAAAATCTAAATATTCTCTATTGACTGTCTTGCATTTTCTAAAATATTTTAAAACTCTACTTTCACTATGCCATTTATAGACAAGCTTCTCAGTACCTCTCCAAATATCTGATGTGCCTTCCCCAAGTTACATGGAATCAACCTATTAAAAGGTCTAGCTACAGTTCTATTATAACATCTGACAGTTTGAATAAAGTTATATCTCTGTTTAAGGACATATTTAGATTAACTAAATGCCATATACTCCAATCTGTGCCACTGGCATGTCTTAAGAGACATATATATATATATAACTAATCATCAATTCTTTAAAAAGGCAAATCAATTTGAAAAGTTAATTTTCTAAAAAAAAAAAAAAGACATTTCCAGTCTGATTCTACTGACTTAATATTTAAAAAACACTAGCTTGAGGTTCTAATCCAAAATAATATGTCATACAATAAAATTTCATTCATCTGGAATTTAGCCTTCAGGACTCGTGGAATCCTTGCAATGTGCCTAACTCAATGAAGTCTATTGTTAAAATTTCAATTTGAGTATTTACACTTTGGAAATAAGCAAATGCGACAAATCCAGGTTTAATCTATTCTTTTGTTGATTGTCTAAGCTTAAGTGATGGATAAAACAATAATGAAGCTTAAAATTACAGGCATGTGCTTTAATTTTAATTAATTAATTATTTTATTTAATTAATATGTTTTGAAGGAGTAATTTTTAATATTTATTTTTATTTATTATTCAATATATTATTATTTAATAATATTTAATATTATTTTTCAGAAAACCAGTTGTTAAATCAACATATCTCCACATGACAATCTCAAAGAAGACAATGGGACTGTGGGTTTTAAAATTAATATTCAATAACTAGTCTATTTTAGAAAGTTTTATTAATAATAACTAAAGTAAAAGAAGTAACTGAACTCAGCTCAGTCAGGAGTAAAAGAGAAGAGAGTGTGGGAATAGCCACAGAAAACTTAAATACAATCATGTAAACTCAAGGATGCAGGAAAAGGGGAAAGGATTCTGGGTAAGACAGAAAGGAATTCTGGGTAATGTAGTTTTTAGGGGTTCCAACTAGCCAGCAAGTAGTGGAAATCAGTGCTGAATCTGGATACAGAGAAACTTGTTCGAATCCTATGTATGCCACTTATTAACTATGTGTCTGTGTATGTGTTACTTAATATTCTCTGGACCTCAATTTCCTTATTCATATGAATCTAGGGTTGGACTAGATGACCTTCCAAGGTCTTTTTCCAGCTTTGAAATCTAAAATCCTATGAGCTTGTTATTGTCAATAGATAGTAAATGAGGAGCTCCAAATTACAAAATGAGTTTTGACTGGGCCCAGGCTTTCCTGTTCTAGCTCCATCTTGTTTCATTTAAAGGATGTAAATCATTCCAAGTAAGTGAATACCAGATTCCTGGAACTTTTGTAAAAAAAGGATTCGAACTCCGGTAGATACTAGTTTTATAAGCTTTTAGCTAAATAGCACAAACAAGAATGCCATATGTACATATTCATTTGGCCTCCATCCCATCCCAAGGCTCCCCCGACACAGCCCTTTCCACACCCTTCCAGAGCTCCGTTTCTAGGAGTCTATTTACAAAGGTTCTTAAACCTGGAAAGTTCCCCAAGGGGGTGAGGGTGGAGTGGGAGAGACGTCCCATTCGAATCATTTTAATAAAAAGGTCATCCCGAGCACTGTTTCGACTGCTTTAATTAGCCCGGTAAACAGCAGAAGGGTTAGGGAGTCGCTGATGAAGAATTACAGGGAATTCTCCCTCTCAGCAGCTGCTCATTCAGCACACTCTCCTTTGCTGCCATTTTTCTCACACTTGAGGTCAAGATTCATCAGCCTGAACTTCCTTTCTGACAGCATTCCCACAGCAAACCAAACATTTATAATTAAAAGTTTTCAGCCTGCCAAGGCAGGAAGTTACTGCCTGGGCTGTGTTCCTGATTTTCATTCTGTTCACTCGCCGGTTTTAAAACAAAATGCCTTCCATCTTGCCACCTGCGGGGTAATTCAGACCGCACCTCTTTGTCCCTCCGTGTCACTCCCACACAAGACAAGTTACACCCACATGTCTCTCCACTAGTTACCTCTCATTATGAACTAGTTCTTTACTCGGATGTGCATTCAAACTAAGTTCGAATTCGGCTTTGTTAAGATGCAGACAGAGTAAAAATGGGGGAGAGGGAGAAAGGGGGAAAAAAAGCTAACTAAAGTTTCAAAATCTTCAGAAGAAGCCAAGACATTTGAAGGCTTTATTTCTTAAACAAACAAACACACAAAAAATGTTGCTGGAAATGATTTACAAATGACGATTCAGTGACTTGTATATATTCCATAGAATATATACCTCTTGGGTGTAGGCTTCATAACATGGTAAATACTGCTCCTAAAAATATCAATAGTGGAATATCAAAGGGGGCTAATGTTTTAAGCTTTGCCAAAAAAGCTATCAAAAATGTTTTACCTTGAGGTAGCAATAAAAATTGACCTCTGATAGTCAATAAACTACGCATGGCATTGTTGATGCTGATGAAATCATTATTTCTTGAAATTAAAAAATTGCTAGAAATGATTTGCAAATGATGATTCAATGTTTCTACCTTAAAGATGATCATAATGGCATAGTTCATTCAATAGACTAACACTAACATGCAGCATTCCATTTAAAGCCTCTTTCTAAAAAAAAAAATGCTATGATAAATCAGGTTGCCTCAAATTGGTTGTTTTCTTCTTTTAAGATAAGAGGGAAAAAAAGATTATCTTAGCAGGAGAGTCTTTCTGTATCATATTTCAACTGATGGTTTGCTCCTGCATAATTATAGTAAATCTGACTAAAGCAACAAGCTCCAATGATAATGTAGCACACTTGAAATGTATCCTACAACTGATCATTGGCAATGACCCTTGTTATATTCTTTTGTGATCTGCAACATGTTTAAAACATGCATTTTTAACTTTAAATGAAACCCACCAATTTTTAAATCTCTTTCCTCCTCATCCAAACCACACAAACAATTACACATGCATTTCCCTTCAAAAGCCCAGTCTCTCAAAAGGATCCAGCATGCCTTTATCCACGGATTATGATGAGAGCCTAAGAAACATTAGGTTGTTTCTATTCTGAGAGGTCTACCAAGTAATTAAAAGTTTCACAAGTGAAGTATCTATCCATTAGTTTAGGACAAAGTTTTTGCTGCAAGCAAAGAATGAAATTAAATTAAAACCTAAAAGTAATTGGTTTTAAATGTGTATTTATTGAAACTTACCCCCTAGTCTTTATTCTCTATAATTAATGATAACATTCTTTTATGTTCTCTAAAATGGATTAACTAACCAAACAAAGCATCCCTTACATTTTTCTTCAGCCACTCTAAGTGAAAATTTTACATAATCTGCTTTTACATAGTCTAGTAAATTACAGTAATATGGCCATTTACATTTTTATCCTACTTCTAGTTCAGCCATTTGCTTACAGTAAGCAAAAACATAAAAATGAAAGCTTTATTGGCACCTTTCTGTCATTGTTCTTCTTGTGTCATAAAACTTTGGGGGATTGAATTTCACTACTTCACTAATTATTTCTTAAGCCTTGCATTTTGTTCTTTTAAAAATACAAAATAATGATTTCTTTTTTCTTTTATTTATCTATTCATCCAAAGCAGGAAAGGGGTGACTACACAGAGGAAATCACATATCCTTGAAAGATTAAAAGTATTCTAAATTGAAGAACAGTATGTATTTTTAATGACAGGCATTCGTTCAGCTCTCTAAACTTGCAAAGTATGCTACATACATCATCTCATTTAAGAGTTATAACAATCCTATTAGCTCGGTACTGTAGGTATCATCCCCACTTTATAGAAGAGGAAACTGAGACTGAAAGGGTTCAACTACTTTTCTGTTAATCACATAGCTAGTAAGTTTGGGAAGTGAAATTTATATCAGAATCTTAGAACACCAGGTAATGCTGTCTGTTCATCAGTCTCTGTGTCTTTGTGTCTCCAAATCTTTGTCTGTTTCTGTGACTCTGTCCCTGTACTCTATTTCTGTCTCTTCTCTTCTCTTCTCTTCTCTTTTCTCTCTCTCTCTCTCTCTCTCTCTCTCTCTCTCTCTCTCTCTCTCTCTCTCTCTCTCTCTCTCTCTCTCTGTCTCTCTCTGTCTCTCTGCCTCTCTGTCTCTGTCTCTCTGTCTCTGTCTCTGTCTCTCCCTGTCTCTGTCTCTGTCTCTGTCTCTCTGTCTCTCTCTGTCTCTCTCTCTCTCTGTCTCTCTCTCTCACTCACTCTCTGTCTCTTTCTTTTTCTATCTATCAATGTCTCCCAATTCCTGAGGCTTCATCATAGGGTGTGGAAATTCCCTGCATTGAGGAGGATCTTCAGATTAGCTGAGACACTGAGGGATAAGGTTATTTACTTAGGGTTACCCAGGTAATTTCTATACAAAACAGTATTTGAGACTTCAAGGACTGCCCTCTATGAACTGGGACTTTACTGGAGCCAAATCTAGGCTCTAGACTCTAGGGAGCTGACTTCAATTTTCCATGGAAGCATTTACACTTAGGGAATTAAGAAAAGCTGCATATATCAGTATTACTTAAACATACACACCATAATATCTGGAAATAATACTCAAAGTAGTAATAAGTTAGGCACGCTTTAGGACTGACTGAGTAGTTTAGGTGTCTATGAAGAGCGCTGCCTTTATCTAACATGTCTAGCTTAGTAATCAGCACATGGTAGCACTTAGCAAATGGTAATAATTACAATATATTGTCAATTGTACAAGTCAACACAATTACCACATTCCTGGGACGGGTGCTAGTTGCCAAAGTATGGATCCAATATAAATCTTATTTACTGAAAATAGAGGACTCTTTTCCTAAATGAATGCTTCCTTCCTCAAATATGTGGGTTTTGCAATCTTGCCTTTTTTCCTGTAACTTTGCTATACTTTCTCATGCTCAGTTCATTAATGAAATATTTATGGGATTTATAATCCTCAAATATGAATTTAATTCCAGGAGCTCTTTGCATAAAGTAGATACTTAATAAATCTTCGTGGAAAGCTAAATTCTCATATAATATCTCAGGGATTCTGAATGTTATGCCCCAACAAAACACACAGTGAAACCTACTATTAGTTAAGGAGTATTTATGGATTGCCTACTGTGCAAAGACTCTAAACTAGATGCTAACTAGGCAAGATATACAAGAATTAAAAGTCAAGGTGTCTTCTCTCAAGTAGATTATAGCTTAGTCAAGGCAAGCAAAACAATATAAAAGCTCACATTTCTTTTTAAAAAATATTTGTAATTTATTAATTTGTAATTTATTTATTTATAATTTTTTAATTTATTCATAAATTTAAAAATTATTCATTTAAAATTATTATTTATTATATCATCTTTGTTGTAAGAGAATACTCATATATAATCAAAACTCCAACATAAAAACCCAAATTAGTTAAGTGAAAAATAGTATAACATAATAATATAATTGGATCTGCCTTCTGACTCCAACAGTTCTTGCTCTGGGGGAAGCTATCATTCTTTGTCATAAGTCCTTCAGAATTGTTCTGGATCATTGTATTGTTAATAATAGCTAAGTCTATTACACTGGATCATACTGACATTTTAATATGATTCCTTGAATACAAATAATATAAAGAAATATTTATATTAAACACTATGCTGTATAACATCTCTGTTTTGCATGACTCAGTGTTGTTATAAAGAGTTTTTATTTAATCGCACTCTGTCTCTTTAAGAGCAGTTGATATTAGAACAGGCAGTTAAGAGACTGGATTTCATATTTCTCTGTCTTCTTAGGGAGCAGCAGTTCTGGGGTTCTGGGTGTTTCCTCAGAAAGAAGATCAGACAGATACTTTGAAAGTTTGAGATATAATATCAATTGAGAAAGAGTCTAGTTACAGAGGGGTTTTTCCTCTCAGTACTTTGAAGGAGAAAGGTCTAATTCTGGGGCCTTTTCTCCACAGAAGATTTAAGAACAGCTGTAGAGCTGTCTGTGTCTCTGTGTGATAGGCAGTTTCAATCAACAGTTAATAGGAAAGTTATTAGAAATTGTTTGTTACTGATAAATGTTCATCAATTAGTTAAATAAGATAGAGAAATTTATATTAGTCAGAGTAGTTTTTAGTTTAAGCCTGATTATTCAGGTAAGAAGATTCTTAGATTTAGGGGTTTTAGAGATTTTAGTATAGGATTAAGATTTTAAGATTTAGTATAAGGATGAATAGACATAATTTCCTATTTCCTACCTCTTGTTTCCTGTCCTTACTTCTCCTCATAGAATAAATAGTATCAGTGGTATACAAAACTGATCTACATGGCTTCTGTCAACCTCTGTCAATAATATATACCCTTAACAGCTTGGCTACACATATTAATTAGCTATAATAGCTATTTACCAGCTATAACAGTGTTTTTTTCCTTTAGTCCAAATAATTAATTTTAGCTGTTCTCAAAGTATTTGACAGAAGCCCAGAAGAAACTTTAAGTCAGGGATTCTTAGTTTAGAACTAATTTTTATATTTAAAAAAATTGTATTTCAAAAATAAAACAAAATAAAATAAAATAAAGGGGGCTGAACACAGTTATTCTAGATGTAAACTGTTATGCCAAACTGGATTTCCCCCTAATTGACTTTTTGTCAATGTGCTTACCAATCACTGGTTTTGGTCTCTTTTTTTATTCCCTCTTATCTCCAATTATTATAATTTCCTCTTTGAAAGTGCAATAATGTATGCACCTTTAGCTATAAGATCTTTAGAGGCATACCCTGGATATGTGAAATGATTCATTGGGAAGACTAGGCATGTAAATCTGGGAGATTTCAACATACTTGTCTCCTAATAGACTCACAGGGGGTATGTGAAAGGGAATTCTTATTCCCTTTGTCTATTTTGAGTTAATCAAATCAAGAACTTAAAGTACCCCCTACTTAAGCATTAAGTAAGAGTGTTCATAAGTCACTTACTGGAAAAAGCTCATACCTCCAAAAGTCACTGCCCTCCCCTGGACAGCTCAAACATTCATTCACTCTCTCTCTGCAATGGTGAGCTGAACTAGAGAAGCTCTCTTTCCTTCCTTGGTTTTTTGGAGAGACTGGTTCCTTGGCTCTCTGAAAATCTTGGGTTTTGGAGAGGGTGGTTCCTTGGAGAGACTCTTCCCTTGAATTCTGTGTTGATGAGTAGAGCTGAAGACACCACTGGGACTCCTGGCTGAGGACTCCCAGGAAATCCACATGGAGATCAGGACTTGGGGAAGCCCCTGCTAGGGGCTGAGCTGTGTTTCACAGGAACAGCACTTAGGGCTGATAAGCTAGACCAGGCTTTGTCTCTTCCCTATATTTCCCACTTTCACTATCTCTACTTTGTTGTAAATAAAAGCTGCTAATTGTCATCTGACTTAGGGGCTGATATTTTATAAATGGTGACTGCAATATTATGTTTTACTCTCATATTTAGTCAAATCTAAATGTAATTGTTATAGTCAGTACCAGATTCTTGCAATAATATAAAATCATTTCAATCAAATTAGTGAATATTTTTAAAATTTTACTATAAATAGAAATTAATCTGAAGGCTTATTACCAGGTTTATAAACATTTATTAGGAGAGAAGGAGGGAGAGAGACAGAGAGACAGAGACAGAGAGACAGAGAGACAGAGACAGAGAGACAGAGACAGAGACAGAGAGACAGAGACAGAGAGAGAGAGAGAGAGAGAGAGAGAGAAAGAGAGAGAGAGAGAGAGAGAGAGAGAGAGAGAGAGAGAGAGAGAGGGGGGGGGGGGGGCGGGGGGGAGAGAGATGGGGAAAGAGAGGAATCTCAGCCTTTCTTACTTTAGGGCAGTGATAGCAAACCTATGGTAGGGGGCAGGGTATGGAACATAGTCTCTGAGGGGGTGGGGCATGGCATGAAGCTCCTGAAAGGTTTGCCATCACTACTTAGGGATAGATTTGATTCTCCATTTAGCTGGCTCAGGCCACTACTTGCCAGAGATGTCCAGATCAGGTAAGGAACAGGAAAACAAAAAACAAAAAACTCCAGTCCAGAGTGCCAGGAATGGCTGTAAAGATAACTTTCTCTGCTTCCCAAACTTGTTTTTAAAACTCTCTCATTCCTCCCTCCATGGTAACATTGTGCTGTCTCTGGCACATTGATGTGGGGATGCCAACCCTGATGGGCAAATCCAGGAGTCCAGCTGTCAGACACACCATGTGA
This sequence comes from Monodelphis domestica, assembly GCF_027887165.1. Classification (NCBI taxonomy): domain Eukaryota; kingdom Metazoa; phylum Chordata; class Mammalia; order Didelphimorphia; family Didelphidae; genus Monodelphis; species Monodelphis domestica. The sequence goes on from NC_077234.1 coordinate 174,711,797, forward strand.
CTCTATGAATCCTATGTCCCACCACTAGGGTACTTGGGCTCCAAGGCCCCTAAATAATTGTCTCACACAGTTATGTGCAACAAACTGCTAGGTATGGAGGATACAAGGAGGAAAATTCAAAAATATTGAAAGCAAGGATGAGGTGAAGGGAAATTAATGGTTATATAAATAAATATGATACAAAAGTTAGTGTGATTGGAGCCTATGAGAGATCAAGACAAACCAGAAAAACCTCTATTATATTTGTTTCTTTAAGTGATCCGGGGGAAAAAGAAATTAACCTATATGTTCTAAAATATTTATAGCAGCTTTATTTATGATGGCAAAAAAAAAAAAAACCAAACAAGAAATTGAGGGGATGCCTACCAGTTGGAGAATGGCTGAATATGTTTGGTATATGATTGAGATAGAACAGTATTGCCCCATAAGAAATGATAAGCTGGTCAATTTTTAAAAATCAACAATATGGAAAGACCTACATGGAATTATGGAGAGAGAAATGAGAAGAAACAAGAGAACAGTATATGCAGGAACAAAATATAGTTTGAAGAAAAACTTCCAGAGAAAGAACTGATAAAAAGAAACAAGCAAGGCAGAAGGGAGGGTATTTTTTTTCTATTTTTTTTTAATAAACCTTTCTCTTCTGTCTTGAAGTCAATACTGTGTAAGGCTAGGCAATGAGGGTTAAGTGACTTGCTGAGGGTCACACAGCTGGGAAGTGTCTGAGGCCAGATTTGAACCTAGGACCTCCCATTTCTAGGCCTGACTCTCAATCCACTGAGCTACCCAGCTGCCCCCTGGGTATTTTAATATAACTAAAAATAAATAAATTTAAATTTAATTTCAAAAGAGAAAAGAAAATGGGCACAAAATGGAGAAATCTGCTGGGTACCTGAATGTCTTTGAAATGCACAAAAATCTATATAAACAAGAATTATGAGAACTCAAAGATAGCATCACATAGAAAGTATTGGATTCAGAGACAAGTTCCAAGGAGTTGTTATTATTCAAACTTATTTCCTTGGTGTTCAGTAGTGTGTGATTCTTTGTGGTTTTCTTGGTAAAGATACTGGAATCACTTGCCATTTTCTTCTCCAGTTCATTTTACAGATGAAAAAAGTGAAACAAACAGGATTAAGTGATTTGCTCAGGATCATACAAGTGTGTCAAGCCAAATTTGAACTCAGTTCTTTCTAACTCCAGGCCCAGATCTCCATCTACTGTGCCACATAGATAACCCTTCAAACAATTCTAAATCCAACTAAATCCACTACTGGTTGGTCTACATGAAGTGATATATTGAAGGCAGCTTGTACTGACTTTTTATTTTTGAGAACCATTTGTTAAATTTTCAACATGAGCTTTTGCACTTCAGAAATCAGCATATGCCACAAACCAAGGCAGGGCTTATTGATATGCTGGCTATTATTGGATGCCTAAAGAAATTGATAAAGAAAATGTTAATAATGCAAATTAAATTTAAAAGTAATGTGAGTCTAATTTTTTGTTTCAAATTGTCACGTTGTTGAATATTTACCAGCTCATCCCTAAGCTAAAGAGGCATAAAGATATGTCTGTATTTTGTTTGTAAGGATAGAAGTAGATTTTATCAAATGCTTTATTATAATCCAGGTATCCTGTGACCTCTCTCTCCTCTGACAATACCATTGCCTGCTCTACAGCAATAGCCTTTCTGGTTGATTTTCTTGACTCAAGTTTCTCCTCACTCCATTCCATCTTCACTCAGTTATCAATGTGATGATCTAAAGTAAAAGTCTGACCATGTCACTTTCCTTACCCCCAATTCAAATAAATATATTATATAAATATTAATATCTATTTAAATATAAAATTCTCTAGCTTTTAAAGCCCTTCATAATCTCACCTTACCAACATTCCCAGTCTTCTTAACCTTTACACTCCTACATGTACTCCAAATCCAATGACACTGGCCTTCTTCCATGCTGTTCCTATCATGACACTAAATCTTCTGAAATCTGTGGATTTGTACTGGTTGTCCCCCTGCCTGGAATTTTCTCCCCTGTTCATTTCTATGTCCTATTTTCCTTCAAGTCTTGGCTAACAGTCTGCCTTCCATAAAATGGCTTTCTCAGTCCCCCTTAATATTAGTGCTGTCCTTCTATTAGCTTCCATTTATCCAGTATATATTTTGTTCATACATAGTTGATTTTCCATTATGTCTCCCATTAGATTGTAAATTCCCTGAAGGTGAGAACTTGGTTTCCTTGGCATTTGGCACAGTACCTGCCCTATAAAAGGCACTTAATAAGTGATTGGTAACTTGAAAAACTTGACTATGAAAGAAAGTTAAACTCACTCTTATCTAATTATAGACTCACTCTTTCTCCATCTTCTTTATTTTGAAAATTCAGATAATTTCATATTAGTCTGTCAATATCTATTTCAATTCTGGTTCTGAATTCTAACATATTTTCTCATTTTCTTGATTCTAGAATTCAAGAAATTTGGTACGCCTGTGTTTTGGAAGATCAACAGAGTTGAGGGCATTGTCTGTATAAATTAGAATCAAGGACAGAAACTATGGCACAAAATCAGAGTTCTACCTCCATTTTGACTTCAATACATTAATCAACATTCCTTGGGCATAGTTTTTCAACTACAAGTCCAAATCATTCTACTATATTCTCATATATCCTACATTTTCTCCTTTTTTTTCAGAGAAGGGACTCTGTAAAGTCCTTTACTGAAGTCAACCTTCATTAATAAAACAGAATGGCCTCCAGGTAAGACTATAACGAAACCATCATTAAAGGCATCCAAACAAGATTTCATGATCTCTTTTGATATATATTTTCAGTATTAAATAACTCTTATTACCAGGAAACTCTAAAATTTATCATGAATCACTACTCCTGCTTTTAGAATTGAAGATTTCCCTCATTGAATGTTGTTTTTAAAAGAGAAAAAAAATTGATTTGACACCTTTCCCTTTACATGTTATGACTCTATAATGTGGACACTTTGTGCCCAAGAGATGTCATTCTACCCCAACTGGGAAGCCTATCAAGGCCTCAGATCAAACTGTGAGACCAATGGCCAACTTTAATACTAAACTCAATTCAGCCAGTAGAATTCCTAGAGGCAGTTTGTAATTTATAATATAGAATTCGACAGTGTTCTTTGCTGTCCCCTGTGGTCCTTTTAGTGCTATGCTGTGCTTGTACAATGCAGTCTATTTTAAAAAAAATAGAAGGAATACTGACATTGAGGATTATTTATTTTGAATATCTCTTAGGAAAAACATTCAAAAACATAAAAATGCATTATCCTAGTATTAGCTCTTTATGAACAATAGCAAATGATTGTTTTGTGTGATAAGAAGCTTTTAAAACTCTTGATCACTCTATTTTGGCAATTTGCTTCCCTCCAGTTTTCCAGGATAGCCCTATCATGGTTCTCCTCCTGACTATCTGATTGTTCTTTCTCTGAATCCTCTTCCAGATCAGGTCCTCTAACCCTGCTCTCCTTTAGGAAACTTTCCTGGTCCATCTTCTCTTCTCCCTCTGTATGACTTCAACTTGGTGATCTCATGAGCTCCCTGGGATTTAATAACCATCTCTATGTGGATGAATCTTAAATCTAACTATCCTGACCCAAACTCTCCATTGGCCTTTAATCTTGTATTTCCAACTGCTTTCCAATATATGTAACAAACAGGATATCCAGTAGACAACTTAAAATCAATATAACCCAAACTGAACTCATTTTCTTTTCCTCAAAACTCCTCCCCTACATAGACAATCTATTCAGAAGAGCTATTGATTTTATCTTCACAACATCTCTCAAATTTTCTCCTTTCTCTCCTCTGATGCTGCCACCACTCTAGTATAGGCACTCATCACCTCATGACTGAATTATTGCTGGTAAGCCAGTGTGCCTCAGGTCTGTCCCCATTCCAATCTCATCATCTATTTGAGTCAGAAAAGTAATTTTCCTAAGGCTCAGCTCCAATCATGTCACCCACTCTTCCTATTCAATAAACTCCAATGACTTCCTATTGCCTGAAGGAACAGATTCAAAATGCATTATTTGGCATTCAAAGACCTTCCTACCCCAGCCCCCTCCTATCCTTCCAGTCTTCTTACACCTGACTCCCTAACAAATATTCTTTAATCCAGTAAAGTAAGCTTCCTGACTGTTCTATGAATGAGATACTCCATATCTTAGTTCCATACATTCTCTCCATCTGTTCCCCCATGCTTAGAATGCTTTCCCTTTTTCACTCTGACCCCTGACATCCCTGACTTCCTTTAAGTGTCAACTGAAATTAATATCTTACTGGAATCCTTCTTCAATACCTTCTAATTCTAGTGCCTTTCCCTCTATTGGTTGCTTCCTATTGATCCAATATGTCGCTTATTTTGTACATATTTGTTTGCATGTTGTCTCCCCCATTAGATTGTAAACTCCTAGAGGAAAAGGGATATCTTATTGCCTCTCTTTATATACCCAGCATGAACACTGCTCCTGGCACATAGTAGGCACTTCATAAATCTTGATTGACTAAGTCTTTAGCCAGTCAGAGGTGGGATTTTCTTTCTAATCATCTCATTCCTCTCAACATGATAAAATTGTGTATGCATGGTGTGCCAAATTTGATAGAAGTACTGTGAACAAATTTATCATTTGTCCAAAAGACTCCATATAATAAATAATTCTACTTATCTGCCTCACTAAGGCTTTTTTACTTAAAATGGGAGCCTCTAAAATAGAAAAACTGACTCATTTTAATTTTCACCCATTCATTTTCTCCTATATTGGTAAAGCTATTAAATAACACAGTAAAAGACAATTAATCAAGAAGTCTAAAAGTCAGTAGAGAGCATTCAAGGGGCAAAGAATAACTGCAAATGTAATATTGTGATTCATAGAGATTTCATTTTTTTATTATAGCTATACTATAATATAGAAAGAAGGGTCTACAGACAAGTGAAAAAGGTTGAGGACTTGGAAAAGACCATTATAGTTTACCATTAGAGAACTATAAGTCACCTTGGAAAGTGTCATTTCAACTGAGTTACTGGATTGGAAACCAAGGTGCAAGGATTTAATAAAAGCTAGGAAGGGGGAAGAGGGTGGGCAAGTGAGTGAAGATAGATTCCCTCCACTCTCTAGAGTCTAATATCAGAGGATTGGCAAGATCAAGGGAGGATTTTCTTAAAGGATATGGCATTTTCAATACACTTATAAATATTAGGAAACTGACCAATCCACAGAGATTGAACAATTAGGGAGAGAGCATCATATGACCAGAAAGTAAAGCTTCCTCAGAGGGGAGAGAAGCTCTAAGGTAGGAAGATAGAGACAGGATAGAAGTTTTAGATACCACGAGGGGGATGACGGAGTCAAATTAGAGATATGAGGTGGCAGGAATGAGTCTTTATTAATTTTCCATGAGCCACAGCTAAGCTCTGATCAAAGGACCCTTCCGAAGGCTTTTACCAGTCCAGAGATCCACATTTAATACTACACAGGTCAGAGAGATGATAGAGAAAGATTAGAAATGGAGCCTGGCCCAAGGCCAGGCTCCAGTAAGGACAGCCATCAGCTAGCCTGAAAGAAAGAAAGAGCAAGGCGGAGCTTGCTGGGCCATATATAATCTTTGATATGCAAATATACACAGTACATAGGGATGATTCTCATTGGTTAATGACAAGGTATAAGTGTGGTTTCTCTTAACCAGGTGAGCACAAAGAAACCTGTGTTCCCGCCTAACCTGGGGGAAGCTAGGGTCAAGGGTCAGAGGCTTTCCCAGCCACGTGCAATACTGAGCATGCTCAAGACTGAGCATGCTCTCTTCTAAGGCAATCTGTACATACCAACTGTTCCCCTTGCCCATAGCTAGGGGTGTACTGCTACAGAAAGTTTACTAAATATCTGCTTTCTATAAATTTATTTGATCCAAAATCTCAATAGAAAGAAATTATACTCCAGGAGAAGAATACAAAATCCCCACACAAGATAAAAACCCCATGAAATAACAGTGGAAAATGTTAATACTTGAAACTTTCAGTTTCTCTGATCCTAACTAACCACTGCATGAAGAACAACCAAGGATGCAACAGACTTTTATGGAGAGACTGTTTGTAGGGATCCTCCATAGTAATAACTGCCCAAACCTTCTCAATGCCATGAGAAGTAGAAATATGAATTCTGCCTGAGCCACAGGAAGGAAAGGAGAGGCAAAGATAGTTAAAAGTATAAGGAAAAGGAAAAAGACATAACAGATGCAACTCTCAGACCTGTAGACTAAAGGAAAACAGTGCAATGGGCATGATGGAGAGAAGACTGGATATCCAAAAGGGGCCTCTCCTTTTCCCCTCTAGATTACTCAGAGAAAAAAAACAAACTCATCCAATCCTCAAATTTTCCAGTGTGAGGATGAAGAGGAGGCCCCCTAGCAATTAAGTCTCAGGGATCTATATAGAAATAAACAAGAAAAATCAAGAGAGCATGAAGAGGATTTTCAATATCAAGTGACTAAAAGGTAATATAAGACAAGAGCTAAAATCTAAAAGATGAAGAAAGCCTTAATAAAAATTCAACTCACACAAAACTAAAAGAAAGGAGCAAAAAGATTGAATGAAAAGTGAGCAAAACTTCAAAAACAAAGCGAATTTAAAATTATAATACAAAAGGACATTAGTAGGAGTGGAAAATGTAATATGAAGGAATATTGGGATTTAGGAGAGGATAGTTGAAGAAACAAGTTCCTAGAGGAGATAGGATATGATGGAATCAAGGATATAATGTTGATTTGGACAAAAAGGAACATCTGTCTATTTGAGACTAGAGGAAAGGAAGAAGAATGGGAAGTGATTTTAAGAATATTTTAGTTCTAGTAATTGAGAGGGGGTGAAAAGGAGTCTCAAATGGGTTTGCTCAGTATTCTCAGTAAAATATGGTGTAGGGTCCTTTTCTAAGAGAGTCAGGATGGCAATTTTAGAGGTGGTTTCTGGAGAGAAGAAAAAGATTTTGACAGTAGGAAATATTCTATAAAGACAGAAAAGAGAAAAAAGAATGCCATTGAGCTTTGAGGTTTCAGATGAGATTAGATAACAAATGGAGGTGAACTACTTGAGTGATTTTCTCCAGAGCTATTCAATAGTGAGCAGGAGCAGAGAAAGTAAATGGAGAAAAGGGAAGTTAAATCCAGGGTTATGGGTTAGAGAGGAGAAAGAAGGAATAGGTTTTCAAAAGGTCCAGCTATGAGAGTGTGTTCCAGACAAGAGAGACAATATGTGCAAATGCATACAAGTGGGATAGGGTAGGACAAGTCACATTTATTAATCTATCTGAAGCATGAATCTTTGGAAGATGAGCAGTATAAAATAATGGACAGCTAGGTGGTAAAGTGGATAGAGTGTGGTGCTGGTGACAGCAATATATGAGTTCAAATCCAGCCCTCAGATACTAGCTGGGTGACACAGGGCAACTCATTTAACCAAGACCCTCCTGGATCATTGCCTTATTATGGCAGAAGAACTTGCATAGCTCAACAAAACTATAAGCAATAATGTGCAGGGTTATCTAATATATACAGGTCATAGTAGAACACTGACAAAAAAAATAGAGAAAGATATGGCAAACTAAGGGAAAAAAACAGTCCATGAATAAACAAATATAAAATATGACTGAAAAATAGATTGGAAAAAGATCACAGGTGGCAATGAATATGATATAAAATATGTTGAATTTTTATCCTCTAGCAAATTGGAAGCTATGTAAGGTTTTAAGGAGAGCCACATATTTGTAAATTCAGAAGGTAACTTGACAGAAAGGATGGATTAAAGAAAGCAGAGAAGCAGACAAAAAGACCATTTAAAATGCTTTCATAAAAATAAAATAAATTTAAAAATTTAAAAAGTGCTCTCATAATGAATTTTTTAAACATTTCAAATAAATTTGAACTAAGATGATGGTAGTGAGAGCTAAAAGGAAAAGGACATTAAAATTAGAGCAGAGAAAATTGAATAGAATGTACAAAATGATTAAATATAGATATGAAAGAGGAAAGAGTAAAAGCTAAATAAAGTTTGCAAAGCTCAATGGAAAGAATACAGGCTCTGGATTCAGGGGACTTAACCTCAAGTCTTACTTCTTATGTTTCCTACCTGGGTGATCTTGTTGCCTAATGTTTATGGGCCCAGTTTTCTGATCTGTAAAATGAAGAGACAGCTCCTAAGGTCTCACTTTAGATCTATGATCTTTTAGTGCAATAGATGTGGAAGATCAGCAATTTTGGTGTGAGAGTTTGCCACCACCTTTGGTGTCCTCCTTTCACCCAACCTGTGGCTCCAAGAAACTGTAGCATGCACAATGGCCAGTTGCACTGTCTCTGTAGAAGGACTAAACCAGGCTGAGAGTAACTGATGGCCTCAAATCCATTGTTGAATTAGGGGGATGTCTACCTGAAGTATGTGAAGATTTTCCTTGGCAGAATGAGCCAATGAGAAGAACAATTTGTTCCAATGGCCACCATGGGACACTTAAGAGTTAGTCAGACATGGAAGTTGCCAAGGCCATCTACTACATCCCAGGCCATCACCAGTCATCCTGACTTGTCCTGCCACTGGAGTTCCATGACGCTAAAAGAAAAAGAGTGAAGTTTATGACATCGTACAACTCTAGCTCCCTAAAATCCAACTTATTCATGAATCAGAATATCAGACCACAATGCTGTTGGTCCTTTAGAAAATGAAGAATGAACAACAACAATAACAAGGTGTAAAGAAGGGAAAAGAGTTAAAATTGCATCTTTGAGGGGCGCACTTGTAAAATAGAAATAAGGCTGGGTTTAGAATAAAAACACCTAGATTCTTAAAAAAGAAATTACCTCTTGCCCTAGAATCAATCGTAAGTACTGGTCCAAGACAGAAGTTTGGTAAGGGCTAGGCAACTGAGGTTAAGTGACTTGTCAAAGGTTACACAACTAGGAAGTATCTGAGTCCAGATTTGAAACCAGGACCTCCCATCTCCAGACCTGACTATCAAGCTACTGAGTCATCTACTTGCCCCAGAGCACCTATATTCTACTTCCAGTTCTTCCACTAGCAATCTGTACAGCCTCATTTCCCTTATCTGTCCATAATGACCACACCAACAACAACAATTCATATTTATGTAGCTGTTTGCTTTATAAAGTGCTTTTTTCTCAAAATAACACCTCTATGATAAATACTGCAAAATGTTTTTCCTTTTCCAGATGAGGAATCTAAGGCTCAATTTAGTGAAAGAACTTGCCTGTAGTCAAACAGATCAGTAGCTTAACACCAGGCCTCCTGATTCCAGGTTTAATTTTCTTTATCACTTTGCTTCTCTAAAAATGGAAACACTAAGTGTGGGAAAGAAATCCATGAGACTAGCAGCCGCAGGTTCTACTGACTAGGTTAGACACCAGGAAGAGCAATGGCAAGAAACCAAGAAGATATCTGGAAAGGTAGGGGGCAGCAGTGTTAAAGGTTGCTGAAATGTCAAAGAAGATGAAGACTGAGAAAATGCAGCTTTGGTAAGGTCATTGGTGCTGACCTAGAGAGTAGAGTTCCAGGCTGATAAGGTGTGAGTAGGTGTGGAGCAAGTATAAACAATTCTCCAAGAAGTTTGGAAATGAATGGGAAATAGATATAATACAAAGTTTAAGAAAAGTGGAATGAAGGCAACATAATTTTTTAGTCATATCGGAGGATATGACTACGTTTATAGGTATAGGGGGAAAAGAATCTTTATAGAACTCTTTGAGCATTGTGATTTGATGGGCTTACAATGTTTCTTAATCAAGGAAACCATTTTTTAAAAATTAAATATATATATATTCTTTTATTACATGAAAATTCCTGAGTATTTTCCTCCTTCCTTTCTTTCTCTGCACTAAAGAAGGCATCAGCTGACAAAAAAAAAATGGGTATGTATAAAGCTATGTCTTACTTGTTTCTATTTATCATTTCTTAAGGAAATTAACTCTTCAAATTGATCTGAACTTGGGTTATGTCTCCCTTTGATTCTCTGTCTATATCTTTCATTTTGTGTGGTCCCTCCTTAGCTAAAACCCTCAGGTGTGCTGACATTGAAGGGACATAAAATACCCATGATAATAAAGTGACTCATTTAAATTTGCATTTCAAAAGCACACCACAATCTCATTCATAGCCTATGATATGGATCAGTATTGTCTGGTGAATCCAAAGCTTGAGCAAACTTAATTGAAAGTTACTTTTATGCATGATTTTATTCATCAGCCAATAAATAGTTGGGTTTACTGAAGTAAGGTGTTTGCCTAATACCCTAACACACTTAAGGTGAGCAAACATTGACTAATGTGCCCTGTCAAATGAAATCATTGTGTAATTCACCTATTCATTTATAATGAACAAGTTAATTAATGTCACATAATATTAATAAATTACATTACCACCATAATTTCACTCACTTCTAAATTTATATATCCAGTCTTTCTCTTAGACAAATGGGAATTTTTATATCAGGCAATAAAAACTTAATAACTAATATATCAGCTCATAGTAAATATAATATAAAGGCATCAATGACAGAATTAAGTTCCTGAATGATCAAGGAAAAACAACAATAATGCAAGTTAAGTGGCTTAAAGTATTAAATAAAGAAACAATAATATCCATCATGTATACCCATTACAAGCTCCTTTTATTTCTAGCCCTGACAGCATTTTATGGCATTCCTTGCATCCCCATCAAGAAAATAGCTTTTAGATAGAACAATGTATTACAAACTAGAAACTTTTCCTAAGAAAACTGTACTGATATTCTAGAACACCTTTTTACTTTCCCCATAGAACAACAACAGATAGGGACTAAAGCTGCTAACAAACTCATAGAAAGGGAGTCAATAAATAATGATCTTCTCCAAGTTGACCATTGAATGAGTTTGCCCTAAAACCCAGGATACCTCTGGGTCTTTCTGTCACCAATACAGATGATATCTCCTGAAGCCACTGAAGATGTGACTGTAACTTCGTTATGTGCTCAGAGCATCACCAATCATCAAAACTGAAAATATCTGTGTTTAGTCATTTAAGACCAAAAATTCTGCTCTCTAAAATCATAGAAAGAGATTTCGAACTGGAAGGGACTCGGGAGGTTATCAGGTCCAAAACTCTCATTTTACAGATGAAGAAATTGCAGCTTAGAGAGGATAGGTAACTTGTCCAGGGTCAGACAACTAATGTCTGAGATAGAGTTAGAACCTGAATGTTCTTGGCCACACTGTCCACTACATAATTTATTTTACACTATCACACTAACTCACATTTGGTAGCACTTTAAAGTTTGCCAGGATTTTTCTTTATAACCATGTTGGATAAGAACTAAAATCAGTGATTTTTCATTCAATCATGCCCTACACTACATGACTATGGGCTTTTTTGGTATATGGAGTTTTCTTGGAAAAGATACTGGAGTGGTTTGCTTTTTCTTTTATAGTGTACTCCCATTTTACAGATGAAGAACTGAAGTAAATAAGGGTTAAGTGATTGGCTCAGGATTTGAAATCAGATGTTCCTGACTCCAGGATTGGTGCTTTATCCACGGCACCACCTCATTGCCCCCGAAAATGTTATACTCTCATTTAATTTATGTGAAAGCTGAAGTTGAGAGATTAAATAATTTGTCTGTAGTCATGCAGCAGTAAGTAAATTTGTCTCTGCTTTAATTTGACTGAGAATATTCCAACCACTGCTTTCCATCTCTCCTAAATCTCTTCCCTTGGACTCAGCGTTCTGACAACTCAGCATTCTACAACATTTTTGTAGGTAAAGACAGCTGTGAAACGGAGTCTTCTCTCTGTGGAATGCTGCCAAGCCATCTTCCCCTCAGGATATGAAGAAGGCAATATTCTTCTTATTCTTATTCTTTTTTTAGGGTTACTGTTATTTTGGTTTATGGAGCTGATTCTCTCTTGCATCTTTCAACACTGATCCTCCAAGATGTCACTTGAAACTTTCATTTTTCAGAGTCACTAAATCAATAGGCACCTACTGGGTTTATGACTGAACTTTCTTTTAATATAAGAAAAATTACAAAAGTTGCCAGGGGACAACAACTGCTTATTGATTTTTAAAAGGTATATTAAAATAGAGGTGCCAATTTATTTTCCCTACAGATTATGAATAATTGTTTGAGTTTCTTTCAAATGGTATTGCATCCATTTTAGTGACTACATTGACTGACTGTTCATTCTCTAAGTACATTTCTACATCCTTTTCTGAAATGCCCTTTTCTAACACATTCTAGTAACATTCTTTAACCAATAATAGTTAAGCCTTTATCTATCATAGGCATCATTTTTCTTCTTACCTTTTCACCATCATCACAATGGTATCTTTGATACTCACTGTGCAAAGGATGAGAAATGAGAAGACTATTTTCTTTGGTTTTATACTTTAACCTTTTCTTTATCTTATTATTTTTAGGAAACTGAGCAAACAATAAGTGTCTGTGGCCAAAATTGAATTCATGTATTCCAGTGTATATACTGACTACTTAGTAACCTCCCCAGTACATCTTGTGGAAATTTAATATTAATCTGTTTTCCTTCTGGCACTCCAAAACAAGATTTTAAAGGGGAAGAAGCTTGACCCTAAGATTGAAACCTACAACATGCTTCTTCCCCCTTGCTGAATCAGGGTAAAGACAAACTCCATGTTTATCTGTAAAGAAGCCCCTTGAAGAGTGAAACAATTAAGTAAACTAGACAAAGTCTGGCAGAGGAAAGTAGACAAGGGATCTGGGCAGTCACTCTAAACACTGGCTGGCTCTCAGCTCCCAGAAGACTGAGACAGAGGCTGGCACTAGAGAAAAAGTGCCAGACTGAAGAGTATGTGAAATTGATCACCTGGACAGGGGAGGGGCCCCAGGAGTGAAATCCAGAGGAGAGAAGACGCTGGCTGGAGAGCAGTGAGGGTCTCTCGGTCTTGAGAAGTTGAAGAGAGAAGGTGGGAAAAGACTTTCTCCAGAGGGTTGCCCACTTTTTCCTGCTGGTGACTGGAAATCTTCCCCCCAACACTTTCCAATTGAAGGGACCTCTGAAGAGCAGACTTTACCTCAGCTCCTGTTGCCATGGGGTGAGTCAACCTGACTTTCTCTCAGGGAGCTCAGGCTGCCAAAGCCTGAATTCCCCCAAAACTCGAGGAGGGATGGAAAGGATTTAGACAGAGACAGGGACCCCTTCTCCCCACTTTCCTTTTCCCATTCTTCCCTGCCCATTATTCCTTTTGTATTACCTGATTGAGTTAACATTAAAAGTTATCTGTTCCCCAAGCTGACTGTGGGTGAACAGATCAAAGGGAGACCTTTTGGTCTCAAGTAGTAGAGGGGGAACAAGAGGGACAATAGTGAATTGGGGAGAGCAGCTTTAGCTAAGGAGGGAAGGCAGAAGAGGGAAAATCTTCAAATCCCCTCTCCTTTCTCTGAGCCAAACCATTACATCTGCTGTCTCCCCTGAAACCCGCTTTCAGAAGGGAGTTCTCTCTTTCCCTATCTCCATACTGAAAGTACAAACCTCCCATTGGGGTACAAACTTCCCCCTTTTATCTTTTTTTTTAATACAAGACCCACCTCTTGTTCAGACTGAGGTTGGAGTCCTCCAATCAAAGAGTTTGGGGAAAAGAATATCATGAAGAATGTCATAAACTATAGTAGGGAGAGAAAATGGGGTCTTTTTTCTTGGAATCCCAGACTGTGTAGGCATCTGTTGGGCTTGGCCCACTTTTAGTGATTTAATAAATAATTATAAATTAAAATACAGTCTCCAGAGAATTTTAATCATAATTTCAAATGTAATTCAATATACCCACACAAACACACATGTGTGTGAATATTTATGTTGTATATCACTATTAATTAATCATATATGCAGGTATGTATGTGAGGGAATGTATATGTAGGAATAGACAATAAAGCCCAGTCGTAGAAATATATCCAATAGGGGCATTGCTGAGCCTATTTCTTTTTTTTTTTTAAACCCTTACCTTCCGAGTGGTAAGGGCTAGGCAATGGGGGTCAAGTGACTTGCCCAGGGTCACACAGCTGGGAAGTGCTGAGCCTATTTCTAAAGTAAGTGATAGAATGCCGTACAGGGATGTGCACGCACTTTGTAACTGTTTTCTATCTGCTTACTCCATGTTGATGAAAACCTTTCTGAATACTTGCTGAGGATGAACTGAGCATTTTTACAAAGGCACAAATGACTGTGGGTTGGGGGAGGGTTCAGTCCCTCTCTTGCCCAGGCATCCTGGATCCTAGACCACATGGCACTCTTTTTATTTTAATCGGTGCTGTCTTCTATTCTTACCTTCACTTAGGTAAAGGTGTCCTGAAGATAGAACAATCCTGTGAGATTCAAAAGGTTCAAACAGCTACTGGGAGTGCAGTGACTAAAGTCCATGGCAAAGACCACCATAATCATGATAGTTGACTCTGGTAAGCCAATTCAGGAATGGATTGACCCAAAAGCTAATGCATCATGACCTTTTATTTATAACCCTTTCCTTCTGTTTTAACATCAGTTCTAAGAGAAAAGAGTAGTAAGGGATAGGTTATTAGGGTAAGTAACTTGCCTAGATAGCTAGGAAGTATCTGAGGTCAAATTTGAACTCAACCCCTCTGGATTCCAGGTCTAAAGCTCTAACCATGGTATTGTCTAAGCAGACTGTGATGCACTGTCTTGCAAGTAAGGGGGCTATTAATCCAGCATCTATTCCATACTAGGCAGTGGAATTGTTTACTAGCAACCACTTTAAATTTGAATCCACTCTTCCTGGGGAATAGGGTAATGAGAGGGAGTGTCCCCTGGTTTGGGAATGAGTTTTGTTGTATTTCTGGCACCATTCTATATTTTCAAATATCCTTTTGTAAAAACAAATTAGTATTAATCATATTAATAATGTTGAATAAGATAATGACTTAATCAATACACTGGAAAATAATGTTGGAGCAGTAATTAGTGATGATTGATATTAGGACAACATACTAGGATGGGAGTTCGATGGTATTATAGAAAATACTAATATTCCTCCAACGGATAACCGTCATCATTAGTTCCCCCTTTCACCTACCCCCTGATTTCATATTCATGACAAGGATATGAAGACTAAGACTGAGATCCTCTCATAGTCTGCTTTTCAATTAGGAGTACATAATTAAGAGTTGGAGGGGACTTAAAAGTGGTTCCAAATGAGTATGAGACAAATTCAGAAAATCTAGAATAGTAACAACTGTCCTCAGAGACTGGGGAAGATGTCAATCTTCTAACACGGTTATAGTTATTTTCTTATTTATTTATATATCGTATTTTCATGGGATTTATTTGGATCCATAAAGATTGATGCCGAAATAAGACGATAGGAGTTTAGGCACAATTCTTTGATGCGTAGAACAATGCTACATAACATTTTGATGTATCCGACATTTAATTTGAGAATATATAGTTGTAGACCAAATATTGTTACAATGCAGTGTGTATGTGTGTGTGTGTGTGCTCACACATGTGTGTATTCTAATAGAACTCACAACCAGATGCCTTCGGTGACATATACAAAATGAAAAATGAAGAACTCTGCCTGAGCCTGGAAGAAAGTAACATTTTCCAAAAAGGATGATAATTTCTTTCCTCCTTTCCTGACCTTGCTCTTCAAAAAATGTTTTATTGATTTTCTCCCTCACCATTGGTCATTGTTGTTGGAAGTGGTGGTGGTAGTCCTTTGTTTTGAAAGAGGGCCAGTGACATGATGGGGTGACATCTTGACTTGGGCATGAATTGGGTTGAAGTGAGGCAGAGTTGCACAGTCTTCAGTCTCACTCTCTCTTCCCATCACCCAAGTCTCATGGCAAACAAAAATTGAGATGCCTAGAAATAACCCAGGATATCATGAATGACCTTGGAGTTTCTAAGCACTGCACAACACATGCTTCAGCCAACTTAATGGCTGTTGGAACAAAGTGCTCTCAACCACCCATTCTGCCAAGAGAAGTCCTTACACGCTTAGTGTAGACATCTCCCTAACTCATCCCCCTGCCAATCACTCAACCTAGTTTAGACTGTCAACCGACAGTTTTACTGGAGTTTGATCACTGCACATGCTACACATAGTCTTGGAGACCCAGGTGAGAGTTGGTTGAAAGGCGAATACCAAAGTTGGAGGAATAGCCCTGAAAGGGTTCAACAAGCCCTCACTCCAGAGGTGCTATTCCTCTCTGAACACCCCATATGCCCTACCATTGGTAATAGCTGCTACATAGGGAAGGTGGTATACTTTCCTATCTTCAGCTCTGCCATCCCTAGGTTCAAAGATGCCTAAGGCTGAGAGCTACTTAAAAATAGTCAAAAATGAAATACAGAGTACAAATACAGTAGGGTTTTCTTTTCAGATAATTTTTGTAAATCTTGATTACAGGAATCAACTACTTCTTATCTCATTTAATAGAAAGGGCAGTCATTATCTGGTCAAAATTAATTCAATGCAAACATTTTAAAATAAATTTTCCCACATATGTGAATTAAATGAACATGAATTTTGTAGATACTGAAAATTTTGTTGCTATAATAAAAAGTTAATGCTATCAACCATACAGCTTCTTATTAGCTGAAGCATGATATTGTGTTTGGGATAGTGTTTATTTTTTTTCCCATTCAAATTCATGGATCCTCTGAAATCTAATTATGGACCCTTCAAGGGTGCAAGATGTCCTTAGAATCTTGTTATAGACAATGTCATTTCCTAGAGGTTCTTATTTATGGATAATAATGTGCTGACTACCATAAGCCTCAGAATATTACAAGACCTTTGTTTTAAATTCCAAATTTTACAAAACTAAATGAAACAAGTATTTCCATATACAAAGAAAAAGCTGAAAATATACAAATGAAATCACAGATTTAGCTTACTTTTATTCATATCTACATAAAATTGCATCCACAACTGTCCCAGGATCTCCCCACCCTCCACATATCACCAAAGATACTGTCAAGGTAGTCAACATGTACATATAAGTAACATCTTTCATATTTCTACCTTTCTTTTCACTTTCAGAATGTAACATTCACAGTTTATTCTTCAAGCATTAATTCTGAGTGCATAATATTCTCCTTGTTCTACTCATTTCACTATTCATTATCTAGTGTAATTCTTTCCAAGTTTTTTTTTAATCAGTTTGTTAATTATTTCTTATGGCCCAGCAATATTGCATCACAATCATATACCACAATTTGTTTAGCCATTCCCCAATTGATGGGCATCCCCCCTCAGTTTCCAATTCTTTGCCACCACAAAGAGAGCTGCTATATTTTGAAACATATGAGATTTTTTTTTCTCTTTCCTTGACCTCTTTAGGAAACAGAACCATCAATATGGGTCTAAGGGTATATACACAGTTTTATAACTCTCTAGATGTAATTCCAAATTAATTTCTAAAATGGTTCGATTGGTTCACAGATCCACCAACAGTGTGTTAGTGTTCCTATTTTCCCACGACTCCAACAACATTTGCTATTCTTTTATCTCTTTTGTCATTTTAGCCAGTTGGTGGAGTATGAGATATCTCATAGTTGTTTTGGTTTGCATCTATCTAATCAGTGCTGATTTAGAGAATTTTTTCATATACCCATATTTGGCTTTGATTTCTTCATCCAAAAATTATCTCTTTGTGTCTTTTCCCCATATATTTCTTAGAGGATAACTCTTATTTTCATAAATTTGAAAAAGTTCTCTATACATTTTCTTTATGAGACTTCTATCTAAGAGGCTATCTATAAAAATGTTTCCCAGTTTTCTGTTTTTCCTTTCAATTTTTGCAACATTTATTTTGTTTCTACAAAATCTATTCAATTTAATTATTCACAATTATCCATTTTACGTTTAACAATGTTCTCCATCTTTTATAACTAATAAGTTCCTTTCCTAGCCATAAATCTAATAGATAGTATGTTCCCTATTCTTCTAATTTACTTATGATGTCTCCTTTTATGTCTAGATCATGAATCCATTTTGATCTTATCTTAGTGAATGGTGCAAGAAATTAGTCTCTACCTGGTTTCTGCTGAACTTGTTTCCAGTTCCAGGCAATTTTTACCAATGACGATTTCTTTTTCCCAAAACCTGAATCTATGATTTTTGTCAAATAGAAGGTTAGTATGATCTTTTACTGCTGTTTTTTGTGTGTCTGTTCTATTCTACTTACCTACTTTCCTATTTCTTAGCCAAGACCAGATACTTTTGATAATTACTGCTACAAGGACTTCTAAAAAGAGGACTATGACTACTCGGAAGAGATCCAAACCCAAAATCTAGACAGGGAAACACATACATACACACACACACACACACACACACACACACACACACACACACACACCCCTAAATGGGTGAAAAAAAATTCCAGGAGGAGGCAGCTGGGTAGCTCAGTGGATTGAGAGTCAGGACTAGAGACGGGAGGTCCTAGGTTCAAATCTGGCCTCAGACACTTCCCAGCTGTGTGACCCTGGGCAAGTTGCCTAGCCCTTACCTCTCTTCTGCCTTGGAACTAATACACAGTTTTGATTCTAAGACAGAAGGTACAGGTTCTAAAAAAAATTCCAATGCCCAGAAATATTAACTCAACTATATCTACAAAAATTTTGTTGTATTTCACCTGGATCTTTTTCTTAAAAATAAAAATGCCTTTACCAAAATAGTTCTTAGTCATCTTTTCAGCTATACAAAGCCTGGAGCACAGCTATTCATAGGTAAACCTCAAAAATTCCGTCAGCAAAGTACAGTTCAAATAAGTATCCACAGTTATTTGGTCTGAGGTCTCAGGGGATCAGGTTCTGTCATGAATATCCCGGTAGTGTATTTCTGAATTGTGATTGATTCTTAAAACCAAACCCTGCAGATTTTTTTTTTTATTCCCAGACATTAATTCCATGCCATCCTTACCTGTCTCTCTTTATGAATAAGGGTAATAAAATATTTTTGTATCTTCTATGCGTGCTTGTATCTTTAATATTAAATTGACATTCACAAATGAAAAAAATACTTTGCATTCCATTTTCCACTATTGTCCTAATCGAATTTTGTTGAATTTAAACCTGTTCAACTGGTTTTACCTGAACCTAAAAAGAATGTTTTGTCACACAAAGAAAGTATTGTTCTATCAAGCAAGATATGTCATTATGAGACAGTGAATAAGTTTATCTTTCATTATGAAATTACGTAAAATATAAATAAAATGTGCAGTCACTGATTACAGAACCTCCTTTGCTTGCTTTGAAACATGTAAGAAAAACAAAGGAAATTCATTCACCAAAAAGGGCATTTAAAGAATGTTCAGGTTGTAACCCAAGCTAATAAAAACAAGGAAATTTATAGTTAAAGCTGACTTCCAATACCTAGGCACAACAGGGTGTCTTCTTAACCACTTCCTTTATATGTCCCTTTGAGTCTACGTATTGGAGGTCAGCCTGAACTGTGAATTTCCTTATTATTAGTTTCTGTCACAACCTTAATGTACTTTGAATGATTTTTTGGTTAGTACATTTAATTTCCTTTCCTTAACAACATAGATGTGACCCTGATAGGATAAGCTACCACCACTGAGATTCAATTATCCCCCAACGAAAGTAATGCTCTGGTTGGCTTAAGGCATGTGGTTGTAAGTTTAAGAAGAGTTTCCCTTTATTAATAAATTTCTCTATGTATAACATTTAATTGAGAGAAACTGATCATTTGGGATTAAAGGAGAAACTGCAGATATTCATTTAATTTTCCTTTAAATTTAATGCAAATCTACTTCTAATTTTGCTATATAAGGAGACGTGTACTTGGATATTTCAATACATTAACACATTTGTAAATGGCTGTGGGGTCATTAGTTTGATTGTTTTGACATTGTAAAAAATGTAGAAAAACCAATCTATAGGGGTTTCTGGCAAGTGTTGGACAATTGTGAAAATATTTCCTTGAAGAATCATGGAATGAATAAGGAAAATGGCACATCCAGATAAGATCATAATCTAAAAAGACAATATTTAAGTCATGTGGCTCATTCTCCTGCCTCCTAGCAATGTTGGATCTAATCATCCAGAAGAGATAACAACCTTGTTGTTTTCAGTTGTGTCCAACTCTTCATGATCCCCATTTGGGATTTTCTAGGCACGTATACTGGAGTACACCATTTCCTTCTCCATTTCATTTTATAGATGAGGAAACTGAGACAAATGGGGTTAAGTCGCTATCCAAATTTAAAAGAGTTCTAAGGACTTCCTTTTTAAACAATTCACATCCTAATATCTCAATCTTTATCATTGTATTAAAGGGGGAAAAAAGAGTGGAAGAACCTTATGACCAGCAAGATGGTAGAGCAAACCTTTTTAACCTCATAGCTTTAAAAAAAAAAAAGATGTAGGTGCAGTATTATAGCTAAATTCATGAGAATTGTGAAGCTTATTGGGGAGGAATCTTATGAATTAACAATGAACAACGCTAATAATTAGGACACCTTCAGGAGTCATAATCCCACAGACTCTGCAAACCCATAGTAGTAAGATCAAACAAGCTTGCAGACTTGTGATTTTGATTCTGGCTTTAAGGAACCCCAACAGCATCAATTCAGCCTGATATGTGCTCATTGAGTGTAGACAATTATTTTTCTGAGTCATGGGATTAAAAAAAGAAAGGGAAGGATGGGAAAAATAGGGTAGACAAGAACAGAGGCACAGTGTTCAGGGCCAAAAACTAGAGGGGGAATGAGCCTCTAAGGAAAAGGAGGTTGATAATGCACTTGAGTACAATTCTGTTCTTAAGGTTACTCAGGGCAGGACCCTGGACCCAACCAATACCCTTCTATTCCACAAGAGGTCAATCGCCTTAATCAAGCCTCCCTCTATGCACATAAATACACCCATAAAATATCCACTATGTGCCATGGTGACAGAAGTAGGAGCTTAAGAGTAAGGAATATTAGCAAAGGTAGTGGAAAAAGGAAAAAAAAGCTGAATTCTCAAGAGGTCAAACTTGAATAATAAAGTTTACAAGAAGATAAAATAATAGAAAAAATGATAACAGAAGAAAGAATAAGTAAAGCCTTCCTTGAAGAGCAACCAAATCCCTTTGAACAAGTATGATATGAAGAGAAAAAGAGAATATATTTATTTCTGCCTATGATATTTTGAATATGATTTTCAGTCTTTCCTCTAAAATAAAATTTCAAAGATAATTATTTAAGATTTTGCCTAATTTAATTTATATTTACAACTCTTAACCTTCTGCTATAATTAAGTCTATTTTCATTTACTTTGTACCATGTAGAATGGAGAATACCTGCTCATAATCCCCTATGGTCCAAGCTATCTTTACGCAAAACTATCAAATTAATGAAATATATCTTCAGTTCTCTCCATCACCTGCCCTTCCATGCGAACCACTCTACCTCTATTTCTTCATTTAATATCTCATCCTGTTTCCTGGTTGTACTCTCAAGAACTTTCTGAGCTCCAATCCTTTCTCATTGTTCCATTTATTATCACCCCCTCCTTCAATTAAAGAAGAAAAAACTATCCTGTTTCATAATCATTTCTCATTTCTCATCTAAAAAAAAAAAACTGTGTGCTATTTATTCTATTTTGTAAGCATGTTTTTCTCTCTCTCTCTTTTTTTTTTGAGGATTCCTTCAGAATCTGTTTTGTTTTGTATGGTTTTTCCAAGCTCTTTTAGCTGAAATTAGGATAAAGTGTCCTTCATTATGAGATTTATTCTTAGTGTATTTACAATTCTATTAGAATAATATATTATGAATGTTGAATTATATTATTAATTTCTGTTGCTAAACAGTGTACAAATTTTTGAGTAATGTTTAAAGAAATGTCAATTTTAGATGCAATGAGGTATCTTATTCTCTAAATATTTAATTAGGGTGCAGTTGGTTTGGCTCAGAAGATTTAGAGCCAAGCCTAGATTTGGGAGGTCCTGGGTTCAACTATGGTCTCAGACACTTCCTTGTTGTGTGATGCTGGGCAAATCAGTTAACCCCCATTGCCTAGCTCTTACCATTCTTCTGCCTTGGACCCAATACATAGTAGTAATTCTAAGACATAAGATTTAATATATATACATATACATATATATACATGTGCATTTATATATGGATATTTAAATGATTTTAGTCATTGCTTTGTTTTATTCTTCTATTTCCTAGGTTTAATGCCCCTGGGGTTTTTTTTGTTTTTGTTTTTGTTTTTGTTGTTGTTGTTGTTGTTTTAATAGGTCAAAATTTGGGAGCCATGATACTTATTTGGACCACTGGGGTTTTTAACAGCTCCACAAAGAGTGAACTCCTCCCACAACCCCCAAGGGTTTTTTTTTTCCCCTATTATATACTTCAACTCCACTAGCAAGAGAGCTCTGGCAATTTACAAAAGGCAATTCATTTCTTTTGTACTTTTGAGAGTTTTGTGCTCTCAATCCTTCCTATCTCTTAGGAGAACAGAAAAGGAGAAAAGAAAGTTACATAACCATATGACATACCAGCTTGTGTAAAACCCCTTGACTGTCTTTTCCACAATTGCCCCACACCCCCAAAAAAGGAGAAGAAAAGGGTTTCTCTGACATCTTTTTTTTTCCCTTTTTGGGGCAGATTTTATATATTACTTACTAATTCCATTTATCAACATTGACAATACTACATAGTATTTACTTGCTCCAGAGTTTGACTTCCTTCTTTTAAAAGATCTTGAAGTTAAAACATTTGAAATGTATCAATACACAGTAATATATACTTTTAAACATTTTTTGCAGAGGTAATGAATTTGTTTTATACAGAAATGTTAACTGGTTTCTACACAGGGTGTGAATTTGTCAGGGTTAATGTGTACCTTTAAAGTGGCCTTTTGGAGACAATATTTCAAAGGTCTAATAAATGAGAATTTAAGGTTTCCCTTTGTCCAGTGGAAGTGACATATTTGGGTTAAACGGTTTTATTTATAGACTTCTATCTCCTACATTCATTTTCTATTTGTATATCTGAAATGAAGTTGTCCTAGACTAGATCCTTCTTCAAAACAATTATTTATGGAATTCTTTACACATTAAGACATCCTTTACTTAAACTATTACATTTAATAGCCTAATAACACAAAGGTTCTAACCTTCTAAAGTACACTTTTTTAAAGAATTTTAATCAATCAATTTCTATACTGAACAGGTTATATTTCTCATGGTAAAATGTGATTATTAGTCCCTAATATCTAAGGAATTATAACAAATAGAAGAGTGTGTTCGGTAAGAAGAGTCAGAACAAAGAGAAATAGTAAGTGTCCAAAAAAGCCATGGCATACATCCTTCTCCACCCACATTTGCTTGAATGTTATCTCGTTTTACACTATTTATCCATGGGATTTTTTTTTTTTTTGCGTAGTGGCAAATATGTAAACCATCATCATCACCTGGAATCCATTCCAAATTCAGCTCATTTTCAGGAGGTTACATACTATATAGAATTTGACATGTTTGAGCCCTTATGAAAAAACTTGAAATTCTGTGCTCCTTCAAGATTTTTCCCCATAATGTTCATCAATAATCTATTAATTCATAATTCTGAAATGCAATACAGTTGAATTGGTGGCTTTTCATCCTCATTTCTTTCATGACTATGGAATATGCAGGTCACATCTGGAGTCAGGAAAACTCATCTTTGTGAGTTCAACTCTGACCTCATTCACTTACTAGCTGTGTGACCCTGATCAAATCACTTAACCTTTTTTGCCTCAGTTTCCTCAGCTATAAAATGAACTGGAGAAGGAAATGGCACACCACTCTAGCAACTTTGCCAAGAAAATTCCAAATGGGGTCACAAAGAGATGGACATAGCTGAACAACAACATGGAATGTGTACCTCCTAACTGAAAATATATTCATAAATTCTAACCTATACCTAAAATTTTAATTACTCTCCATCAGGATTACTACAAATTTGCAGCATTCGGTACCCACAAGCATTTGTTTAATCATATTTCTCTTGTGTCTAGCTTTTTTTTCATTACCTTACAGCAAGAGAACGCTATTGCTCTTTATTATCCAAGGACAACGTTACCTAATTGTATAGCCTATATGTAATTATATTCTTGCCAACTTGAAGACAAAGATTAGAGAACCTTAATATTGTGTGGCTGATGGAGACAGTCTGTAAGGCCTTTGAACTCCTCAGAAGTGTGCTCTGGGAAATAACAACGCATTGTTCTGAACATTAATTATAGTGTTTTTGCTCATATAAATACACATTCCTCTGAAAAGAAATTATTTCTTAACCCTCTGTTTTGATTGCTGTTACTTCACTACCTGTGTGAACCAGAACTAGGTACTTATCTGTACCCCAGTTCTTCTCCCATAAAAGGAAGAATTTGGACTAAAGTCTCTTCCAGCTCTAAATGAATGAACTGTTCTATCAACAGCAAACATTCATTTTTCTTTTGTATTTCTATCCTATTGAAAAACTAAAACATAAGCACACATATAAGGCAGAGAAAAGCATTTGGAGGTAACAAAATGAACATCTTAAAGCCCAACTGCTTCTTTCCTCCCACAAACTGACTCTCTATATCAATAGGGGTGTAGGGCAGAGTCACTTTTTATGTTGCCTCTCTCTTCAAGTCTCTGTTGGCTATTGTATTTGGGGGAGCTAAATTTGAATAATTTCTTAAATGCCAACAAAGTCAAATCTCACAAATATCATCTAAAGGACAATTAAGTCTTTGGTCTTTCCAGCCTTAAGTACAGGCTAACTTGGTAACTGGAGTGTTGAAATTTCACTATATTTTCATATTGATTTTGCATTTGATTTTCTTGATCATTTTAAAGAAAGGGGGAAAAAAAGAAGGAAGAGACCACAGTGGTGGGTAAAATACTTTCAATGCCATGCAGCTGCCTCAGTGAATAGCAAGCCCTTTGAAGTAGAGAATTAATAGTTGAACTATACACCTCAAAGAGCACTCCAAAAAGGTGACTGGTGCCTCTTCCCTCATCTATTTTAAACCATGCACATTTCCAGAGATGCACACACTTGCACAATGATAACATCCCCATCTGGGGTCCATTTCTCCTGACATCTATCTGCAAGTGGAGTTTCCTTTGAAGTCAATGGAATCTCTGTGAGTGAAGCAAGAGAAATTGTTCCAGGATAATAGGTCTGAGCTACAGTCTGCAAATTACTCTATAAGCAAATAAAAAGATGAGATGAAATCACAACTCTTTTTGCACCTTGGATGGCAAAATTTTCTTTCATAAATACTGAAACAGAAGTCTGTTTCATACGTGTTGTTGCCTTGCTCTATTTAGAGTAATTTTGATCTTTGAGGAAGCCGTGCTATTCCTTATTCCAGAAGTTAGGGTCATCAGAAATTAGGATTGAGAAATGGCTCTAGCATTGTTTCAGTAAGAGAAAGGAAACAAGGATGACTTATCCACAGGTTCATATTTAATTGGCAAGTTGACTATAAGGTTTGGGACCTCTTGAAAGAAGCAAAATGGCATTTTGCTTCATTTCTTACCATGATCATTTAAGGGTAAGTTATTTTAGAGAGAAAAATAATACATATTAGTTTGTATTTGGGGCCAAGACTCGGTAAACAATTACATGAAGGAAAATGTATACAGAATTGGCATTCCTTAGCATTCCTGACACAAAATACTCCAGACACTCTATCACTATGCCCCAAGATTCTTTTAGTTCTTTGATTATATCAGGGAGAAAGCCAAATTTTGGCTTTGACATGATGCTAGAGAAAGAGCACTAGACATAGAATCAATATAAAGTCAGACAACTCTGGACCTCAGTTTCTCTGCCTAGAAGATGAAGGAATTGAACCAGGATCACAGCTCCCACAGCTAGATAGTTGAATGAGAGAGCTTTGGACTTTTAGGTAGGAATACCTGAGTTCAAATCTGGACGCAAAAACTCACTAGCTATGTGACTCTGGGCAAATCTCTTTATCTCCATTTGCCTTAGTTTCCTCTGACTATAAAATGGGGATAATAAAAGCAATTACCTCCTTCCTTGCCCAAGGGTTATTGTGAGGATCAAATGGAATAATAATTGTCAAACACAGCACAGTGCCTAGTGTGAAGCAAACACTATATAAATTTTAGCTTTTAGTTATATTTATATTTAATTAAAATTGTGTTTATTACTGGTTAATAATTGTGTTACTTGGCAATATTAATAAAATTTTGTGGGTATTGCTATTATTGTCCAAAATTGCAATCAGAGGTAGGATTTAAATCCTGGTCCTGTTGCTCCTGAGCCAGCGCCATTCTGACTCCCTTACTAGAGGATATCTAAGATCCCTTTCATCTGTATGGTCAATTTACCACCCATTAATATCCCTCCTCCCAAAGAAAATATACCTAGAGTGTTCAATGTAGAAACAAGTATTGAGAAGTAGAAAGTAAGCCAGAAACAGTAGCCTCATTAAGGCACACAGCAAATGCTTAAAACTGCATATTCTGAAGTCTTCGGTGAGTATTCTATACTGAGGGGAAAAAAACAGAACATTTACCTTGTAATCACATTTGTTTCATTTGTTTGTGATGAGTATCTAATAATATCAGGAGGGAAAAACTTCTTCCAATTCTCTCTATTGAACCAAAAGATTTTCCTTCAGGAAAGATCACCAACATTTCCTGTTCTGAACTTTCCTGCTTTTTCTTCTTTATTTTACCATAACTTTTTTCCTTCTTCAAACCATAAAGGATCACAGATTTAAAACTAGAAGAGGGATTAGAGGTCACATACTCCAATTCTCCCATTTTCCAGAAGACAAACTGATATGTTACATGACTTCACTAGGATCACATAGTAAGCAGGAGAGATAGGATTTGAATACAGGTTCATTAACTACAAATCCAAGGCTTGATTCAAAAAGAAAAGAAGTTAGTAGAGGGGAAAATGGAACATAAACTAAATTGGCTATTGATCTATTTTTCTATCTATCTATCTATCTATCTATCTATCTATCTATCTATCTATCTATCCATCCATCCATCCATCCATCTATCTATCTATCTATCTATCTATCTATCTATCTATCTATCTATCTATCTATCTATCTATCTATCTATCTATCCATCCATCCATCTATCTATCTATCTATCTATCTATCTATCTATCTATCTATCCACCTGTCTGTCTACATCTATTTATAAAATACATGTGTATGCATGTGTGTAGATAAATGCAAGTATATATGTGTGTGCATATGTGTTTGTATGTGCATGTAATTTTGGACAATAATAATAAAAGTATCAAAAATATTTTATTAATCAAACCCTGACTGCCTCCTAGTGATTGCATGATCCTGGGCAAGTTGCTTAATCTTTTAATATTCCAGACAGTTCTCTAAATGTGAAGGGGATGTTTTCCATTGATAAAGTCCCTTCATCTTGGGAATTTCCCCTATCAATGAAATCACAAGTCCAATCTCTATCCTATTATTTTTTTTAATTCCTATTCTTTTTTTTAAAAAACATCACTGTTACTTCCCAGTGGCTCAGTCTTTATCACTCTCCCTGCCCAATACTCACTAAAACTCTGCATTTTAACAAGTAAATACAGGGCAGTCAAGCAAAACAAGACAACACTTTTCTATCCTGTTTTTCATTGTCAATTGTCCAGCGGCTTTGCCAGTGATTGAATACATGGTGTGATTCTGGCCCCTCCTACAGTAACAGCATCAGTCTATTAACAAGTGTAACTGTCAACACAGCAGATTACGGCAGCCCCTGATGCCACAAACTGACAGAGATCTTTTTTTTCTTATGAAAGTGTAGAAATGTCGGTTTGGAAACACCATCTCTGGCGTGCGGCACAGATAAGAAATATAAATAGGACAGCATTCCCAGGAATCGAGGAACAACTGAGTCTGCTAGGAAATACTAGGGTCATAGTACACTTCCCCAGTTATTACATGACTGTCAGTCCCAGAGACACTGCTGAGAAATCACTTTTCTATTGGTTGAGGCACTGAAGTCTATATTTTCTAATCTATGAGGGAGGGGAACAACCAGGTAGCCCACACGAAGTGACTCCAGGGTAGCAGTAGAAGTTTCCTTGTAACCCTGATCTCCTGCCTCCTGGATCATTTCACTGTCCTATCCAAAAGGGCAGGGACTTGCTCCTTTGTCACTTAAAAATAATATAGTTTTGTTGTTTTTCTAGGTGGCTCAGTGGATAGAGTGGTCCTGTCACATCTTTATTAACAAATTAGGATACATAAATGCACACAATATTTTTGTGAAACTGTAAAAATCTCATAAAAATCATATACATTTTCTCAACAGTCATATTCATTTTTTTATAAATCAGCATTTCTATGAAAGCAGAATTAAATTTAAAAAAACCTTGCCTGGAGTCAGGAAAACCTGAGCTCAGATCCAGTCTCAGACACTAGCAGTATTACCCTGGGCAAGTCACTTAACTCATTTCCCTCAGTTTCATCATCTGTAAGATGAGTTGGAGAAGTGGCAAATCAGTGTCTTTGCCAAAAATAATGGAATCACAAAGAATTGGATACAATTCTTTGTGAATGAATGTGAATGAATAACAAACATATACAAATATACAATATGTGTGTATAAATGCATAGAGGTATAAACACACACACACACACACACACACACACACATATATATATATATATATGTTTATGCAAGTCAATGACCATTTGGCTGATCTCAAAAAAACATAGACTAGGTAAGATTAATTTACATGCAACAATGCCTTTAATATTAATCTGTGTAAACGTGCTAAAAAAATCTAGAAGTCAAATTACTGTAGGGAGAGTTCTGATGAGCAGTTGAAATATTAGCAAAAAACAAAATTTCACAAGATTTTCAAAAATATACTTTATTTGCTCAATTAGATTGAGTTTGACAGCTATAGGAAAACCTAACCATGACCAGAGACCAGAATATGAATATTTCCACCCATTACAAAGAGATCATATGATTCCCGCACTGTAGAGAGCACTCCTCACTAGTTAGTGGTCCAACAGAGTTCCCAGCCCCACAGCTCAGGCCACTTCCAAAATCAACTTCCTCTTTCTCTTAAAGCAACCCTGCCCCTTTCATGAATTCACAGTCTGAGATCACAGGAGAAAGTGTCTTTCTTCAGCAAAGGGAGGGGGCAGAAAGGCCTTAGTACAAGAATTCTCCATGCACTTACCACAAATTACACAATGCCAGAAATCTTTGGTAGCACTCAAAGATATCAAAGCAGTATGTCCTACTAGAATCCAAAACACTCTAAATGGGAAGGTTAGCTTGTGTTTTTCCTTCCCCCCCCCTTCTTTTTTTTTTTAATTATAGCTCTGCAATTTACCATAGCTCAGTGGCTCCTTCTTCTCAACAAGGTAATATCACATTTTAGCTTGGGAAATAGGGCTCTGGTTTAATTAGAGGAAAAGATAAACTCAGTGCGATGATGGCAGATAGAGTCTTGGGTTGTAGCCCACGCTTTGCCACAAGCCAGCTGTGAGACTTTTTGCAAGTTGTTTTTCCTGCCTAGGCCTCAGTTTACCCATCTATAAAATGAAATGGTTTTATTCAATTACTCTCATACCTCTTCTAACTCAAACATTTGATGATTCAAAAACTGCCCAGCTTTCATTTTTGTTCTGGCTGTGATAATGGGGAAACATGGGAAACACTTGCATGGGGTAGATATAAATACTTGCATGTATATGTCATCTTTATTTATACTTCACAGGAATGCTGTTATATCTAGGCAGGGAACTCTTTCTACACTTGAAGTGGGCAAATGACCATTATAAATTGATAAAGTTCAAGGAAGCCGCATTTGTAAATATTGTATGGCATGGTAGAAATTGTATTTTCCCTGGGAATTATTATTTCATACACATTCCATCAGAGACATTACCATTAATAATGGGGACTAATACCTAAGATGACATTATTATAAAATAGTTCCTACATTGTAGCTACAGGAAAATAACCTGAAATATTGTATTATTTCATTCTGCTTTCATAGAAATGCTGGTTCAAAAAATGAACATGACTGGTAAAAGAAAATTTATATGATTTTTATGAGATTTTTGCACAGTTTCATATGAATATTTTGTGCATTTATGTTTCCTAATTTGTTAATAAAGATATGACAGGACCAATATGTATCAGAGATCTTCTTGTCCTGCCATCTCCAACCAGGGATTAGTTTTCTCTAAAAGGTATTTTCTTAGGACATTTTAGGGATGTTGCTAGTGCCTGGCGGATTCCCTTCCTCATCTGTGCCTCTTGGCTTCCTTCAAATCCTATCTTATCTTCTACAAGAAACCTTTCCTAATCCCCTTTAAAGCTGGCACCATCCCTCTATTGATTATCTTCAATTTATTCTGCAGAGCTACCTCTGTTCTCAGGATAAACATCTATAGGCAATGGGCATAGATAGATATGGATGTAGATTGTAAATCACGATTTTCAAGTTGTCTTTGCTATTAGATTATGAGCTCCTTGAGAGCAGAAACTATCTTCTTCCCCCCCCCCCCCCACCCCCTTCTCTGTATGTTCAGCACAGTGCCTGGTACATGGTGAGCACTTAAATGATAAACTGCCTGACTCAAAGTCAACAAACTTGCCCCAGAGACCTTATTGGCTCCTAATTCTGTGCAGCTTCCTGGTCACCTAGGGGCATAAAAAATCCTTCCCACATGGAGTCAGGCCCCTCCTGCTGGGTGGATATCTGAAGATAATTTGGATCACCGCACCCTAGCCTGTATATTCCTGCTACATTAGTCAAAGTGCTCCTCCTTTTGTTAACTCTTCAGTGACTTAAGAGTACTCCATGTCCTACTAGAATTGAACCTGACCTAACTGGGTGTACATGTCAGACTTGCCCTTAATTAAAAAAAAAATGGGGGTGGGTGGGAGCATGGGGCTGAAGCATTGAACTGTTCTGTTTTGTCTTGTTATTCAAATAAATTCATAATATTCTTAAGCTAAATTTCCAGTTGCCATTTTTTCCACCTGACCCCTCAGAAATACTGTTTCATATGTTATGGCCATGTTTCCAAACCAATCTGTACTCTATTATTCAGGTACACTTCATACTACATATAAATAAACTCTGAACTGACAGAATCAGTGCATATTAGTCTTATTTTTTTCAATCAGAAAATTCGGGAATTGGAATAGGAAGCATGGGAAATAACAGGATAAGAAATGGAAAACATCCTTTTAGAGCATTTGATTCAACCTTTATTGTTGGGAAATTCTGCTTGGAATAGTCCTAAGTTTTCTTTGTCAAGTATAGTTATGGGGTTTTTTAAGCATAGATTTTTCTTATAATATAACATAATATGCAACAGAACAATAATAGCATATATAATTTGTTACAAATGAGTAATAAATATACTATCCAAGAGAAACAAATTGTCACACTAATAATAGCAGTTGCTGGTCTCTCCCTCTATTCCCCCAGAGAATCTGTTCCACAAGCTATTTGATGTGTTTGTTAGACCCCAGACATGGTAGTTTTCTTCCTTAAGAGCTAAAGATCTGAACAAAAATTAAAATAACTTCATAAACCTTCCTGAATGGTTCTGATCTATAACCTACATCATGATTTTCAAGTGGAACCAAGATTCAACAAAACAGCATTTACTTTAATGAATTCTTTCTACATAAAGTAATTAGTTGACACTATTTTTAATTAACTTCATGCTATAAATACAGTAAACATTGTGAATGCTGGGAACAATTATAACAAAAAGGCAAATGCTTGATTTGTTCTCCCTGTTGATTGTAGGCTTTATTTCTGAATTGCAAAGCAATACATTTTCCATCGATGACTTCTCTGCATTATATATATAATAAATTGTCCTTAAGATGAGTTTTCAGTGACTTCTTTTTTTTCCTTTATTACTTCTGAGATCCCAAAACTTCATAATTGGCCTGCTAGGAAGAGGCACTGTAGTCAAAGGTAAGGAAGGAAATGAATGAGGGAGGGAAGGAAGGAAAGCAGGAAGGAAGGGAGGGAGAGAGTGAGGAAGGGAGGAATGAAGGGAGGAAGGGAAGAAGGGGAGGGGAAGAGTGATTTGTTAAGCCTTTACCATTTGCTTACATTCTCATGGTAAAAAGATAACACTCAAAGGATGGTGGCAGGAAACCATGGTACCTAGGGTGGGAGCATAATTTTAAAGTCTAGAAACTGGGAACAGGGCTGAAAAAAAGAATAAGGACTAGTCTGGGCTCTCCCACAAAATGAAGGATCCAGGAAATGGACTATATCTTACAGTGAAATAGTCTAGTTTAAGAAGACCACAGACATAGTTGGATTTTCTAAAGCAAGGAAATTCCAGGTACTGAAGGAAGTGGCAAATACATTGTTTGAAATCTGGAAATAAGAAACACATCATGGAAGAGAAACAAGAACTTCTTTTCATTCAAAAATACCAATTATAAGTCTACTATTTGCAAGGAACTCTACCCTAGTAGAGTAGTAGTACCCTGTTGTTTGCTTGAAAATTGGTGATTAGTCCTTTGACTTACAGAGAATATTTTCTGGTCACATCACTGCTTAGAAATTAAGCCTGATCCAGACTTGTCAATATTTAAGGCATAGGCACCTTTTGCAATAGACCTTCTTTTAATGGAGTAGTTGGCTGACTTCCTTTAAAAAGGAAGGCTACGTTAAGTCAGTGGTGTTGGAGCTGTGAACTGGTCTAGTCTTTCTAAAAATTCATTTTTGAATTATCCTAGAAAATTCAACAAACTCTCTCAACCTTTGACTTAGTGATTTCCTAGTGATCACATATTCCCTGAAGAGATCACTCAAATAGTCAATAAAATCTTTTATTAGTAGTATTATTGTTTTAGCAGAAAAAATCAGAAATAAAATTGATGCTCATGGACCAAGTAATGGCTGAATAATTATACTATGTGTCAGGGAATATGCTACATTAGCACTGTATCATAAGAGATGATGATTATGGGGGATTCAGAGAAACATAAGAAGATTTGTATGAAGTAACCAAGGGTGTCCTAGAGTCAACTTAAACTGCCTCATGGGAGCCAATTGTTACATTTTCAGTTGGCACATTTAACCTCAGAAATTAACAAAGCTACAAATCAAGGTTTGAATAATAATTCCATCAATTGTCAAACTTAAGTATTTATTAATAATGTGAATTAAATGTATGTGGGGTATTATTATTTTTTTCTCCTGGAAAGATAGGTGTTAAACATTTAGCAGCATATTCACTGTAAGTGACGTAAGAGTCAAGTGAGTAGACACTTAAGAATATACAAAGGACTACAATATGTAAATGAAAAGATTACTTAAAAGGAAATTGAATTCCAGGTTATCATAATAATCAATCAGTGCCCGAAAAAGATGATGACAGGAATCTCCTTCCTTTTGGTAGAGAGGTGGAGTCTACAGTTATGGAATGTAGCAAGTACTGTCAGGCATGGTAGTGTTTGTGCTGATTTCATTTAACTGTTTTCTTTTGTTCAGAAGGCAGGGATATTGGGGTGGTGATACAGAAATGATAGTAATATAAAAACAAAAGGCATCAGAAAAATTATTTTTAAAGGGAAAGCAGTGCTGAACTATAACCTAGGGTACTTGTGAAACACAAAGAATAATATCTAAAAAATGCTTGATGAATATTATTGATATGCCACATACATACTTTATAATAATAATAATTTCTCCAAGGCATGCACAAGGGGACACTGTGGTGTTGGAAGGAGCTGAGTCTGAACCACTTAATTTTTATTACAAATCTCCTTCTCCTCTTCCTAAATGCTAGTTGTGCTCTTTTGTGCAATTACCAATCTCCAAATACGGGAAAGTTGTTCCTCATTTCCTCTTTCAAAACTTAGCTATTAGTTATGAACAATGGTATAGAATGCCTGCTGGATTACGCCAGAGTGGTGAGTCACAGAAGGAAAGAAAGTATATTGCCTTCATCCTACAATTAGACCATATTCTAAACTGCTATGTTCAGTCTAGTTGTCTTCATTTGAACAATGTCTACTTCCTTGGGAGACTATTCTATAGTCTAATTAACCTCCCTCTTACTTTGATATACACTTGATATTTTGCTTGGTTCTAATTTAAGCTTATTACCCCTAAAAATGTCCCTTGAGCCTGCCTTGATTTTGTGTCGCAACCTTTAAATGCATATAAAAGGCCACATATTGCTCTCCCAGTGAATAGCCTGTTTCGAACAATTATTTCAGCTCTTAATCTTCAGTGTCAATCAATACCTTTAACTCTCTGCTACACAGCTCTAGATTATCTTCAACTAGTGTGACATTCCTAACATGTAGGAATGTTAGCCAGAGTTGTATTTGTTCTAAACGTTATCTCATTAGAAACTTATTAGAAACAAGATGGGGGAAAAATTAAGAAAATAGAATGCACCTTCTATATCTAGCAAGTTATATCTACCAGCTATATTGGAGGGTGCACAACTGAACCCTGCTTTTGCCTCTAAAAACTGTGGATTCCAGCATTAATCTATTTCATCTAGCAAGCATGCTATATTGGACTTTCCCTCAGAATCTCTCTCTCTCCTTTTTAAACTCTTGCTTTCTGTCTTAGAACCTATTCTGAGTATCAGTTCTAAGGCAGAAGAGTGATGGGGACTAGACAATTAAGGTGACTGGCCCAGAGTTACGTAGCTACGAAGTATCTAGGGCCATATTTGACCTCTCATCTCCAAGCCTGATTCTCTATCCACTCAGCAATGGAGGTGACTCCCCTAAAAATCTCTTATGATGTTATTTTTATAAGTGAAAAGTCTTTTCTCCCCACTATGTCTCCCTAAAGTATGTCTTCTTTGTAGTATTATAAGCTCAAAGATAGTAGAGATCACTTTTCATCATATTTTTGTATCTTCAGCCCTTGGCACCTAATAAATGTGCAATGGATGCAATGGAAATGGATCTTCTTTTGGTGGATCCATCCTTTCAAAGTGGAGTAGTTGGCTTTTAAAAAATTCTCCCTTTGGGGAGGGGTGGGAAGGAGTGAAGGAGAAATGGTGGGGGGAAAAAGAAGTTGGAACTCAGAACTTTTTTTTTAATTAAACAATTGATTTTAAATGTAAATGGGGAAAAAGGGAAATAATATTTTAAAAAAAAACCTCTCCCCTTCTCAAAGTGAAACTTTACCAGCCAATTTTCTCAGACATCTGCATCAATGCATTCTTTCTATCCAACTCTTTTTTTTCTGACCTCCTTCCATCTTGTCCAGATGTTACTATTCTGGACTTGTAAATAAAAGATTATGAAAGTACTTTGTGTTTCTCGAATGCTTTTTTTACTTCTACAGATTATGAATTATCCCTTTGAGGAGTAAATGAAACCTAGGTCCCCATCCACCATGAAAATTAGTGGTGGCCTGGTTGGTAGGTCATAGAATGAAATCAGGGTGGGCTGAATAAACAACAGGCAGTGGTACTAAAGAAAGCATAATTTATTCGCCTTCATCTTTTTATTCACTTTTTGCTTGACTTTTATAGGAATTTTCCTAATGATGGAAAACGTAGGTTTTTGCTGCAGGCAGATGCTTTAAGTATAGTGGTAGTTTAGAATAATGACAATGAAAACCATAAAGAAGACTTCCATAGCTTATACAGGCTCTCTTTCCCCCATGGGAGCCCAGGGTGTGTGCAAGGCTAGAGCTGTCTTCTAGGTGCCTGTTCAGAAAAAGGGTCTTAATTGTTCCCTTCCTCAGAAGCTGTTGTAACTCTGGTTTTACAAAGGAGATGTGAATGTCTGTGCATTTGTGTGTGTGTGTGTACATGCATATTTGTGTCTGAGAGGAAGTTTGTTTTCTTACCATTTAATCAAACACAAAAATTAAAAATGATTCTTACAATATGAATAAAGAGCAAGCATGTCTTGAAAGAAATTATAGAAGGAGACACTCCCTTCCCACCTTCCTCAAGGGTGAGAGGTCCACAAGAATTTCACATTGCCCATATTTTTAGACTTTGATGCATTAATCAATTACACTGACTTTCCCCCCTCTTTTCTTGATGTCTTTAAAAAGGTTCTGTCTATTATATGTGGAGATACTCAGGGAAACTAAAGTGATATGAATAAAAATACATCAATAAAAACTTATCTTAAAATTTAAAAATAATTTTCAAGAACTTGATGTATATTTTTAACATGGTCAAGGGGAAAATTTGTTTTGTTTGACTACAAATTTGTTTAGAGTAGCTTGTTTGTTTGTTTGTTTGTTTTTTCTAATGGAGGGGGGTAAAAAGGAGAGAAAACAAATTCCTGTTCATTAAAAAGACACATTTGAATGTTTTTTAAAAGAAAGAGAAATGGTTCCAGCATTGCGGCAAACTGTGCGATATTGCCTGATTCGCTTTACCTCAGTTGTCTCATCTGTAATATGGGGATAACAATAGCTAATTTAACCGAAGAAAGGGGCTAGACTAGCTAATCTCTTGAGGTCCCTTTCACTCCTTAGATCTATGATATTAACCATCCCTCCTTCCCCAGAGACAGAATTCAAAACTCAGTAAATCTCCTCTCTCAATTGCCTCTGTGCTCTGTGACCTGTCATCTTCATCACAGAGCTTCTAACTTTATTCCTTGTTCCCAGCTGGATGGAATGCATGCCGCTGATACACCTAACAATGCACTGTTCATGTCTTTCCCAGCAGGAGAGGTGCTTTGAGTCAGGGCCCCCCTTGCTATGACGAATATGAGGAAAGCACTCTCAGCAACATCAGCAGCAGGCAGGCTGGCTGGCAGCAGAGAAACAGACAAGAGACAAAAAGAGGGAAAGGCAGAACAGTGGGAAGGGTGGGAAAGGAGGAGATGAAGGACCCAGGGCGAGAGACACAAAAGAGACGAGGGGAGAACGGAGACAGAACAGACACAGAAATGTACATGTGGGGAAGTAGGCAGCTCATGCCAGAAAGAAACCAGTCTGGTCACTCCCAGAGAAAGCATTCCAGTAACCACGGATGTCCTCTGGGAATGAGAACGTCTGCTGTCATCAAATGAAGAATGAGTGTCTCACTATCTGCCTAGAAGAACCTAAGAAAACACACTGGTGGAGCCAATGTCATCCTAGTGCTCTTTCCATACACGGATAATTCTACAACCTTGGGCATATGGACACTCGAGAGCATCCTGAAGTGATGCCAATTCAAGTAAATTAAATTATTTTACTTTATTTACTTACAAGAACCTGTGGCATTGGGTTGGGTGCTATATGCTAAGACACCATCATTCTACAAACTTAGTTAGATCATCTACCTTTACTGAGGGTCAATTTTCTGCTCCCTAAAATACTCATATATATAATTAAAATACTATAATAATAATAATAATAATATCCCTCCCTGGGACTCCATTTACCACCTTTCTGTGGTTTAATAGCTAAATCCTAGAGGATTGCCTAGGGCACATGGAGGACACAGTGGATAAAGAACCTGGCTTGAGTTCAAATTCCAGCTCAAACATTTACTACTTGTGTGACCCTGAATAAGTCACTTAACCTCTGCCTCAGTTATCACAAGTTACCCCTATCAAAGTAGGCATTCTCTATCAAGCAGAGCTCCCCACATGGGTCTCCAAGCCCCAGTGGTCTTTTCCACATTACCTGGACTAACAAAGTGTCAGAATCTGAGAATTTTCCCAGACTGGGAACACTGGATGAAATCTATTCATCAGAATTAAGTGAAAAGAACCTATATGTGCCAAAATATTGATAGCAGCATTCTTTGTGGTGGCAAAGAACTGGAAATTGAGGGAATGTCCATCAACTGGAGAATGACTAAACAAATTGTAGCAAGAAACAATGAGCACCTAAATATTTTAAAAGCATGGAAAGAATGACATGAAATATCAAAAAATGAAATGAGTAGAACCAAGAGGATATTGTGTACAGGTACAGATTTAATATTTGAAGAATAACTTGTGAGTGTTGCTCTCCAGGGAATGAGTTGAAAAGTGAAAACATGAAAGACATATATGTGTGTAAAGATAGATAGATATAAATATCTAAAAAAAGCATTGGGACGGAAGAGAATAATTGAATAAACAATTAAATAAATTTTAATTTAAAAAACATTTTAAGAATCAGATGAAAGAACAAATGTCACTAAATGCAGCAGATCTCCAAAATACTCTTATTTCTGGCATTTTGTTGTTTTTTTGCAATTATTGGGGATATAAGTAAGTGTTATAAGGTTTTAAGTGGCACAGGATATAAAGTGCAGACCTAGAATCAGGAAATTCTGAGTTTGAATACAGCCTTGGACATTTACTAGCTATTTAACCCTGGGCAAGTGACTGCTCTGACTGCCTCAGTTTCCTCATCTGTATAAAGTGGGGATAATAATAGCACTATCTCCCAGGGTTGTTGTGAGGATCAAAGGAGATACAAGATAATTGAAAAGCGGTGTGAAGATCAAATGAGTAATTGTAAAGCATAGTGCCTGGTACATGGCAGGTATAATAAAAATGGTAGCTATTATCCCCTAGGGACTCTTAGCTAGCTAGTATCAGAGAGTGGATCTTAGCCTAGGTATTCTAACATGAAATCAAGCATTCTGCCTCCTTTTCTATGAAGTTCTTTTTTGTGTGTTTTCTTTTTGTTTTATATTTTAAAATCATGTAGAAATGCAAGCAGCCCAACTTTTTTAAAATAGAGGATTTAAAAAAAAATGAAACTAAGAACTTTTGTTCCTGGAGTTTGAAGGCTACCTTACTTCTCAGGGTTGTCATAAAAAAAAAATGAGAATTTATATGAATGTGCTTTTAAATGTGTAAAGTCATTTTCAGTCCTACAGTTGTAGCAGCATAATTATCCTTAAAAACCAATGAAATACTATATGGTCAAGTATTCTCATTCTGGTATAGCCAATAGCTTTACAACAGGTTATCTATGACCACACAAACAGATAGGAGGGAAACTGAGTTCTCATTGTGGTTCCAGCACTTTGTAGCTATGTTACAAATTATTTTACCTTTTTCAACCTCAATTTCCTAGTCTGTTGTAGGGATAGAATAATATTTTCACCACTACCTCCATGTTTTGGGGAAACTTATGAGATAACATCCAAGAAGACATACCAAAGAAACATGATATAAATGCCAGCAGTGATTGTCTCTTTAAAGGGAGGCAAAAGTACATCATTTAGTCATTTTTTCAGTCATGTCCACCTCTTCATGCTTCCATTGGAGTTTCTTGTCAAAAATACTGGAGTGGTTTGTCATTTCCTTCTCCAGCTCATTTTATAGACGAGAAACTGAGGTAAGTAAGGTTAAGTGACTTATCCAGGATCACACAGCTAGTAAGTGACTGAAGCCATATTTGAACTGAGGAAGATAAGTTCCTGACTCCCAGCTTGGCACTCTATCCATTGTGCCATCTTGTTTTTCCAGCAGCATGGAATTCTGCAAAGAACATATGGTCAAATCAGGGCAATAATAATCCTACTAATTGATAAGGAGTATGGCATTGTAGATTAGAGAGCTGGCTTCAAAACCCAGGAAAGACCTAAGTTGAAGCCCCATTTCTGGCCTGGGCAAGTTGCATCCTCTCGATACACCAGGCAATTGCCTAAGAGTATAAGTTGCAGAGAAAGCACTTACCTGCATTAATAAAGGGGGTTTTGTTATCCAGGACTAATTACTACCCTCCAGGTATAGTATCAGTGAAATCAGAAAACCTGGTCTTTTCCCTTCCTTCTACCTCATCGAGTTATTTTGAGGAAAGCACTCATTTCCAAAGTCCTCTACAAGTATGAATTTTTTATTATAATTCTGTTTCCCCAAATGCCCAGATAAAATTACAGTTTAGTTTATCATTGCAGACAATTTATAGAACCTGAAGGGAAGCCAAATGCTTTTTGTTATTTTCTCTAACATACACAGGATAAATGAATGAGCACACTTTGTAGAATGCTTACTTTCCATTGCATAATGTTTTCATCAGACATATATGTAAGGATGAAAAATAGACAGCCTACTTTAAAAAAAAAGTGTTTTTGCCAACGCCAACCTAGCATCACCTAAGTACAGTCATTGTAATATTAAAAATGTGCTATTTTCTGCTCACCTAGAATAAATTCTAAGCAACTGGATTATTTCTAAGACTGGCTTACAATTAGGACTCTACAAAGCAGTTGCCTCTCTCTCTCTCTCTCTCTCTCTCTCTCTCTCTCTCTCTCTCTCTCTCTCTCTCTCTCTCTCTCTCCCTCTGTGTGTGTGTGTGTGTGTGTAATGTAACCCCCTCCCCCCCCCCAAAAAAAAGGCTAGACTGAAGTCCTATTTCAACAAATCCCAGGTGACTGACTGGCCTGGAGGGACTATAATATATGGGATTTCAGACCATGAGAATCTAGCTATGTGGATTGAGTTTTCTACACAAATTTAGAAATCCTTTCACCATATGTAGGGTTC